>NC_087513.1:89387620-90135978 GCF_963921805.1 Phalacrocorax carbo | reverse complement strand
ACTCAGGCTCAGGGAAAGGAGGATTGTTTTGGCTGCTCATTTCAGACCGCTCCTGTGCCCAGGCCCATGGAAAACCAAGGAGGCTGGAGGCATGGCCCTTCAGAAGTTGTGTAGTCCCTCAACCCAGCTCCACGGCTGTCCCCTTGGGGCTGTGCCAAAGGAAGGGGCAGATGGCCTGCAAATCTCTCTGAAAGTAAGAAAGTGTTTCTATCTCTTGCAGCTTAACTGGAAAAGAAAAAATAATCCCTACAGAAAAATTGAGGGCAGAAAGGAAGGGCAGAAAAAGTATACCTTCTACATTAATTTAGAAATAAGCTTTACTTTTAAAAAATCAGCATTTTCCCTGAAATGTTTCATTTTAATTGCTTTATTACGGAAAAAATTCTTTAAAACCTGCTTCATTAACCACAGAATCCCATTTTTCATGAACAAGTTTAACTTTTTTCCCCCTCCTCTAAACTACTTCCTCACTCATGGAGGTTTTGAAAAGTCATCTGGAGCCCTTAGGAAAAACATAAATGTGGAATAAGAAGAGTAGTGAAAGATTATTCATTTAAATACATGGCAAGAGGAAGTCCATCATCATGAAATAACTCTTGCTTTACCATTTAAAGAGAGGGGGAGAAAAAAAAGTCTTGATTAGATATCTGATGGATTTCCTATTTATGTATCTGGAAGATAGGCTTCCAGTAGGGAATGCTCCCAGTTCTCATCTTTAAGCTGGCCTGCCTTTCAGCAAGCTGGGCACTGCCTCCTTGGAAACTCATGGGATAGAGAGGCTGTGGAGCTACAATGAGAGGCACTGGCAGAGCTCTGTGCAGGGAGCTCTGCACAGGATAGCAGATAGTGTTGAAGGCTGGAGCTAGAAACACTGACAGGGCTACAGGACCAGACTTGTCCACTGTATACTCAGAATTTAAAAGCATGCTTGCCCTGTTCATCTCCTTCCCAAAGAACAAAAATAAGAATGCTCCTAATGTTTGTGAGATATGTCTTGGCAATGCAAATCCAGAGACCAACAAAGACCAAACAGGACACAAGAGTTCCAAAACCACCAGTAAAGCACAGCTCTCCGCTTCCCCCTTTTTCAACACTTGACATTTGGATTTAAAGGTCTCTTGTTGCCATGCACTAATTTCATGACTGTCAATGTCCTGACCTTCTGTTTCTCTCCATTTCCTCAGCTCTTTAATGGAAAACTCTTCCAGCACACCTCTCTCCCTATGCACACATGCTTTTACATCCTAGTTGTCCAGCTACTGCTGCAGAATGTCGATACGAGAGCAGACTGGTTCGGTAATGAGCAGTTTGTGGTGCCAATTATTCTGGAGTGCTGTGATGATGACACTGTTAGCTGTGCTCCACACCACGACTATGAATATGTAGCCAGGCAGCGTGCTCCCTAAATTGAGGTAGCCTTGGCTGTGTTACGCGGCAGTGCATGGGATCTTTCAAGCAGAGTTAAGAGAGCATTAAATCTGCCATGGCATCGACACAATCTTTGGAAGCCTGTAATTATCTCAATCCTCGAGCAACACAATTGCCACGTGGAATGTAGTTGTCACATCTGTCCCTTCCATCCTCTCCAATGCACCTTCCCATCAGACCTTTGCCACCTTCCTTCCTCCACACCAGCAGCAATATCCTGGAAGGGGTGTCATTAAACCGCTAGCCCAGATGGCTTTGCTCCTTTCCCTGAGTGCATCTGTGGCCACACTCTGCCAAGGAGGACATTTCCCTGTGGTTCTCTTCACTTGCCTAAACATAGGTGTCTGGTGCCATTTGGGATGCCCTGGGGTGCCCAAGGCATCTGCACAGAAATGGCAGATACAACATGGGGCTACAGGAAACCTGTGCCCATCTGTACCAGTGGCAAGAAGCCAGGCAGGACACCAGAAAGCTACTAAAGCAAGCGACTGGGGCACCCTAACACTGCTTCCAAACTGCAAGCTGGGGGAGTGATGCAAGGTTCTTCTTAGACATTGTTGAGAACAAGGACAAGGAGTCCTTTCTTCCTTCTGCTGACACCTGCTGGACCCTTGCCCTTCCCAGCAGCAGGCTCAGGAGAGAGTTTCTGGAATATTTTTCCAGCAAAGGACAGGTAAGAACTGGCACTGTGCTTTGAGAATGGAAGGCAAGATGCAGTTGTTATTTAAGTTAGGAAAGGAGTCTACAGATCCCCTCGCATGGTCTCAGTTCCTTCTCTTTGCACCACCCAGGCACGATTACTAGGAAAGGGCACTGGATGGCAGGGAGGAATTTTTGCAGGAAGTCCCAAATGATAATATGAATAACTCGCTTGAATGCCTTTTTCTGCTTCTCATTCCTTTCACGGTGCTTCCCTCTCCAATACCTGCTTTTCAGATCCATATTTTATTTCCTATTCCCTGTTTCCCCCACTGCTGCCAGCTCTTAGCTTCATTTACTAGTTTTGATTGCATGTTATTTACTTAGCACCTGTTGATTTCTCCCCTCAGGACTTCTCTGTTTTAAGCAAAGAGAATGTGCATGATTTTAAGTGGACATAATTTTATAGAAGAAAGGAAACAATCACTGTAGCTTTCTTCTCACTCGAAAAAACAAAAGCAAGTCCATCTGAGAGATGTTTCAGCGGTTGATCACAGCTGAGCTGATCACAAAATGGTAACCACAGAAAGGGTCAGGGTAGGAGTGACTAGAAATCACAACGTACGCAAAGCAGCATCTTCACTGATTTAGAGCTACTCAACTCACATTATCTTTTAAAATGTACATGACTTGACAAAAACCAGCTCTTCAATATAAGGTATCCTCCTAGTCCTCCTCTCAGCAGAGCCACAAACCATACTGAGTTGTACTCTGGAAATGAAACACAGGCTCAAGAAAGTAGAAGGCCAACAGACTCACACAGATGTCACAAGATGCTGAGCTAACCAGAGGTCCTAACATGTTCCCAGCAAAACTCAACACAGAAAGTACTAAGTTTCAAGAGGACAGAGGCAACTACACATGAAAGGGGTGCTCCCACCTTAGTTTTACTTCCCCATCAATATTGTTCTGCCTAACTGCCTCTGTGTGCCTCCTCCATCAGCACAGTGACTTCCCAACCACTCTGCCTGCAGCCACCACTGGCTTCACCCTGATGCCTTCCTGGGTAAAATATTCTACAGCCAGCTGAAAAACTGCAAGACAGACTAAATTCTTCACTGCCCCAATGCAGGAGTCTGCCAAACTCATAATCAGAAAAAGTGAGCAGGACCCTAGCCATTTCCTCATTTTTACGCTACTTGCAAATAATAGCATATTTCTCAAAGAATCACACAATCATTTATTTACCAAGTGCCTACTGTGAACATATTTCAGCCTATGGCATGCATAAAGACAGCTTGCTTCTTTTATGGTTGGGGTTTTTCTCGTGTAGGCAAATGAAAATCTGCCAAGCTTTTAGATTTTATTTATTTAATTATTTAACTATAAAGGTAAAACATCACAGGAATTAAAAGCCCCACAAACACAGCAGCCTTCCTCTGTCCCTCACTTGCCCACTCTCTCTGCAAGGGCCCCAGCTGTTCACAAAATGGCAGGCTGACTCAGTGTGTGGCTGGACTAGTCTAAATCTTGACATCCTTTCAAGCCTATCATTTTTATGATATCATCTTATGTAGTAGCTTATTAGTCACTTAAGTCACATGGTATTTGCACCACCCCCTTACTGGATGACCAATGCTTTAAACAAAACAACAAATATCAAGTAATTTCATTATACAGTGGTGGGTGGTTTTTTAATGAGCAAGCAGTTTGGCCAAAGACGTGTATTAACTTTTAGGACTCATTTTTCATAGGCAGTCAACAACCTTTCTATACTTATCAACAGCAAATGAAGAGTCATTTCCCCTCTTTGTAGCAAAATGCAATGTACAGATATAGCTGAGTATTGCTGCATATACACTTTTTGGACCAGCTTCTCCAGTTGAGTAGAAACAAGAACTGTGGAGGTACTAAAAATGGAATCAAGTTCAAAGAACAAAATGTATGTGCTTCTGATAGCACACATTAATTCTCAGCACTGGGTCATCATATCAGCCCCTTGGTGTCCACTTGAAATCCTCTCTTTTTAATCCATGCTCTCTTTCCTTTCCTGAGATGCAGAGTTTTACAGGTAGGATATTAAGGAGCACAGAGCCCTGGCTTATCTTTGAATTCAGTGTGACCACACATAGGGCAGTTGCAAATGTTTTAAAAACCTTTCCCAGTATTTCACATCACCATATATCCTCTCTTGCTCCTTGAGTTTCTCACCACGCTAAATCCTCCCCTACCAACCTCAGGTTAGTTTCTTCAGCACTTTCTTACTCAAACTCAACTATAATTTAATTCACACTAAAAGAAACAGTTGCAAAAAGGAAGAGATGAAGCAGCTATGCAGGGTACAAGGAAGTACTTATGTTTCTCAAAAGGGAGTGGAAAATATTTCTTGGTTCTCAGCTGACAAGAATAACTTGAAAAACCAATACATGCTCCATTCACTACCGGACCGGAAGATGCTCCACAGAGGAACAGTGGCTCACTGACAACAGGAAAAAGAGAAGAAAAATTGTTCTGTTTTGAGAGAGGGAAAGGAGGAGCTGCATGGAATGAAGTGTCCTCTGCCACCTTGTAGATGGAGCGTTCAGAGCAGAACTAAAGAAAAGCCGGCAGTGAGCAGACAGCTGTGCACGCTCTGGCTGGTTGGCTGTCTAGCAAGGTGAAATGATACTGAAGAGGCATTTCCATTGTGAAGACTTTCTGAAAGGTCTGCTGAAGCTGATGGGAAGAACATTTTTCAAAGACATCCAGACAACAAACTGCACTTTCCACAATAAAAATACCCATTAAGCTCCATTATGGTTATTTTTATTGAAGCTAGTCTAGACATTCAAGTACTGTTTTTATTCATCTCCAGATAAATAGAGATCTAGATAAAGACAGAACCACTGCAGTTGTGTAGGGTCAGACTACATAACGGCCCAGTCATTATCCTATCTTTGACAGCGACTAGAACAGAATAAGCATTAGAGCTTCCCTCATTCCCAAATGCCTTCTCAGTCTACAGGTGTACCTCTGACTCATACTCTGCATCTCTGTGTTAAACAGTTCCTCAGGAATTTTTTTCATTAACACATTTAATACATGGAAATAATAAAAAAGGAAATTTGACTTATTCTTCTGTTGATAAAACGAACCTCACTTGAAAGGTTGTTTTATTCTAAATTCAGATCTACCTGAGATCTTTCAAGTCTACCTAATCCTAAAATACCAAACACTGTAAGAATACCTTTTAAATGGTTTTTAGAAATTGGGAACACTCAGCAGTTTCTCCCAAGGCTAATATGAACTTGAAGATGTCCTGGGCTTTTAAACAAATGCAAAATCTGGGATTTAGGCTTCAAATAAGTGCTGCCAGCTGACTTTGGACCCTTTCAGTTTTGGAAATTATAGTCTCTAGCTGCTTTCTTAGCAGAGAAAGAACTTGAAACCATGACCCTGGCCTGGACTGTAGCACCTTGTCTTGCAGCGTCAATGTCCTGGTACAGTGTGAAGGGCATCTCTGAATCTGACAGATCCATCTAGAGGCAGAAGCTTCTGGGTCTAGAAAGAGCTAGAAACTTTTGAGGCTACATCAGCCTGGCTGTTTCAGAGGAACTGGACAAGCTCATCTGGGATTGATGCTGAGGTTAAGAAATCTATCATGTTTTATTGTTCCTGCTGATGTACGACATGCCATCCTTCATCTCTTTGTAATGCAGAGTGCCTGCATGTTGGCTCACATTATACTGTCAGCTCCACTTTCACTCCCTCCTCCCACAACTCCATTTGGTCTGTTCATGCTAAAAATAACATCAAGATTCATGTCTATGAAAGAAATGGGCGCCAGAGGGAGGAAAACTTGTTGACTCTAAAAGACTCATGACCATACTTATCACCTTCTACTGCAAGCCTGGACCATCTCTATTCAAGGAACTTCATTCCCAACTCTGGGAAGTAGGGGAGAAAGTTCCAAACTTGAGGAGATTGTCCAGTATCTGTATCAAAGTCTTTTTAGCAATGCATGTCAAGAGGCAGTTGGGAGGCTTTCAGGCATGCTAGGCTCCTATCTTCTCTGTGGCATGAGCAAAGGGTGATGAGAGGGTTTAAGGGGTGGCTTATTCAAGAAAGGACACAGAAGCCCGAAGAAAGATTTTGCGATTTCATTTTAAGGCCCCATGAGGTTTGCACCAGGTCTCAGACATTCCTGATGTGCATGGGCCATCTGTTTGAAAGCCTGACTGGCAGCTCTTCCTTTCCAGACAGTAAGCACATGCTTGCAGGGAAGAAAGGAGCTTTAGCAAAAGTACGTACAAGGAATTTGTTCTCCTGAATCAAGTGGCAGTTGTCTGCTCTCTGAGCTTATAACAAAGCTTGCCCCTTCATGGTACTGAGGGGCTCCAGGCCACTGAAGATGTGCCTTTTCAGTAAGATTTCTAATGCTGCTCATCTCTAGTCATTTAAAAGCCTGGGGTTTTTCTTTTTGGTTATTGTTCTTTTCTAAAATCAGAGGTCTTTTCTTTCTTGAAGTGGAGCTGCAGTGTCACAACGTCCCAATTTGTGTAATTGCTGTCTATCCTAAAGTTTCCCCTGCAGTTTCAATTACATGTCTCACTTCAATTAAACTTGTAATTCTTCTCCCAAACTGGCAAACAGCACGGCTAACAGTCACGGTTATCCTGCTCTACCCCAAAGCTGGCTGTGTTGTCATAGTGGGATGGCTGAATAGAAAGAAGTTTGAAGCCACCTGAGATGAAATATATCTGTAGAAATGTCAAACATTGATCGTGAGCTACTCTTGCCTTCCTTTTGCAACTGGAGGAACATGGTTTGAACCAGGGAAACTCCCAGAGAGTTAAGGGTGCAGAGATTAAATGAAACACCCCACCCACCTTCCAGGTTAAAAGAATGGAAGAGATGAAAAGATGGCTTGAGTGGGCTGAAGACCCTCTGTAGCATCCCTGGCAGATGAAAACATGCATGTTGAGTGCTGCAAGAGGGAGAGGGAGGCGAGGGTTGGGGTGGGTTTTGCCATGCAGGCAGTAGGGATGCTTCCATAAAGCAGCCTGTCGTGTAAACAAGATGTACCTTTGACATCCTCCCCTTTGGGGCACCAAGTCATGAAGCAGGCGACGTATTTCAAGCCAAACAGGTGATTTGTAGGTGCTAAGTGTTCATAAAGACAAGATTAAAGAGCTCTCTGATAGCAGGGCAGTAAATCATTCCCCACCTGCAGAGTCGAGTGCCGGGCACGGATGCTCCTCCGACCCTGATTAAATAAAGAATGGCTCAGCAAGACGGGGGCTAAAGTTAGCTGACAGCTCTTGAGTGAACTGGTGTCTTGCCTGCTGCCGTTGCAGCTGATGGCTAATTTTGCTCCCAGAGCAAAGGCTGGTAATTAAAACCGGTGGAAGGCAATCAGGCTCATGGGAAGGCAGGTCCGTCCTGTCCACTTTACCCCAGCCATGAGCCTCCCCTGACTGGAAGTCTGCATCGGTCAAAGCTGCTCCTGTTCAGGATGCTTTAAGGACTGTAACATGGCTGGGTGAATAAAATCGCAAGGCCTGGTGCTTTCAGTTGCTCCAGTGAAAGAAAGCTAAAAATAAATATCTAACAACTTTCCATCCAGCATGCAGCAAACCATGACAAGCTCTCAGTGTCCTGTGTACAGTTTTGAGTGTCAAATACACACACGCATATGTATGTACACATACATAGATATATGTATGCTTACGCAGATGTCCCCAAAACACCCTTATATTTTCAAAGCATCTCAAGCTCTCCCCCGGGCATCATGCTTTCCCCTACCCAGTCAGATGCGTGGAAATAATTAGCCGAGTGTTACAACCTGGGAAGTGATGGCCCAGAGGGGGGAGGTTTTGCAGTCAAAGGCTCAGAGTTTGATGGCAGAGCAGGTAACAGAATCCTGGCTGCATCAACTCCCAGGTCTCCTTCTTAACAAAGTGCATGTTTAGACTAAAGAAGCAGGTTTTGTTTTAAATTACCTATTTTAGTAGCCTAGATAGGACCCAAAAGAACTTAATGGAAGGGAAACTTAATGGGACCTCATTAGATTGTTATAACATTTTTTCTGCACTGTGCTATTAGCTCTTTAAAATAGATTATCGGAAAGAACACACTTCACAGATTTAAATTACTTGTGGCTTTTGCCTTACTTGAGTTATTTCTTTTACTTTTTATTCATCTGGGGTTTTCAGACTAGATTGGTCAGACATTTTTTTTCCACTTCTAGATTTACAGATACTTGTACAAACTGGCACAGTTGGGTTGTTAGACCTTTAGTGGCACTGCTCAATTCTAAACAGAAAAATCTTTTTAATTGATGGATCCTGATTTTGAAACATTTTGCTGTAAGTCTAAGCAACAGAGGATTTTTTTAAAGTGGCAACATAGTAACAAGACAGGTAGTCTAGGGTTTTTGGGTGGTTCCCCCCACTTTGTCATTGTATTGAAGCTAGAAATACTCAAATATCATCCAAGTCCCAGAGTTGGAGCCTCAAGTTGGATTTATGATGGCACCATTCCCTAACTATGGGTGTGCTCAGATTTGCCCCATTATAAGAAGGGAAAGGCAGAGTGAAAGGAGGATCTGGAGCACTGGATAGTCCTGATCAGTGCTTTCCTTCAAGCCAAGCACTAAAATTCACCATGTATCTTTGTTACAAAAGCTTTGGCACTGAGTTTGGGGCCAAGAATGGAAGCAGTTCCTCTTTGACTTGAAGACCCAGTTTCTCTTTCACATGTTCCAGCAACACCTCAAAGATACAATCAATGGAAAATTGAAAATAGGTAGAATAAGGAGTCAGGGAGACCTAAAAGCTGAAAAGTCTCATGCGATTGCTTTTCCTGAAAGATGTCTGCTTGTTTTGATGCTCTTCCAACTACTTAATTATCTGTACTGAAAAAACCAATAAAGGCAGCTGCTGCTTCACAGTTCATGATGTCTTATGTTTAGCATCCTGTGTCCACACTTTCCTGAAGCAGATTGAGAGCACATGCAGAAGAACTAAGTGTATTTTCTTCCCACCGGTATCTCCTGCTCTTCACAGTACCATGAAACTGAATTTCCCCATGAGAATAGTAATTTCATGTTTTATTAAATTTTCAAGACATCTTACTTCACTTCAGTTCAAAATATTGCCTCACTTTCTGCTGAGGGCAAAAGAGTTCAGTCACTGCAACTCCCTTTGCTTCTGCCCCTGTGTTGGCCCAGTACCCCAAAACTCCACTGTTACACTGTGGTGCACTCCAGCATCCTTCACAATTCACTAATACTGGGATTTCACTGGTTGTATCCACGTATTTACATATACTGGCACAAACGTAAACTTGTCTGTGGAGCTCTGGCAAACAGACCTTGGCTGTGAAGGGAGTTACTCTGCAGAAGAAAACTGCAGGACTCTTTCCATGCCCACCTCTCCAAGATGTTATTTCATCACACCAACATTTCCATGCTCATCTCCCGCTTGAAACTGAAGACCTGCATTAAGTTACGGACTTACATTTTAGCATTAGACCATCAGCTGACTGCTTCCTTCCCCCTCAGATGTAGACCTTGGTAGGTGCTACAGAATTTGATATCAAATCAATATTTACCACTTTCCAGTCCTCTTTGAAGAGGACTTCTCCTCCTTGCTCAAGGTCAGGATAAGTCAGGCTGCACTGAGGTTAGATTCCTGTACTGCTCTAATGTCTAATTAACCGTTTGTTTCATTTTACCCAAATACGTAAAAACATTGGTGTATAGGCACCCAGGCTCCCTGCTGTAAGTATTGATGGTTTACTGCATCCTGATCTTTAGGCCTCAATCCTGGAACAGTCTCTTGGGTAGGTTTGAACTAGTGTCTACAGATGCATTCACTGACCCAGAGCTAGCTGTTAGCTGTTTACATTCCTCCTCCTGTTTTCACATGAGTTAATTTACACACACCAACAAAGGACAAGGAAAAGCAGGGGTAAAACCAGGCAACACCAAAGGTACAGAGTGAAGGACATAACAATGACACGGCCAAAAATGGGCAAACTCAGGACATGAGTCCTGACAAACTCCACCCAAATGTACCCAAGACATACCAGGTGCATCCCACTGGGCACCCACCCATGAGCAAAAGGAACAGCCTTGTGTTCAGTGGCAGAAGAGTGTGTGCCCAGGGAGTTACACAAATATCTTCTGAAAAAATGGATTCCCTTCTAATCTGGAGGAAACAGAGAGTGCAGGGATTAAACCACAAGCCTGCAACTGGGAAGGAGCAGGAGGAGAAGGCAGCTGGGTTCAGTGCCCTTCACTGCCAAACCCTTGGCCTCTTCACATCTTGCCTGTGCAGCAGGGAGGAGAGCATTCCCCCTTTTCTATGGGGACCGGGTGGATGAATGCCTCAGAGACTACAAAGAGGTTTTTACTTGGGGTATGAGCAGGGACCACCTACGTATCTTGGATGGTTCCCTGGAAAGCTGTGACGCAGGCTGGAGCAGCACGCCTGCCCCTCTGTTCCCGCGCCTCTCACTGCCACCCCCTGTGCCTGCCACCCTCGCCAGCTGCCACTGCCGAACGCGGCACCACCGGTGCCAAGAACAATGAGCCTCCAAGCAGAGCTGCCCGAGCCATGCCAGTCCTTCAGCCCTGCTCAGCTCCCTGCGTCTTTCGCGTTGATTTACGTATCTCCGCAATGTTATTTATCAACTGCTCCATAATTAATCAGACGCAGAGCTTGGCAGCACTAAATGAGCAGCCTGTCTCCAGTGCTCCCACCGCCACCTGCCCCCTCCCCTCCCAGCTACCATGCTTTATCGCACACCACAATACTGGAGCCTGCATTCAGTCGCTCCTCATAATAGCAGCCAGGGGGGCTTTTCAAATGATCTCATCTCACCAGGAGAGCAGGCACTCATCCTGCCAGACTGGCAGGAAGAGAGGAATTAGCATCCAGGTAAATGCCAGCTTCCTGCCAGTTATCCCACCAGCCACCTGGCTAAAGAGCTACAGCCACTCTGAGATTAAATATCTCCCTGTTCTTTGCTTCCTGACCTCTTCCTGCCTCTGCCACCCTGGCCTGCAACCTCTCCCCTTTCCATCAGATTGCTTTCTCTCACTTCCTTGCCTTGCCTCTTGCCCCTGCACCCTACCTCCCTTCCAGACTCTGCTCTGCTTTCCAGTGCCTTTTTTCTCATGTTGCCTTCTTTCACTCATCTACTCTTGCTCCCTTTCTCCCCCACTCCCTTCTCACATATGCCCCAGATCAAGGATATTGTATGTAAATAAAATTGTGCCGTGTTGTTTTCATGAGCAAAGACATTAGACAAAGGAGGAAGCTGGACTCCAAAAGTCCTTCAGCTCAAATCTATCAGATATAAAGACCACAGATCGTAATCCACTAAATAAAGTTTTGGCTCTAAGTCAGATTAAAAATCAAGGCTCGGGAGACATGGGTTATCTTCCTAGATATGGTGTGCATGGACTGACATGCTATTAGCAAGACATGCTGCACCTCAATTTACCTGTCATTAAAATATAGAGGGCAGAGATGCTAACTGACCCAAACTGATACAGGGTCCATGCTTGTAAAAGCACTTACACGCTCAAGGTTAAAGGGGAAGACCTTAGAGATTGGCTAGAAATTTTAAATATCTCTCAATTTTTCTCAGTATTGAGGCTGGTATTGAACGCCCACTTTTCTGGATCAACCAGTGGGAAACAGGATGGGGACTATAACATTAGGAAAACTTGACTTCATTACTCTAGCTTTATTCCTGCTGTTTTCATGCTTAGGCCCCCCCTGTGGGAGCCATGCCTTAGAAGGGCTTTTGCAAGAGTGAACTGTGTTGCAGTGCAGATGCAGCACAGCATTCATAGAGAGCCTGGGCCCTGAACAAAGCCCCCACTGGCAGAGGCATCACCTATGAGTGACAACTGAGCAGCACATCTTGGCTTGACATGCCCTCTTACCCCAAAAACATAGGAAACGTGGGTGTTTTCCTGGACCTCAGCGGAGGTCCCCAGGCTCCTTAAATTTCCAGCCTCATTATATGCATGCTGCCTAGCTAACATATAATGAACACTGAACTCTCTGAAATAAACCACCTTTTGTGATTAAGTTGAGGTAAGGTCTTCAGACAAAACCCAAATTTAGGCAGAACTAAGGAAGAGAGGCATAAACTTTGTCCCAGTGCAAAATAGCAATGTAAACCTGTCAGTCTCTGCCACATGACAGCCTTGCAAGAAAGCTGTAAGGGAAGAGACCTGAGCAAGAGATCCTAATGTAGCATCACCAGTTAATACTAGCCCCCTCTGTTGGCCCACTGCAGGTAAGGAAAACAGGAGTCATGTTAGCGATGTTTACCCAGATATTGAATCAAAGTTAAGGAGAGGAACCAGAAGGGTGGTAAGAATTTTGTTGCGTTCACTTGCCCATGCTTTTCATGCTAGAAAGCATTGCTTTTATCCTGTCCAAGGAGTGGAGGTAGGAAGCAAGAAATAAGAGAAAAAAAAAAAACCTGGAAAAATCTAGTGCAAAGCGTTATTTATTTATTTATTTAAAGACAGGTGGCAGGGTAGAATGGGGAAAACATGAAGAGATGGGAAGTAGAGGAAAAAGTAGGGAAGGCAAGCTGCAGAAAATAGAACTAGTAGGAAATGAGGCAGAGAGATGTAGAAAGTGCTATTCAAAATGCTTTGATTTTAGCTCTACTATGTGGATGCTCAGCAGAAGTTTTGCTGCCAGTGATGGTATGGTTTTTTTTCTCATGGATTTCTAGCTAACAGTTCTGTATTTTGCCCTTGGCTGAGGGCATGGAGCGCATGCAAAATTCCAGCATTGCACCTCTTTGGAGCCTTCTCTCTCTTTCTTTGTAGGACGTCTTCTCTCTCGGGGGACCATTGGAAAGGGTGCAAACAGCAGTTCAAAGAACATTTGAGAGCTATAGTTGGGCCTAAAAGTCTCAGGTGGAAGGAACATTATCCAAAATGGGAACTAATTATTTGGTGGATTAAGGCCACTGGCTGGGTCTGCAGAGTTAGCAGATGGACAAGAATGCGGTGGAGTCCTTTTTCAGGATGGAGGGCATGGTGTGAACATCTGTCTGCTGCAAGCAGGAATATGTTCCAGGTCTGCTTGGTCTCAAAAGCAGGAGTGCAACCTCCTACTTGGACACAACTCAGAGAAACCAAAACTGCAATGAGGGGCTTTTTCATGTGATGAGATCAAAGGGCTGGGCCTTTTCTTTGCATAAGGGGTTTGGATGAGCCTTGCAGCATTGAAAAAGAAGGTTGGCTTAGATAGAGCTATAAAAGTAATTACTATAAAGACATTACTTTACAAAACCTTTTGCCACTAGGTTATGAGACTGGATCCCATGCATTCTGGTGGCACATTAAAATCATTACCGTTGCCATCTGACCACTCTGCAGTGGTCTCTGTGTGAAGTAAGTTTTGTGGCCTTTAGCCAAATCCCAGTGAGCACATTTAAATCACCAGTATGGCCAAGCGTAAGGATAGCTGATCCAGTCCTACCAGGTTAAAGTCAAAGCAAATTGACACAAACGGGAGACCCACCCGACACGGAGTCACAGGAGCTGGGGAAGATCCACCCACAGAAAAAAAAAAACTTACTAGGAAGGTGTTTCAATCTATGCAAAGATTAGGACTAAATTAAATGGCACATACTACCTTGGTTGAGGTCTGCCATGTCAACTAGAAAAAACACATTATATTCTACCATAGCTCAGTGACTGGAGCTTCACGTATTCCCAGAAGGGCCATCCTGCAGTTGGCACATGACAAATACATGGCAGTTTGTAAAGACATGCAACAGATTATCAGTAAAAGAATCACACAGTTTTCAGCAGCAAATACATAGGCTAATGGAGTTGCTCCTTCTCACGCATGGTTGCTGGGGACAACCACTCTAGAAAGATATAAATCTCTGGTGCATTCCTTGGAGCAGAGAGGGCCCAGGTCCTTGGAAAGTCCTGTGCAAGAACTGCAGCAGGGCTTGGCCAAAAAGGCAGGAGAAAACCAGTGGAAACAGGATTTCTCTTCCCCTCCTCCCACATAAACTCAGTTTCTGGTAGCAGCCAATGCGGGGTACCACCAACTCTGCCCTGATGCTACACAAAGATCACTGCCGTATTGAGTAGAGATGTATGCAGACCAGCTGTAAATGAGCTTCCTCAAATATTGGAAGCAGCCTAACCCCAGCAGCGTGGCACTTGGGCAGGGTCCATTTACCCTGCTGCGACACAGCACTGGAAAACCGTGGTATGCCCACAAGGTTTTAAACTCCATTGATCTTCAAAGTAATGAATAAGGAGTATCAATTTTGCAGAAGAGAAGTGCAAGGAGAGTGGGGGAAGGCACACACACAGAGCACTGAGGAGCCATGGCAGACCTTCCCAAGCAGGCGCCCATGTCCTGTTTCCAGCACTCCCACCACCTCACTGTCCTCCGCCTCGCAGCACATCTCCCTCCCTCACAACTGCCATTTGCCCAGCAGGCCCAGACACATCACCGCTTTTTAGTGGCCCAAACGACAAGGCAGAGAAGGACTGTCTGAAAATGACAAACAGAATTAGCCTGGTGTTATGCAGGGCGGCAGCCGGAGCCAGCACTGCTATTTACAAGGGATGTGGCTTGCAAAAAGCAAACATCCCCCTATGGCCCATGGGGGCTCTGCTCTAACTAACGTGTCGTGTGACACTGAAGGCAGATAATTAATCCCCCATCACACCACTTGTCTGCACCACCCTTTTCCCTTATCTAGTATCTTCATCCCTGTCCTTCCATTTACAGACACCATTTACAGAAAAGGGGAGTGAAGTTTATCACTGCCACCTATTGGCATTTGCCCTGCAGGAAGAACATGAGGACATGGCAATGCTACGCCCAAAACCATCACCACTTCTCCGTGCTGTGGCTCCATGTAAAACTGTAGAACCTTTGATGCTCAGTGTGTAAACACACAGCCCGCAATCCTGGACAAGCAAAGCTGCATTAGCAACAGTACTGTACACAGTCAGTCCCCTTGCTGGCAGTTTTGTTGGTGGTTTAGTTTTGGGGTTGGTTTTTTTTTGTTCCTCCTTTCTTTTCTTCTTTTCATTTGTAGGACCTAAGACCAATACTGCACTCTGCCATGTGGATATTGCAACTCACTTGGAGCCAGCTAAAGGATCTTTGATATCACGTGACATTATGTGTTTTGGATATACCCTGCAGATCCTTATAATCAGTGCAGAGCTCTCTCCTTGAGTACTGGAAGCCAGTCTTATAGGGCACTCTGGGGGCATCTGTAGTGAGCTAAATTTGGGATATCTGGCACAGTTCTCTATTAAGGTCAACTTTACTTAGCTCTAGCCATCCGGGCAAAAGGTCTGGTTTCCTGCTGTGTTCTGTAACACACGTACAAGCACAATGCAGAAAGCGTTTTCAAGTAAATCTACCTCCTGCTTTGAAGTTCAAAAGGTTAGGCTTGAGGTGGGGTAAGACACCAGCAGTGGAATAGAGAAGAGGCAGGAGGAGCATTGCTAGTCAAAAGTTGGGGGCACTGACAGAGCTGTGTCAGGGGAGCTCTGAACTGAAATACCAGGGGGGCTGCAGGGAAGATGGGGGGGTCACTGGCAGACTTGTCCAGACAGTCAAAGCTGTTTGCACATCCTTTACACAGAACATGCCTGGATGCAGTCACCGGTGCAAGTCCCTACTTTAATAAAAATCAAAACTCTGCTGTAAGAAAGCAGCTGAAGAGAAAGCCATCCCTTGTTCTTTAAAGCTGACCTTTCCCTTTCCCCAGCCTAGTTAGATCCCTTACAAGATTTGGTATGTTCAAGAAGAATTTTTTAAAAACATTTTTACAAACACGTTCTGCATGACCGCTTCCACTAATCGTACCGACAGGGGCGATCAATGCCTTTAAAGGAGATTTGTGGAAACCACAAAGAGTCAAATGCTGCCACTATGGAGATAAATGCCCCTTCAGTTCCTCAGCTGCCGCTCACCACAACACACCTCCTCAGGGGAAGGTTTTACTCTAGATCCAGTTTATTATTAAGATGGGGCAGAAGTTCAGGACTGACTCACAAGGAACCACTTCCCACCTGGCTTTATTTCTCAACAGAAAGTATTGTGTTTAAAGCACTACTACAGCACCCTCTTAGACTACACTGGATTATTAATTCAATATCGATCCAGAGGAAGCATGCACGCCACTTCCTACAGCACCCTGCTTTTGAAGGTCTCCCATTCTCTCTATCGACCTGGCTGAAGGTTGCTTAAGTTAGCAAGAAGAAACAAAATCTTAACTCCACTGAATGTCAAGGGAATCTGAATAAACGTTCCATTTATTTTGGTTTTTTTTTTTTAACCCAGGTTGAAGATTTCAGTACATTTGCCCTGATTACCTCTTCATGTTTGAAACATTTTCACGCATCTCTTTTTGTGAATCAATCTGGGCAGTGAATAATCTGGACAGAGGGTCCTACACGCAAAACCACGTAACAAATCAAACTATTCAAGATTAAATGCATTACCCTGCTTCCCACTATTTTAAAGGCCAGGGTTCTATAAAGCAGTACCAGATGTTTTAATTAGGAGAAAGCAACAGCATATTCCCGCACAGCATGTTCCAGAAGAGATACTGAAGTGACAAAGTAAAAAATCTCAACGCAGAACAAATGCATGTTTCATTATACATCTTTGACTGCTTCCCCTGCACTCTGCCCACGAGCCTGCCTTTCCTAGGACTCGTTCCAGAATATTACTTCAAGTAGATTTTGTTTTGTTCTTTACTGTTCCCTGGAAATCTTTATAAATATATTCCACTGGTGTTTCTCAACTTCCCCTACTCAATCAATCTTTGTCCCAACCCAAATCTATTTCACTTCATTTGAAGAAACTAACTCTGCCTTCTGATCTTACAGACAGTCCATTAGAGATGCAGCCACTGCACATTTTGCAGTCTGTTTGAACCCATGGACACAGCAAGGAAGAAATTAATACCTCACCTAAAACATTCATAAAATAGTGTTTCTTACATGGGCCACATAGAAACCACAGAGGGATGATGCAATATGATACAGTTGCAGCTCCGTTGCTTCTTCGCTGGTGAAGTCCTTAATATAAAATTTTGCCGAAGACCTGTGTGCACAGGGAAGCCTATAACACAACAGGGATTTCAGGGAACATCAAACAAAACAAGAACAGTATGGGCTACTTTTTTATCAAGATGACACTACTGAAAAGAGACTACTGAGGTGTTATATGTTGGCAAACAGAAAAAGTGATGATTACCTCAAGGAAGACTTTATACCTTTTCTCCTATCGTTCCCCATTTTGCCCTCAGCATGAGTTGCCACATGCCTGTCTCTGCAAAATTGGGGATAGGCACTGAAAACCCCCCAATGACTGTGGGACCATGCAGTGTGCTTTCTGTTCCGGCACACTGTGGTGCCACACTTGGTGATAGCATTCACACTGTCCACACTTAGCTCAAGAGGGAAATCTATCTGAAGATTTTACTGAAGGTTATAAAGTTCTGTGGGGGATGACTATCCTCAGGGACTATCCCCCTGATACCAAGATTATACTGGCTTTTCCACCATCTGCAGAGTTCCGACCATGTTGTTCTCTTCCTTATAAAACCTTCATAGTTGAGCAGACAGTTTTGAAAAGCTTGGGCTGACAGAAAGGGAAAGATACAGCAAAATAATACCACCAACAGTGTGTCCGTACTGGAAGAAACAAACATGGAAGAATTCATTCTTTTCTCTACCGTCATAAGAGTAATAAGAAAACAAAAGCCAACACAACTAAAACATTTACCACTTCAAAATATTCCAGTAAAAAGTTGAAAATTAAGAAGGACAAAGAAAACACATATGAGTTCTGTTTAATGAAACCCATTTGCTTTCTGAAATAAATTTAGAATAAAATCCACTGGTCAATTCTCACATTATGTTCTTGGAAATCCAGTAGTTTTGCACTGCTGCATCTTTCCAGGAATGCAGTGAGCTGGGACAATCTGCATGCTTGTTCCCCTCCTGCCTCTCCTACTCTTGCCCCTTGTTTATTCCTCTCTCCATCTGCTTCAGTGGCTTCCTTCTGATTTCTCCTGTCCTTTGGAGTTATCAGGAGTAAGACACAAGATTGATTCTCCAGGTCAAACTGTTCCTCATCAATTATAGTAAACAAACCAGGAACGTGTTTTCAAGCCAGTCAGTCTCCTTTCCCTCTCTCACACACGTGCACACAGATGTCCTTCTACATCCAAGGAAAACAGAGGCCGAAATGGGTCACTTGTTATTTTCTCTTTAAAGACAACCGTGGTCACATTTCTCCAATTTAGTAACTCCTGTGGAAGGTGGCATCTTTTTATGAGAAACAATACCAGGTATTGATACAAACAGCTAAGGTTACAGATAAAAATTCTAAATCCGCGCTTTTCTAGCAACTCATATTTATTTAGTTCAGAAGGGATTAGGGTGGTGGGGAAAGAATAGCAAATCAAGCTGACGAGAACTTCTTAACCAGAAAGCCAACGGCATAGAGACTGGCTTCCAAAATGGCTATAAGGAAATAGCTGAAAGAAGGGGTGGAACAGAATGAGAGAGAGAACAAGAAAGAGAAAAAGGCACTAATCCCTTACCTTCTTTTATCTTTCTTTCCTTAGCTGCTTTCAGCACAGCCTTTTCTCTCAGCAACTCCCAATAGCTCCACCATCTCCATGGGAAAGTTTCCCACTTGTAGTCCCCATCTTGTTCAGCAGAGGAGTCACTACACCTTCTCTTCAGACAGAGCTGCACCGGTGCATAAATTACTGCAGATGGGCAGCACAAGGTGCCCAGTGCTGTGATCATGCTGCCAATGACACTGATGGCTTGTTTTTGCCCAAGACTAACAGTGCAGGCACAGGGTGCTCCTCACTTGGGAGCCCTCAGTTGACTGTGGTGCTGAGGGAGCCAAAGGTGGGCCCATCCTGTCCCTCCCTCCTACCAACAGGCACATCCACCCCCAGGGGAAGGGTGTCCTCTCACCTTCTCAAAGGGCCAACAATGACTTGCAGTCACGGCGAGCTGTTGCATCTCTCATGCTTTCTCTGCTGCAGCACAATAACATTATATTATATTTTTGTGTTACCAGCTTCTAGAAGCAACACCACTATAAGCACCTTTTCCTGGGTCAAGCCAGCTTCTACCTTCTCTCTGTCCACAAGGCGAAGCCACTGCTCAATTGTATTTAGGACAAGACCCTCTGAACAGCCCTGGGAATGCTGGTGCTATTACAAGTGAAGCATTACAACATCCCAACACAGTTGTGGCAGAGCTGAGGCCTTAAATCTTCAGCCCTAAGAGGGCTGTTAAAGATGATGAAAAATACTTCTTTTAAAGTGTAACTCACATGCAGGATCTAGATGCCTTTCTGACAATGCAGGAAGCAGAAGGCAGGGCTGCTCCACAGCCCACTTCCCTTCCAGAATAATGAAGGCCAGTGGGAGCCAAGATCAAAACCATGCTGAGTAGCAGTGAACTACAAAAACACTTTGGCAAATGCATCTCCTTTGACCATCCACTGCAGTGGGAAAGGGACAACCGAAGAAACAACCACCAAATCCCAGCTTTCTCCATCATCACCACCCAGGTGCCAATGATTGACATGGGCTTCCTGTAACAGGCAATAGCTGTCTGTCATCATCATCATCACTACCAAAACACTCTTCCCCAATTGTATCCCTTTAGTCCTTTCTAGGAACTGTGTATTTTGACTTCTGGCACTAAAGACTAGACTCTTGCTATGGGCTGCCTCATCTTGTAGTGCCTCTGAGTTCTTCAACAATACAAATGCTGCCTAACTGGCATATGTACTTTCCATGACAATCAAGCATGTGAATTTGAGGGATCCTTAACAGACAATAGTGATGCTCAAATAAGCTTTGCTCTTCTTACGAGCTTTAAACTAGTGTGATATTGAATACATGCCAAAAGTGGAAGAGATCCATGAGGCTCCATATCCTCTCTAAATGGAGAAACTTGTTATAAAACCACAGAGAAGTCTGGAAGAGCAAAACCCTAAAAACTAAACAAGCCCTGACTCCAGACTTTTCACAAGTTTTATGTCTTTTTCCCCTTTCTTCCTTTCATTTAATAATAAAAAAAAATTAACAAGTGGAATGTTCTGTAGTAACTTTGAAAGAAGTAATTTAATAAAAAAAATTCAGAGTGCCTCAAGTTAATTTAATTCAATCCTAGGCTCATACTGCTGCCAAATTGCACATTTCAAAACTGCATAGCCAAAGAACTTTAGGTGCCCTCTGAGAATGCCTGAAGTGAAAGAAAAGGCAGGGGAAAAAAAAGACCCATGAAAGCAAATGAAGTCAAAAACCTTGTTGGGGGTTGGAGGGAAAGAGAAGGAAGAGGAAGTTTCAATTAATGTGTGAGTGATTTAGTGCTTAAGAACAATAGTTAGGTAGAAGTGTCTCTGGCACTTATTTAATTATTTAACACCCTTTGAAGGGAAGAGAGAGTAGGTCAGGCCAGTCAAGATGACGAAAGCTCATCAGTAAAGAATAGCTAGCTTGCAAAATGAAAGTACAGCGTAGCAATAGAGTCCTGAGGGTCAGGGCTTCAACTGAGAGAAATCAAGGCACTGTTGACTAAATTCTTCCCTGAGATCATAGAATCATAGAATCTTTTAGGTTGTAAAAGATCTTTAAGATCATCAAGTCCAACCATTAAGCTAACACTGCAAAGTCCGCCACTAAACTATGTCCCTAAACACCACATCCAAATGTCTTTTAAATACCTCCAGTGTATTTACATCTCTGAGTACAGAGTTTTATTCAGCAAGGGTCTGTAGACTTTAGTGGGAGGCCTGCAAATGTGCATCCTGAGATTTGATCCAGTCTGAAGGTAATGACACACCTTGGGGGTCTGTTCCCCTCCCACTGGAGCAAAAGCCCTGTGAAAGCAGGACTGATTACAGTATGTTGTTAGCTAGCATGTGAGATAGCTAAGAGGCCATAGCGGACAGATAATAGGCAAGAAAACATCTTAGAAATGTTCAACTACAATTCAACACTGTAATGTCCTAATGTCCTATACCAGAGAGAGTCATCTGGGAATTAAGAGGTAGGATGCAACTTTGGTCTCATAATTTTGCTCTGGAAAAAGCAATGCATGATGCATTACCAAGCCAAGACATTTTTCAGCAGTCCCTGTCTATCCATAGAAGTCCATGGATCACATTGCCACCATATTGCCCTTCTAGTTCATTTGCTAAAACCTGTACTCAGAACCTGCCATGAGACACAATATGTAAGTTATGAGTAATGTTGCTAGCAAGTAACTTCCTCCGTCTCACAATTACCACAGCTAAGCAGACCTACCTATCATCACTTCTGTCCCCTCTAGCCCCTGGGCCCCTCTTGGTGTCATCCATCTGTTTACAACAGGGGGGTTTAGGTGTTAAGCCCTTCAAAGCAGGGAGTGTTGATTATTATAAATGTGTGCCAACGTTCCTCCATGGTCTCAAAGCTTATGAAAAGGATTATGACACAACTGCCAGTAATACCAGAGGACTGGATTTGATGACCCAGACAGGTCCTTTGGAGCCCTGTACTCCTAATCACTAGTGCATTGCTTTTACTATTACTATTGGTCCTAATCTTCTTGTTTACTTCTTTGAGCAGGTGAAGGTAAATTCTACTAGCTTGCTTTAAGTTCAAGGTTACAGCAGCTCTGATTACAAAAGTATTACATCCCAAATAAGCAATATAGTTTTGACCAAAGGTCTTAGACTGTCTGCTATGATTTCCTCTTAAGAGGGATACAGGTTAAGCTGGATGTCATTGGAAAGTCAGTACTTTCAACAAGATTTTTGATAAAGCTATATAATTAACAAATGACCTTGATGTTATCATACTAACTGGGCACATTTTCCATTGTAACAAATACCTCAGCTAGTGTCGGAAGATTGTCCAACATTCTTTATATATATATATATATATATATAAAGATACATGAACATAAAGATAACATTGATTTATATATATATATAAAGCCCTTATATATAAATATGTTTGTATATGTCTGATATATATAAGTATATAGAATCAGTGCTTCCCAGCTCATACTGTTCCTCTTTCATTTTACTTTTTTATCCACTTACTCCATGTTTTGGGTCTTTCACAGTCTACTTCTCCCATATCCTATCTGCTTTATTAGAAAAGCCATCTACAAGAGATGATGACGCAAATCCTTCAAATGCATAGGCTTAGATAGGAAACATTGTTTCTAGCTTCAACAAAAAAAGAGGTGCAAACTTGGTCCCAGCTTCACCCCATTTTATGCAGTCTTTGCATCCCACATACTCAACAAGCTGATCACTTGATTGTAACTTCGAACTGGCTCTCTCTGAGCTACAAAGAACTTAAAAATTTCCACGGACAATCACTATTATGGCAACAGATCAAGTTCTAGTAAGATAGATTTATAATATACACACTACTGTTTACTGGCTTTTCTAGTATTTACTGTGGTATCTGAAAGGGCTTTACACACATCTCTGAAGTTATCCCCCCATTTGGCATCTAGGGAACAGAAGTCCATATCCTCTAAGATAATTAGATACTTAATGATCTACGTGTCTATTTACTTTTTGAGGATCTCGGCTGAAGAGAATATTAAGTGACTTACCCAAATGTCATATAAAAAGGTTGTGGTAATGCCTTAAAAAAAACAGAACCAGAAACCAATCTCCTAAATCCATATACTTTGTCTTAACTACTATCCTTGTGAATTACGCTGTTATATAATGTAATTAGGAGAAAATAGCAAGTTCTATTCTAGGAACTTCTAATCAGCGACAAGCACTGCACTCCTAACGATCTCATTAGAAAAGAAATGCATAATTGCACGGTAGCACCATCTAGCAAACTACACCTCCAGCCACAGGGGCAGCCCTTTCCCAGGTAGGCAGCACAACTTTGAATGAGACCACTTCTGCTATAGGTAGCAACAGGAACACTCACAAGTAACAACTAATAAGGATCTCTTCTCGTCTAAACATGAGGTAAACGCTTGAAAAAAATAAAAGGAGGAGGAAAAGAAAACTTTATTACCAAGGTATTGTTCGTTGAGAATAAATACTAAGCTGGTGCTTTGCTGCTGTCCTTGAATGCAGCAGTTTTATAAGCAAAGCCTACTTCCAAAATATACCTAGAGACCACAGATTTACAGGCACCTTGGATTTTGATCTAATCTTTGCAAATACATTCATACCCAGTAATCGCTATGCACATTTTATTTATACCTGCCTATACTTAACTTGCACATTTCAACACAAGCACCTCACTGCAACACCATAAATTAAAGAGCCCAAGCTTTCTGCCATATCTTTACAAGTTGAGTACATCTCAGGCCACCCACCACATGCTTGATGCTACAGTGAACACTATGACCCAACCCTATCAGAAGATGAAAGAGCAGGTAGCTGGCCCAAACTCCCAGAGTCAGAGCAGACATCTGGCATCATCAACAGCAGCCATTATAGACCATGGCTGAACTGTAAAACCTGACTTA
Organism: Phalacrocorax carbo; assembly: GCF_963921805.1. NCBI lineage: Eukaryota > Metazoa > Chordata > Aves > Suliformes > Phalacrocoracidae > Phalacrocorax > Phalacrocorax carbo. The sequence goes on along the minus strand of NC_087513.1, from coordinate 90,112,352 downwards.
TGTTTGAATTCCCCCAAAATGTGAGAGTAGTGTGGTCTAGATTTTGTGTTTGAAGTCATCACTGGATGTAATGTAGTGCTTTCTTCAGAAGGTCCTACCTGAGCAGGAAAGAGTGAGCTCCAGGGGCAGAGATTGCAGCTACAGCTGTGGAGCAATAGGAAGGTCCTGTGAGATCTCTATGCAGTAATGCTTAGTATCTTGTGGCATGAGGGGAGACAGTTTAAGGTTCTGAAAACAGACGTAGTAGCCACTGAAAGGTATTTGCAGCTCTTTCACAGCTTCCTCTGCTAGCACCAGCAAACTCCTACTCAAATGTGCCGCTCTGTAAAATGGGAATTTTACAGCTCCACAGGAAAGACATGAAAGAGTAAAGCACCAAAGTGAGGAGCTAGGTGTCTAAAACCTTTATTGATCCAGGCTCCCTGTTAGGTCATATCTGGGAGCCTAAGAAAAGCAGCAGTAAGAGGCAGAAACGGGATTCTAAAGTAAGGAAAAACGTAAGAAAAATCATGAACTGAAATGCTTTAACCTATGAAGGCAAGGACAAGAAGTGGTTAAGAGGGGATTTTGCTTAAGCACAGAGAATAAAATCTTCAGAGATACAAATCACGACTGCTGATGATTCTGTTTTCCTTCTGACACAGATAATGGGATAAGTGGGCATGCATGGAAATCACAGAAAGGAGAATTTCTGAGGAGATGAAAGCCTTTCACAAAGCCAGCTCCATTATACCATTTTCCCTTGTGCCTCCTGCTGGGAAAGGCTGGGAGTACAGCTACCCTCAGCTCTTCCACAGCCTGCAGAAGTAGCCTGGGAGCTCTCCTACGCCTGGGAACATGCCAGCCTAAGCCATGGTCCACCTGCCTATGTGAACAGCCAGGCCTACAGCAGCTCCGAGATGTCCCACAGCTGCCTCTTCCCCCTCATTTCCTAACACACTGTTCATGGGGAGAGGCAGGGACTGGAGTAACTGGGAGGTCTCACCATGTTCCATCCTGGCTGGGATGCTCAGGCAGGGAGTATGAGGTGGAGGACACCATTGCCCCTGTCCTGTTTCTGCTGCCTAAAGTGAAGTGCTGAGGCTGGAACAGGTTCTGAGAGAGCCTCCCACGTGCTACTCACACAGGAGACAGCACAGAGTGAATAAAGTAGCATCCTCCTGCACTGGGCAATCCAGTGTCAAAGCTCATTCACTGATGTATGAAACCTAAATCTCTGTGAAGCTCCTCCTCTTCTTCTTTTTTTTTTTTTTTTTTTAAATTCTCCCCACCCCCAGTCACTCTCCCTCTTTTTTGGACGTTGCCATGGAAACTGCATCTGGTTTCCATTCTCTCCCTTTCTGTCATGTCCCTGCTCAGAGGCAGCATCGGAGAGACATTGATCAGTGATGCAATGAGCCAGCCCCATGGGAACCAGGCTGGCCTGCAGCACAGAGTACATAACCCTGGGGCTCCCAATCACCACCTTCCTCACAAAGAAGGTCCAATTTTACTATTCTTTGGGCAAGTTTAATTAAAAATTGGCTGGGACTGGATGTTATAAGGCACCATCCTTTGGAGGGTCAACAGAAATGTCCCCATGCATACACACACTTCAAGCCCTTACGTAGCTCTGTCAGGAGATGCTGGGGTTATTCCCATGTCCCTGTACAAATTGAAGTCTACCACCAGCCAGCTACAGAGAAGCCTGTGAGTCACTGATGTGCTATTTCTCTTTGAAAAGTAACCTGTACCCCACCACCTGCCCCATCCCCTTCTGAGGCTGCTGAGCAATGATGCTCTTTTTTGGGCCTTGTGTTAGACCACATACACCAGCAAGCCTGGGGCTGTAGCATACACAAGATCCCTCATAGCCAATATACCTGCACCCTGCTCTTTTGTGCCTTACTGCTGCAGTTTGATTTTTCATCACCTCTGCTACTGGAAGAGAGTGTGAGTGGAGTAAGTAACCAAACCCAGAAACAGCTGTGCCAACACACAAAGTCAGTAGAGCAACATTTCCATTAGGAGGGGAAGTGAAGATTTCAGATGGAAAACAACAACAAAAGGCCAAAAAAGGGAAGGTGCAGCAGTAAAGACAAAGCAATCTCAAAGGAAGGAAGGATGAAAAAATGTTGAAATGGGGCCAAGAGAAAGACTGGCCTGCTTTTTATTTTCAGCTTGCTGCTAGCTGAATCCCTTTTCTTGCAGCCTCCTCCCACCACCTCCCCGAAGGGTACTGTTGCCTCCTAACACACTGATGTGCCAAGGAGCCCTCTGACAGCTCTCTATTAATTAACTTCATGCCGATACAAATTTTATTTAAAGTTTAAAAAATCCAATTCACATTGATCCACCTTCATTGCTCCATCTGGCTGCCAATCAATGGCTGCTCGGCTTTACCTGATGGGGGAATAGATCTCACAGCTCCATGCAGAAGGGAGCACTTGGGATGTGGGAAATGAAAGCACTGTCTTTGGGCCTCTCCCCCATCCTTCATTCATTCTGGAGGGAGCTATATCAGTGTCCCTTCTCCTTCCCTGATTTTTCTGCTTCCTCCGATTCCTCTGCAGACCTCCCACTCATGACAGTATGAGGTGCTCTCTGTACCAATTGCCCAGGGTCCCATTGTCCCGGCCCAGGAAGGGGCTTTTCTCATACAGCAGACCAGGCTAAAAGCTCACACAATGCACAGGGCTCAGTGGAGACGAGAGGGGGATGAATTGGCCCCCTGTGTTCAGACTTCTGACAAGATTTGCTGGATTTCTCAATGGCAATTATCATTTCACTCTCAGAGGGAAAAGCTTTGTCTGTTCTCCTTCCCTCTGCCCCAGGAATCGATACAGCTTCTACAGAGAACAGCCTTTCCCAAACAATGCTTGGTCCCTTAGGCCTTGTCTGCACTAAGAAAATTGGTAAGCATTTTTTTTTTCTGCTCTGCAAGTAGCAAAATAAGATGCTGGAGAGGAGACATAACACACACATCATTACTTAAGGATCAGAGAGGGGCTGCTGGTCCCATGTTGTCTACACAGTAGCTTTTACTTTCAATATTATTGGCTGTTGGCAGCCAGGGCAAATGGTCTAGCTCTGGTTGAGTCTGGCTAGCATATGCTAACACAGACCTCAAGCTGGCCTTTCTCCTAATGTTTAAAGTTAGTTTACTCATCTGTGACCCAGGAAGAAGCTGAAGTTGCATTATGTTGCTTCTTTATGCTATGAGAAAAGTTATTTTACAAGCAGTTTTAGTTAGTGCACTCTTTCTAAACTCCTCCTTGAAAAATAATCATATTCCTGACTATAGGCAAAGCTTGCAGCCTGCCAGTATGGCACTGAAGGGGCTCAACAAGCTTGTTGTTTTATTACTGAGGTTCTAAAATCTTACAGCTGAGGATCTCCAGTGTTAGCAAGCATAAGCAGTACTGAAACAGAGACTGTTTTAGCAAAACTATCCAGCTCTAGCCACCACATGAAGAAAGAAGATAATAGGCTACTCCTGGGTAGCACCCATGAAGCCATCATTAAAATTCCACCATTGAACTACCTGGTGATGTGCCCATCGCTGATGGAGTAATACCATTGCTGCCAACCAACAAATCCTGTTGGCCTGAGAGGTCACGCATGCAGGGTTTCTTTCAAAGAACACAGTCATCCATTTTGGCATGGACCAGGTGGTGTGGTAAGCTCTGGCCATTCTCCACAGTGTATGTTGTACTTGCCTGCTGCACCAAGGCAGTTGCTTGTCTGCTCACACTAAGCGGGGCACCCAGCCTACAGGCTTAATGTCTTATTGTGCACTAGTCTTTGCATGCACCCACACACGTATTTCATTGTCTTAAAAGACAATAACATACTGGCTTACATACAACAGCTTCTATTTGTGGGTGAGCAGTAAAGGGAAGGAAAAATCCTCCGCCCCTGCCAAAGTGAAACAATATGACCCAGACAAATACGTCAGACTGCTTCTCTAATTTAGGTGGTATTTGCATGCTGGGGCACATTGGTGGGAATGCCTATAAACCTAATATAATAAGCTGCCCTAACCAGCCATAGCAAGCCACTGGGTTGCAGGCTTCCCCCGCTTAGTGAAAGTATCTTTAACATCTAAGATCTGCAGGATCTCAAGTTCCATCTGGTGGCCATCTCACTCCAGAAACACCAGCGTTGGTATCCGAAGATATGAGGGTCCACATAGCTCAGCCCTACAGTGATACCATAGCACTTATAACCTGAAGTGTTTATCCTTCTGACATGCCTTTCAACTAAGTATTTTCATTCCTCAAAGAGGGAATTAAAGCACAGCAAAATTAAGGAATTCCCTTAAGATAACGCAAAAAGACCTGTGAAAGAGCAGGAAACTCAACCTGCAGCTCCCAAGTCACAGGCTAGTGCTTCATTCTTCCTCCTTCATGGTCTGAGTGTGGCTTCTATATCCCAGCTTTCCAAGAGAATTGCAAGATAGTTGTGGATCTAACTGCTATAGCAACAAGCCAACACATTGCCCACAGTCCTTCTCATGCCCATCCTCCGGGTCTCTCTGCTGACTTCCCTTCCTTTTGCTTATTTGCTTTGTCCACTTCCCCAGGGCCTCTTTTTGTCTCTCTCTTTCATCTTGCAAGGACAGAGATACACACCATCTATGCAGAACTAGAAAAGAAATATCCACAGGCTGCTCAACTTGCTCATTGGAAGCAAACAGCCACAGCAAAGGAAACAGTCCTGGCCCTCACAAACCTGGCTTCAGACAACGAATCAAAAGCACTTAAGCTGGCATTAAACCACCTTGGGCTTTTGGAGCTTGCTGGCAGAAAAAGAAAAGTTGAAAGAGAAAAGGATAAGAAGGAAAGGAGTGAGGTAATAGAAACGTGCCATGAGGAAGCTAAGGAAATAACAGTCAGGAGGACAACTCAGCTATGCCTTTTGTGTTTGCTTTGATAAATACCAGTCCTCATATAAACTCTGAGGGACCACCCTCTACTCCCCCCCACCCTGCTTTTGTCCCCTCCTGTCTCTATCCCCCATTCCCTCAGACGCCTGCAGCACCATGCCACCCTGCCTTTACTGCTCTCTTTCAAACACACTCTTTCCACCCTTTCGTCTTTTTCTCCAGCAACCCTTGTCCCTTAACTCAATCCTTGTCTCAGGCTCTTTTCTTTCACAGGTCTTGATAGAAAGAAGCAGGTCTAAAATTAGCTGTTATACAATCCCAAATTGCTGACCCTTGGGGGCAGGGACTGCTGTAAGCACTTACAGTGTCCTGATCACCACTTAAGGCTTTTTGATATTGCTACAGGAACCACATCTGAGGTCAGAAGGGGTCCTTTGGGCTAATATAACCTCCAGGATAACATGGTCTCGAAAGCAACTCACTCAGCAGTTTCAGCCCTTGGTAGAGAAAGTTGTTTGTGTTACATCATCTCTTAGAAAGGTACCCAGTTTTGACTAAAAGACTCCAGCTGAAGGACTGTCTACCATAAACCTAGTCAGACCAGCTGGTATCGTCCTTTTTGACTTCTACCTCATTTCTAGTACAAATTTGTCTGCCTTCAGCGTCTGATTGGTAGGTACCACTATGCTTATGCCTAAAATCATCATATTGTCAGAACTTGTCAAAACCTTTCTTTCTCTTCAGGAAAAATTTCACAAGTTCACAGTTTTTGCCAGGAAAGAAACATGCTCCGATGAGAGGCTTTCCTATGAAATAAAAATATTGGGAAAAACATTTTGTTTATGAGGTGTGAGAATCTTGCTTCAATGAGGCTGAAGGCCTTTGCTTTGATAAGGACTTGATAAGAGCTTTCCCTGTTACCAGTTGGACTCTTTGTTTGAAAATGCAAGGATTTAGATGGGACATATGGAAATTTTTTTTTTACTGGGGAGGGTGTAGCAGGTACCCAAAGAAGCTGTAGGACCTGCAACCTTGTCAAGACTCAGCTAGATAAAGCCAGGATGACCTGATTTGGTGTTGGTGGCGGTCATATTGAAAGAGGAGGCCATGCTCTGTGACTTCCAGTGGTCCCTTCCAGCCAGGCCTGCAGTTCTGTGAAATACAAGACAAAACAAAATACTCCAGCCTACCTGAAACCAAGCATTCCACCAAGCCTTCTTCACAAATGGCTGTAGTATCAAGGAAATGGTGCTTTCCAAGGGAAAACTTGGACAGTGTTTCAGCCAGAGTTATGAATTTACTCTGGAATTCAACCTTGATCTTTCCCTTACGCATGGGAAAAGCACATTTAGCTCTCTTTGCTTTTGCTTCCTTGCCCTCCTGTGCCAGGCATGGGCAGGCAGCAGCCCGTCCCTCTATATGTAGGGGTGTAGAGTATTTTTGTAAGAGTACCATGGTGCACACCACCTTTTTTCTCGTGCGAGAGTGGCAGAAAAGCTCATATTCAGAAGAATAACATAGTAAAGTACTTCAGAGAAGTCCCTATACCACACCCAATTCCCAATTCCCAAGCTGCAGTACCTCTTTTTTCCAGAACAAAACGGGGGGGGGGGGGGGGAATATCAACATCTTCTTTCATAAAATTTTAGCTGAAAAATCTTTTGAGATAGTCTTTTCTGTCAAAAAAACTGCCAGTTTTCCCACTGAAGTTTGGAACAGATACAAAGTCACAATTTTTTCTTCTGTTTTGCTTTAAAATGTCATATTTCTACTTTTCTTTTTTTTTTGGAATGGAATAAAAGCATACGTGAAAAAGTGACACTTCCACTTGAGCTATCATTCTGTTTCTCCTTTTTTTTTTTTTAAGCTGAGAAACAGATATGGAATATTTTCTGTCAAAACGTTGATTTTTGAACTAAAATGTTTGTTTCAAATTTCCCCTTGGAAAACCCACTTTTTTCCCCCAACAGACCTGACGTTGTTCTCCCTCCCAGAAAAGTTCATTTTCAACATATCTGTATTTCTTTTACCCTACAGGAATATTTTCTGCACATAAAAAATTCAACCTATATGAATTCATTTCTCTGCTTTGGCAGTTAGCTGGGCAGGCAAGGGTTGCAGGAAGGGTACTGGGAAAACACCTCTTGAGTTTGTGTCAAGCCTCTGAAGAGGGGCTGCAGTCTCTCCCCAGTTGACAAGGATGGGACCCACTGCCTCTGAGCACACGTTACTTCTGCCACTGTTTATATCAAGTCATGAGGAACCTGCAAAATTTATTGGGAGTGTCAGAAATCACAAGTTGGTTCCCAGCCCTTTGTTGGTGGCTGAGAATAAAACCTTTTTCTTCCAGAGTTTGTAGTCAAAAACATGTGCCTTTGATAGTCCTTACAGCTCTCTAGAAAACTGTACTTTCATAAATGAATGAAATGCTTAGGGCACAGTGAAAGACCCTGCTGGATTAGTGCATCCTTCTCCTCCTTGCCTAAGACCTGAGGACACGGCTACCAAATTCTTTGCTGCAATCCAGTGCCCTAATGTTATTTTGCATATGAGAGGTAAAAGTCCTATTTGGTCAAGAGCAAAGATCCACACCCAACTTAATACATTTTACTTTGATGCCAGGCCATTGACAATATTAGTGTCTCTGCCCAGGCTTTCTCTGTTTCAGGACTTAAGGAAACGTCTAACTACCAAACTTGCTTGGAAAGTTTACTCCGCTGCACAATCCTTCTTTATATTAAATCCACACAATGATGATAATGTGGCTAGAAATATTTTCCAGCAAGGGACTGAGTGGGTGGAAAACAGGGGTTTGCTGAATTATTACTAGACTATTTAATTTTTACTTTAGATATGTATGCTTCTCCCTGCTTCTACACATTGCTCACTTTGTTGCTCCAGGCTTCACACCCTACCTAGAACGGTTCTGGTCAAGCATGGCTTTCCAGTCTCTTCTATTCAGTGTACTCCCACTCTCTGGGTTCACGAAGAGCTGTCTCTTGAAGGGCATTTCCAAAATCCATGCCCTGATTGCACATCCACCAGCCAAGAGCACTCTATATATCTCCACTGAGAAAAATTGATCAGTCTTTAGCTCCCTTTCCCTGGAAGGCATGTGGAGGCAGCACACAGTAAATCAAGCACTAATACTTCAGTTAGCAGAACCTTACCAAGGATATACCTTGTGTATCAACTTAGCTATAAGGCCGCACATGCAACATGTAAAACATTAGAAAATGCCCACTGGGGTGTCTGTGGGAACTTCAAGGTTCCCTAATGGTCAAAACAAGTTGGCAGCTTTCCTCATTGCTATTTACATTGCACTTTCACTTTTGTTTTTAAAACAAACAGAGCTTCTGGCATTAAAAGTGGCACCTACAATGCTGAACTCAAATCTGTAATAGGGAGAAGTTAGTGAATGTTACTGTGGGGATGCTGCTGCTGCTACTGGCTCCATTGCAGAACCACACATGTAAAGGCATTTGCTTCTTTAACCTCATGCTTGTTCATCCAGATAACTAGTTTAGAATAAAGGAGAGATTGCAGCTCCTACTGGCTACCTAGTTTACTACAGTGCTTAACCCTTTCCCTCTGGTGCAGCACCAATTTCTTGCTAAATCTCATTTCTTTCCCTCCTGTCAGCATGATCCGCCAGCCCATAACACAGAACCTGGCTGAAAAGAGAGACAGCTTCATTAAGTGTTAGAGAAAGTTGTGCATGAAATCTAATTCAGGAGCCCAGGCCCTCATGCCTAAAGGAAACACAGCTCTATACGTGTGGGGAAAATGAAACACAGAAGTCAGAGGACACCAGGTACAAGATAAGCAGCCTCTGTACTTGTGCTCTTTCTTCAAAGCAAGGGGGGGAGTGTAACTCCTGCTGATGTCAATGTGAAATATTTTGTACCCTGTGAAAGGTGGGGGAGTGTGGAGTCACTTCTAGCACTTTCCTTATAAACTGAGAAATCAAGGCGTTTAGAATCTATCCCAGGTGTCATAAGAAAACCCTAAGTGCACATGGATCAACTACCCAGCTGAGACAGGAAGATGATCTAGAGCATCTTGAACAGACAGTGGGTTAGACAACGAGTTGTAGCAGTATCTGGGGAAAACAACTGCCCTCAACAAGCACGGTACATGTTTTTAAACATGGAAGTACTACTGGAGGAGCTGCAACATCTTTAGACAAGTTTTAAAATCAGCTCTGCTGCAGCGGTGCAGCCTGCAACTTTCTCCCTGTGCACTGCGGATGGAGCAAGCAGCACGCAGGACCTATCTCACCTAGTCCCTCCTCCTGCCTGCCTCTCTTGTGCTTCAGAGCCACCTCCCAAAGCTCATGCAAGGCAAGCATGCCTTCACTTCAAGAGGAGTCAAGAATCATAGCATTTCAAGAAATGATGTCTCTGATGACTTCAACGCTAGATGTGAATAGACACTGTACCAAAGCCATGATGGAAATGCTCCCCAGTTAGGGGTTACATGCTACCCTCACTCAGAATCCATGTTCTCCAAGGCACGTGGGGTGGGTGACTAATAATCCACTGGTCTTCACTGTTATCTCTTGTGCCTATGCACACACAGGCACCCTGCTGTAAAAAAAATACATAGATCATCTTACCTCCATGGTGTTTACACAACACTGATAAACCCTTTATTACCCTGGATGATAACCAGGCAAACTGTTTTTACATGTATTTATACTCAACAGCTCCCTGATATTAGGGACTCTGAGCTAGTTGGGCCCAAGGTATGTGTGTAGTAATCAGGTCAAATGGAGGCACCATTCTTGTATACAACACTGAACCTGCTGAGCTTGATGGGCCTTGGTAGCTCTACGTAGCTGCATTATACTGCTAAGAGCTGAAAAAACCCAGGTGGAGCAAAAGTCTTCAGCACAAGCATAAAAATGTGGCCTCTCTGAGTTCCCTACCCCAAGGAGGCGGGGGAAAGCTGTCTAAGTAGCGTGACATCCACACACGTTCCGATGGTGGACTGCAATTTTCTTCTTATGTCCCTGACAAAATAAAGAAATACATAGTTAGGTAACCTTTTAGTAGAGACTTACATTTAGAGGTTAGACTAAACCAAACTGAACTGGTTTAGCAGTGTACAGCAGTAAAGCAGAAACATCAGCCTTCAAAGATAACTCTGCAGGGGTTGCACAAGATGCAGCAGTGAGGAGGGCATGCCATGGGTGACACTGAATTAGTCTGTCAGCAGAGCCTATTAGTACATTGCTACGCTAACCGTACACTAGTACATATTAGTACAATAGGGAGTCTGAGTCACGTTCACGAGCCAGATGGAGGAAGATAATTACAGTGCCAAGTCATAGTGGAAGAGAGTGGAGTAAGCAAATGTCACCCAGACCTCCCAAGCCAAAGGGCACCCACAAGTGGAAAAGGGAAGCAGATCACAAAATGGCGGAAAGCTGTATTTTGCAAATCTGGAGAAGGGCACACCACAGCAAATAATTTTGCTATATATCTAATAAGTCCAGATCAGCTACTGCTAGAGTACAGGCTGGCAGAGGAAGAAGAGGACAGGGGACTCAACCAATAACCTGTACCTGAGACCAGCAGAAGCATGGGAATGGTGCAGCCCTGCTGCTGCATTGGACCCACAGCCACATTAGGAATGGAATACCTTCCCATCAAAATATCGGCTTGATAGAAAAGTATACACAAGGCTACAGCAGGACATCTGTTATGCGTTCATCAGATCAAAAATGCAAGTCTGAGAGACAACTGGGTACCCAAGTTTTTCAAGCCATAAACATAACCATGAGTGGAAGTCTGGGCTCATACATGTTGGGTATACTACTCAGTACACTAGAAGCACAACTGACTTTTATCCCTACCCTATCCTGGTTTTGCTACTGCCTTTGTTTGGGCTGCTATTTCCACGTGACTTCCCCACATATTCAAGCTTATTTAGTTCAGTTAAAAAAAGCCTAACCAAACTAAACGCCGCATACGACACAAAACAAGATGCACATACTTACAGTTTGTTCTGGATAAGAAAGTAGGGTCTACACAGGCAGGGTCTACACAGGCATGCCACCCCCTCAACCCTTGCAGACATCAGATTAATCTGTCAAGTCTCATATGCCCAAGGTATGATTTGTGTAATTGCCCCTTTCTCTTTGCTCTCCTAGGGCTGGTCTTGGGCCTCTGTCTTTGCAATGTAACACCCCAGCTTCTCTCCTCTTCTGTAACATCTGTCCCAAATACAGCTGCCTAAGGAGGTCTGGGAATTGATGCAAAGGATTACAGGATATGAGAGAAGCCACAAGGCTGTGATGCATTCAGGATTGTGCTGCCAGGGAGGGCCTGCTACACCACACAAACCCCACCTAAACTGTTATTCCCTTTCACTGGATCCTGATGCTGTTGCATTTCTTGATTGGGACAAAGCTCTGGTATTGGGAAGGATCTGTACACATAATTTTGCTGTCTGCAAGACAGTCAAGTAGAGAAGGCATCTGAGATTGTAGTTCTGGTGTAGAGAGAGCTCCAGGGTTTATGCAAATCTCCTCCTCACCCTGGGCAAGGCAGAAGACTCAAATATAATGAGCACAAAAAAGCTGAATCTTTATGAGGTTGTTAGACATGGAGGAAACCAGGGAACTGAAGGACCTTAGAATGTGGTAGCAGTTCAATGTCATCGGTCCAGGTCTTTATGCCTAGCCTGGATTCAGGGGACACAAAGAATGGATGACACATGACTGGCCTTTTCCTTATTCCTTCCTTTTGTCTAGGTGCACAACAGGAGGAGCAGGATGGGAAGTTGGGCTGATCATTAGAAAACACTTTTAATCAGACCTTCATGAAGATCACAAAGTCATCAGCTCATGGTGACGGATTGCCAGGAACTCCATGATGAATGCATTTGCAAATATTGCTGCAGAATAATTTCCTTCCGTCGCCAGAGCACTCCAAACAAATTAGATTCTCTCTAATCACATCTCCTGTCTGTGGATGAGGAAAGATGGGCCCGTCAGCACAAATGCATTTAGGGGGCGGGCAGCGGAGGGGAGAGAGCAGGAGGTAAGGGGCTAGATGCAGCAGCCAGGCAGATGAGGCACTGGAAAGTTGCCCAGCTTTGAAGATAGTCTCTGAGCAGTGGCATGGATACATGGTAATCCCAAGCATGTTAACAGCTCTCCCCCTGCTTGCACACACAGAACATGAATGGTAAAGGATGGAGGCAGAAAAGTCAGCATTTCACCTAGAATTTTTACAGTGGAGCAGAACAAGAGGAAGGAGAACAATGCCAGCATCATTTATCCCAGAGGGTGCAGCCCTTGCTAAGGTTACACAGATGAGCTAAAAGGAGTTTCCACGATAAGGCAAAGCCTATGCTGCTTTCTGCATTGTCTTCCCTGTGCTCTACCGCTAGCTGGAATACTTGAATTAGTGAAGCAGAAGGAACAGCTTCCCAGATAATCCAGTGCAGGTGACTCACAAGATGCAGTACTAGGATGGAGACACAGTTGGGAATTGTTAATTAGTACCAGGTAGCCATTATGCCATGCTGGAGGCATTAAAAAAAGCTGGTAGCTCTTTTAATTCATACTAAGTCTAAGCATATTAGTTTAAGGCTCGTTGAAATCAGGAACACAACAGGCCTTAAGTTTAAATACAAACCAAGGGTGAACAGCACTTTGTGTTTTTAAAAATGGAAAATACCATGTCAAAAAGGATGGTCTAAGTAAAATGTCTGAAGGCTACTATTTTTCTCTATATCCCATTTAGAATAAATGCTGGAAGCTGGCCAGGAAAATTATTGCAGAGCAGCATGCTCATGCCAATAGCATGCCCATCATCTACAGTTTTCTTCAATGCATGAATTAACCTGACAATAACTTCCTTCTCCCTTGCCTGAAAAAACAAGTGTCATTGCTTAAGTGACACATTGCTTAGTGACTGACCTGGTAAGTCACAGGTTATATTTTCTATTCCAGGACAGGACAAATGCAGTCCATGGAGGTAAGTTGGTGATACGGCAAGCCCAACATTTACTTCACCCAGCTATTCCCCAGCATTGGCTTGAGATCCACTGTACCTATTTTTGCTAAGGAAATTGGAGGAGCCAGATATTCCTAGAAAGCAGACCTTGCCATGTTTCCCCACATGGGGCGTAAGAGTGCAACGTGGTGGAGAAGGCAAGGATCATGGGCACATTCTGTGACTACAAAACAGAATGGGTTGAAAGAATTAAGTGCTGTGTAAAGTTTGAACAAAGTATGTAAGGAAGGACCAAGATGCACACTGTGCTTGCAGGCCTGTGCGTTATCTGTTGAAGGACTTACAGTTGTGCTTTATTCCTTTCCGTGCTCAGAGGAGCTAGGGTGATTTTTGGCTTCCCACTCCCTAGTTGGTACCAAGTTGCTTTTCACAGTCCCCACTCCTGGCAGCTCAGAAACTCTGCCAACAGCTCACTACTGAAGGAAAAAATGTAAGCCCAGTCCATGCCCCTTTTAATTAGCTTTGAGATCTGGCACCGAGCAAGCTGACACAGAAGAGACAAAAGTAAAGAAAAAGTCTTGTTTAAAATACGGCAGGGAGCTAGCTGTGGAATGGCGAGCAGGGCAGGAGTGGGGGGAGTGGAGGGAGGAGAGAGGAGCTGCCGCGAGAGTAATTGGCCTTGTTTGCTCTCCTGGAAGCCTCTGTGTGCTTTTCCTCCAACGTGCGCTGGATTTATATAGGGGGTAAACCCTTACGGACCAGTGGGCTCAGAGCGAGGCTTGGGCCAAGAAACAGGCGGGCTGCTGCCAGCTTCCCCTCCTCCTCCTCCTCTTGTCCGCTCCCACTCTCTTTCACACCCTTGCTCAGCAGGACCTTCTTATCAGGTATGATAAGCAGCACTCCTGAGCACAGCTGGCAGGCTTCCAGCTCACGTTCCAGGAGCGCGGCCGGGCGCTGCTGCTGTGTGAGCACACTTTAATAAAACTCTGATTTTTATCTGAACATTTTATTAATCCAGGTTCAGCCGTTTGCCAAAAAAGCCAACGCGTTGAATATGCCAACGTGTGTTCTCTCTAGCTTCTAATGCTGATATACTTCTGCCCACAGCATCTCCTCTGCTTCACACTGGGATGAATTTTCTATGCAGAGTTCCTTGTAGTTTATTGCTTGCCCCTCCACCATACTAGCGAGATGGGAGGGGCACTCCGCAACTGGCTTGCCCTCCCTTCTTTTGCACAGGACTTTTGAACAGGAAGGAGAAAAAAAAATATTTTCCTTAATGTGTCTTAATTTTTCCCCATATGCGGAGCACACAGAAAGACACTGGACAGCTACAAACTACTCCTAAAAAAAAAACAAACCAAAACCAAACAAAAAACCTACCAAACACCAAACCTAAAAATAAAACCTAAAAAAACCCCAACAAACAAACCCCAACTTTCCTTTCTTATCCTTCCATTGCTGCCCTGCTGTCATTCACTGTCTGTCATGATACATCCACCTCAATCCTTTCACAGGGTGGGCTGAAATGTAAACATCACTGGGTGCTAGAGGTAGCCTGATGCAACACAGCCAGAGGAAAGGAACAGATGGGAAGGTTTGTGTGGGACCAGGCTTAAGAGATGAGATAGATGTTTTAAGAGCATCCATAGTCAGTACAGCTTTTCCATGCCCTGGCTGATGGATTGACATGATTTTGTGGAATAAGACAGGCTGCTCTGCTGCTCTTCCTACTCTTATTGTACCAGTTTGAGAATGGGACCCAAGGGCTTTCAGCTCAATAACATGCTGGGCCATGTTCTCACCTAATGGAATAGCCCCCTGCTATCCATAAGACTGATGATATTTAGTGCAAAGGCCTTTTTGTGAGCTGTATTACAGCACTAAGCACCTTGTAGGACTCCGAGACTGATCCAGAGTCTTTACCATTTCCAAACTGAGAACTGTATTTCAGTCCCGGAGGAAGTCACACATTTTCCCATTCCATCTCTTTGTGATACCTCCATAGAGATTGTCCTCATTTGCTCACTGCTCTTTCATATGCTTAATACAGCTCCCCCACAAACTTCAGATCAAACTCTCCCATTCTGTATTCCAAACCCCACTCATCTCCTGCTGCAAGCACAGTTTGTCTTCCATCCCACTTAAGCCAGGCTAAATCCTAACCTACTCCTGTGCAAGCTCAGAACTTCCTGTCATTCCTTTGAGAAAAGTTCTTTGTGTTTTTAAGCTTATCATCACAAACCTCCTGACTCTTTGGGATTCTCCTTCAATCCAGCTAATGGCCCCCTTTTTCGGCCGTCTGATCTGCCATAATAAATGACCAGGGGAAACCATAAGAAAGACCACGTGCTGGCCAACTGGGACTGCACCTCACTAGGTGACGCGACGTGAAAATGCAAAACAGCTGGATGTAACTTCCCAAGCCACAGAGGCAAAAGATCTGACAAGCAGCTCAAATGGTAATGAGTAGACAGGGACCTTGAAAGCAAGGACAAGGATGTACACCTAGTTCTTTCTTCTCTATTCATTTTGGCAGTCATGTTTCAGAGGAAGGCATAGATTTAATGTTGTCAGTCTATTAAAACTGAAATGAAAGAGTAAGGGAAGATGGAGTTCTGCCTGGCAACTCAGGAGACACTTATGAGACTGAGGTTTAGCTATTAGCTCTGCTGGACACATCACATGTGATACGGGTCAAATCACTATGCCTTAGCTCCTTCTTTGTATAGTTGGGATGCCTAAAATAGTCCAGCCCTGCCTTCAGCAGGGATCGTGAGATAATGTATAGCAAATAATGATTCAAAATTAGAGTTGGTGTTCTTCTAAAGACTCTGAACAACAAGGAGGTAGGAAAAACTGCTGTGGGGATAACAGTTAGAGAGGTGAAATAATAAGCTTAACAGTACCATGGGATAAGATGTCCTTAAGTCCTATTCCTGTTAGGGTTTTACATAAAGTCTGTATGCTCCCTGTCTCACTCTGTTTCCTCAAGCAAAAGAGAGGCTGGCTGCTTGTGCTAGCCAAATGTTACAGTCAATTTCTTTAGCACCAATCTTTGGGTCCGTCTTCTTTTGCGTTAGTCAACTAAGTCATTAAAAACCAAACCAAACCAAACCAAACCAATGAACCAAACAATCCTTCATGCCCTGCCAAATAATCAAATTGCCTCCTGTGCAGGACCACTGAAAGTTTCAAAGGATGCTGCAGCTTGTCTGCTATAGGCTTAGGAACATAGTGCTAAGTAGTATTGCTGTATAAGGGCTGGAGCTTAAACCAGGTTCATTAAGATTTGTAGTCTGCATTGTCTAAAGACAAGAGCTGCTTGGCCTTAGGCTCTGGACAGCAAAGAAGATGTCTGCACCGTGCAGAATGGTTTAACTTAGGTCCTAGAAAAAGTGTGGACACATTAGTACAGCATGCTGATCAAGCTACTGTGCTCTGCTTCTCTAGGCAGTTAAGCAACCTGATGGGACGTTCTGCTCCCAAAATACCTGTGGTGATCTTGCATGACACTGTAAGGCACATGCAAAGAGAGACTGTCTTGCCCTTTGTGAGCTTATAACCATACTGGCATTCAGTCTCCATAAGAGTGGCTACTTAGACCTAGCCACAGGAAAAAACAGAACGACATGGCTGTAATAATTAATTAACAGCTCCCCCAAAACTAATTTACTTCATAGCTTGATCTGTGCGAAGGATTAGGTTCTCTTTTCAGCTATGCTTATGATGTTAAAGTGGAGGCGTGAGCATCTTTCACACACCTAAAATCTTCTTTCAAAGTGTCAGACACAGGTGGTTGGACTAGATGAGACTTGGGCTCAAATATTTCTGCATTTCTGACATTAAAGACTGTGCTACAGGATAGTGAGGAAGCCAGGAGAGTACCCTCCAGTGAAAGTTTAGCATTAAGAAGGTCAAAGCCTTAATGAATACAGCATAGGGAATAAGACTGTTAATTTTGCCTTGTGAGCATAATTTTAAAAGGACTAGGGAAGGAACAAATTACAACCCCCTTTTTTTAAATATAACTATGATTTCAAGCACAATAATTGGAGACAGAGACCTCTGAACTGAGGCAATGGTAGGGAAAGAGTAAAGAATGAGCAGCTATGGGTGATGGTTCCTCATGATCTTGAAATATTAGTACAAATAGAAGCTTGTAATAATTTTTGAAAACACAATATTGATCACCTGCTCACAAGATTGTTCCCAGTAGATTATTATGTGTGCCCTGGGCAAAATTTAACACTGACCAGTAGACTTATCAGCATGGGGTGAGGGCTCTGGGAAACTTGTGAGGGAAATTGCACAGCTCCGCACTGCTATGCTGGTTGCAAATCTAGAGCGATCCCAGGTGGGAGACCATCTTGCTTCACAAGAGAATGATTAAATGCTGCAGTCCTCCCCTAGAGGAGCAGGCTTGTCACTCCAAGGATCTCTTTGCAAGGCAAGTGCTTACCCCTGGGAGCGGAGGAGGCAGTATAGCACATAGAAGGAATTCAAGGTGCTTGCCAGCCTCTGCCTGACATGGTGAGGGGTGCTTATATATGTCCCAGCTACACAGATGACAGCTGCTGTTCAGAACCTCTCTCTCTGCAGAATCCTGCAATATTTGTACAGAGCAATATTATCCTAAATGTCTTCTAATTATTCCTCTGGATTAATGAAAACGTGTTATGTTATTGACAGGTCTTTTGCAATATTTATAAAACACGGATCGGATTAAGGAGGAATAAATAAATATGTAGAGGATGCCTAACATGTAAATAATAAATATTCAGTCATCTATTTTTTTTGCAAGATGGTTTAAATATATGGCATTTTCAATAAATCTTTAATAACTCTACAAATATTTATTTATTTGCTCTGAAGCATAAGGGAATTGCAAGAAAGCTCTGCAGACTCCAGAAAGGGCAGGCAGATGGAATTCATGCCCTACCACAGAGCCTTCAACCATCTTCTGGCAAGGAAAGAAAACATATCCTCAGCTGCCCCATGCCTGGGAGCAAAGAGTGCGGAGGGAAAGGACTTTCAGGAATTGAATAGAGAAACATCTCACTGGCTTCGCAACCAGCCATGCACGCCAACCATCACTGCTGCACAACAGACCACCTATGCTCAGCCAAACACCACATATTACAAAGCTCATAATTACATTGCAGAGAAGTACCAAACCCCTATAGGATCCTCTGCCCCAGCTATCCTAAGAGTAAGGGGACTACTGAGAGCTTATTTACTGGAGCTCCCAACCCCTCAATGAAAAATTAAGACAGGCAAGAAGAGACAGTTTGGTTGTGAACTACTGCCAGTTTTCCTAAGTAGTCTAGTTTTTCCACAGGCTAATATACTATCATGAGAATTGTCCCTCTTGAGACTCTACCTATGGCATTAAACATCCTAAGACCTGTGATAAAGAGCAGACCTGCTTTCCCCTAATAGGAAAGCTGGATTCTGCTTGGTTAAGGATTCTTCAGTATCCTGTGTCCCAGGAGATTTGGACATAAATTGGGGCATTCAACCTCTCAGAGGACACAAGGTCATACAGGGATTTTAAAATTCAAACACCACTACATTATCAGAAATTTCTACTTTACTAGGAGCACTATAATGGGTTGTCTATCATGACCCAGAGTAACATCATGGCAGGTTATCAAAATGTGACTCTTCTGAAATATGTTTGCATAGCATCAAACGCCTGCTAAGACAATAGCTTTTTGTAATCATTTGATATTATGGTGAGAAAAGCTTTAAAATTAAATGCCCAAAACACAGTTAACACATTTAGTTTTAATGGGATAGGATGGTCACTGCATGTTAAATAAATACTCATTGTAAAAAGCAAGTCAAGTTGCTGAGTTTTAATAGCTGTGCAGTAAATAACTGTTTATGCGTCATTACGTGGATTTGGAAGCATCAGCAAATATGCTTTTAATAATCAATTGATACTTAACATATAATATCTGTCTGATTAAATCAAAGGAGATGGATGCAACCACAGTAATTACTGCATATTGTTACAATGCCATTGGATTAGGGAGACATATTTATTGAGGTGGGAAAAAGTCAGAGGTAGATACATATCTCCTTGCCTGTCTTCTTACTGCACTACCTTGGGCTGTCATCTCATTGATTTCCCAAGATAAGCAATGTTCACACTAGTCAATACTTGGAAGGGATACCACCAAAGGAAACCTAGAGTGCTGAGGGAAACGGTGCTAGTAATACAACTGAGATTGCTCTTTCACTTTCCAGAAGGAAAGTGTGGTGCTGCAAGTCCTGTGAAGTACAGCACCCCAGAGGGGATATTGCACTCATCTACCCTACCAGCAGCAATCCACAGCTCACACCATCAGCAGTAGACCCACAGGTCACCCTGTCCAAGCAGACTCCACAGCAGGTAATCACGTTCCAGCTCTCCAAACTGCCACTTCTAGGTGCAGCATTGCTCTCCATTTCATGTCAGAAAGAAACATCCCTCCGGGACAAGCTGAAGTAAGGAAGACCATGCAAGCCTTCTTTCCACCTGCTGAGTATCCTTTTCTCACTTCAGAACTCCACAGAGCAAATCCTCTGCCAGTCTACTCCTTTACACTTCTAGCAGGGCAGGACCAGTGGCCAGAATAACAGCAGTTTGCTTTATAGATACTTCAATTACTCTAATGACAGTCCAGTTCTCGACACAGCAAAATGCAAGGTGTCTTAAAGCACCTGCAGTTCCCTACCTCTGGCTGTACCGAATGCGACATAGTGTGAGCTAAAGATGTAGTTCAGATCTAGTTCAGAACTTTGGTCACTGGGAACACAAACATATTCCTATTCACTGATAGCTGGAATAAAACTACCCTTAGGCCACACATTTAAAGCCAAGGAAAGAAAACTTTGGCATAGGCTTTAAGTTCTTAAACAAACAACACATGCTTATTACAAATGCACAGTGTATGAAAATGTAGCCTGTACAAAAGCAAGCCGGGGAAAATCCTCAATTATGTACATTGCTGTAGGCTATGCAAAAGCAAATGGGACCGTGGCATTTCAGCAAACAAAGAGGGCTTGCTCCTTTACTTATTTATGTAAAAGCAGAGAGAACCAACAGTTCCATTCAAACCAGGTCCCAGCTTTACCATGTGTGTTTATCCTCCCTCACACCAAATCCTGCAGGACAGGAAGGCATCTAGAACCAGAGTCAAGACTGTTACCGGGCACTTAATTCTACTGACATCAGTGACAGTCTAGAGGCCTGAACAAATGAGGCACATAAATCTCTTTTTGAATCTGACCTCTGGTAACTGAGCTTGAAAGTATTATATTAAAATAGGTGAACCTCAAAAGGTTCAGAAAAATGTCTTAAAACTTTGAGGAAGTTGCAAAAACATATCTTTAATTCCCTGCACATCAGTAAGCCTGCAAGTGTAGGAGTTTCTCAGAGATTTGCCAAAAATCATTGCTTCTGCTCATACCGAAAACAACATTGCAGAAAGACCAAAAAATACCCCTCAAAAAACTCCAAAGCCTCTCACCCTCTGTCTCCCCAACCACATGCCTACACTAAAAGCAAGTAAAATAGATGGTGAATATGAACCAATGCAGGAGAGCTTACAAACCCACCTGTTAAGTTGGCATTGCCACCCAAAAAAAAAAAAAAAAGAGCATCACAACTGATGTCTAAAAAGGAACAGAAAGCACGATGCCCGCTAATGTTATTAGTAGAGCAGTTATAACAATGCTACTTCTAATTTCTAGAGCACCTTTTATGCTGGGGTCTCAAAGCACTTTATAAAAAGCCAACTAAGCATTACCCTGCCCCATTTACTACTGCAAAAAAATGCAGCACAGTTTCAGTGTCACTGTCCGCCTGCCATACTTGGAAGCCCCGACTCCTTTGCCTTAAGGTGACCTTGCTTGCTTGCCTATTGATTGGCAGAGTGGGATAATAGCGACCATCAACTGCTAAGGTGTCAGGAACCTCAGTGGATTTTCAAAGGACTGTTGTCCCCCTTGTTCCCAACCTTCCCACCACAATACATACTACTGCACCTTTGCACAAAGTCATTATGGATTTTCTTCACTTTCCTCTGAATCATGAGGTCTAAAAATTTAAAGAATAACACGGGCCCTGGTGGACCAGTGGCCCAACATGGTAAATGGCATCTTGGCAAGAAGTGGAGCGTAGCCCAACAGTGCTAGCCAGCTCTTCTGTAAGCACTGGAATTACAGACACTCATTTTTCAGAGGGTTGGTATGTGTTGTATGGGGTGTTATTTGGGGTGAGGGTATTTTTTCTGGGGGGGAATGGGGAAGTGGTAATTTTGGTTTTTTAGGGTTTTTGCAGGGGAAAAAACATTTTTAAGAGAGGCTTTTCCCACTACCTGGGCATTGCTAACATTTCTTCTGTATGGAATCTCTATTGTCCAAACATATAGTGGAGTTCATGCAACTATAGAACTAACAAGGTCACTTTCCTCCTGTTTTTGTAAAATCTATATGGAGCAAATATCTTAGATTTCAATTTATAGCTGAAATCAGCCAAGGTGTTCAGTAATTACAGAAGACTGAAAGACAGCCAGACACTGTGCTCATAGAAGCTATGTTTCTGTATAAAACCAGGCTAAGAAGCAGGGGAAAAGAAAAACTAAAAGCCATGCTAGCTGAAAGGTTTACCTGAAAAAAAAGCAATATAACACAGACCACTTCTTTATCTGAATAGTCCTGCATAAATCGATGGAGCTACTCAGCAAACAAGGACTGCAGCATCAGGCCTGGAGAAGGGCTTCCTCCGCTTGCCTTCTGTCGAGATGTGAAACCAACTCTGTATCGACTCTAAGGCCACCATCAGTAATAAGATCAAGCCAGTACAAAAGGGGCGTTGAGAAAATGGCTTGCCACAGCCACAGCGTGAGGGAATAATCCAGCTGCAGGCCCCGTCACACACGATCCATCGATAGTGGAGGGAGGAGGTAAACCTCCCCCTTCCCAGAGAGCCAATCTCAGCTCCTCATCCCCAGCCCAAGCCTGGCCAGCCTTGCCAGCTGCACAGCCCTGCAACCACAAATAAGAGCTCACAGAGGAGCGGCTGGGAAGCGGACTGGTTTATTTTATTGTTTTGCAACTTCTTATTTATGAAAATGCTCCGAGAGCCTGGATACGGATCAAGTTTCTCTGCTCAATATTTATTAGAGCCTCACCTGCCTCACCGGAATGCAAACTGCAGGCACTTTGATTAATGGATTGGAAAAAAGAAATGTATAGTTCCCCTGTCGCCTTGGTAAGCGCCTCCCTGTATCTTGTGCCGAGAGGCTATTTTACAGCATCGCAGCCCTCGGTGAATCTCAGCTGATTGCTTGCTGCCTCCCTACAGCAGCACTCTGCTTGGAGGTGTGGGGTGGCACCGTGTTTTATCCTGTAGCTGGAGGTGGAAGAGGACTGTGGTGCTATGTCAAGTAGAAATAGGCCCTCTCTGAACAGCAATAAAAGCAATGACTTAAAATATCACCCCAGTGGCAGCTGCAGGTTGGGGAATAAACTAAGTTCTTCTCAGTGATCGGAGAGCACCCACCAGCGCCAAAGAGGAATTTCCGTCTGTGGCTTGACTGCTCTCCCAAGGCAACAGCTGTCTTGCCTTTGGAGGCACAGAGGTTTTAGCAGCAGTCTGTGGACTCAGGCAGCTCCAGCGACTGCACCCTGTAAAGCACAAGTATTAGCCAGGCCCTGTCCCTCTGCCTTTCTTCATCAGCCACCTCTGGTTGTGAAATTAAGCGTAGGCCCACCTTTATGCCAGCCCACTGCTTTTGAGCTAAACAGAATTTGCACTTTGCTCCAGTACGAAGCTGCAGGATGCTTATATTTTGCCACTGGCTAGCCAAGAAGCACTGCTGAAGCTCAGACCCATGGGTCACCCAGAAGCAGACCCTACATGACCCATTTTGCAGGAGGAATCCTTTCCTGTCCCAGAAGTGACCTCTTCCCAGAGCGCAGCTTCCCCTCAGCATTTTGAAGTACAGCACAAATACTACTATCGATAGTTGCCATCCCATGGCTCTCGGCCATGCAACAATTCTGGCATATGGTATGCTGGGTCAGGACTGCTCCTGCTATGATCCCAGACACTACCGATTCAATCTATACCTTATCTGTACTAAGATGATGCAAAGCTTTTCCTCAGTGGTGAAAGCAGAGGGGTTGACGGGTGGTCCCAAGAATCTGATATTTTATTTTTTTTTTAAATCTTTTTGCACACACTTCCCATGTCAGATATCTGGGCACATGCTGCACTGCGCTCTCACTGTCTGAGCAAGCAGCGCAGGGCTGAGGAAGCCAAAAGGGGGAGGAAGAAGAGAGCAGAGCATATCTCCTCCAGGAGAGGGCAGTCCCATATATACACATACTGGTAACTCATTGCACACGCTGGAAGTGAATCAGTCATTTATGATGAAAAAGCCCCATTACCCCTACATCCTCAGCCAGTCAGTCTTCTCTTGACTCGTACAGGACTGTTCCCTACAGATGCCTGGAATCTATACAGTTATTTAAACCTGAACATTGTAATCTTTTATCTTTACATTTTGACTAATAACTTTCTGCTCCAGTGGAAGTGACTGAGTACTAGCATGGGCTAGCGCCAAGCATGCAGGGGGCTGATGCTTTGCGGATCTTGCACACACCATGGCACACCTTGGGCTTTGCTTTCAGATACCCACCTCACATCTGCTTGGAGAAGCCTAACTCATCACTCCTGCCCTGAAAACTGGCCACATAAGACATGTCTGTGTTCACATACAGAGATTATTCCAGCTGCAGGCTCCCCTCACCAGCTGTCGCTTCCCCTGCCTTGCTGTCCTGCAGCCTCTCCAGCTGGGTGTCTCCACACCCAGTTCTGCCAACCTCTTAGTCTCTGCTTTCCTATTTCCATGTTTGTCAAGACCCCTCAGGCCCATCCTGCAAACCATCTCTGTCTCCCAAGCTTGCTATTTCGTCAAGGAAAGTTCAAGTGAGGTGCAGTATGTGACACAAGACACCTCCCCAGGACTGATGTAGCATCACCCAACACTCCTCATGCCTGGGCTTTCAGAGAGCATGCTCCTGCACCGGGTGGCACCTCAGCCATCCTCTGAAGCTTGTGGTGGGCCGTCCTCACCCCTTCCTTGGGATGTGTAGGAACCGAGTACATACAGTCCCAAAGGATTTCGGGAAGATTTGGCTGGACTTCAGTTAATTGCTACTGCAAATTAGGTCTAAACCCATTTGTCCCAACTGCGTGATGGATGAGACTGTACATTATGGCTGCTTCTAAAGTCTACATTTTTATCACAAGATTGGCAGTCCCTGTGGGCCCTGCTGAGATAAAAAGGGCCTTCTGCTTCCCAAACCCCTTTTCCCTGCTCACGCCTTCTCCCTGTTTCTTTTTGTATTCAGCTTAGGGCCTCCAGGAGCATCTGGAGGAATTCATTTCCTTCGCAGCCCACCCCTCTTTCTCCCGAACGAAAATGAGAGCTGGTTTTTCCAAGTTGGATTCGCAAGAGAAATATGAAAGCTAAAGGCACACGGTATAAATAAACATGCAATGGGAACACAAGAGGCAAAACACAGAGGCCCGATGCAGACGAGAGAGACAATACAGCATAACAAATAGCGAGCTGTGCTTCGCCTGTGGCATTTTCCAGCTACATCAATAATTATATAATACAACGGTCGCCGATTTCTCAGGCGTGAATCGATACTGACTGCGGTGCCACCCCGCTCCGTGGCGGGTTGTGGACCGAGGGGCTCTTCGCAAGTCCCCGCTTTGCCCATGCTGGGGATCGATGACTGCATTTTGCAGGCAGTGCCAAGGGCTAGGGAAATGGCAAGTGTGTTCTCCGGACTAAAGACATGGGTGTCTGCCAAAGGCATATGATGCTGCCAGCATCGGTGGGAAATGGCTTGCCATTTTTTCAACTACCTGCAGAAGAGCCGACCTAGGTACTGCTTTGCATAAGTGCTGTTGGCTGGCAAGAGGTTGAAAGAGGCTGCATCCCATGAGCATCTTGCATGCTGCGAACTTACTTGGCCGGAAGCAATTCGGCTGTCAAGTGTAAAGGTATGAATGCACCCACTTGTCAGGCCTTCCTGCACAGCAATTAGGGGACATGGTACCATTAGAGACATCCATACTCTTCATAACAAAATATAATTCTCTAAACACTGCAGCAGGGATACTAAAAAAAAACAACTTGAAAAAAACAGAAAAATTCTCTGGACAGAGCATAATGAGCATCTGTGCTTGGAAGAGTGGTGTTCTGCAATCCCTCCCCCAAATTCCTAAAAATTGGGCTGGATGGGGGTGCCGGGGGAGGGGAAGGGAAATCAGATGAAGAAAACATTGAGAATAACGACAGTAACAACCCTCTTTTCTCTTGTTAGCTAGCTTGGGATTTCTCTGAAGACCAAGCCTGAAATATAGATTGCAAACCATTAATAGTATTATTTAAATGCTAGCCTGAGAGAAGTAGCAGAAGCTATGTCTGACCCATGCAACTTCCCACAAATGGCAATTACCTCTAAAAGCTTCCCATGCCAAATCTAATTACATTGAAAGAGACATTTGGAAACACAAACTGATTGGTTTTCTTCAGGAAAGCTGACCTTCTGGGCTAGAACTGACCAATGAAAAAAACCAAACCAAAACCAAACACCAAACCCAGCAGCCAGAAGATGTGGATGGTGCATTCTTGCCCTATACCTTTTAACAGTAAAATAATTGGTTTGCAGTGTATGTTATTATTTTATTAGGTTGCAAGCTGTCTTTGGCCAGGCTTTGTCTTGTATTTGTTAGACAAGCATTCTGATACCACTATGTAAAATGTCAAGCAATATAATTGGGCCTCAGTCCTACAAGGCCTTCCTTCAGACAGAATTCACATGTCACTGGGAATTTCAACTGATTTCCCTGCTGGAAGGCTGGATTAAAGGTCTTCCTACTGCAAAAATTGAAAAACTCATAACACTGACACACTCATCTTGCCAATCAAAGAGTAATAAAAAAATAGAAGTGACTTTGAAAGAGATCAACTTAAACAGCAAGAAATCCCTAAATTGATGAAAAAAAACCCAGCCAAAAACCAAGAAAAAACCTTGCATCCACCGGCCTATGAAAGCTTGTGGCACATTTCGCTGCCACTACAGTCACACAGATAAGTGCTTGAGTCCCACTATGGACAGGCTATAGTACAAAATCACCTGTGTAGAGGAGGATACTATCCTTAGAACTCCAATTGCAGCCAGGAACAAGAGGTTTGCTCATCCGCCTTTGGGGTGATGTGCAAATCGGTAACTAGATATCTCGGCGGAACTAAGTGTTATACATACACTTAGTAAAAGCCAGTTGCTACATAAGGATCCATAATTTGCAAAGACAAAGAGGCACAGCAAGATAAAAATGGGTGATCTTGTAATTGAGATAGTATGGCTATAAAAATTTCCCCCTATGTATAATGCATTGCCTTTGCTGCAACTGGTGCTCCCAGCTGAATTTCGATCATGAGAACGGATCAGAGAAACTATGCTTATGGTTTGGGTAAGGACTAGTCAAAACATGAAGACCTGTTGATCTTAGGATTAATCTTCCCTCCTTTAACAGTTATTAATAGGTATAATACATTTACAGAGAACACATGATATATAAAGAATCTAGTATTTGTGGAAAAAATGCTTGGGTATTATCTTCCTATTATTGGTGAATGATGGAGGTCAGGAAAAAGCAAAGCAACCTACCCAAGGTTGCAAGGAAGCCTGTGGTAGATGAGGGAGGTGGAACTGAATCTTTTGAATCCTAGCCAAATACCCTTCATCTCTAGCATATGTATCAGGAGAGTGATGGAATGGGTTAAAAGTAGGGAGATGCTGCAGCCCAGCTGATCAGCAATAGCATGTTAAGGCATAGCCATCTGACTTTCAAATCTGTCTGTACACTGGAGCGGCTGCTCTTTTTCCATTTCTACCACTATCAATTCAATGCAGTTCAGAGCTGCTGGATTCAAACAAAACCAAAATAACCTGCTTGGGCCTAGGGCATACATATGAATATTTACGAAAGTTTTACTAGTGAAAACATATGGGTAGAGACAACCCAAATATTTGTTGGATAGAGAAACAAGCAGATTAACGCAACCTGTATTGGCGTGTTGTTCTGCGTTTGCTGTTTGTCTCTCCCAGCCATCTAATCAAGTCCCTTTGGAAGACCTAGGGCCACAAAAATGATCTGAGGGCTGGAGCACCTCTCCTGTGAGGACAGGCTGAGAGAGCTGGGGTTGTTCAGCCTGGAGAAGAGAAGGCTGTGGGGAGACCTTATTGCAGACTTTCAGTACTTAAAGGGGGACTATAGGAAGGATGGGGAAAATCTCTTTAGAAAGGCCTATTGTGACAGGACAAGGGATAAGGGTTTTAATGTAAAGGAGGGTAGATTTAGACTGGAAAGAAGGACAAAATTTTTTACTATTAGGGTGGTGGGACACTGGAACAGGTTGCCCAGAGAGGTAGTAGATGCCCCACCTCTGGTAACGTCCAAGGTCAGGTAGGACAGGGCTCTGAGCAACCTGATCTAGTTGAAGATGTCCCTGCTCACTGCAGCAGGGTTGGACCAGATGACCTCTAAAGGTCCCTTCCAACCTAAACTATTCTATGATTCTATGACTCTTTTCTGTGAGGACTCTCTCTCCATTGCATGCCGATGAGTGATAATGCAGTCAGCATATTGTAAATGGGAGCTTCTTTCCACTGTGAAGGGACAAACCCTAATTTGCCATAGCCCTGGGTCAGACGCAAGTTAAATGAGCTGGAGCAGGACACAGCCACACCCTCCATCGCTGAGCTATGCAAACTGCACACGTACACACGAAATCAATTACTTTGGGCTCTTCTGAATGCGACAGGAGAAAATTACATCTGAGCTCTGGCCTCAGCCAATCAATCCTACAGTAGCCTGATTTTTCTAGGAATGACGCTGCAGGCAATGCTTGTGTGACCTACAAAGAGGAAGGTCTCAGTTCAGTGAGCTCTCTTAGCTCTCCTTTTCTGTTCCCTTTCAGTCTTGCTGCTGTCTCCATCCATGGGGCTGCTTCATCACACTCTCACTACAAGAGCTACCTTTAACCAGTCAGAACATCAAATAGCATGTGACTCATGCCACCAATTGCAAGAAGTCATTGAGGTTCAAATGCCAAATATCCAGTTTTATTTTCAACAAATCACTTACGATCAACTTAGAGAAAAGAACTCACCTTCCTCATTCATGTAGTAGCCATTTCCTAGAACTTACCTGCTTCCAAACGTTACAGACCAAGAAAGAGAGACAGGCAAAGAAGCCAAGTATTAAAATAACCAGGACCCCACTTGGTCCCTTCCAGAGCTTGTCAGACCTTGCAAACTTGCAAGTCTCTGGAGCATCCCATCCTGCATGGAAGAACACACAGGATGAGGTGTGAAAGAGACGGGAAATTCCCTTGGGGGAGAAAAATAAAGATAAGTTTAAAAATAATTTAAAAAATAATTATTTAAAAAAAAGAGGTCCTTGCAGAAGAAAAGGCCCTGTAGAAACATACATAATTACTACCTCCATTTATGTCTTTAGCTAGTACCAAAAAGGTCAGTATATGAAGTTTTCCTTCTTAGTAAGGGAAGACGACACTCCCAGCTTTGCAAACTGTAAGTTCTGTTGGTTTACTTGAACTGCAATTATGGACTTATGAACACAAAACAAAGATTACGAAGAGAGCACTACTGGTCATAACCATGCTAAATCTGTCACTACAGCTTTGTTGCTGTGTCTGTCCACAGTCGTCACAGGGATGCTGCAGGCAAGCAAGACTACTAGCAATGAGCTTCCCTGAAGTTAGGATGTTATAGACAAAGATGGCTTTTCTAGATTGTTTTCTAGGAAAATTCAGACCAGGACTCAAGCCAGGGAACTGAAAGTCATCTCTCTCTCTCTCTTTCTCTTTTGCCTTGGATTCCTCTCTCTCACCTCAGTGGTCTCTGCAAGCTAGTTCTCACTCCATGCAGAATGGCCTATGCATTTCACAGACTGCTGACTCATTTTCAGAAATTACTTAGATGCATTAGAGCTCAAATCTCATTGACAGTTGATGGGCTCTGCCCTCCTGAGTGACCAAAGCCCAGATTTCTAAAGGCTATTTAAATGCCTTAGTAGTACCTTACAAACCTAGTACACAAAAAGCCAAGTTTAAACCGATATAAATAAATATCCACAAGTGAAGCTAAATGGATATAGAAAAATTGAATCTTTCTCATTATATTTGTATCTACGTATATCTAAATCACTTTGGAAGATGAAGTCTTCAGTCCTTCACTCACCAGAATGCCTTCTGCCCTGCCTAAATAGAGTGTCTCTTCTATAGACCATCTCAGTATTAGTCAATGTGATTCAATCTGCATAACAGGATGTTCCCTGTAAAAGAACTGAGAATTAAAAGCCTGGGACTATAGCACAGGAAACAAAAGACTACACGCTTGGTGATTTCCATGAGTATGTCAGACTGCAATAAATTATAACCTATAAGCTCTGTGCAATCATTGATATAGTGTTTGCATTAGCATGTCCTCTTCCTCATGAGTCAGGGTGCCCGTGCCTCAGATGTCTACCTAAAACAATAAGAACTTGCTGTGTGTGCCAGACTGGGGTAGAGATTAACCAGTATTGGATCATAGTGGTTATTTCCAGGACTTTTATAGCAGGAGAACAAACAGTGAAATTTGGCCTCACGTTTATCAGGATATAAAATGGTTCTCATTAAAAAGTCAATGTTGATGACAGCACCTCACAGCAATATCTGATTTAAAACAAGTCAGTCATCTCCTCTGTACTACATGGAATATACAGGAGGATGTCACTTGCTGCAAGATGGTGCCTTTTTAATAATGTCCTCCATGCTGACAAAGAAAATAAATCCGCAAAAGCAGCACACCAACAGTCAGAGCAACACAGTGGTAACCTCAAAACTTTGTAAGAGCTGAGGCTACACCTGGACATAATAGAAATGTACTAATATGGCACAAGAAAACTTCTCAAGCACAGTTTGCCATAGGCATTCACTGAAGATGCCTGAGCACAAAATGGCAGAGCATTATTGATGCACTTGACTGTCAGGCAGTTGATTATATTTTTCCTCCTCAGCTCTCTATTTAGAGAGCATTTGCTAGATCCAAACCACATGACAAACCAACTAGTTAGACCACCAAGAGAATTAATACTTGGAAGACACAAGATGCCAGAAAACCAGACATGCTGAGAGGGGCTTGAACAAAAACTGCCATATCTGTCATTTCTAGAAAAAAGTTCAAGCCCAAAAATATGGAACCAACACACTAGGTGCTCTGCTGAGGTTGCAGCACACTTTTTTTGCACTTGCACTTCGGTGGATCTTGTGTTTGAGGTGACACTCCTCCAGCTGCCAGTGGCATCTGAACAATGCCTGGACCTTTTAAGCTGAGGTTCTATTGTTAAGCACTGAAAATGCATCTATTATTGTTCAAGAAAACTTCGGCTTTGTCACGAAAGCAAAAAAATTAAAATACATGCTCTCATTAGCTTCTGACATACTGTTCATGATGTGTATAAAAATTGGCTCTGCTATTTCTAATAAACAGAAGCAAGCCCATGCAGATTTAAGTACTTAGACAACTGTAGTGTGTTGCATTAAGGAAATGCAGAACTATGTTACAAGAAATATAAAGGGAATTCTTCACTGAATTTGCTGAATACAGCTCTCCTCCATTAATGCAATCCTGGCTGTCAATACCAATGGCCTTCCTAACTCCTGGCCAGGATTAACTAGTCACCGAACTGGGAGCTCACTGCAGCTCTATCTAGAAAGGTAGTGTTGAAAGAAATGTGGCTCAATTCACAGAAAAGGTTTCTTTCTTCCTCATGCAAGAGTGGGATGAATAAGAACAGAATCCATCTATCAACTGTACATTAAAACTCCAGGGCTCCAAAGGTTTATTTTATTTGAAATCATGGCCTGCCTGCTCATTTTAACGTGACTTCATGAAAAGCTCTCTGCATTAAAAAGGGATCTTGGGGCTTGGCTTTCCTCCTCCCCACCCTCCAGCTGCTCTTCCTACATTCTCTTGGTTTGGCCACGTTGCCCAGAGATGAGAGTCCCATACTCGCTGTCTGCCTGTACAACCCAGTGAGCAGCTAAGACAGTAGGTTAGAAGAGAAGATCTTCGGCAATGGAGAACATTAGTTCTCAGTAATGCTTCCAAAAAGATGTCTAGCAGCTGTTATATCAGATGGGCTGTCCTATCTTACTTAATAATATTGGGAAAAGTAAAAGGTTTCCTCCACAGCTGTAGGACCAAGGTTTCCTCTCAGAAAGACAAGAGGACCCAAACACGAGAATGCGGACACACAAATTCCCAACCTCATACAGAGAGGATCTGCATAGTGACACACAGCAGCCAGGCATCGGTGCCAATCAGCAAATCTTGTGCTGGATTCTACAGGAGGCTTGTGATGGGTTTCTGTGGGGAAATTACTTATCCTTTCTGTGCTTCCATTTCACTGTAGGGAAGAATTAAGTCTCTAGGATTAAAAAAAAAAAAAAGTACAACCCTTCCCACATTATACCAATTAAGTAAAAGTATTTTCTAAAAATACACTTTCACTAGCCTTCTGCACTAGTTACACAGGGGATTCAGAGGGGAAAAAAAAGTATGAAAGAATGAAACTCCCACTGAGTTTCAGAGTGTTAAAATGAATAGTTAAGGCAACTGTCACATTTGCTCTGCTCAATGTCCAGGAATGCCAAGACAACCTTTGCCCTCTTCTTAGGAAAATAACGTACTGAACTTTTTCTTATGAAAATAACATACTGATCACAGGAGAATTAATGTTCACACAATCAGCCAGAATTGAAGTGGCTTTAATTCGATTTAGTTTAATTCCCTTTAAAGAATAATTAAACAAAAATCAAATGAAGGCCACTTTTAATTCTGAATGAGTGTGTGTGCACACATCAGTTTAGTACAGTTTGCACAACCCACTTGAAAGCCACCTTGTTACTTAATTCAGATCAACTTTCTTGTATGCTTCTGCCTAGACAAGCCCTTAGAGATAACATTACCCATCCTCAAGGAACAGCTGCATTTCATTATTGACACCTAACTCTAGAGAGAGCTAGTCTGGAAGGGACAATGTAGTTGCACACAATTTATATGTCTGTCACAGAGAGAACAATGCTCTGTATACAGCTACAATGGCAATTAATATACTGGGGGTTGTTGTTCCATTAGTCACTAATTACATAGTAGACTAGTAATACAGAAGCCTTGTTCTTGGCAAAGAAACCATAGCTCCAGAACTATTGAATTGATAATCTGGAGCTTGCCTTTTGTTTCTCTAGGGATACCCTGCACCTTTGCCATCAGGTAGCTGAAAACATGACAGATTATATAGATCCAGAGGCAATGGCTGTGTGTTGCAGACCACTGTTTAAGAACTTCTGAATTATGGCATTTGCATGAGATGAGTCAAGGTGAGTTCAGTGACTGAACAGAATTGCTTCCAGTCTTTGTCACAACATATAAGAAGAATAGTTTGTCACTGAAGATTTTTGCTTCCTCTTACAAAATACAGGAGAAGCGTGGCAACCTCACTCCTGCATTGTCTCATTAGGCTACTGCAAGCACAAGAAAATGCCAACTCTGGTTGAGGGTGGTTTTGAAGGACCCTTGTTTTGCCAAGACATCTTGCAAAAGCTAAAAAAGGTAAGAGGTGAGGGAAGAGGGAATGGAGCAGAAGAAAGCTTTTAAAAGGATGTTGCAATAAACTCCAGTGCATTCGGTAAGCCACGCATGTGGCCCTAGCCAGCCAGGGAAGAGGCACCAATGGGCCTAGCTCCACAGCCTCCCTTATGACCTTCTCCCTACATCCATTTCCTTCATTGTTCACTGCATGGCCTCACTCTAAGAGTGCATCACAATCTGTGCTCTTTTATGACCCAGGCAATCCACAGCTCCAACATTGCTGCAGATGGTAAATATTTGAGAAGAGCCATAGAGGAATGATCCAGCTATGCTCTTTGATGACAGAAGAGCAAACCAAGAGAAGTGACCATCCTTCTTGCTGTTTTCCCAGCCATAGCAAGTTAGAACAGAAGGGTAATTGTCTCACCTTCCCACCCCCACCCTTGAATCCCCCACCCCCATGCCCGCCCGAAAGCAAGGACCCACGGCTTGAAAACCTTTGAAAAATGCCAATTTAGAGAAGTGGCAATTTCTAATCAGCTTCTCTAATTAGCATTTAGTAGAAACTTTTTGCCTTTCACCAATGACAGATCTCTCCAGGGATCTGTGATTAGAGCAAACTCCCTCTTGATATGGAAAAAGGAATAGAGACAGTGTTACAAAGACAGCTTTACATGGTTTTTTAATGAAAGCCTACACCTCCAGAAGTTGCTCACTGGAACAAGTCAATGAACCATTTTGATCTCATTATTTAGAATCCTAACTTTTAAAATTAAAGCCTAGCCAACTCATATTTAGTCCAACTGTTTTGATCTTGAGTCGAGAGTTCCAGGAAAACAAGATGCCTCTCCTTCCCTCCCCTTTTCCTTGTTTTTACTACAAATAGAGGTGGGAAAGAGATTCTTCATGCTTTCAACAACACTTTTACACTTAAAATTGCATACACCATATGTATTTTTTGCACATAAATGTCAGCAAAATATCATCCAGTTGACTTCAGTTTCAATACAAAAATACTAAGTCATGTCCCAAACTGAC
This sequence comes from Phalacrocorax carbo, assembly GCF_963921805.1. Taxonomy (NCBI): domain Eukaryota; kingdom Metazoa; phylum Chordata; class Aves; order Suliformes; family Phalacrocoracidae; genus Phalacrocorax; species Phalacrocorax carbo. The sequence goes on along the minus strand of NC_087513.1, from coordinate 90,078,734 downwards.
CAGTTCTTTATCATCTATGTTGAGTATCAAGGAACTGAGATTGGCCTCATAATGAAAATTCAGTTGCATCCTTAACTATTCGCAGACTACTGCTCTGCTCCACAAGGTACAAGTGAGTATAATTCACAAGATGGATTGAATGATCCAATAGGTTTAAGTTCTGCAAGTTTTTATGGCAAAGGCTTTGTCTTAGCTTAAATCAGTATAGTACCATATACTTTATCCATAGAGCTAGAAAAACATTGAAAAAAGAAAGCCTGGATCAGCTGAACTTCCCTTCTAGAAGGAAGACACCTTTATATGGAACAATAACAGAAAGGCAGAGAGAAGACTGGGACCCATCACAGAGAGAACATCTTTTATGCATGGGGGAAGATAGGGCTGGAACTTCTTTTGCCTTTATTTTCATTGCACAGACAGGTAAGCTAAGGCATACACTGATTAATGGACTGGCTTAAAAAAAGCCTGTGGAAAAGGCAGGAATTAAGCTCAGCTCCCCCGAGGATCAGTCCAGTATCTTAACAAACCCATATCTTTCTGTTCTGAAATACTGTGGCTTTCCTTTATAATTAAACAGCATGGATTTGAGGGGGCTGTTTTTAACTGTCATTGTACAGAAAGAGCTTGCACTGGTCAAGTGGGGAGGAATTGCCTTGCCAACCTAAAAGGGCTTTTCCTTTACTTAATTCCAGGCTTCTAAGCTTTCAGAAATAAAAAATATTGCATAAGCAACAGTACCGAACGATTTTGAAGGCACACTGAAAGAGCTTTCTATATGCTCCCATTTTAATAGCTGATGCTTTTATTGTAGATTGAATATGGTTACAAAATAATGTATATGGGCTTAATGTCTGGTATGATAGTATCCAAGGTGAAGATATTGAAAATTCAATTAAAATATAGTTTAGGATATTGGCTTATTTTAATTTCCAGCCTCTTTTGCATCCAGGAGATCTTCCCCAGATCTGAAGCTAGAAGTTACATGCTGAATCTTTTCTCCTGTAACTCACAATCTGAAATTCTTTGTACTTCTTCAACATCTCACTGTCTGAAACGTCTTCTTAAAATTCTCCAAAATCCCTGTGCTCCTTTAACAGAAGGGGACACTGAAGTGCTGAGACAGGAGTAGTTCCTATCAAGGACAAAACTAGATGGGGACCCTGAAGTCTCATCTCTTAGCACTAAGCCCTGGGTCACTCACACTCACTAGAGCTTTTTTAAACTGTGGTTGTCTTTCTGAGCAGGTTCAGAGAGGGAACATAAATTATTTCATCACAGCAAAGCAACTCCCTCCTCTGCAGTTCTCAGTTACCTTTAACCTACACAGCTTTTGCCATCATTTATGTTCCTCTTGCTTGTTTGATCAATGAAGTTTTCTCACCATCACTGTGGTGTCTTACATGGTGCAGAGAAGAAAATAGAAGTCCTACTGCAACATGATCAGAGAAATGGCAATAATTTCAAGAGGCAAGCAATGAACCAGAGTCTCTCAGAAGAGCTCCAACTGCTGTCCAGGGTTTTTCCTGATCCTTCCTAAAATATATGGGAGGCCACACTGTAAGGTTAGCCACTTCGGTTGTCTGCGAAACTGAAAAGAAGCGTTGAGCATCACTGCACATAACAAGATCTCCTCCAGACAAGCACTGCTATGGCAGAAGAGAGATTCTTGTTCTATTTTCTCTCTCAGACAATGCTCAGGTACAGCCAGTCCTGGAAACTGAACATGAATTTGCTTGTGTCAGATTTGAGAGCGCATACACCTGAAGTGTTTAAGTGGCCTGTCTAAATGTTACCCTGACTACAGTAATGGCAGGTGTTATCCTTGTCATATGAAATATTATCACTAACCTACTGGCTTCTGAAACTCCTCCAACTTCTCAAATGTTATTATAATAAATTGTATATCTAAAACATATATATGGCACCACTTTATTTCAGTGGGAGCCCAGACTTTCCCTCATAAGGGGAAAGTCACACACCAGGTTCTAGGACATTTCATAAGCAAACCTACCCTCGACATTGGTTACACAGACTTAAGATTTAAGTCAAGCACTATGGTCACCAGTCCCAAGTAAACTGACAAATGGGCTCTTCAAGGTATCAGAAAAGTCACTGCCCTATTTATATCTTTCATGAACCTTATACAACCACCTGACAAAAGTTGATCACGTCCCTGTTTTACAGAGAGGGAAAACAAATCAGAATGAGTCTCATAATTAAGCAATGAAAGAGGCTAAAGAAAAGAAGTACACCAGTCCTTGGCTCAGCACGTAGTCTTATCTCTCAGCATTGCCTGCAAAGAGATCATTAGTCCCTGTATTTGGATCCATATGGGTTATGGTGCATTCAGGTAACCATCCGTTTAGAAACGGATGAGCTATTTCTACCCTTCTGGTTTTCATGAGCGCCCCCTGCACACCACCACTAAGGGTCGTCTTTTTCAGTAACTGCTTTCATATTGTTTGCCGGTGAAGTCACAAGTGAGTCTCTCTAAGGGCTGACTCTTGCTAGCAAAGTCACTCAGAGATTTGATGACCTCCAGTGCTTATCTCTGATTGGAATGGAGGCCTTGGCCAGGGTGTACATGCAGTGCCTGAATTGCAGCTGAGGAAAAGACGCACACCTCTACCATAGAGGGGTGAAGGAGATGAAGAGGAACCTCCTTCTCTAGTGATGCTGTCCTCCTGCAGCGCACACTTTGAAGTCTGACTGGCTGTAGATGTACCGGGAGGCCAACTGACAGCAAATGCAAAAAAAGCCAGCATATTAATACTGGATAAGAACAGGAAAAATACACCCTGCATTGTTCCCTTTTGAGTCTTTTGAGGGTGTTACCTTGTTTGCCAGCTCCTGAGACTTGTTCTTTCCAGAGGGGTTAGCTCTATGTGCCCTGCTTCCCACACTTTGCTACAGATTTAAATATGCAGGCATTGCTGCTAGGTGAGTGCCATTTGAATTGACAAACTGGGATTTCTGCTGCACGCCTCACACTTAATGCAGCCCTGCCTAGGCTTTGAAGGCAACGACTTGTTGCCTTAGGGTCTGAAACTACCAAAGCCGAGCAGAACAAGCCCAGGGCTCCCATCGGATTGCTCAATCAAAGACAATATTAAACAGCACTGTTTTCATAACTACTATTCTGGGGCACTTGGATAGCAAGACAAAGGAGATGAAGTTAATTTCTGTTATCATAGCCCGGTGCAGCTGCAAGGGCCCTGGGAGAAGCCATCTTCTCTTGATGGCTTACGCAGTCCCTGCCTCTGCAGGAGCTCCCATTAAGCAAAAAGAGCTTTAAAAGGTTGTCAGATGCATTCCTGTTCCTCTCCTCCCCACACCACTGTCAAATGTGACCCTGGTCATTCCCCCACATATCTTCCACACATCTTGTTACAGACATCAGGGAGCCTTCTTCTCCTTGACCACCTGTGCCTCACAGCTCTCTGCTTCACTTTTCCTGTCACCAGCAGCACCCATTTCAGTGCCCAAGGAGACCCAAACCAGGGAATTCCTGCCCTTGGTGCATGATCGCTGGTGTAAGGAGACCAGACAATGAATTGGTCCTCCAGGTTCTGCTCTGCTACCAACCTAGGTGGCACAGGAAGCACTCTTCCTGTGCTAACAGGAAGAGTTCCTGCTAACAACTTCCATCCTGGATGGAAGTGAGGAGCGCTGCAAACAGAGTGGGCGAAAAGGGCATGGCACAGCAGTTTGCACAGAAGGGTGTAGTAAGCCTACCAGCTCAAGAGGTGAGTTCAGTCGGTGGTCATCTCCCTCTCAGAAGGAGCTTAGGTATGGTATCCACCTGGTGGAAGGCCATGTCCTCTGCATTCACCAGGATGGATGTGGTAACCCAGACAGAGCTCCCATGAAAACATGCAGCCACCCAGGTGTCAGGGTGCAGAGAGTGCCAGAGCCTTTCACTGGTGATGAACAGATGGCAGCAGTGAGAACAGCTCTGTGAGATATGACCAGGTGAACTATCTGCTCAGCCTGGTGGCAGAGCTACAAGAGGAAGTAGAAAGGTCAAGGAGAATCAGGGAGTCAGAGAAAGAGCTAGTCTGGGGGAACCATGCTCTGCCCTCCCTGAGACAGAAAGAGGAACAGGCACCAGAAAAGAAAAACAAGATCAAGGGGATCCTGTACCCTCCCCCCTGAAGGGTGGAGGTAGTAGCTTAAAGGAAAGGAGTGAATGGGGGCAAGTCCACGCTTGGGGCAGCAGGCAAACAACCTCCTTGCCCACCTTGCCTTCCCAGGTGCTTCTGTACCACAGGCAGGAGGCTCTGGATGTGGAAGTCCAGACAATGGATGAGGTGGATGACAATCCATCTACACCAGAGGTATGACCAAGGTCAGAAAGGCCTACCCTCCATCTCACGACCACTGCCATGAAGAAGAAAAGATGGGTTATAGTAGTAGGTGACTCCCTTCTGAGTGGTCCAGTATATGAGACAGACCCTCCTCTTAGGGAGGTCTGCTCTCTCCCTGGGTCCTGGGTTAAGGACATCAGTAGGAAACTTTCTAGCTTGGAACAGCCCTCAGACTATTATTACCCATTACTGCTCTTCCATGTGAGTGGTGGTGAAGCCACAATGCATAGCCCAAGGGCAGTCGTCCAGTTGTGGGCAGCAGCGCTGGAAGAAACAGATGGATCCAGTCTATTAATACATGGCTCTATGGCTGGTATCATCACCACAATTTTGGGTTTTTCAATAACGGGATGGCCTGCACAGTACCAGCTTGCTGGCATCAGAGGGGATTCACCTTTCTTAAAGTGGGAAGAGGGTCTTTGCTCACAAGCTAGCAGGGATCATTGACAGAGCTTTAAACTAGACTCAAAGGTGGAGAAGGATAATATCAGGCTTGCCTGTGACAAGCTGTGGGATGACACGCTAAGGTTGGTGGGACAGGGTGCCAGCAAGGTCCCTCAGCCTGTTGCTCTGAGATGTGCTGGCTACACTGCAACACACTTTAAGTCTTCTGGATATGAGCCAGGGGCTCCCGAGGTAACAGGACATAACAGGGAAATACCAGTGAAATACCTCAAAGGAATTAAGGGGTGTTCCTCTAAGAAGGTGACATGGCCAACAACCCAGCTGAAGTGCCTCTACTGCAATGCACGCAGCATGGGCAACAAACAGGAGGAGTTGGAAGCCACTGTGCTGCTAGAAAGTTACCGAAACTTGATGGGACAAAGCCCATGACTGGAGTGCAGCTATCGATGGCTACAGGCTGTTCAGAAGGGATTGGCGAGGAAAGAGGGGTGGAGGCATTGCCCTCTACATCAAGAAATGGATGAAGTGTGAAGAGTTGTCTCTGAAGAATAGCCATGATCAGATTGAAAGCTTATGGGTAAGAATCAGAGACTGAGGCAACAGAGGAAACCTTGCGGTTGGTGTCTACTACAGGCCACCCAGTCAAGGGGAGCCTATGGACAAAGCCTTCTTACTCCAGCTACAGGAGGCACTGTGCTTAGAGGCACTCATCCTGATATCTGCTGGAAAAGTGGCAAGGTGAGCTATAGGCAATCCAGGAGACTAGTGGAATGCATTGAGGATAACTTCTTAAGCCCTGTAATAGACAGTCTTACCAGAGGGGATGCAACACTGGACCTGTTTGTCACAATTGCAAGTGAGGCAATCAGTGTCAAGACTGGAAGCAGCCTGGGCTGCAGTGATCATGCACTGGAGTCTGCAGTCCTGAGGGGTATGGGTCAGGCAAAGAATAGGTTCAGGGTCCTGAACCTTAGGAAAGAAAGCTAGCAGCTCTTCAAGGAATTAGTCAATAGGACCCCCTGGGAAACTGCCCTCAGGTACAAGGAAGCAGAATAGAGGTGGCAGATCTTTAAAGACGCTTTCCGTAGAGCACAACAGCTCTCAACACCCAGGTATAAGAAATCAGGAAAGGAAGGCAAGGGACTGGCATGGGTGAGCCAACTCAGTTTAGTTTAGGTAGCAACTTTAGTTTGCTGGTCAAAATAAAGGGCAAGAAGGAAATGTACAGGGACAGCTATCCTGGGAAGAGTATAGGGTTGCATAGGGATGGGGTCAGGAAGGCCAAGGCACAGATGGAGCTGAACTTGGCAAAGGATGCAAAGGATAACAATAAGGGCTTCTACAGGTATGTCAGCCAGAAAAGGAAGGTCAAAGATAACATACCCCTGTGATGTTGCCAGACTGGCAAACTGGTAAGAATGGATGAGGAGAAGGCTGAGGTACTCAACAACTTCTTTGCCTCAGTCTTCACCGTCAACTTCTCTTCCCACACGTCTCGAGTGGATGGACTGCAAGGCAGGGTCTGGGGGAGCAAAGTCCCTCCCACTGCAAAAGATCGGGTTTGTGACCACCTGAGGAACCTGGACATACACAAGTCTATGGGACCTGACAAGATGCATCCTAGAGTCCTGAGGCAACACGCTGATGTAGTTGCCAAGCCACTTTCCATGATATTTGAAAAGTCACAGCAGTCAGGTGAAGTCCCTGCTGACTGGAAAAACGGAAACACTGCACCCACTTTTAAAAAGATTAGAAAGGAGGACCCTGGGAACTACCGACCCTATCAGCCTCACCTCTGTGCCTGGGAAGATCATGGAACAGATCCTCCTAGAAACTTTGCTAAGGCACATGGAGGACAGGGAGGTGGTTTGAAACAGCCAGCATGGCTTCATCAAGGGCAAGTCTTACCTGACCAAACTAGTGGCCTTCTATGACGGAGTGACTACATCAGTGGATAAGGAAAGAGCTATAGATATAATCTATCTGGATTCTGTAAGGCCTTTTACACGGTCCCCCACAGCATCCTTCTCTCTACCTTGGAGAAATATGGATTTGAAGGGTGGACTGTTCAGTGGATAGGAATTGGTTGGATGGTCACATCTGGAGGGTGGTGGCCAATGGCTCTGTGTCCAGATGGAATTGGTGACAAGTGATGTCCTTCAGGGCTCTGTATTGGGACCAGTCGTGTTTAATATCTTCATCAATGACATAGTGGGATCGAGCGCACCCTCAGCAGGTTTGCAGAGGACACCAAGATTAGTGGTGCGGTTGACACACCTGAGGGATGGGGTGCCATCCAGAAGGACCTGGACAAGCTTGAGAAGTGGGCCCATGTGAACCTCATGAGGTTCAACAAGGCCAAGTGCAGGGTCCTGCACCTGGGCTGGGGGATGAAGAGACTGAGATTGAGACCAGCCCTGTGGAGAAGGACTTGGGGGTACTGGTGGATGAAAAGCTGGACATGAGCCGACAATGTGTGGTCACAGCCCAGAAGGCTAACTGTATCCTGGGCTGCATCAGAGGAAGCATGGTCAGCAGGTCAAGGGATATGATTGTCCCCCTCTAGTCTCCTCTGGTGAGACCTCTCCTGGAGAACTGCATCCAGCTCTGGGACCCTCAGCACAGGAAAGACATGGATCTGTTGGAGCAGGCCCAGAAAAATCCAGAGTCCAGAGGAAGACCAGAAAAATGATCAGAGGGATGGAGCAACTCTCCTGTGAGGACAGGCTGAGAGAGTTTGGGTTGTTCAGCCTGGAGAAGAGAAGGCTGTGGGGAGACCTTATTGTAGCCTTTCAGTACTTAAGGGGGGCTTATAAGAAAGATGGGGACAAGCTTTTTAGCAGGGCCTGTTGGAATAGGAAAAGAGATAAAGGTTTTAAGCTAAGAGAGTAGATTTAGGTGAGATATAAGGAAGAAATTTTTTACTATGAGGGTGGTGAAAGACTGGAACAGGTTGCCCAGAGAGGTGGTAGATGCCCCACCTCTGGTAACATTCAAGGTCAGGTTGGCCAGGGCTCTGAGCAACCTGATCTAGTTGAAGATGTCCCTGCTCACTGCAGGGGGGTTGGACTAGATGGCCATTAAATGTCCCTTCCAATCCAAAGTATACTATGATTCTGTGGTTTTGCAAACTGGTTTCATTCAAGCTTGCTCTGCCCTCTACACTCAAGTTCCCCAATTAGCTGGGAAGACACTAAAATGCAGAAAAGTTTTGCTGCAAAATTTCTCAACAGATTCAGCAGTGATGCCCATGCAACAAACAAGGATGTAACACCAAGCTTAAATGAAAGGGATACTCTTATGTCAGGCTACATGCTGGTACCTCATGTATCTTCCTAATGTTAGGGTTTTGCTACTAAGGGGTCAGTACCAGTCTCCAACAATTTCAGAAGAACAAAAGTGTCCATTCTAGTTGGTGAAGGCATAAAAGGAAAGAACTGTTCTCAATCCAGAAGAGAAGTAGCCAGTCTTCAGTTTTAAAGCAAATCTTCTAGATGTAAATCGCTGCATTATTTAAGTTTATTGAACATCTAACACCAGGAAATGTGCAATTCATGAAATTTTCAGTGAAGATGTACGAATGAGACTTTCCTATACATTTTTAAAATGTGAAATTATCAAAGTTTTATGCAGTGTCGACTTTGGCCATATATGGTAGAGTTAATTGAAAGTGCAATTCTAGCTTTAAAAGGGTCCCCATGAAAGTAGCAATGTGTGTTTTATTGTCTTTTATTCATTTGCAACTCAAAGGTGCCCAAGTTTATACATGAAAAAGTGTTTCTTCTAACTGCCAGCCTGTGCTGCAAGACACTAGTGAATCTGAGAATCGAGTTAAATGCTTTGTTTCTTGTGCTTATATCACCAGTTCTATAGTTTCTGCAAGCTAAATAACGTGCCCAGCTAATGCAACCCTTAAGCCCCAGATCAGACCTCATAAGAAATTTGCTGTCGTGATGGGGAGGATTGAAGATCCTCCATTCGAAGTACCCTTGACGAAAGGAAGAAACCAGACAGGAACAAACTGCATTTCACAGCGCCAGCAGAAAGCAAAAGGATAAAGGTATCCTCACTCAGGAGGGCAGAACGTCAGAATTTTCTTAGCCAGAAGTTGGAAGAGGGACTGCAGAGGACAACTAAATCAAACAACATATCTTTAGTCTCCTAGAGAGAGACAGTGTAAATCCAGCCTGAAGCCTCTGTTCCCTGGAATTGGATTAGGGACTCCACATTGGGTCTACCTAAATCAGACAAGTAGCCCTTACAGCTATTTTTTTCTTCTTTGTTTTGCATTAACACACACACAAAAAACCCCCAAAAGCAAGCAAAACTTCAAGAGGTGCTAGGCAGCCTTCTACCCCACAACAACAAATAAGGCCATAGACCAGAACTTTAAATTCAATGCAGAATTTATGGTTTCCAACATATATTAGGTCTTAACTTCTGGGTATGTCCCTGGTGCAGTGGGTAGACATCATAGAAGTTGTTGGGTTATACTGCTTTGCTACAAAACCGTCTTTGGTCTCTTGTTTCAGTCATAAAGCTGCAGCAGCAGGAAACAGGAAAACTGGGATATTTAATTAAAGTTTAGTACAGGGTTATGAAAGAAAAGGCCCAGGCCTCCCCCTTGCTTGCAGTTCCAGTGAGGCAACATCAGGAGGAAAAAATTAGTTATACTGACTGGAGGCTGCAGGGCAGACACCACACTGCACATTTTGCAAATGCAACAGAGCTGCCCACCAAGGGCACAGGGGTTTGGTCAGGAATTTGGAGCTCTCTGTTCTATGGCCACAGCACCATCCCCACTGTATCGCCTGCTGAAATACCTGCAAGGACCATGCCTGGCTAATGCTACTTCGGCCCACAGAGCCAACAAGCACTCCCCTGCCATCCGCTGCAACAAGTGGGGGCTCTCCCGCAGCCTGCCCTTCAGTGCAGCAAGCCAAAGCACAGAGACATGGAGCTCATGTGCCTTTGGCAACATGAGCTTGTTCCCCTGTGTTTGTGCAGCACATGCAGATGTTTTTGTTCACCTCCTATCTAGCAATTAATGCAAGCCCCACACCAAATACTGGAAGTTACAGAGCTCTGGCTAATGTGGCTAAAAGTGTCACTTGGAGGGAAAAAAAGAGTAGACACCTCCAAAACAAATCAGAACCAAGGGATTAATGTGCTTTTTAAACTGTGGGATAACCAGATTCCAGATCCTCCTCTATTTTGGAGCAGAAACATAGACCTGGATGTCTGATATTGCACTGGCTTAAAATCAGCATCTGCTTCTTTCAGAAAGGCCTTCCTTGCCATGAGAAATCCTTCCTTGTAGCAATTTTCATTAAACATCCACACTTTCCCAAGAAGTATCTGTTCTAGTGTATTTGCATTGTCATTTTTACAGCACCAACTCTGACTACTAAAAATAGTAGTTACTAAATAGCGTCAATCCACTTTTTTTTTACTTCATTCAACCATACATATAACAATAAACCAAAATAATTTTTCACTTGAGAAGTCTCCCTTCCAATGAACATCATTACTAAGTAATATCGCTGTTAGATATCTAGACCTGGAGTTTTGGAGAATGGATGCCTAGGTTATTTTAGATCTTGGATTTGAAATGCTAGATTTTTCTTCCAACATCCAGTACATAGCAATACAACCACAAATTTGCCACCAACTGCCCTCTTCCTTATAGCATTCTGGGCCCCATTTTTCCTTTCAGAGTTACAGCTCATGCAACCCACAAAGCAACCCCACAGCTCTATCCTGTACAATCAGTTGCATGAATCTGTTTCGAGGCCTCCTGCTGCTGTGACATTGCACCAATATCTAAAGTAGGCGGCAGCATCATGCTCTGACTCAACAGCTGGGTGTGAAGCGACAAATGTTCTGCTGGGGTTAGAATGAGATTAGCAAAAATCCCACGGAACAATGATTAAAAGGTGCTGTAACGAATCCATTTGCTGCATGCTACAAACACAATTACTAGACAAATTATCTCTCTCTCACCCCACTCCTCTCTCTGCAGTGAGCCAGGACTGAGAACCCTCATCCTTCGGGCTCCAAACATATAGTCCAGCTTTTCAAAAGATACTGCCTTTGATTAACGGTAGCAGCAGTAGCTCTCTATCTCCCTCCATGAGTTATGCCACTAGAGGGCACACAGATTGCCTAAATAATACCTAGAAAACATTAGGTGCATTGGTCTTTGGGCCTGTATTTCAAGTTTTCCATCTTCATGAGCATGCATCCTACCATCCAACAGCAACTCAACTCTGCCAATACAGATTCTCACCTTTGGAGTCTCCAATCTTCTCCCTTTCTTCATCCCTTACTGAATTTCTCACATCTCCCTGTTTTCCCATTCTGGCAAAAATGCAGCCAACTAACCCTACCTAAAGCCAAGGTGGGATTTTGTATTCTGTCCGGGACTTACATACTTCTTAAAGAGGAGATTGTAAAATGAAAAATCAGGAAATTTGGTGCTGTAGACTTAAGTCTACAATGTTCATCGTCCCTGGTTGGTTGCCAGAGCCTAACTGCACTCCCATTGCACTAAATCTGAGCTAACAAGCTTTCCCACTCTGTCAGGGAGTAGGCGGTAAAGATGTCATTACCACCAGACACCTTGCACGTACCAAGGCTAGTGCTAATTCCAAGCTAAGATGCATCGATTTCCAATCAGGGTCAGATGTCTCTACACCTTTTCTTCCTGGCACTGCTGGGCTGGGCTGCGGAGACCCTCAAACTGGCCCTGCACAGACTGGGAAAGAACCAACACCATTTACCAGTCTGGACTGCACGCAATGCAAAATAGTGCTCCTTGCTTCCTGCCCAGGAAACAGATTGCAATTTGCATAGTCCTGTACCTGAGCTAATAAACTATGATGAACTCTCTCTGGGTCTGCATCCATGGCACAAATAAGCTTCAGTCTGGATAACACCCATTATGTATCCTGGCTCTTTCACTTAAGCTGCATACCTTTTACCTCTGGAAGTCCACAGTGCCAGACGGCACAGCAACCACTACAAAACTTGCTATCAATTCAGCCTGTTCTCTTCACATAAAAGTGTTAAGCTGAGCAGCCAACACCACCCATTTAGCTTTCACTATTCCGTTTCTGTTGTAAGCAAGATAAAGGCAAACCAGCTGCCTGATTCCCCCCTGCCACCAATCAACTTGGTCATCTCTTACCATCTTGTTCCACCTCTGCCTGCCTTGTGGGCCCACCTCCCTCCAGTTAACAGATGGCCCTGCAAGGGCTCAGCTCTTGTGACATGCCAGGAATACTACAAGCTCAACATCAGCTTCCGAGCCTGGAAGGACTAGTCCACTGTTCAGTTACCATTTTTAAAATGTGTGAGATAAAGAAAGAACTGAGGATATATATATGTATCCTATGTGGCAATGGGAAACCCGACAAAGCCTAGCAGATAGGACAAAGTTACCCATATTGGGACTTCCTTTTATTAGGTGTCCAGCAGACTGCTGTTGTCCACCTATCAGATTAATCTGAACAAACATCCCACTAAAAGAAAGAGAAAAAGTCTGAGTTAAGCAGTTGATAACCAGGATTTCATTTGTTAATATAGCAGAAGACTTGCTCATGAGTCTGTCTTGCACCAGTATCTGCGTCATAGTAGAAATAATACAAGGCAAGAAAGAAAAATGCTTTAAAGAATATGGTTCTTTGTCAGACTGAAAGTATTAGCTGTGATTCAGAAATTAATGACAGCATAAAAATCTATTAAGGCATCTAGACTGTCTCTCAAGGGACCTTTTCAAGCTTGTAGTGCATGGATTATTCTCCAGGGCTCTGCCCAGCCAAACTTCAGCTATCCCAAATGACAGCAATTCCGCCACAATTCTTAACAAAGCTATTTCAACACCTAATCTCTTTCTTCCATTAAGTATTTTTCTCTCCTGCCAATTTTTTTCTTTTCCCTCCTCCAAATTCTCTACCATGAGAGACACTTCTAGCTTTCAGTCCACACTAGACAATTCTTCACGCCTTCCCAGTATGCCTAGATCATTAGCATAGCTCCTCTTTAGTAATTTAGCCAAAACAGCTATATATTTAGCTCTCACAAGCATTCCTCATAAGTCAGTCCCTCCAACCCCTTAATCATTCTCCTTGCAATCCTCTGAATTCCCTCTAATTTTGTTTACATCTTTATGGAATTGAAGTGCCCGGAACACAGCGCTGTAAACAACAACAGCTCGTTATCTGGCTAGACTGTAATTCCGGTGATCACAGCACAGTCCCTGCACATGCCATGCACACACAGACACATACACGTGCTCACCCTCTGGTTCAGACATGGCATTGCTATGAGATGCGAGTCCCGCGTGACAGAGGTTTCCTCCTCCCCAGTGACATCAGCTGGGCCTCTTTCAATGAAATCCAATTCCAAACAAAAGTGGGGGTAGAACTTCTGTAGAGACTTTAAAACTTTTGTTTAGAAAAGCCTTCTTGTGAATTTGCTCCACTGTTTTCTCCAGTTTTACACTTCCCAGTCTGTCCAGGAATGGTCACAAGCCAAACAGAACAAATGTTCCCATTATCCAACACAAACACCATCCACAACACGACCTAAAACCCTTCCACATAACGCATGCTTCTCAGGTTCCAGTTCCATCAAGCAGGTGTGGGTCCCATCAAAAAAGGGCCACTCTTACTTTTGAGACACGGAGGCAAGAATGGTAACAGGGGTTTCCCTGAGCGGTTTCCCCTCAGGGAAATTGCATCTAACCCTTGGCTGAGAGGGCCAGGACTACCACACTCCTTGCTGGCTGTACAGAAAACCCTTTCCAAAAGGAATAGTAGCAGGAGAAGGTCAGACCTAGCACCCCAGGGAAATAAATGGAGTGATATATCCCTAAGGATGCTCTTTCAGCTCTTTGCAGACTCAAGACAGACACCAGCTACTGGCTGCATGCAGGTTATATTTTCAAGTTTTTCATCACACTTATGAAGGCCACTATTCTCAGAACTTTTTTGTTTTAGGTGATAGTTGAGGCTTTGATGTAATCTTATGACAGAAGATAACACATCACAGAAAAGCCTTTAAGCACTCGTGCCTTAATCTGTTCTTGAAACTTGAGTTGGGATTTTTCCAACAAAACACCTTTTTTTCCTTATTATAAAAATGCCAATTCAGTGAGGCAGAAACATTCTGCAAAACTTCTGTTTCCTTCAACAAACTTCTGGTGAATTTCAGGCAGTGTTCAGTAAGAAACATTCCAAGGTTCCTGCCAGCTCCCAGGACATCTGTGGGGTAGCCAAGACACCAAGGAAAGGTGGGAACTCCACAAGGTGGCTTCTTCTAGATCAAGGTCCTCCTAAGCCTCCCCCGGTAACAATTTCAAAGCCTCTTCTCATATAGCATCCCCAGGTCTGCCTGAACCTCAAAGTTGGCACTCTAGGGATCCCTGCTATGTGGCAAAGAAAGCAGGGGCTTGAGGTCTTGTCTCCACGGTACCTTTCACACCGTCAGTCCTCCTTCACAGCAGCCCAAGCAACACTTCAGCACCAGGGACAGCTTGGGCCAACTTGTTTTGCTTTTTTGTGGTTGGTTGGGTTGCTTTGGGCAGCAGGAGGAGGGAAAGAAAGAGACCAGAAACTCTTCAGGTTGACCAGGGGATGAGCAAAGCCTACAAGCTGGGGTCTTGTGAGGTCCCTTGAAGCCTGAAGAAAAGCCTGCTGCTACAAAGCTTTACATCAGGACAGACAGAGCAAGGCCAGCCAGAATGGCCTTTTCTCTCTTTCCTCTGTGCACACAGCAAACCAGAAGAGAAGGAAGACTCTGTACTGCTGACCTTAGCTCTAGGTCCCTCTGGGGCAATGCCACAGCTCATTTACCTCATGCAGCAGCCTGATTTCCCCACCCCTACCCCCACACCCGCAGCTCAATCTGTTGCAGCTCTGTGGCCGCTGGGTAGTACACAAACCGGTCACCAGTAGGCATCTAGGATAGATGGAAATGGAGGAGAGGTTCTGTACACTCAATTTAGCTCTCACCATTTCCTACCTTCTCTCTTAGCAAGCCTAGACTACAGGCAGCTCTTACACCACTTTGGCTAGTATGATTAAAATTTTTCTCTTTGAATCACTGAGAAATTAGTTAGTAAAATCCCTAACCCTGATACAGCACAAAGACTCTTCCAGGCAAATAGTTTTCTTCCCTCTACAGAAGATCTAGAACAAGTGCAGAACATCTCACAGGGGCATGCCTGCAGTCAGATCTATCCTGCTTTTACTCAGCTAGCTAAACCCATGAATTGACAAAACACAGGTATGCTGGACAGAATCTGTTCTGTTGAGGTAGTTAAACCAGCAAGGCTGTGTTAATGCAGGTACAGCCGAAGTGCAGACTTGCTAGTTTACTGGTTCAGGTTGCATCCAGCCCAGAAATCCTTTGCTCAGGCAGTACGCACTAGCATAGCTACATAAGAAAGGTTGGCTCAGTCAAGTTGTACTATTTTTGAATATGTCAGTCTAATTAAGAGAGTGCAGCTTGCATGTGTAAGAAAGCCTCCTTTTATCCTCTTCCTCCTATTCCCAGAAACACTCCCATGAAAGTGCAGGAGTCAAACATGTCCTACACAGTATTTCATGCCCAGGTGACTGAAGCGTGACTAAGTTGCCACCTTACACTGAGGCTATCAGAAAAATGAGGGGGGGTAGCCAAGCCACAGTAACAATTCTGTTTCACTGCACAAGCGCTTGCCATGTCAAGATAGGATGCAAATCTGCTATGAATAATGGTCACTCCAAAAGTATACACAGCTACACAGATATCCCTATCAGTAATCATGCTGCATTCACCTACTGAACTAACATTTAATAACATCTCCCTTGCACAAAACACAACTCTGAACTAGATTTGTTAACATGGCACAAGCATCTTTACCATACAACTTATGCATTTGGTCACATGCACACACACACACACACACACACACAGATCTGTATCTCCACCATCACCTTCTGTTCTGCACATGCATCTTCTCAAAAGCCAAAGAAGAGACACTAAAAAGCCTCTGGTTATACCTTCATGCACAGACCATATATACAGGCATAAAGAAAACTGGATGTTCTGATACAAGTGATCCCATTGTACAAGAAGGTAGCTTTATGAGGCAAAGAGCATGTACTCGTACAAGCAGATGGACCCACAGTGGCACAAGTCGAAACATGTTCACACATCAAAAACCCCATGGATGCTCCTTGAAATAACCCCTCCTTCCCGCAGGCAAATCATTCAGCTGCAAATCCCTCCTTTGTCAGACCCTCAAGTATATATCCACACAGTCAGCTTCACCAACACCACACAAGTGGAAGTCAGGTAACACAGTGCATTGGCTGCAAGGCTCACTGTCAGAAAGACCCTTGCTCTCCCTCTTGATGTAGCTTTGAGTCAACTGCTGAAGGCCAAGCAGAGCCAGGCTCCGTGCAGGTGCATCAGCCAGAGGGAATGCAGAAGAATATTAATAGTTATTGTCCTAGTGGGTTGTAAGGATTAATTGGTTCTAGCCTGCAACTCACCATCAATATAAGTGTGAAGAGGCAGAGGGGAGGGAGCTGATTACACACTTATATTGCATACTCATATCCCAGTGGCTGTGTGCTGATATGCTATTGATTTCCTGGCTGGAAAACTCCACAGCCTTCCATTTGTCTCCTTGCTTGTTCCCTCACTCATCCCACTGCTCATGACCTGCCTGCCACGTGTTCCCCCTCCCAACAGCCAAGAACACAACACCAGAAAAGGGACAGCTCTCCTCTTTGTGGGAAAGCTATACCCATAATAAGAAATTAAGAAACCTGCATCCATGAGGTTACAGAGAGGCAGACCTAGGGAAGGGAGCAGGTTTCAAGAACACGCCATCTTCAGAGGAGTTTCTTTTGCATGCTTTATATAACCTAGGAACTGCAAAAGCCCAGACTGTGAGCCCAAAGCTCCAATTATACTCACCTTTGCTTTAAGCCAAAGCCCTTTCTCCAAAGCCTACCTTCTGATGCCATCTTCTTTTTAAAAACAAACAAACAAAAGCTTCAAAAAACCACAACACACCAGCTTGCCTTAATTCGGTATGTATATGCTTGCATTGCCCCCAAAACCATCTCCTCCCAGAGATGCCATTCAACAAAGTCTAGTACCTCTACAGATGACAAACAGAGTGAAACCCTTTTCTGTGCTTGTGGGTGGCCAGTAAGCAGGCCTAATGTCAAGGGCGCTTTTGCCCCAGTAAGCAGTCATGCAGAATTTTTTCCATGAACTTTAAGACAGCAGATATGGCCAGCAAGACACTTCACTGTGAAGGCTCACAAGCCTTTGTGAGGGAGAATATTCCTTTGGCTCAGAGGAATTAAATTGCAGTCCACTGCAGTGCTGTTCCCTCTCCTTCCACACAGGTGAGCAGGGCAATGCTGCTTCACTGGCAGGAGACCTGCTGGAGGGAGCTCACAGGGAAACGCCTCAGTTTCCAGGATAAGCAGCATCAGCCAAAGCATCACAGTACGATGGCATAGCACATCTTCAAGCCTGGATTTATCATTTGTTTCCTGCCCATTTCTATAAGAATCATGAACTCCCAACATTTATTCTTCCTTTCCATGCAGGAAAGGAAGGGATCTCTGCCCTTCCCTGACACCAGGAGAGGCTGTCTCTCACACGCTCACACACACAAATCTCTATGTTGCCCTTAAATACTCCTTCTCAAAGTGGAACAAGATGGTCTGTGCCGAGCTTGATATTTCTGATTTTATCCCGGATAAAATGACAGCAGGAAGAGCACATCAGCTGTCAAAGCCGTTTCTGATAGGGTCTGAACGGCACACAAAACTATGGCACACGCTTCTTTAAGGAAAAAGTGATACTGAAGAGGCAAGATTCATGCTTCCTATAGGAGCTGCAGACAGCAAAACTCTACATCTTCCCAGCAGCCACCCTGTCCACAAAGGAGACAGTCTTTTGCAAAGCACATGACCACATATTCAAAGGCACACATGGAAGATTTTCCCCTGACTCTTCCGGGATGCCTTTGTCTGGTACCACGATGGATTTCACACAGATTATTCAGTCCTTTAACAACCTCTGTCAGCCAGTGACCTCAGCTGATCCTCTTCCACAAGAAAGCCCATCAGGTATTCATATCTGCCCAGAAAAGGAGGCTTCCCTTGCATTCACTCTTAATCACCTTTTGCCACCTGTTTTCACTTTACAGCATACAGGTCAGTAAGCAGTACTACAGCTCTTCAGCATCAGCACTACCTCTCCAGCCCTGCCCAGCCACACCAGCCTCTCCACGTAACTGCACAGAGCATCTAGCTGTTGCCGCAGGGGCTACACTGTATTTGGACCCACACATTAACATCCCTGCTTTACCCAATTCCTAAGCAAATCACTCTTGCACAAGGTAAATCTGTTGAGGGAAGGGGACAAGTCCACACCAGCAAAGCAAGGGCCTTGGTGTACCGGAAGCCTTACAGGAGGCACAGCTAACACACAGTAAGGATGTGAGCTTTAAAGCATTTGCTCTGCTATCAACCCAGTAGAACAGCAGCCATATTCCTCACCCTGACTGGAAGGAGATCTATTGCTTGCAGGTGAAAAAGGAGGTGAAAAGAGTGGCTCTTAAAGAACTTGTCTTCTCCTCAGACCACTAGTGTATGCATGGGTGCTTGGAGGAAGAAAAGAAGCGCCCACAACTGTAGGGACTAGGGTATTTGTTACAAGACTAGTAAAAGTCTCGTGTGAGAGGAGATCTCTGAGAATGCTCAGCTGCCTACTTAGAGGGCTTTATTATGATAAGTAGAAATTTGCTTCATCATAATAAAACCCTCTGAGTAGATAGATGAGTACTGAGATTTATAACAGCTAGGGGAAATTGGTCCTTACTGGTGTGGCAATTATTGACTCAAACGATCTGCAAGTTCTGGGATAGGACTAGCAGAAACACTTTGGATATCTTTTTAATGCTCCCTGTTTGAAGATAAAAAGCCCTCTCTACCTCTCTCCTATGTTAAGCCTGGAAGAAAGGTGTTTTGTTTTAGGTATTGAACCTCTTCATTATTTAAGTGAAGGCAAGGCAGCTGAGTGAGTCGTTACCTCATCAGCACAGTCCAGCCTGTGAGAGCTTATTCCCCTACCTTATTCGACAGAGAATTGAAAACAGATAGTAAGAAGAGTATATTGAGGAGAGCAGGAAAAGTAATATCTAAACGTTATCCAACTGCATCACAATCACACCATGCTGTCACCCATAGAGCAATGTCACCACTGTGTGCAATGTCACCACTTGCACACACACACTTTCCTGCTCCTCCCTCTCTTCTCCCCATCCATTACACATTATCAGCACAGAAACACTTGGGTACACGCTTCCATCCATATAGATTGCACAAACCTCGCGCATTAACAAACACCTCATTTTTCACATCCGCATTGCCCAGTAACGTTATAAAACATGAGACTTTACAGATAACATTTGTACTGCGTACCAACCTAAAGCATCATACTCTACTTACCCAAGTGCTTATGTGATTTTTTTTTCACCATACTCATTCCCCATTTATGAACACCCTTAAGCGGCTCAAAAAATACATAATAAATAAATGCTGCCTGTACTAGGCAGGCCAGTTCTGCACATCCTTTCCTAAAGCATCTACTTCACTAAATTGGCTCTGGAGGTATCTTAATTTATTTTTTTTTAAAAGCACAAAATCTCCTGCAATTAACAAATGAGGTGGGTTTGTAGGGGAGGTTCGTTAAAACAAGCTGGGAGTTTTTACAAAATCGCTGATTTGAAACAGCTGTTATTTTTCAAGGGAAAGAGTTTGTTTAGGAGAATTTTCAGTGCAAAGCGATGCTGAAGAAAATGTTGTATAATTTGTTGAGGCATTCATTTTTTAAATAAAATGCTCAGGGGGGAAATCAGAATTACTTTACATGTTGACAGCTAAGTTAGAGTAATAGTTGGTAAAAGCAAAAGAAATCAACACAAAATTTTTCTAAATTATCAAAATGCAATTTTTGATAGACCCAAATAATTTGCTTCTCCTCCCCATCCCCACGCACCCGATTTTTGACTTGGGGGAAAAAAGAGGAAAGGAAAAAATTTCAGCTTTTGAGTCTAAGTCAAGAATGTGATCTTTATCAGAAACTACAAGGCACACCACGCAAATAGACGAATCCATTTGAGGGAAAAGCCGCAGCATGCCACTAGAAAATCCCACCCACCAGCACTGCTGGGGTGTGTAGGTACTTTTATTCCTCCAGCCACCACAGGGCAGGAAGGCCAGTGCACCACGCAGGAGGAACAACCGTCCCGCCTCTGAGCCACCTGCCTCCGAATGGGGACTGGAAGTGCAGCAGCAGGGAAACCTAAGAATCCCAAGCCATGAGATTAAGGAAACAGAGTGATCAGGAAAACAAACAAATCCTCTGTGCAGGACTCAGAGCCTCTAACCTAGGGGAGAAGGAGCAAAGCCTGTCCCTGTGCCAAAGTCCCCAAGCCCCGGCAGGTGGGGGACAGGCAACCCATTCCACGTCCCCTGGCAGAGGCACTGGAGGAGGCACGCTGTGTGGGCCACTTGGCACTGCGGAGCCTGTACGTGTCCTGCCAGCCTCAGCTGCGCTTCCTCCCCTGCACCCCCATCGCCTGCTATTCAGCCTCAGCTCGGCTGTGCCCAGCAGCGCCAGCATCGCTCCCCTTCACCCCCACATTTGCTGGTTTTGGGAGAACAGAAAAAGATGAGGAGCTGCGTTTGCGTTCACTGGTACACCCCCAAGTGGACAGCCAGGAAAAGGTGGCCAGAAGGCACAGACAAGTTTTGGGTAGCTTGCAGAGGTGCAAGCTCAGCTGGCTGTCTCTGGAGGGATGCTCTCAGAAAGCGCTTGGAAGTGGTCCGACTGGGGTCACTGCCTGTCAGAGCCAGTACTGCAGTTTCCTAGGGTAAAAGCTCCACAGAATCATGCTCAGCAGGGTTGCAGAAGTGTTCAAGGCTTGTTACCGCAGTTTTCAGTGAATAACAATTAATTTAAAAGAAGTGGGTTTTTTTAGCTTTGATTTGTTTTTTTAAGAGCACAACTTTCCCACCCCCTTTTAACTTCTTCAAATATCTTCAGGCTTGCTTGTGAGGTGCCCTGCTCCTCCAGCGCAGCTCCAATATTCCTGCTTCCCCACCCTCTCACCCTCCAGAGCGGAGAAAGGAAATTACTGCTGGCTATGAAACTAGATCCAGCGGTTGACTGGGTCTGGTTTATATCACATCTGAAGTTTGGGAGCAGTAGAACATGCAGCTCCATGTTTGCAACCTCCACCCCCATTCCCCCCCCCAAAACCCCCCACCCCCCATCCCTTCCCCAAACCCAGGGAGGGCAAGTGTATTACCTCTGCCTTCTCAGAGGGTACCTGGTAAGACAGCCCTCAAAAGACCTTCCCTGATGCCTTCAAAATCAGAATAGATGTGGCTGATATAACTGTGACAATAGTAACTCACTAAAAATAGAAGGTAAAAGCCTATAAATGCCTGTAGCCTGGCATAAGCTACAGCTCTAAGGAAGGACTAAAACAGCTCCTGGTTATGTTAGCATTGGGGTGCTCTGCTTGCAACTTGGAGAAGGCTTGTGCCTTGGAAACACTGCGTGGAGCAAGCGCCATGGACTAGAGGCTAGGAAATACGCATCAGAGAGAGAGGCAGTGTTCAGAGGCAATGTGATTTGCCAGTGTCTGCCTTCCTTGACAGGTCTGTGCCTACTCCTCCAGAGCAGAGTTCACATCAAGCTACGCAACTTCATTGCTGACATTAGCTACTTATGTTACACAAGTACAGGTTCTCCTCTCATACCACATACATCCTATGTGCTGGAAAAAGATCCTCCTCCCCTGCCTGAAATAGCCAGTTCACAGCAAGAAAGTCAGCTCAAAGGTGCTGGTGCTGGATTCACAATCCAGAGTTTGGAGAATGCAAGTTTGAGAGAAAATATGTGACAGTGAAAAGCATGTGTATGCAACACAGAGACAGAATAAGTGAGACTGTATAAAAAGGAGCACTCGCTAAATGTTAGAAGGTGGCAAAACCCAAGGGATTTTGCAGCAAGTGCATGTAGTAGTGAGAGGTAAGTGTGAGGTTGCAACAGAAAGCATGTGTATGACAGGGAGCATGCCTCTATGGGAATTTGCTTAGTAGACGCAAAATAGAAGAGGCCAGTGCATGCAAGAGTGTAAAAGTAAGAGCAAAGGGGAAGTGAGGATGCTGTGAGTGGGCATATCTCTGCGTATGGCACTCATGCACTACCATATGCACAAGAGAGTGAGAGAGGAGCGCTGTATGTGTGGTGAAGACAGCCAGAGCAAGATACCCTCTAAGCATGCAGCTCGCTGCGAAGGCAAGACCATGAAGCACAGAGTAGGCCAGATAGACTACATATATGTTCTTTATATATTCACCTATGTGTGTGTGTATATGTGTGAACGCATGCAGGCTTACAAGGCTGGTGCAGCAGAATAGGCAAGGGATTTTTAAATGCAAGCAACCACGAACACTAGTGTGCAGGATGGAGAGAGAGCATAAGAAAAGGCTTGAAGGAGGTGGGGGAGAGGAAGAGAGAACATGAGCGCAAAAGAGGCAGACTGGCACTCCAGGAATTGCATGTGCTAGGGAGTTAGAACTGTATGTGCCAGAGTGAATTTATTCATATTCCCTGCTATATTCAGGAGTGAGAGAGAGTGTGTGTGTGTGTGTGTGTGTGTGTGTGTGTGTGTGTGTGTATGTGTGTGTGTGAAGGACCACTGGTGTGTATAAGTGAGTGTGGATCATGTACAAACTGTGATTTGGAGGGCTATGATTATATGTACATGTGTGACATGTATTTATACATACAGCATGGGATGCATTAACCCTTAACTCATGTTTACAGAAAGCATCTCAAAATCAGCTAGCGTGCCTGTCATCACTTCAAACTAAATTCCATACTCACACTTGGCTCTTAAAGCAAGAAACCCAGCTGGCAATTCTCCACTGAACAAAATCTCATACCCAACAAATTTCTTTCTCCTGTCTTTCCTCTGTCACTCTCCTTTTTTTTCCCTGGTGGAGGGGAAGGACATAGTGTTTTCACAGACAGACCAGAGGCATAGAGGTTCCTCTAACCTCCCCCTCTCCAGGCAAAACCAAAGTAAAAATAAAACAGAAAAAAAAAAACCCCAAAGAAACTTAACACTGATCTCCTCTGGAAGGTGAAGAATCCAGGAGCATCAGTACTTGTGCTGAGAAACAGTCGCTGTGGATGGAAGGGATACCCACCTTCACCCACCCCTCTTTTCCTTTGCAAATCTTACTGTGCCCCCCCAACTCTCCCTCTGCACAATCAGAAATACGGCAGCAAAGTCAGTCACATGCAGTGCCCTCTAACCATAGGATTCACCAGCAGCGATCTCTCCTTGGCTTATTTCCTGGGGGGGGGGGGGGGGGGGTGGGAGGGGGGAAGGGGGAGAAGGTTTGGAGGGGAAGGAGGGGAGAGAGGAAGCTCCAGCTTCCAGCTCCATGTTTCAGGCCATCCTCAGTCCATCAGCCTCAATTCAAGCAGAGGGGTTGGAGGAGGTTGCAAGAAAGAACTCATCACATACCTTGCAAGGAGAAGAGGGACAGGAAGAATCCCAGCACCCAGATACTGTGCAGCCAGTAGGTCCTCATGCTTCTCTCTCACTCGCTCTGCTTCCTCTGCCTTTTTCTCCGTCTCTTCGCTTCTCTCTCTCACAATTTTTTTTTCCTTTCAAATAAAATGGGATTTGTGTCTCCCTTCAGTCCCCCTTGGCTCTGCTTTCCCAGCTCTGACAATCCAGTCGCAGTGAAAGCTGACCCACGGTGGCCAGATTCCCAAATAACCTCGCACTCTCCCCTTCAAGTGCTCGAGAAAGGGGGGGCCAGGTTAGATGCTTGCAGTAGCCTGTGCTGGCTGTAAACACAGAGAATCTCTCTGTCTCTCTCCTGCAGCTCCAACTAAATGCGACTGTACTTAAACAAGCAATGCCTTATAGGACAGCTCTCAGAGCAGAAAAGATCCCACCTCTGCCACCTAGTGTTGCAAGCCAGCTCATTTATTTTATTTTTATATATATAAATATATATATGTTATGCTATAGAAATATGGTTCTCTCATTCCTCTGCAAATGTATCTCCTGGATCACAGGTCTATAAGCCACGCTGGGCTCAGGAGCCCCTACGGCTCTGGCTCCAGCTGACATGGGGAGGCGATTCAGTGAAGGGATATTCCTCATCGCCACAACAAGAAACACAGCGGGGCAGGTTTGATTTCTCAGCAGAGTTCTGCTTGACAAATTCTGAAGCAAGGGTCGCTCTGATGCTGGTGTCACTGCTGGG
Organism: Phalacrocorax carbo; assembly: GCF_963921805.1. Classification (NCBI taxonomy): domain Eukaryota; kingdom Metazoa; phylum Chordata; class Aves; order Suliformes; family Phalacrocoracidae; genus Phalacrocorax; species Phalacrocorax carbo. The sequence goes on along the minus strand of NC_087513.1, from coordinate 90,054,577 downwards.
CAGTACACAGGGGCCAGAGGGAGATTCAGACGCACTGATTGTAATTACAGAGCTGCCAAGGCCTCCAGGAAAAATAGCAAGCATCAGGCTGCATTAATCTTTGCTGGATCTCCTGTGACTTCTGTGCAATTTCAGAGGGACCAGGAGGAGTCCTTCCGTGTAGGAAATCCAGCTTGCAAAGCCACCATTTGGTCACAGAAGGCTTCTCCCACTACCCCTCTCCTTTCACATACAGGTTCCTCCTACCATATGTAGCATGAACTTCTTTTCCCAAGGAGTAATTAGCTCCTGTAGCTCTATTGCCCCCTAAAATCATTGCCTCTGGTGAGAGGAGCAGCAGTAATGAAATGCTACTTAACATTCACAGAGGGCTTTTAATCAGTCACTCTAGGCATTTCACAAAAGGGTCTCCTTTCACAGCTGGGGATGTGGAGGCAGTGCAGCTGTGCAACTTTTGTCCCTGGGATGCAGTGTGGCAGCCCAGGTGGGCCTCTCAGCCAGATGGTGGCCCCTCCTTGGGCCACATTGCCCCCTTCACAGCGGTGACCATGGCACCCTGTGAGGAAGCCGATGCTAAAGGATACCAATCTCCAATTTATACATTGCTGATGCGGGATGCTAAGGTAAGCGTGCACGTGTAGGAAAGGTGTGTAGGATTCTCGTCACTAATGATGCTGCTCCAGAAGTATTTCATATTAGACTGCTGCAGAGCAAGCTGTTCTTCTAACAGAATGCAAGAAGGCTGCCTTCCCGTGGGTTCTTGTCTGCTGTCTCCAAATTCCCCCTCACCCTGCTGTAATGAAAGCCAGACCTCACCATATCCCCTGCGACATCACCGTTGGAAAAAGAAATGGTGTGCGGTGAATAGCCCAGAAAAACGTGCTTGTTTCCTGGTGGACCAAAATGCACGCTGCAAGCAATGCAACGCAAAATGCATTCACTATCTGGCCTCGCTGGCTGCTGCCAGGTACCCTCTGCGTTATTTGTGCTTTTTCCCTATGGATGGGGTTGGGCATTACCTAATCACCATTTTTTAAGAGAAATACAGGAACAAAGTTACTTTTCAGCCTTCCACCCTCTTTTAAATGTGGTTGAAATCAGTTGAACTGAAAAATTATTGGGAGGAAGAACATGTGGACAAACAGATACACAGGCACTATCAGTTAGGCTTCATTTTCTAAGGAAACCAAACTAAAAATATTAGAGTGGGTTAAAGTCAACCGACTCCAGTCAGCTGGAGGAGCATGCTTCCTTTTCATGGTTTCCCTTTTAAATGGTTTTCATCCTCTGATACCAACAGAGCATGGTCTGAAAGAGAGCAGAAGCAAAAAATAGACTTGCTGCTGAAGATGTATTTGGAAGTTAACGTGCCAAAATCAAGTGGCGATAATCAGTTTGTAAGCTTGGAGCGGAAGACAGTTTTTGATTTTTGTTGCAGGAATCCCCACCAAGGTCTAGCACAGGTTCAGGGACCAGCTAGGCCAGCATCGTAATACCATACCAACTCTATAAATTTCTGACTCTTATCACTGCCTGTATGCTTGGCATCCCTCCTTTAATTTATCCTATACCTTCATCATCCTTTACCTGAATGCCCAACATCTACATCTGATATATTATACTGCATTATATCCATTCATACTCTTTCACAAGACTTTTCCTCAGTCCCATACATGGCCCCAAAGCTCATCTGCTATCAAACATCTATTCCAACATCCCAGATAACCACAGTCACATGCACAACCTCATCTCTCACCTACCTTACACACAATCCTACATGACCCCACAACCTTTCCACTTTCATCAGATCATTATACAACCATTCAAAGTCTACCTTACCTGCAGACTACTTCTTGTCACAACCCTATGAAGCTCTCAGCTGCGTGGCCATCTCACACTTTGGATAGGAATATCCTATGGCCTGTTGGGTCCAGTCCTCTTTGGAGTCTCTGAGAATTTAAGTAACAGAAGTTATATTGAAATAATAATAACTACTAATACATAACAATAGAATTGGATCTGTGCTCCATAAATTACATAGGAATAAAACTGTGAAATGATGCTGAACTCAGTATTGTTCCCATGCAGAATGGGCAGTGGTAGTTACAACTCCAGAGAGAAGATGCAAAGGAAGAAGCACTCTCTCACTCTCTCCGGTAGCAGGATCTTATGCTTCCCTGGAGAAGCCAGCATGACTGAAAGGAGAAACAACTATTTCTCACAACCTATTTGACATACTCCTAACCTTCAAAAACATTCAGGCCTGGATTTTGGCTCCCTTGCTCATGCTGAGTCATACCAACGGGGTTACTTGGGACATTAGGCTACTAAATATGAGCAGGAGTATCAGATTCTGTGGGCTGAAATTCAGCCAAAGGAGAGTCCACTTTTCATGTAGCCAAATCCATCAGCTACCTACCTATTGTGATACCAAAAACAGAGGCAAGAATTACACCCAACTCTCCTTAACCCTCCCAAACATTAAAAAAACCCCAACAAAATAAAAACAACCAAACAAAAATTAAAACACACACTAGTCCTTGTTCTTCAGTCTTTTATTTTTAAATTACTACGGTTCTTCCACTTACTCCAGTATTCAAAAGCCAGATGAACCATAGAAATATCAGCTATTGAAGAGCACATCTACAATCCTGTATTTAAAAACACACCAAAAAAAAGTTGGATTCTGACAGAACTCCGAATGATTGAAAGCTGGCTACTTTTAATGCATAATAAAAATATTTCATTAAGGCTGAGTGGATGCATTTAGATGCACTGTGCATGGACGCTTGTCCATTTTTTAATAAATAAATGTGCTTTGTGCTATTAACTGTTTAAGAACTCACACTTTCATTTCTACTTCATCTTAGCTTTAGTCACTTCAAGTTAATATTAACTTGATTGTACAGCACACACATATTTTCTCTTCCAAGTTTTTATACTGAATCTACATAAAATACTTCTCAAGCAGGCATGTTAAAGTTGATGGAGGAACTTTCAACTTTTCCATTACAGGTTTTTTCAAATTACTTTTATTTAACTGTGCAAATGTCATGTTGCATTAGCAAAAGGATTAGTGGGGTTTTTTTTTACTTTAATAGAAATAGTATTTGAAACACAGTTGGCCATCCAAATTTTGCAGAGTTTATGTAAGAAAATGAATGATCCTGAAATTTAAAGCTGAGGGAGCTTGGTAAAGCGAGCAGGACATAAGCGCCATAGATTACCCCTAAGTGTTTTTTTCTAGATGTTTTAGCATCCTGTCCTGCACGTCTGACTGACATATGTGTGTTACCACTTACTTTATTGAGTGTTGTATCTGTGGGTTTCATGGCATGTCTTTGGGACTAGTGCATCAATGATGAATAGTGCATTTTAGTGTGATATAGAAGAGTGTTGTGGCATGTGCTGCATGTGATCTTGGGAAAGGGAGTGGAAGGAGATGTTCTCTCAGCAAGAAATACTCATTTGTCATATGGTTCTGTGAAGCCCACCACTATTCAAGGTCAAGGACTGCACAGTGTCCAGAAATGTGAGTTCTCATAGAAGGGATGCACAGTGCATCAAGACCATGATAAATAGTCTTACACCTGATTAGGCTCCTTTATGTAGACTGAGAAAACAGCGTTCATGCTTCTCATTTGCCTTCAGCCTGATATTAAAGAGAAGCCAGCCCTGCTCGAACCACACTTCCCAGCTGCCCTTTCCTTTCTTCCCGTTCATAGTCCTCATCTATATTTCACCCCTTTTCTCTCTCTCAGCTTCTCTGCCCCCTGCCCCATCCCACCTCTCTTCCTCTCTACTATCTTGCTGTGAAACCCATCAAAGATGGCAGAGTGTCTTTTTGAGGCTTCTTCAGGTGAAGGATTTTTCACCAGAGTTTCTACAAGACTCCAAGCTGAAAGTAACTTTTTTGAACAACTAAATGCCAGGCCAGCAACTGAGGAAGGTTACATGTGGCTATATAGCAATTCTGTAAGATAAAAATCCACAGAAATAGCCAGCTAATGAGATAGCACCAACACTCGATGAGTGGTGGAAGGTGGAAAGAGATGGAAAGAATACTCATTTAGTTTCAACAACCTTGTGACGATGCAGTAGGGACTGAACTGAGAACCCTTGGAGATTAATGTGTTGCATGAACTGGTACAGCACAAATGACTTGGAGAATTTCTCTAGCATTAGCCATAGCAGACCCACATCCGCTACAAGTTGGGTCACATACAGGGTATCTCACAAAAAGTATTTGCCAGCAGCATACATGCACATTGACATTGTCGCATAATTAGAATACAAAATAAATGGCATAACAGATGCTATCAGCATGTCTACCATGCTGTATCCGTGGTGCCAACTCCTTCTCCAAGGGGAGCCTCACCCAGGCCATGCTGAGAAAGCCTGAAACACAGGCATGCAGAACCCAGCCTCTGGGGAAAACACACACACAAAGTTCTGCAGAAAGGGCCTCTGCTCTTTGAACATTTGCAAGATTTTCTTGGAAATCTTCAAGTGTGAACGACAACAAGAAAAAGAAAATTGGCTAACACCCAAAAAAAAAATTTGGCAGATAATTTTTTGAGCTGTAATGTTTTCTGTGGGAAAAGAATCAGCTCTTTTAAGCTGGGGGAAAAAGAAAAAGAATTCTGATCAGCTCTTACGAACAGCAGGGAATTCACAATCCAGAGAGAGAGGTGTTTACACCACAAAACTCTTGCCACATCTAGCATTAACTGGCCTTTACAGAGGTACAACTAATCCCTCAACGCTACAGAGCACTTTTTCAGACAGTGTTTTTGGAGCCTCCTGGTCTTTAAATCTCCACTGGAGCTTGGCAGCACAGGCCTTTCTCATCTCCTCCTGAGATTCAGGGCTTGTTCCCCCAGGCAGCACTATACCAAAGACATTTCCTTGAAACAGCACCCAGGTCTCCTGGTACGTACTCTGCCCAGAAGCAGACTTTTATCCCAGCTGTTGCTTTTCAGGTCTTTAGCCACAGCTGAGGGCCCTGCACTTTCCTCTATTCACCCTCCACGCCTGCTATGGAGGAGCTGCTGCACAATGCAGCCTGGGTTACTGACCCATAATCCTGATAAGTAAAGTGTCATGCTCCCCAGGTGGTACTTCTACATTTAGGCTAGGGCTTGTTGGCTTTGCTAGATATATTGTGGGCTGACTTTAGAGTTAGGACCACCATACGCTCCTCTGTACATGTCTTTTGTTCTTTCAGCAAAGCAGGAAAGGGAAATGTGGCCATTTGCCCACTGTGCCTGGCTGACTGAGCTCCAGCCAGTCTGTGTGACATGAGAAAGTCCCAAACAAATGACTGCCAAGCCTGTACTTGCCACTCAAATGAGATACGGGTGGCAAATTACATCAGTCTCACTGTCTGCAATGAGAGCTGACCTGCACATATGTGGATAGACTGACATTTCCTGGACAGAAACACAGAAGAGCGGCAAGCTCTCCACAGATATTTTTTGTGTCGGGGCGTCCATACTTAGCAGTCTGGAAAGCAGGTGGAGCTCGGGCTGGGTATTTCCATTGTAAGAGTCTCCTTGCAGTGGTTCACAACATCCTGAGATTACGAACTCCCAGGCTGATGTTTTTCAGACATAGTCTCTTACCCAAGGATGGATTTTTATGATTTTGTTTTAATTCATGAAAGCTTGAGCAAGCAAGGGTTTGGCTGTTTAAGATACTTGGGACTGGGGGAGTGCTTTATGATTAGTAGAAGAAACAATTTGTGCCCTTTTTTTAACACTTCCAGTGCAGAAATTACTGTAGATAGAGAGTTGAAAGGCAAAAAATGTGAGGCAAGATTTGTAGGAAGAGGCAATATCTTTTATTAAACTAAAGAATATAGCTGAAAGAACAAAATAAAACAGGCTTCCCAGGCTCATGGGCTTGCATGCCTAAAAGCGTATCCAGACTTTTAACTATGTGATGTCTAACAACAGATAGCACTTCTCCCTCATTTATGTCTTTAGCCCATCCTAGCAACAACATCACTGCATCTTGGAAGAGAAGTCAAGCCTATAGTAGTGAGGACAACATTACCCAGAGGAGTAGAAAACATGCAAACATGGTTGCATTGAGTTGGTCTTTATTTGGCCAAATCACAGGTCCTGGGAAACACTACTTGCTTTGTGTGGCATGAAAACACTTGGGTTTCAATACTGTGCAGAGAGCAATCTCTGTGTAGGCAGGACTCCATACACTTCTACGCGTCACTGAAGACCTCCTCTCAAGCCCGATAAAAGCAGTTGAAAGAGGCTCACCAAACTCAGTGGCCTCTAATCCAGGTCCCCTCAACAGCAAAGTCACTGAGGTGGCCGTTTCCCTTACTTGCTCTCTATGAGTATACGGGTACCTTCCCCTGCCTCTGTTTATCCATTGTGCTGCAGGCATGTACAGGGACCTTGTTGAGACCAAGGCTTGTTGTGCTAGATGCTGTACATAAGTATGGCGAGAAATTATTTCAAGCTATTGTCACCAGGTGCTATGACACTCAGGACACTGACCAGAGAAGAGCCTACAGCCCATCTACTATTTAAAAAAATATGTCAGTGATGCAATTGCAGGCTCTCAATGAAAAACACGAGGAGACAGCTTTAAGTTTGGCACTACCTGACTACTGCTAGCCTTTGCAATGTTAACAGTTTCTGCCAGTAGCTTCTTTTTCAAAGTAGGATTTCTCTCCTGTAGGTATTTTATCAGAGAGAGGATGATCAGGAGGTTAAAAACCATGTTATTAGCATTAATGACTATTATTATTTATACCCTTGTACAAGCTGCACAAGTATAAGAGAAGAGACAGTCCATTTCCCCAAAGAGGTCACAAATCTTATTTATGATAAGGGATCACAGACCATGTATCAGTAGTAGGAGAGGAGAATAGGGAAGAAGGAGGACAACTGTATTAAACACTAACCTCTTCTGCAGCTTGTCCAAGATACTGTCTCCTGGGCCTGTTTCCTCAGCCAGAAAACGTGGATACAGGGGTTTTCTCTACAATACCACTTTCCACCATACCAAGGGGTTAGTTCTGTGGTGATTCTCTTTGCCCTCCCTTCTTCCCAGCAACATATTAATCTATGGTATAAAACCCATGCCAATAATACACAAGTGACAGCATCTGGAATAGCAGAAATAACCAGGTTTGCACAGTTCTGTCCACCTGTCGATGAAAATCTCATTGCATTACTATTTTACAAATGGGGAAACTGAGGCACATGATGGTGCGATAGATTTCCCTAAGGTCACCTACTTTTTATATCTGCAAAGAGCCCTGAAATAGATCCTTAAGATGTGCTTCTCCCAGAATGATTCCATTTGTTCTCCAGGCAGTGTCTTCCACCAGTAGAAGCACTTTGTTGCCAAAATAACAGCATCCATGCTACAGTTTTTCCCACCAACAGCAAAGCCAATAAACATTGTGAACTAATTAGACTAGCAGATATTTCTGTTGTAGGTAACCACAGAGGCTAGCATCTTAGAGAGGGAAGGCAATCCAGTGGTTAATGCCACTTCCACTGACTTGGAAAACTTGATTTTGCTGCAGTACTGCTGGGCCCAAATATTCAAAACAGGATTATATCTGATGTGGAAATCCCATGAGGTCCTAGAAATTCTGGAAAGCAAATTCCAAGTCCTGTCTCTGTCACAAACTTCATGAGTCAGTTTAGACATTAAGGGAGCTTGGATCAAGCTTTATTGTCTCATTGGTTAAAATAGGGAAAATAGAGCACACTGATGAGTGTATCCTGAAAAACCACTAAGATGTTCATGGTGAGTAAGGAAATGGAAAGTATATAATTATATACACATTTAATCTGTGCAACTTCTTCTCAGTGCAGAATCTCATTTCAACGTGCACCCTGGAGATGTTATGCCTTGCAAGTATCTTGTAAAACTGAGACTGCTGCATTGCATCCCCAGTGGATCTTGGGGCAAATGCATATCCATATCTGGCAGTGCATGATTCCACCTTCATGACAGCTTCACCTCAGAAATGAATGAAGCAAAACATGGCATATTTTGGGGCTGTATGGGGAGCAAGTTTCTTGTCCTTCTTTGACAGAATACAAAAGGTAAAAGGATCATCCTTCAGCTTAAGCAGGAAAGATTCACTACTAAAGGCAGAAGGTCTCTATGGTTGCCACGAAGTTGTCAGTGGTCACAATCATAAGGACGTCATAGCAGAGATGTTCGCAGTTAGCTACTAAATTTATTCAATACTCTTAGGCTCTGTGTAGATAGACTGAAGTTACCCCAAGGTCAAACTTCTCTATGGTGCAGACTGTAAGCTTATAAATGCAAGCTCAGGTGTTGACCAGGCAGATATTTCAGAGTCCCCAGCACTCTGTTTGCCTGAACACACTTGGTGAGTCACTAGGTCAACAAGCATGTTTATGCAGGCATCCAGTTGGCTCTCTAAATGGCAGCCACAGGGGCAGGATGCAAATGTGGTGCATGGTCTTTGGTCTCAAGACCAGTTTCATAGCAGTGCAGGCACAGCTTTAGTTTAACTTGTGAATCTCTCCTGCTCCCAGAATGCTAGTTTTCCACTCCTAATAATAAGCACCTTCTTTATCAGGCTGTTGTCAGAAAAGTAGATCTGGAAATTGCATTGTGCTGGACCTTGCTTCAGTATCAACTGAGCTTAGCTTGAATTAAAAAAGAGAAAAGACTGCTCTGAGTTACATGAGGAACTGATTTAGAAACTCTTTTTGCTCCTTCCTTCCCAGATGCTCTTCTTTTGACAAACAAGGCCTGTCTGAATTGGGAAGTCTGACCCTTCATAGACAGCTCCTGAATAGAGTTAGAAAGTTAGCGTACACATCTGCAAATGAAAACCTGTGTTATTTTTCACAGAGAAGATGCAAACTAGGACTATAATCAGTACAATAGAAATTCTAACAGAGGTGCTAAGAACAAACAAACCTTATAAGGTTTCCCTGGCCCTCTAGAGCCCAGGTCACACACAGACTTTGCAGCCCATCATCAGTGTATAAGGGATGCTATGTCTTAGAATAGGCACTAATATGTGTCTTACAGCATCTTTTCTATGCTACCAGGTACAAGTCAAGGGAGACTGATTCTCTGATGCTAGAAAAAAGGTTTTCAGAAGATATGGTCAGCATTTCTTCTGCACTCTACACTGAGCAGCTTGGTTTGTTTCTGTGCTCACAGGTATCTCAGCAAAGGCAGCAGTACATCAGCCTCTTATTTTGTGGCTTTCTCCTCTACATTTTGTGGGGGTGTTATCTGAAAATAGTCTTGTAGAGGAAGGCAGAGAAAAGAGGCCATCTGCAGCTTCAGCTGTCAGGCTGGGGAAGACAGGGGCAGGGAAGGTGTAGATTTAGATGACAGCTGCCCAGACAAGTGGCAGATGAATGGGGAACTTGGTGATGGAAAATTGTACAATGGAAGTGGAAAAAAAAAATAGAAAACAGACCATAACTTCAAAAGAAAAGGGAAGGGATTTGAGTAACCAACTTCAGTGCTCTCTTATGTTGGACTTTACCTTGGGTCTCTAAGGTTGTGCTTCAAACGGATTCTGAGCTTAGGGAAGACTCCCACATTTCCTTTCCTCTGGTTTCTTTCTAGGGTTCATGAGATGAAACCTCCCCGGCATCTCTCTGGGGACATCTGCAGAGCATTGGTCTGGGATTTCCCCATGCTGCTCTGCCTGTCCCAGCTGAATGAGTAGGTCCTCTTGTCCCACAGCTCTGCGGAGGCTGGTTGATGCCTACACTCCCAGCATTGCCATGCTGGTGGCTCCAACCACCTTGCATTGCTAGGGTGCTAGGTCCCCAGTAAAAGTCAGTCTCACTTGCTTTGGGTAACCAAGAGCTCCCAGCTTATGAGTGACTCCTTTCTCATTTGAACTCTAAAACCAAGTGCGAAGAACAGGATTAGGCTCATTTGAAAATTGTGTCAGGAGCAAGCCTATGACCTTGCACCCCAGCAAGCAGTGGTCTTACACCATAGGATGTGTTGATTAATTGTAGATAGTCGAAGTCACTTGTAAGCTATTTATCACAGTCATCATTAGGTGTCATAAGGGAACTGTGAGAGGCCTGGTTTAGAGGGATGGCTCCCATTTTCTTTAGCTTTTATCATGCCCTAGTGCCAGCAAGGACCCATGGCTGGGTTAACCTCTTATTTACTAAGACTGAACTAAACACATAGCCAAACACAAGATCTAGGTTCTGGGAAACAGAGCAGCTTGCCCATGGTTATTGCCAGAGTCAGCAGAGGAACCCATGTCGTCTGAGCCCTGGTAGCAAGCCAGCAAAGGCACTACTGATGCCTGCTGTCCTCATGAGTCCAACCCTTAAAATGAGGAGAAAGTCCCTGTGTCAGAGACCCAACAACTGTCTGAGAAATACATCTGCACATCTGTTTTGTCACTCTTGACTTCTGGATGCTGCCATTTGTGCATTATTGGCATTGGCTTGGAACATAGAATAATACGTTGCTGGGAAGAGTGGCGGACAAAGAAAAACACACACAGAAACCCAATGAGTTCTCTTGCAAACCCATCCATAGCTGGCTGCTGTAGGAGTCATGACTCCAAAAAGTACATCTTCTTACTAGGACAAATGAAAACACTTTATCAGGTCAGGACTCCAAGTGCTAGGGCACGAGAGCTATTGCCTTCTTGGTATGGGAAAACATAGCTAAGGATCTGCCCAGAAAGATGAAAAGTGATTTCTCTAGATGTTTGCTGAATGGGTGCCTCCACCTGCAACTGACACAGCTTCCAGCTGTTGAGCTTGCACCTAGCACTGATTCATTCTCCGCAAAGGAAGGAAAACCAGAGAAGGCTGTTTGCTGAATTGTCCTAGTGTCCTTCACCTAAAACTGCTCTACATACCTAAATGGCCTCTGTGTCTTCACTGGGCTGGTTAAGTGAAAGGTTTGAACCCATTCTTGGAATAAACAATCCTAACTGCCTTGGGACTCTGCATCAAGTTTCTTCTGATGGACACCTGACTAATGATGCCACAGCTTGCAGTTACTTCTATGGGCATAAGAGATCCTTCACCCCATGAATAGGACATTCTTTAGAAGAGGAAGAATTCAGGGGGTGGTACCCACTGCAGTCCAGGAGCTTGCAACTTGTTTGGTATGCTTGGTTGACTTTTGCCTTGACTGTGGCAAACAATAATAGTGAATGGACAAATACCTGCCTCATCCAGAAGTTGACAGATAGGGATGCTGTGCTGCCGTTCCTAAGGGGAGCAAAAAATACCCATGTCCTATCTTGGGGAGAGAGGTTTCTTTCTCCCCCAGAAAAAAAAAAAAAAGCATATATATGGGAATTTGTAAACCTCCGTAAGATTTGGGATTTTGTAAGGAGACCTGTGAAACTGAGGAGTAAAAAAAGAGAGAGGAATGAGAGAGAAGAAGATAAATTAATTGTGTGCTTTTAATGACATATTTTTAAAACAAAGTACTCATAAGGGGAAAAAATAGTATTCCTCATATATGCCTTCCACCTAACATGGAATTATCTGTGGCAATTGGACCCGCAGCCTCATATGAAAGGGTCTTATAAAGAGGAAAGGATATTGTAAGACTACTGTATGCAAACACACCCAATTAATTCAAAAGCATCATTGTTATTTCATTTATATAGCACCATAGGGGTATGCAATGCTTTACAGACAATTAGGGGCTATAAAATTTAGAGAAAAGATGAAGCAGAATGCAAGGAGCTGGCAACCAACTGGAGTACGAGCCCTGACTAAAAGCTCTCACCGTGGTGTTTATGGTTTGTTTGTTTGTTGTGGTTGTTTGGGGTTTTTTTGTTTGTTTGTTTTAAGGTTCAAGGAGTGTTTTTGGCACTAATCCCTTTTACAGGGAGGGAGAGACCATTTAACATGATTGCTGGGCCTGTTCCAAGGATGCAAAGTTAGAAAACATACTCATTAAAACAGGTCTGAAGAAACAAAACACAAACATGCTCGACAAGGAACAGGGAGATAAATTTGAGATAAACTGTAAGTCATTTCCGGAGAGTTCAGTGCTTCAGTAAACTGGTGGAGTAAACAGAGACTGCAAATGCCCAGACTTGGCTGGCTGAGGCTCCAACTAGATGGGTGTTGTGCTCCTGGGTTGAAACACAAATGCATAAAGTACATTCTGTCACTTCTGTCCTGTATTTGCAGCTCAGGGATACTCTTGGATCCCCAGCTAGTTTTTAGGTGGCATAAGAGCAGCCAAGACCAGGAAGCACCTTTCCACCAGTGAAAAAGCATGTTACTCAAGCTTCCAAACAGAGAGCTTATTAATGGGATCTAGACAGGCTTTTGTACTGCAGTACTAAAATATTTCGGGAACAGCTGGACCTTAAATCTACCCAGATGCCATACAATGAGAACGTAGCAGCTTTCTCAAGAAACACATACTTTTCTCATAGCAGCATGACACCTGTGCTCTGTAAACGGCACTAAGCCAGGATTTTAAGGATGAGTTTTACTGTATCAGTTGTGATCTTAAAGTAGGTAGACCTTGAAAGTTTTGGGTTTTTGTTTTGTTTTGTTTTTTAAACAAACCAACCAACAGAAAGATTTTTTTTTTGTTAGTTTTGTTTTAAACACAAAAGGTCCTTGAAATATCTCTCAATTTTTGATCCTCCCTATAATGTTTTTCATCTACCACTTTTATCAAAATGATCACTGAGAAATTTTAAACAGAAAGTAAAAACGAGGTATTAAAAGGCTTTTTTTTTTTTTTTTTTTTTTGCTAACTAGGAGATTCTACATCGCTAATCTTTTTTGTCAGAAGTCTTGATGGCAAAATGACAAATATGCCCCAGGGAAGTGGTGGATTCCCCAACAATGACACTTTTAAGATTCAGCTGGACACGGTGCTGGCCATCTTTTCTAGACTGTGCTTTTGCCAGGAAAGGTTGGACCAGACGGTGCTTGAGGTCCCTTCCAACCTGTGATTCTGATTCTATGAAATATTTTTGGTAGGGTAGAGAAGGAGAAACACGTCCTTTCTCTATGCTTTGAAGCAATTTTGACTTTCAAAGTTTCAGAATTTTGTGCTCAACTCCTGCTTTTTCCATCAGCTCTGGAGTAATTACTGAAATGGTTTCTGCATTATTTCCCAAGAAGATATGCTTTTTATTGCTATTGTCCAACAGCTACCACCAGTGATGCTGGGTCACCTAAAGCTTAGGGACTAGTATTAGCACATTTTACAAGATGGCCTCCAGACTGAAGTTTGCCAAGTTAGAAAAAAAAAAAAGAAAGATCCTACTAGTATTTCTGACCTTCAGGCAACTGTCCTCTAAATCAGTTTTATTTATAGAAAATTATGCATGGTTCATCTCTATCTTTCTATTGAGAAGATAATGCCTGTTTAAAAGTATCTTATACTACTACAGTTTATTCCTTGTTCCTGCACAGTATAAAGTCCCTTTCTACTGATTTTGCTGCATCTATGCTAAGGGAAGCTATACTGCGTTAACTATTCCAATATGTTGTACAACAGATTGAAAGATTTCTGGTTGAAGCTACTGGTAAAGCCATTAATTTTGTGGGGGAAGGGGAAGGAATTGAGAAAATGCTACATTTTTGCTTAGAACAGTACTTTTGTTTGTGTGTGTGTTTGTGTTATTCAAATAATAAAAAAAAATCATTAGCAACAAACATCCTGCCTAACCTTTTCCCAGCCTTCCCTTAAACAATGCTAAACGCTGTCCTTCAGTAGCCCACACAGGCAAATATACAGCTAAATCAGCTTTCATTCTCTTGGCCAGAATCCACAAACAGTGCTGTTGAGTACCACCCTCCACAGAGGCTCTACGCCCAGCTCGCAGGAGCAGTGTCTCTGGCTGCTTCTGCACTGATGGCAGCATTGTCCTGTGGATCTCCACTCTTCTGAAGTGACCTGCATCACTCAGCAAATTCCTACTCCAGAATATTGAGGGGCAGTACCTTAACCTTTTCTAGTGTGGGCTACAAATATCTGTTTGCTCTTCACAGCTTGGCCCAAAGCACCAAGTATATGATGTTCCCCACACTTAGCTATACACCCCTATGTCCCTGCTTTTAGGTGATGCCTGCAGCTCTTCAGCTGAGTCATCAACCTAAGCTGGGACTTTCCTTCTGACAGAGACAGGCTGTAGCTTTGCTGTTCTCTACAAAGTGCTTCTAGAAACTCCATCCTGAGTTTCCTTGGAAACAGCGTATGATCAGCATAATGTTCCATGGCACTTGACCATTCATCTCCATGGTGGTTATAAAAATCCCATCAGAAAAAGCCTTCAAGCTTTTTTACCCCATTAAAAAAAGGATCTAGATACCCATCCTTTAATTCAACAGTAAAACAAACAATAAAATTCTTCATTAGACTAATTGGCCAATGTTGAAAAACATGATGGGCCTAAATCTAAATTCTACTTCCAAACCCAGGAAGATGAGATCTGAGACAATATCTGTTGGGCCTGTGGGCCTTGTCTACTTGGTAATTGTTATTGATTATGAGAAAATGGTTTTCAACCTTTTCAGTTTTGTGGTACCTAAAAGTTTCCTACACATTTTACAATGGAGGTGTGGACCCTAGTAGAGTGAGTCTAAGCTTCCTGAAATAAGCTTTTCTTGATAACTTTTCTTGGGCTCACTTGGACCCACACAGTGCAGGTTGGAGAACGTAGTAGTACTCTTCTACAGGGGAATTATGGGACAGCTTATGAATAAATGGAATTCATTTTCCAGCTACAGCCCCTACTGTGATTAAGGCTATTTTTCTCCTCCTTAACCTCTTGTGTCAGGCATGGAGAAAATGCTTATTACAAAGCCATTAGACAAAACAGTGAGTCTTGGAAATAGTGATTTTTGTTTTCCCCTCATCTTTTGTTTGTCATTAACAGTCTTCTCAGTAACTAACATTATGGCAACAGTGGCCCACGTGACAGGAGGTAATGAAAATGAAGAGGAGAGGGGAAAGTTATTGCACTAGAACAAACTCTGTTATATTGCAGATTATATTACAAGTGAAAGGCACATGACTGCATTGCCTAAGACTGTGATGATACTATGGGAGCCTTTCTCAGTCCTAAGCTGTTCATTAGCATGGTGAGATTTTGATTTAATAACTGTGATCAAAGTCCCACTGAATACGCTGGTCATTATGTACCCAAACTGAAGATGCTCACCAAGGTTTATGATCTTTGAGTAAATTTAAGTATTCATTAAAAGGACTGGCTAGTATATCAGTTACATAAGGAAAGCATCCAAATGATACTGTTGTCTGAAAAAGCCCTGACCTTTCAGAAAGCAGTTGGTATTGCTGTGCCAATGAAAATAGCAGCTAAAGATGTCAAGGAGAATCTGAGTGTAATACATTAAGTAGTGACCATACTTAATGAGTAATAAGGTAAATCATTATAAGAGAGACCTCATTCTACTTGAAGGGCTCCTATAAACACAAGGGCAACATCAAAAGATATGTGAACATCATGGCTTCATCTACTTGAATAAATAACAGTGTCAGGAAACATTCCCAGGTACTTGAACGTCATAACCTGCATTTTTCAATTGTTAGAGCAATTCCTGGCATGGTTTGGACCCGGCCCAAGAAGCATTCTCCTAAACAGTTCTTGAGCACAGGGTGGGAACTCACAGAGTCCAGGGACCATTCCCAGTGGAAGTTTGGATGTGGCTTCCTGTTTTGGCAGTTAAGAAAGCTTAATACTGTGGAAATCGGCTATTCCATGCCAGTTGGGGTCAGCACCAGAGAGACGTCATGGTGTATATAAGAACACTAGCTATATAGTGAGTGTTTGGCAAGTTTCCTGGAGCTGGATTTGTACAAGAATCATGGCAAATGGGACAGGAAAGGAACTGAAGAGATCATAATCTTGGGTCAATCTCCTGTGACAGGAACTCTTTTCATTGTATAGATTTTATACTGTATCAGAGGACATGAGTTCTGGTGAAAATGCACCACAGAGCTGTACAAATGGGATAAAGACACATGCTAACATAGAATGGTGACAAGCCCAGAAGTTCCTCAGACATTATAACAAGATGCAAGGTCTCCATTGCCACCTAAAGCCTTTAATCAGGCCTTCCAAAGCAAATGCAAATTTAGCAGACATAGGCTTGCAATAGTGGCATACAGGTGAAAGAGAAACTCTAGGGCATTGTCAAACTAAGAGTAATGTTCAAAGGGCATATGGTAACTGTGTGGAATAGGGAAGAACTCCTCCCCTTGGGCATCATATCCAACTGGACTGAGGCAAAGTCAAAGGCACTGTGAGCCAGGTTTTCAGAAGAACTTTCCATCCAGCTAAGCTTCAAAAAAAGCAGGTAATTCTTTCAAAGATGATGATCTCTATTCAAATTATAACCCTAAATAGGAGCTGCTTGATGCTGACTGGGAACATTTGAGGATACGTCCTAAGCTGAAGAAGCCAAGGACTTGAAAATGCTGCAACGTATTTGCCAAATCTAATATTTACAAATTGTACATAGCAGAGTCTTCTATATATTAGCACTGGCAGATATTCTAGTGCATTTTAAATGAAAGTTACTAGTAGGAATGACCTGTGATGTCAACGCATGTAAGACCGATGCCATTATCCTTTTTACAATGACTGGTTGCAATTAATTGCCTGTTGTTTATGAATGAAAGGGGCTTTGTGCAAGAGGAAGCTCAGTATGGCCTTGCTGCCTGGGAAGCACCAACAGTGGCATAACAAAGCAAGACCTTTACACATGAGACCATAATGGATAAAACAGTATGGGCCGACCACTCTCTTCCTACTTCCAAAGCAAGATTTCTCATGGAAACAGATAAAATTGTGAGAACAAGGTCCTTGTCAGCACTCTATCAGCATATCACCACAGACTTATTGGCTGGCATAATACTGATGACTGGTTTTCCTGCCTGCCATGGCACACACAGGACAGTTTACACTAAATAAGAGGAGTAAGAGTATTCAGTCTATGCCAGGCTTGGCATCCTAACAAATGCACAACTAGCAATGGAAAGCTGCAAAGAGTCGCTTTTAAATTAGCCACATTTCTCAGGCCAAGGTAATTGCTTTAGTGATGTTAAACCTTTCTTTCACTGCTCATATAGACTGAACATTGATGAGGGCTGTCTCATGTGTTGGATCCAGGTTGTAATTCCCAAAAGGTTGCAACAAGCTCTTTAAGAGGGATTATGTGACTCTCATCTTCAAGTGGTTGGGATGAAATCAATGGCTGGAAGCCATCTTTGGTATCCTAATATTGAGCACTGAAGTTCCAACTCTGGATGTGGCTAATTGGACTCATTTCTAACTACAAGGAGGTGAAAACTAAGATTCAGCAATCAATGCAAGTTATTAAGAATATGCAATGCTGATAGATAAACTGTGGGCTAAAATTAATTCCAAGGCAGCTCTATTGACAAGCATCATTCAAGTAGATATCCTCCAGCAAACAGCTGCCAAGTGGAGCTTGGGTAATTTCTAGTGCTGCTCCACGTGCATCATGCGAGATTGAGCAGGACAAACCCCACATTTTCTAATGAGACAAATATTTCTTTCAGAATTAAACAACAAATAGCTTCTACCACAAACCTGTTGAAGATACAGTGTACTTCCAGGTTATTAAACTTTTTATGTCATCTGGACACTGTCCAGTAAACAGCCACAGAAAAAACTCCATTGAGAAATACTGGAGACACAAATTGCTACTCTAAACTAAGTGGATGAGGAAAACCATTATGACATCCTGTTGTTTAGAAGACTTCAGTTTCTACAGCTCTGTGATCATTTCAAAGAACACTTAGTCCAGAGTGACCCAAGTATGCTCAACTATTACTTGCAAGACTTGACTGAAGAAAACACCTTCAGCTAAGATTGATTAAGGTCAGCTAGTTGTTCTAATATAGACAGGGAGCCAAAGAGTTGCTGTACCGATCTGGCAGTCACTTCAGAGTGACAGCAAAGGACCTTAACCCAGAAAACAGTCACAGTCCTATCCCACTGTTCCCTGCTCTTAAAACAGGCTAGGCATGCAGCAAGATCCAGCATGCAGTAGTACCAGGTGAACTTATTCTAGAATGGTCAGAGGCTGCGCACTATCATAAGAGGAAGAGGCCATTTCAGGCTTTCCATGACAGCTTCCTTGTTCAGTGTAGATGCATTTAATTAAACTGGAAACCAAAAGAGAGGCCTGACTTTGTAGGCAGGATAACAGCAAAGACTTCAAAGCAAAGGCATTATGTTCTCCATTGTGCAAGATACAAGGGGAGGAAAAAAACATTATTTCACTCTATCAAACATAATAAAAGGCTGAGTTAAGAAGCACAGAAAAAAATGTCTGGTTAATTTAAGGTGAAATCAGAAAAGAAAAAATACAAGGGTCTGCCTGGTTCTCAGAGCATCATCACTCTTGCCGATTTTAG
Organism: Phalacrocorax carbo; assembly: GCF_963921805.1. Lineage (NCBI taxonomy): Eukaryota > Metazoa > Chordata > Aves > Suliformes > Phalacrocoracidae > Phalacrocorax > Phalacrocorax carbo. Next base: position 90,036,154 of record NC_087513.1, on the reverse strand, counting down.
ATGGTACACTGGATACTCAGCATCTCTGAAATTGAGATCCAAAAATTGAATGGGGCTGTATTGTTCCTTTTCACCACATTAGAAGTGCCATATTGAATCTCAAATAATCTGCAATTACAGTGCAGTTGGTTCAAGAGGTTACAGGGAACAAGACTGTGGGCGCACCCTGGGTTGCATGCATTCTCACGGGCACGTACTAAGTAGTGAATACAAATGCATTTAGACAAGGTTATTCACGAGTCTTGTGTCTTTTTTTCCCCCTTGTTATTCTGTGTGTCAGAAAGGCAGTAGCATTCATAAAGAGGGCTCTGACCATTCACAAATCCCCTTCTCCATTCAATCCAACTGGTAGGTCCAGTCGGACACACAACTGCAGTGTGTCTTCCTGGACTTGATGATCTTAAGGGTCTTTTGCCACCTAAATGACTGAGTCTAAAATTCTATCCTGCTTGTGGATGCAGATGTTATATATGTTGGTGAATGTGAAAATTGAAGGAAGAAAAAAAAAAGAAAAGAAAACCAACCCTCTGCTCAAAGGTAAAGAAGGTTTCTTGGAGAATTAGCAGTTATTGTTACCCTGAAAAGCTGGTACTCCACCTTCCCTGTGCTGGATTTCTAAGGAGCCCAGACGAACATGTTTCATATGGAAGGAGTTCTCTCAACTGATACAAGCAGAGGGGAAATAAAAAAGCATACACCAGTGCTCCATTCTTATCAGTAACCAGCTTCAAAACAATACCACAGCATGTCCTTTCAGGTTTTTTTCTTGAATTGTGGAGTGGTCAGATGGTCCTTCAATTACATTTTGGTCAACTTCCTATAACAATACCCTTGTTTTGAGTAGAATTTAAAGAGTGGAATGTGGAAAAAAGCCCCCAAAAATAAGGAGAAGGGAAGAAGTAAAGAGATTCTGACAAGAGATATGACTGATGCTGTGTGTGCTTTATCTTTCACAGCTTATGTAATATATATATGAGAAATAGTTAGTTTGATAGTTAAAGAAACTAAATCCCTGTCGAGGATAAAAATACATCAGGGACACAGAACAATTCTTCATCTGGTTTGGCTATCATTCACTTTCCAGCCTACTGGCTGTCTCCCAGGAGAATTCATAACAGATTGGAGGCAACAATCCTCTCTCCTCAGGCCCCTATTGTTTCTTCCCTTCTTCCCCACTTCCCCCTCCCCTCCTGCCACCACCATCTTCCCTGTCCCATTCTGCCAGCTCCCTGCCTGAGGCTGTGTAAAAGGAGTATGTGAAAACAGCAAACCTCTGGAGAAAGCATGCAGCATGACTGCCAGGAGCAGGGGTGAAGATGCTGGCCCATGTGGAGAGCCCAAGATGTTACGCTGTCCTCGCAGCCCCTCGCAGGCTGTTTTACAGGGAGTGGCAGGAAGAATGGGGGAGGCAGAAACAGAGTCGCTCTGGAGACTTGAGAAGAAAAGTCAGGGATTCAAAGCAAAGATGAAGCTGGAGCAATGTGACTGAAATCTCTGAAAGTACGCTTTCCACCCAGCACTCCCCTTTCTCCTAAATGCTATATTTTCCCTCTCCCTCTCAGTATCTCACCTCCCTATCACTGTGGGTAGACACGCTCCTGCTGTCAGCAGGGCAAAGGACAATGGGCCAGGAGGATTACAAAGGGTTTGGGATCCTCTGCTTCTGGGACAGAAGGTGTCCCACCACAGTGTCTTGTAAAAACGTGTGCTAAAAACAAAGTCAATATTAAAAATAGTTGTTATATGTAGGCCTGTATATATAGTTTCTGATGCATCATTTCTTTAGCTCCTTAGAACTTCCCAGACTGATTTGTAGGAGTGGTTATCTATAGTGAATACTGTTGGGGGATTTTGTATTGGGTTTTTAACCCCTCTTTGATTTAATCTGTAAGAGTTTAGCTACTGTTTGAGAGACACAGTAAGGAAACAGAGGGAAAGTTGGCACCCTGCAGGTTCTTCTGGGAAAGCTCTAGTGGTCTCTAATGGGGAGCAAGAACATGAAATTTGGCAGGATAATGGGCTTCATGCCAGAAATATGCCATTGATACAGCCAAGAAAAATACAGATAAATTTACCATGACAGAAGCCTGTGAAATACAAATCCACAGGTTACACATGAAGAATCATGTTAGATCTAGTGGCAATACACTTTGAAGGTTTCGCCTACTTTAAGACTGCTCAGCAGAAACACTGCTGTTCTCCTCGGGTTCTCGAGAGACAGACAGGTCTGGTTTCCTCAGTGAAGAGCAGGGACACCTGTACACTGAATAATCAGCTGCCAGATCTGCGCAGCAACAGGGCAGTGTCTCAATAGATGAGAGACAATGAATCACTAGGTGGCAAAAGGCAGAGAGTAGTTCTATGACCCCTTAAAGGGATGGTTGCAAGAAAAGGGTCTGTGATCTAGAGTCAGGGAAGAAGCTCAGCTTGGATGTAGCGTGTGCTGGGATATTGGGACTGTGAATCAGTGTGGAGGAAGTGTGTGAAACTGGAGGCTGGATGGAAGAAAAACAAAAGGTGAATGAATAGTTAGAAGGGAAAAATGGAAATAGCTGGGCAAGAGAATTAGTACAAGATAAGGAGATGAACATAAGGAATAGAGAGAGCAAGATTTAGTCCTTCTCACCAAGGAGCCTTGGGCTTGGATGAGAAGTCTAACAGGGACAGGGACTGATGGGGTAAAGTGCCTGGCAGTGGTATAAAGAAGCAGTAGGTGAGGGAAAGACTGATGCGTAAAAACAGGGTAGAGAAGATAGAACCAAATAGATCTTATTATAAGAAGTGCCATTGTTGGAATAATCTTTGCTCACTGGAGGACACCCCACTAGAGCCTAGAGTGGCTCCCAAGAAACACAGATCTCTGGTCACAGTTAACCGTACAAGCCTTTAGCTAAATTCCCAAATCCTATGTGTGCTGAGCCACAAAAGATGCTGTTAAACTGGTACTACTGAAGAGGAAGAGGTCTGTGAAGTGGTTAAAGCTCTGCTAAACAAACTTTCAGATAGCAACATCATGACATTTTCATTTTTCTGTTTGTTAATTTAAGAGATAGAAAGACATTTATTAACAAAGTGCTCAAAGTCACAGTGTCAAGCACTCAAAAGTTAGGAATTGCCACTCTTCAACTGAGAAAATGCCTGTTTGACCACAAAGTATGCACATGCATCAGAAGCCATGGGTGACTGGCAAGCAATATACTAGGCAGGGCTAGTAGAGAACTGGCAGAAATCCCCAGGATTGCTGAAGCCTGGGTCAGATCTCTGCAAAAGTTACAAGAAAATTAAAGGACCAGCTGATCCCAGGGGCCAAGGAGGGATACGAAGAAAATTAGGCCAATAGTCAGTGTTAGGCTATCTAAGGCAGTCCAACCACCCTGTACAAGATGCCTGGAGGAAAGCCAGACCCCTGAGAAGGAGCATGGGGAGGACAACCCGACTGCCAGGGCAGGGTGCTAGGAGAAGGGCAAGAGCTAGGACCTGAGGCAGGCCTGAAGCAAGCAATGAAATGGGCAGTGGAGATCCCAAGGAAAGGAGCAGAGTCTCAGGAGAGAAAGTAACTGGTATGCTGACCACTGCAAAGGGAAGAAGGAAATCCAATACAAGTAGTGGGGTTTGCTATGATGTTTCCATTTAGCAGGGTTTTCCTGTGAGGGTCCTCATGGGGAAATCTAAGCATGCTACAAATTTCACAGCCCTTCTGTGAGCTCAGAGCATACCCTTATCCCCACATCACATGCAAGACACAGAGAAGCTCAAGAAGCAGTAGCAAATATTTGGACATAACAGCCACGTGCACCTTCTTCCTGTATGCAGCCAGAGTAGATCCCAACTCCAGCACTAGAGACTGACCCTGCTGCAGTGTTACAGCATCTACTCTATCAGTCTGGTATCTTGCTTTGCACTGCCTACCCCACTAAAACAGCCTCCTTCTTGCCTGCCTCTGTTTCCCTCCTCCCCAGACTATGGGGAGTTTCTGCTCCATTGGAGGGGAAGAGCTGCGATTTCACCCCTCTGAAAGATGTTCCCTTCACCAGGAAAGTTCTGCAGCAGAGAGCAGATGCCACGAGATGGATCAATGGGGGTCCTGCAGGTTACAGGTGAGTGAGGAAGGGTGCCATGAAGTGTCATAGAGGACCACAGCTGAAAGGATGCTGCCTCCACTGAGGGATGAATTCACTGAGGAACAGATTTCAGCCCCGCAGTGAGTTCAAGAGGGACAGTGAGAATTTAGTGAGGGTAAAGACAGATGGAGAAACCCAGCCCTACCATCATTGTATGTTAGGATATATCAGTATTTTGGGGGAGATATCAGCACTGTGAAAGAGTCAAATGGCAGTGCCCGTTGTTAGTGAAAACCCCCCCTTCATCTGGGTTTTTTTTTGGCAATGTGGCACAAAATAGCTCTATACACAAGCTGATAGTTTTAACCTGTTTGAATGCGCTGAGAAAAAAAAAAGGTAGTCATTAACTAGGGAAACATGGGAAGAAGGGACTGCCCAATTTAACAAGGCAGCTTCTGAAAGGCATGGGGCTGGCACAAGTGGTCCAGGAAGACACTGTCCTGGGAATGAGTTGGTTTTGTGCCACCCTTTCCACTAGCTGGATCACACAGAAGCTACTGTTCCACCTCACTGCAGCATCCCAGAGCCTTCCTTCCAACACCCAGAGATGTTTCCCATCCCATCTTAAGGCACAAGGCCTGCCAGGAAAAGTTGGAGCGAACTACTCCAGCTGGCATCATGATCCTCCAGAACATGGAGAAGTCGGTCCCTTCTTCCCAAAGCTCAAGGCTGCTGTGAGAGCAGTATACAAGGTTTGCAGCCTGGAGTTCAAATTTCCTTATGACCCTCCCAAGCACAAACTGAACAAGAGTTTAAGTGAGGTTTCATTTCCAAGCCAGGACATTTTTTCAAGCATCTCTTTCCAACAGCAGTTCTTTCTCACTCCCCTTGGCACAAAGCTGTGGGGACCATTTATTGCTAATGGTAACTGCAGGCTCCATGTCAAAACCAGGCTCTTCATATGAATGGAAATACTTTATAATTACAAATCTAAGGATAGACATGAAAGGTAAAACCAAGAAAATCCCATGACTTCAGAGCTGCAACTGTCTTTGGCAAGAAATACAACCCAAAATGCATTCAAAGGTCTGCATGTCCATCAAAGCCTATTAAAACAAGCAGGAAATGGGAGGTCCCCTGACAGTTTTGCATTTGTATCCATCAACAGGAAAAGTGAGGCCATACCCTGAGCAGATAATCTCTGTAGCTGGTCACCTGAGTTTCAGGCATCCACAGGTGAAATCTATAATGCAGCCCTAACTGCCTCATCTCTAAGGGGAGATTTTCCATTAGCTCTTTGCAGGAAATGTAGCAAACAGTTTCACTGAAAGGCACCTCTTAAATACATTTACATAAGTAAGCTTTCACTTACAAAAAGCAGTCTCAGCCAATCCACTGGGGTTTTCCCATCACCCCCTAAACTTAACAGCATATGATCGAAAAGCTATGGAGTAAGCAGCTTCTTCCTATTGCTCCTCCAGAGTGACTTTATGCCCTGGGTGGTTGTATGAGTTGGCGTTTCTCCTGTTCAGGTTCAGGGAACTTGCTGCTGGCCTATGGGCCAGCTTTCCTAAGGAGGTTCATTACACCAACTTTTACTACGTTATTTATCATTTGTTTGCTCAGCTCCTTTAATTGCTTTCTTACTAGCATTACACCCCCTGCAGTCTTCTCAGTGAGGCATACACTTCTGCCCTGTAGTGCCAAGCTCTGCCCTTTGGACACCTGCTGTGTGTAGCATTTTGGGGTGCAGATGAGCAGATCCAGATGCAGTGGGAAAAGGGTACATTAAATGGCACTGCGTCTGTCAGCTGACTTGCTCTTTTTGGGTGCCCACCTTTGCTGCTGCCACTAATTCACCCTTCCCCAACTGCCTCATAAGCACCACCATTATCCCCTTTCTGAATTAAACAGGTCCAAGGATAGGCAAGAATTAGTGTGTAACAGTCTTTAAGACCCCATGTTCTATGAGCCATCAGCATCTAGCACTTGGCTTATCTCTAGGTGTCAGCTCTTAAAAATCACAATTATGAGGAAAAGCAATTTTAAGTAATTATCATGGGCTTTCTAAAATGCATTTATTTCCTTCCAACCCCCACCCCCCTTCTCTCAAGGTCTATGCAATTGAATTTATTGGCACAGCCTGTATTAATAGGCGGGAAGAAATAACACCTGTACAACAATCTGCCTTCTCACTACTCCTCAAATGATTGTTCCAGTGCACTCTCTAATCTTTTTATTTTTTTTTAAACAGTGAAACATGCACGCAGGATTGAGAGGGTGCAAATCTTTTGCTAGTGTTCCTCTGGGCTGACCGGGCTCCACTGTGCCTCAGCAGCAGGGTTGTTCCTAAACCATGCTGCTGAAAAGTGCATACCACACTGTAATGCAGTCGCTATATATAGTCTGTAAAGAGCTTTTGGAAACCATGAGGAAAAGAGCTATTTGATGTACAATAAATTATTAATTGTTATTAGTTACTATCTTGACAGGTTTCTGTTGCTCAGCTGTCCTCCATCCCCAACTTGGGGGGAGGGGACAGCTTCTCTCCCTTTCACCCACTTCGGGACCAGCATCTCTCTGCCTCTTACTGAGGACAGACTGGATCTCATTCTTCCTCCAACTTTCCCTATACATACACAGTGATGGAAACAACAGTGCAGTGGCATCTCAGAGAGCTCAACACCCCAACAGGAACCACTATAATCCGGATTCTGCCTTCACATGTAAAGCAGGATTTCACGCAGCTACCCCCATATGCTGACCCCAGTGCCTTATGTCTGAGAGCATAGTAGTAGTCTGGGCCATTTACCGACAGCATTTAATCTCTTCTTGATTTATTATATGCCTGGAAAAGCATAAATTCCTTTACAGGATATGTTTGAGCTCAGGTGACTCCTGTGTTGCAAGCAGCCCTGCACAAGCCTGCTATGTGCATGCAAGCTTTATCCTATATGGAAGAGCTTGGTATAGGGAACACTGGTATGGAACATGTGAGAGGATGCCCAGAGGTGACGCAGCAGCTGCCAAGACCAAGCAAAGCGCAGCTCAAGGCCACTCACCCTCTCTGCTTGGATAATGGGACTCCAGCAGCCTCTCACGTGTTTGCGAGTTTACAGCTCTAAAACCTGCTTTCCATTGAAAGTCTCCAAGATCATGTTAAAGCCAGGAGAACATGTCCCTTTACTCATCTCTGCCTGATAGACACATGCCCTGCAAAACACAAAATGCTGTTCAGGGGAGGAGTGAAGCAACTGTGAGGTTAAAGCTGATGCTGTGTGGCTGTGGGATGACCGTAACCACAACTCTGTGCTGAGCCTTTCTATAGATGGCCTCACAGGCCTGCATCCTGAGTCACTCCAACCCAAAAATGAAAACAGGAGGGAGGACTTGCTTGCCCCATTCCCCAGAACAACCAACAGAGCCTTCAAAACCTCCATAGAAAACCAGAAGTGAAACTTTCTCTACCAGCAAGGAAAATATGAATTTCATTTTGAGTTTTACATGAAAACCTCAAACCATCACACAAGAGAAGTATTATATAGGGCAAAGCTCCATAAGTGATGGGCCTGGAGTCACAAGTCTTTCAGGCAGCAAAAAGGGAGACTTTGCAGGTAAAGGCGTCACACAGGCTACCTTGAGCATGAACAGCAGCTCCATCTAGCACATGCCTCAGATCACTGTGTCTATTTGCTTGTCTCATAATTTGAAACAGACACACTACTCAATTCACAGGGAAGCAGGAGGCCTCCTGCCTTCACCACACTATGAAAAATATACCCAATTCTCAGCCATGAGTGCAGCTGTACCACTGTGAATATGATTCACCTGCCAAGGCTGATGAAGACAAACCAGCTTTGGTGTCATTTCAGAAGCCAGGAGAAAAACTTGCCTGGGCAAGGGGCAACCACCTATACTGTCCATATTCTTACGTGCAATTACACCCATGGCAATTGTACATGCAGAAGTGCTGAAGAGTGCAAGAGGTGTATGCACATATGAGGAAGTATACGAAACTTTTTCCATGTCAGTTGTTGGATATAAAGCACTTAACACAGGTAGAATTTAGAAAAGCATTTCTAGACAGATGACCTGATTTGAACAGTTAATTTCAGACCTTCTCAAGCCAAGAACAAATAACTGGAAATACTTTCACCTAGCATTAGAATCATGAGGATAAATTGAAGGACAGGGGCATTCCTCATTGTAGAGAATGGGATGGGAAGAGAATAGCAAAGGCAGAAGACCAGCATGTTTGCATCCCTGTTCAAGAAAAACTATGGGGATACTTTTCATTTTATTCTAGAGATAGCAACCTGTCCCCAGAGTGTGCATGTATATTGCCTGCTTCTGTGAAGAACGCACCAGACTGTAGAGACAGAAATTCAGAAGTAGAAACTAAATAGATTTTCTTTTTTTAAGTAGCAAACTTAAAACATTGCTAAAGGTTAGAATGATTTAGAACACCCAGTCTGAGCGGCCACGCTTGGCTGTTCTCTGAATACGTGTGAGGTGACTCTGCACACAGGGCTCTTGCAGTGGCCAGAAAAATTGTGCTGCTTGCAGCCTTTTTCATTTTCCTGCTGTCTTTATGAGAGGCACACGAGAGAAAGTTACCTGCTTGCCATACAGGGACATGGCACAGATCAGTTGATGTTTCTCTGTCACAGGAAAGGCAAGTGCCACGTGGACAGAATAGCTGCTCCCCTATCTTCTGTGAGGGGAGATATGACAGCCATGCAGCCTGTTCTCCTTGCTTAACCTTCTGAAAATAGTTTATGGCCAGATCGATGCTTTGTAAATTTGTCCATATGTAGAATTATTTGGGTTGGAAAGGACCTTTAAAGATCATCTGTTCCTTGATGTCCGTACCCCCCTATAGGGCTGTACATATGCAGCTACCTGTACTACAACAATATGGTAGTCTCTATTCGCTTTGTCATGTCGATTATATTATTACTGTCAAGCTTTGAGTGTGCACCTTCTCCCTGTTGGACAGACTCTGTGGTATCATTTTGAGTGTGCACCTTCTCCCTGCTGGACAGACTCCGTGGTATCACTATCAGTGAAACCTAATTAGTTACCAACATTCCATTATCTCTATGATGTAGCTGTCACGAAGGCGACATCATAGTGTCAACACTACTGATTGTCTGGCATTGTGAAAAGTGGTTACCTGGCATATAATCTGCTTTAGTAGGAGATAAACTAAATTGCAGAAGATCATCTTCAGCACCATCCTACACACTGAGATCACAGAGATAGGAAGAAGGTACTTAGTCACTCCAATTTCAAAGTTGCCACAGAAGAAGCAAGCAGAGCTCAGACAGCCTCTAGCCAGTCGGGAACTTGATTATATACCTTCACTAAACAGACCTTTTGTTATCCTTTTGCATCAGCTACCAAACTTGGAGAAACAGAGGGATTATTATGAACATGAGAGGTAATGGGAATATTATAATGAGCAGAGAGACAAACCAGCGTTTTCATGATGGAAACTGGGTTACAACTAACATCGGCCAAAACCTTCACTGGTTTGTTGGCCCAGGAAATTCCACATTCAGCAGGAAAAAGGTAATTGCAATGCATACGCACTAACAGAGCAAAGTAGCAGTGGAGCAGTTGCATTAGATGGGTTCAGGTTGCCACTATATGCAGTCTACATAATTTAAAAAAGCCTTTCCCCAAAAGACAGAATTATTGTGAGGGCCATTTAGATGAGATAGATGATGATAGTCCAGTCTCATGACTGACTCCATACAGCAAGGAAGTTTACTGAGGTATCACAGAGGTCAGGCTAGGCTCGGTAGTTTCAAGAGGCACAAAGTCAGGGATCAGCTAAGGAAAGCAGGACTCACACTGGCTTTCCCTCCTGGAGTAAAGCCTGGCTATCCAGGCAAATAAAGAAAACTTTAGCTGAAGCTGTTGTCATCAGTAGATTTAAGAGTATGGTGTTCAGTTAGTTCTGTTGCTATTGAGAGAAGGAGCAAGGGAACATCAAATAACTTGAATGCAACTGAAAACAGACTCTTTCAGAAGAACACGACCTTCATTGACTCTTCTCTAAGCAAAAATGGGCTGATAGCAATCTGCAAGATGGGAAATGAACAAGAGGTACATGAGAAGACTTTACAGGAACTCTAGTTACAGTTCATTGAATTGTTTTCACCACAGTCAACACCACTGGTTAGGATTGTTGAAAAATACCCTACCGCCTCTTGATCCTTAAATTCCAATTATCATTACTATTGAAAACTGTTTAATTGCTAGTGCTGCCCTGCCTACAAAAGAATGACAATGGTTACATGTTTCATCATCTTCTGTTTTACACTGTCTGAATGCATGTACATTGTGATTTGAGGATCAGATGATTAGCAAAAAATATAGTCACTTAACCAAAGCCTACTCTTCCTTGTCAATCTAGGTACCAGCCACATTCAAGTGGCTGAGTATAGAGCTGAATGCTGCTTGTGGAGTAATAAGGTTTAAAGTGGGTAAAGCAGAAGGGTGACTCCTCATCCACGACTGTAAGAGACAGCAGACCCCTAGCAGGTCCACTGTTTGGCTGCACCTCCCATTTGAAGAGCAAGTCCTGGGGGAGAAGTGAAGCTGAAATTTATAAAAATAGCATCCTCAGATCCTAATGCTTCCTATTTCTGAATCCTCCCTTATGATCTCTGCAAAAGCAGCAAGCAAGATCATCTGTACACACCAGGTAATATGGAGAACCTACACATCTGGTGAATCAGAACATTCAAGGTAGAACAGTGAATTGGCATTCACACCTCAGTTTCTAACTGTGTCTAAATTTCTCAATAAACATCTTTTCCTGAAATTCATCATGACTGGATCACTTGTCAGAGGAAAATGCTTCTGGGAAAAAAATATGTCATTTGGAAAACATTTTTTAGAAATAGAAGTCTTGTAAAAGTAAAAAAAATAGTATTTTTCTAGTTTCTTCAAAACCGTCAAAGGTTTCTCCACAAAACAGGAGAAAACAAGCTATGTCTGTAAACTCCACATTTGTTTTATTCATTGTTTTCCTTCAGAAATATCTATATGCAAGATTCATTCCTGAAAGGACAGCAAGGCCCTTTCTACATCAAGAAAACGTGCTCTGTATTGATGTAATTATGTTGGTGCCAACTTCCTTAATGTAGACAGCACTTCGGTTGACCTTGGAAAACATGGAAACTCTCCAGCAGGTTTACAGACTTGCTGGAGGTCACATGGAGTATGTAACCTCAAAAAAACCTAGAGTCCTTATGCTAGTTATTCAATATAGCAGGAATGTTAACTCACCTCATATTTTTCTTGTGCTTGTCAGACAATATTCCAGGACTATAGATAGAGATGAAGAATTTACTGTTCCATTCCTGGGCAAAAGCTAACTGCTGTGGCATCTTTTCTTCAGACCCGTGCTTGGAGTCCAGAGGGGAGGCAGTGGGAAAGGAAGAACTGAGAGAATTGATGGTGCCTTCTCAAAGTACCCCATCAATGTCAGATTCAAGCCATTTGATGTCATTAGAAATGGAGCAGTCTATTGTCATTTTTCTCCTGTTTATATTGCCCCTGCAACCAGGCAAAATAAAGAAAGTGAAATTGCTGCTCTGGAGGGCTTCTCTTCCCTCCTCTTTTGTGCTTCTGTCATCCTATTTGGCTCTTCTCAGCTGCTCAGGAACTGTCACCTTGTATAGCATCCAGGGGGTCTCTGGCAATCCAAATTGACAAAAAATAATATAGTGGAAAAAATCACCCAAGAGGCAGATGAAAGAAGTGGTGAAGCCAACAGAAAAACAACAAAAGGGAAGCAATGAGGCTGGATTGGTTGCAGTTGTTGCTTGTGCGCTCTGGAAATATCAGTAACGATGAAGAGGAGGCAATAAATTGCTTTGAAGCCCTCGGTGATCCTTTCCCTATTCTCTGTCACCCTGGAGATGAACTGTGTGCATTGGAGTTTCTTTCTCTCTCCCCCTACCCCATCCTCTCCCTTCTTCCAGGGATTTAACAGGTGTGGTAACCTTTGTGCTTTTTATTGTGCACCCAGGAAATAAAATTCCACTCAGTTAAGCTACATTGTGAGTGGAAATGCAGCCTTCAGCTCAGGTGGACTTAGAGTACAGCAGCTCAGAAAATCCAAATCAGATAGTCTCTACACACCATCATGAGTTGAAGAACTGCTCCACTGTCCTTTACCTGCCCTGGCTCCTACCCTCTCATCAATCAGTAGCCTGCAGCTACCTAAACCAGTTAGAAAGCAAAAACCCAGATCCCATATATCCCACTATCAGGTTTAGAGGGAATGACTTACCTCCTCGGCTTGGGGTCTCTATCTGTGACTACACAGTTTTACCAGAGCACCTCGGGTCCCAAGAGAGACATGAAAGAGAAGAGGTCAATCTCATTAGATTCTTACCACTACATATTAAGGCAATTTTTGCCTTGAACAGAAGATTGGGAATCACAGAGGAGGGTGCTCTGTTTATTTTGGAAAGGCTGATGTGTACAAAGACTTCTGGGCTGATAAAGAAAGTGCCCATAATTCTGTGTCTCTAGCACTAACACAAGCACTGTGAAATACAGAAATGCCAGTTATAGGGAGAACCACATCTGAATTAAAGTTCTGAATCTGTAGAGAGGAATTGGGGTGAAAAGTAGAAAAAAGGAATGGTGTTCACTGGAGAAGAGCTTTCAATTCACCGTGCGGCCAATGGAAGAGCAGCTCTGATGCCGCCACCATAAATCTTTTCAGGTGACCCGTTAATAAGCATACCAGAAAAGCCAGAAGGGCAAGTCCCCTGCCTTCCTGAGGTCTGCCATCCCATGGCCCTTCCACGTGAGAGGAAGGTGTGAATACACTTGTAATGCTTCAGTCTGGCTCTGAGAACTTGAAAGTCCTCCCACACTGGAGCTCCTTCATGAAGCCATTCACTGGACCCCTTGTGTGGACACAGGGCCTCTTTTGAACCTTGTATGTCCCACCATAGAGATAGTTGAGCTCCCTGGCTTGAGTGATGTCTGCCATTAGAGCATTTCTGACTTAGTGGGCATTTCTCTGTTGGGTAGATTGAGTGCTGGTACAAAGTGAGAGAAGTACTGTTTCTGGGCAGTTTCAGCCTGGCCATAAATCTTGTGTCACAGATCAAGTCAAATGGTAATAAATCTCTTAAAGCTTGTAAGACATGATGCCAGATTCAGCCCTTGGAAAAGGAAGTACAATTCCATTGACTGCCAACACTTGTTTGCATGAGATTTTATCTCTTTCCTTCTCACTATCCCCAATACCAATGCCTTGTCTGCTTTAACTGTCTCTGAAGTAAATGTTGCCCTGAACAAAAGGATAGCAGGCTAGAAATGGCCAGAAAATGCTATTTCCATACTATTTTCTCAGACTGCCAAAAAATTTTCATTCCACACCACGTATAATACAGCTGGAGGCAGGGCAGGCTCAGGACAAAGCCACAGTGTCTGCATAAATAATATTCTTAGTCCTTTCTGCCAACACCGCTGAGGTCACATTCTCTCACTGCCTAGCTTGTCTTAGAGCATCTGTGGGGCATCGTGAGAGTGGCCCCATCAACACACCAAAAAGAAATAATGCAGCACTCCCAGACCCTTAGGCACCTCTGGAGTGTCCCTGAACAAGTGTGGATGTTCCTTGTCACAGGTTATTTCCCTCTATAGGAACCCAATTTTGTAAGAACATGTACCAGAAAGCTGCAGATGATCTACGTCATTACACTTAACACCGCACCTCCCATCACTGCTCTCTCACGGACACTGCCAAAACCTCTTTGGACAGCATAAGGCATCCAAATAGGGTCAGTAAGGTGCTGGTGGAGTGAGGCTGAGCTCTCAGTGCTGGTGAGTGATGCTCTCAGCAGGCTTTATGGCTTTTGCACATTCTGAGGGACTCTCCGCTTCCAGAGCTGCAAGGACCAACCAGGGAAGACACCTTAGTATAAATTCCTCAGCAGGCATATGTGAGACTGCTGAGCTTTTGAGTCAGTCAGTCAGAAATGAGTCATTGCCCACCAGAGGTAAAATACCAAGACCTGTCAAAGTTGTTTTTGAAAAACAAGGAAGTGATTCAAGCATGAAAAAGAGGTAGGCATTTGGCTGGACTGGGGTAGTCCTAGTTCTTGTTCCTATATTTCCCATCTCTCACATGCCAGGTGAGTGCTCCAGCGGGCCTACACAACCAACTTCCTCCCCAGTTGACAACTATGGGGACAGCTAATACAAAGTGTAATGGCTCCCTCAGGCAAGACTAAAAGAGCTTTGACTGGGGGAGGGGGGGGGAACCACCTGAGAAAAGCCATGGTTGTTGGGAACAGAGGCAGAACGGGGTTTTTATGTGGCTTCCAACTTCCTTGTTTGAATGCTTGGCCACCATGCTGTTCGGTACTCAGGTCCAGCTGGGCTCTTTCATCAAAAATTCTGAGCTGAGACCAAATATTCCTTCCAAATGTAAGTTACTTTTAAAACCAACCAGTTCATTCTTGTATTTCAACAAAGTCTGACACAAAACTGTCAGAAAATTCCCCATTGAGCTTCTGCAAAAGAATCTCCAAGAAACAGTGTTGGTACAAATATTATAAACACCAAGTATCCAGGCTACAGGTCAGCAAGAGTTAGATATAAGAGTCTGACCTTGTTTCTCAATCTCCATATGCCATACTCAATCACTACGGAAGCATTCAAACAAGACAACAATTGTTCCTTTTCATTTAATCATTTTGCCAAATAATAAATCTTTCAGACAGCCTCGCTGGAATTATTCATACACACAAATGATCAGCTACTGGAATATGTTGCTTTACCGGTTGTTGCTCTCCTTCATATTCCCTGGGATTTAGGCACCCCTTCACAGTGCCTTCTTTGATGGTATAGAGGAAGGCAAAATCAGCTTTTTTACTTCAGATGAGGGCATGAAGTTTTTGATAGACACAAGGGAGAAGAGAACTGTTTACTATTCTGTGGAATCATATAGAAGTAATAGCTAGAAGTAGTAACAGAAGTAATAACATGCACCCTTTGTTACTAAGAGAAAACAAGAAAGATTAAGTAGTGGAGAAGTCACAAGTACAAGAAAGTTTTGCAGAGAAAAAGCTTTCTTGATCTTGAAACTCATTTGACTCAGAAATTGCTTCCTTCTGCCCAGTGTCTTTCACTGTAGCTCCCAAAACATCAAAGAAGGGCAGCCAAGTTATGATGACTAGCAAAGGTCATTATTTAAACTTGACCATTAAAATGGAGAACAGAGATTAAGGCTTGTTGAGCTTACAGATATGTTTGTAGCAAATGAATTTGCTGTAAGCATAAGCAGCACTGACACCCAACCATGTTCAGATGAAGAAGAGGACACACATCTGTGCTCCTAAAGTCCTGAGAAAACATACGTAGAAAGCATTCCAAAAGACATAAAGACCTTTTTCTGGCTTTAACGAGTCCCAACAGATATTTATCCAACTTGGGGTTTTTGTGAAGAAAACTTCAAAAAAGAGATTCAATACCCTTCTCGGGCAATCTATTTTAGTGCTTAACTATTCTTACTGCTAGAAAGTTATTCCTAATGTGTAACCTAGATCTTGCTGCAATTTAAGCTCATCACTTCTCATTCTTTCCTTGGTGAATAATAGTCTTATCTCCACAGATACGAAAGGTCTAACAGCCAATTCAGCTTCCCTTACTGTCAGATGTGGACCTTAATTACAAGATGATTTCAACCATCACAGCTCATATTTGTATATACACTATGCATATTTATGGCACATACCAAAGACTACTGCTTTGAATGGATTGCTATGAGGATTGTGTTGTGGTAGAGAAAACAAATTGCCATTGCTGGCATAGTAGGACAAGAAACATCTTTCACACACCCTCGTAAGTAAGTATTCCATACACACACATATATATAGTTTTTCCATTAAAAGCAGTGTTGTTTACATATCCTGACAGTTCTGAGGGCAACCTAATGCTATCCACAAGTGTACTCAGTTCATATCTGCATACAGGCACCCAAGTGCACCCACAGACACAAAGGCACATGAATGCTTATGAATCTGTGGCACAGCCTTGCAGGTGGTATAAATCACTGTTTCTCCTACTCAGCCTAAATCCCATTCAAGTTGGCCATAAGAACAGACAAATATGCGGATCCCCATGTCTACACAGCTCTATGGGCTGTATACCCAGGTGGGTGTGCACTGCGCACCTTCCTGGCCTGATGGATGCTGCAGTACAGCTGCCAGCCTGGCCACCCAAAACACAAACTTGAGCACCATCAAGCTCCAATCAGTATAAAACTCTGACTCAGGCACAGGAGGAAAGACAGTGAGCAACACAGTGCAGTAAAGCAGGGCCCTGTTGAGCCAATTAGGGTTAACACATTTCTGGTTAATGAGAGGTGCTGATCATGATTGTAAATTAATATTTTCCAGTGGCTACCCATGCACTCAAGTGTCAGTATTGATCAAACTTACCTCTTCTCAGTTAATGCTGATGGATTCAACAGCAACATACGCCTGCTCATCTGTTACCCAATTAAGATAAGCTCTCAACTCATCCTAATACCTGTATTTATTGTCATCAGGAATATTGATATATCTCTGTGCTAACTGCAAGCCAACACACACATGTGAGCACATGCAAAGGACGTGGGGTTGCTCTGGGAATTGTCCCAACCTCAAACCACAGTGAGAAAGCACTTTGTCAGCCTTCATGTTCTTTTGTCCAGAGAGGCGGTATTTATTATGGGGAAAAGGAAAGTAAAGGATCCTCCCTTTCTCTTGTCTTACTAGACCAGATTCCCCCCCGCTGCCCCACATCAGAGAATATGCAGCATGGCAAGGTCCACAAATAAACTGCTTGGATCTTTAAAGACTAAAGCAAATGGAAGCCTCCTGTTGCACAGGGACTCCAGCATGTGAGAAATGCTGGGCATGTGAGGAAAATGCCTATGGGAGGAACCAAATAAGGATTAATGAGCATCTTTTTATATGGTTTTCTAAATTTCTAGCCTGTCTAAATCAGAAGCTGCTGGGTAGCTAATGGGCCTTGGGTGAGGGACACAACAGCAGCTGTCTGTACAAAGCGAACAAAAAAGATTGTAGGAAAATTTAACATTTTCCTTGCAGTGCAAGGAGTTTGTTCCTGAAAAGCCCATACACAATTTAGCCAACCTAAGATGCACTTGCCCCTTCCTGGAAACACACACAGGCTCCTGCCACTAGCAAACTGGCTACTAAAGAGAACAAGAGATCAGGACCCATTTCCTCATAAAAAGGTCATTCTAAACTAAAACAGAAGCTAGAGCTCAGAGGAGGCCAGTTCATCCCTGCAGCCAAAGTGCAGCCCTGATAGTCCCAACCAAAGCATCCATCCTGTGCGGCCAAGATTGCATGCTGTGGTATATAAAGCTGAATTAGAAAAGAGTGTTGTAGATGTGACTCCTAACGCTCAAGAGGTTAGAAAGCAGTTAATACAGGTCTTTTAGTGTGTGACACTGGCTTCTGTGCTTACTCATTAAGGATGCCTTTTCCCTGTCATCTGAGCACAAATGAGACAGCACCATCTGACTTATGCAGGGGCTGAGTTTGGTCCCAGGGAACTGGTTGGAATCTCAAGTCATCAGTAAAAACGGGTCTGGTGGTTTTCATAAGTGGCAGCCTCAATCGGTCTTCTGATTTGACAGATGCCCCCAAGGCAACTTATGGTCCTGGAAGAACCTTATTAAGCCACAGTTAATGGCAGCTCACGCTGAGTGACAAAAGTTTGAATGGGATCTTGCAAATGGACCCTTTTAACCCACCAGAGGTGGAACTTGCAAGCTTGCTGCTACAGAGTGATAGCAGAGCTCACGCTGCTGCTGCTTCTGTCCAATCTGTCCTTTAGATAAGTGAAGGACACCTATCTCCAGGGCTCTCCACTTAGTACTTTTCACCATTCTCTAAATTAAAGTGAGCAATTGACAGCACACCTTATTAAATGACGCTTCTCCCTTCTCCCCCCTACCACCATGGCCATGTTTTAACAGCCACAGACACTTTGCTGGTGTCTTTTTAATTTGATTTAACTAAAAAAATAACACACAAAGCCATTTGGCCTTGTGCCACTCAACGTACTGCTATAGAGCAGGCATGAGTTATAGGGTAATATTTCACATCCTGTTGTGTCTTATTACTTAACTAATAACAATATTTACCCAGGGTTTTCCCCGAGCAACTCAGACAGGTTTAAAAGAAATCTTGATTAAAGAATGACAGCCAAAGTATTGGATGTTAAGTATAAATAAGAGTAATGTGAAGAGAGTGGAAGAGTTTACTGTTGCATCCTGGTAGTTTGCAGTAAATCAGTATAATATGAAAGTTCCTCCTTTACCAGGCCTCCCCAGTTGCCAGCTCTCTTGCTGCAGCCCATGTAGAGAGCTGCCAGACTTCTTACTTGCACGAGTGCAGCTGTTGTGGGATGCAGCTGCAACATGCAGTGGGAGCATTTGCCTACCAGAGGCTGAACCATCTACCCCTAGCCCTTAGCCACTAGAGCTAAAAGAATAACTAGCCACCTCTCACTTTTTCTGGGGCTAGCCACTAATAAATACAATTATAGCAAACTAGTGTATCGCAGCCTTCATCTTCCACAAATTCCCTGCCACTTTCAGTAGTTAGCAACTACAAAAAGATTTTTAGCTGATACGAAAAACACACCTCTTAGTGTATTATCTGTGGAACTCACTGCTGAGGCAAAGCCAAGGACCAAGTAAATAACAATGGCATTAGATGCTACCAGTAAAAGTACCCCCATTCAGTTTAGAGACGATATGACATTTTTACTCGTTCACATAACTCTTTCACCAGTCAAGCAGCAACTGTCTCTTTGGTAGATTATTCCATGTTCTTGCACTTTGCAATTTCTGCTGAAATAGTCGGTGTTGCCCTCTGTTCAAGGCAGGCTACAGAGCTATCAAAGTCCTTGTCTCACTTCCTTTGGTAATTCTCCAGCTGACTCAGGGACTTAAGCTACACATCCATTCAGCTAAGGAAAGCACTGCAGATTCCTTCCAACCTAACTGCATTCAGAAAACTCATCTAATACTGTAAATACAAGGACTCCTGTCAAAAGGGAAGGAGAAAAAAATACATTCAAATTTATGTTCAAGTTGCTATTTGCCTGACTGCCTCATAGATTAACTGCCCACTGGAAGGAAGGAAAAACCATCACCGTTCTCCATGGGAAAACAGAAGCTGCAGAGACTTCCCCTCCACAAGTTTACCAGCCTCTGATATGACTTCTCTGCAAGAGCGGCTAAAATCACAGCCCTAGTAAGGATGTATGCAAGCCAGGGCTGAGCACTCTAAATAATGTAATTCCTGTAGAATTACTTAAGCTGGTGAACGGGCAAAATCCTGCAGCTGTAACTCAGGCAAAACATCATTCCAAGATGCTGAAAATTTTGAATGAATAGAGGCTTTAGGATTTGGTCCAATGGTAGTAATTTTGGAGCAGACACCTTAAAGAATATGAGTCTCTCCTGACAAGGGGTTGTGACACAGGATGCACTTATGGTCCAGTCCCACATCATATCAGCAACAATCTGTCACTGGCTGCATTCCCGAGGGAAGGACGGCAGCGGGCAGTGGCTGAGGAGCAGAAGTGAAATGACTGAACATTTACCTCTTTGATCAGGCTCTGCAGAGGTTGTCTTTTCATCCTTCAGTATTTCAGCATTCTCCAGTCCTGCTTCCACATTGGAAAGACTGGGTATGAAACACTTGTTCCTTTCCAAGATGGGAGCTTTACCCTGCAGGAGAGCCTATGGGCAAGTATCTGAGCAGTATTTGCATTTGCAGGGTCTGTCCTATACCTGTGCTCAAATGAGATCCAGCTAGGGAAGGTGACAGCAGTGCAAGGGCAGGGAGAGACCGAGATCCTCCTTTGCCTCCTCACCAAAAGGGAAAGGAGCCCTATGGGCCAAGCATAGTCATGTGGAGGTGGTACCACTAAGTAGGCAGAGAATGAAACTCCGTACCTATTGAGACTGTTTAGTACCAGCTAAGGGATCGTTTTCTATTTTTCCTTTATACTGACATAACCTACACTTGCAGTACAGTTTTACGCCATCTTACCACATACTTCCTCTCCTCCCCTACTCACCTCCCTGTATGTACACCCAGGCGCATTCAGTCCAGCTTTCCTGCCCTCAACCATCAGGTCCTACCCAGCCTCTTCCCAGCCCTCTTTTCCCTACACAAGTGCCTATACTTCTCACACACACCAGTCTCCATTTCTTACAGCTCTGCCAGTTCTGGCTGGGAATGGCATGGGCTCATTAACAACTCTGCCAGCTGTGTCATCAGCCTGACTCTCAGCACACCAAACCAGAAAGACCTTTGTTCTCCTGGACACCCCTCCCAGCTGACTCTGACTGGGTGGCTTATCACGCAAAAGCAGCAGCTTTCGCCCTGGCAGCTTATTTCTACACCCCAATCCTTCTGTGCTAGCAAAAAAGAATCTTCCCCCTCCTCCTGTGGACCCCTACCATTTGCCTTTCATTTCTTTCTTAAGCAGGGGAGGGAATTGTACCATCACTCTTGGCTCAACTGCTTCTGCTGGGCATATTCTGTCCCCCTTCAGCAGACAGAGCTTGTAAGTAAAGTAGAAATGGCCTTGGGATAACAGATCACATCCTTGTGTTAACTTGCAGGCCAGGGGCTAAAACCACTGCCAAAAAGGATAAACGTGGCAGACCATTCTGGTTTCTAATAGGAAATTAAGGATTCTTCTTTAAAAAATAATGCAGGATGATAGAAGTTCCCTGTCCCCCAGATCACTGTGCATATGCATAATAGGTCCAAAGCATTAACAGTAACTAGTTTAAATGGGTCCAGGACCTATCCATCAGCATAAAGACAGCCACACTAATCAGACTTTAGCCCAAGAGCAACACCAACTGCTGGTATTTGGAGTTATGGGACAGGCATCAGCAGACAGAATGGCAGACAGGAAAAAAATGTTTCCCCAACTACAGTTCCCATGCACCACCATAGTGCCTCGAGCTGCTGCTGTGAAAATTGTATTTTAACCTTTTATTCCAACACAGACCACAGACATATCTGAAACAGGGAAAGGTGAGTTCCATTTTCTCTTAGCCTGAGAATTTAGCCCTTGAAGAAGTCTGTAAAGATCATGTGTTCCATTCAACTCATATTTTAAAAAGCATGGCCTTTATTTTGGAAGCACTTGCCTTCCATTCATGAGTAATCTTCCACTTCTCCTGCTGACAGACGTATGTCCAGACTTCTCACTTTCTGCTACTGGATGTCTTTTTCCAAACTCACTCTTTTCCAGTGAAGGCCAACTTCATCACCTCATATGAGTGGAAGAAGGGAGGTAAACACCCTGAAAAGCAAAAAAAGGAGGAACCTCTAGGTAAAAGACCTAAAGGAAAGCCAGATCCTTAATATCAGAGGATCATTTTGCAAAGTACTGCTTTCCTCTGAAGGCCTACTACATGAGCAGCATTTGGAAACATTCCTGCTGAGGTAGTGGAGACCTCTGAAGCACACAGGACCCAGAGGGATAGAAATGAGAGACTAGTCTGTTTTAAATTCATTGGCAGGTTCTGTGTAGAAAAACATGACTCCTCAATACACTCTTCTATGGCCTCCTACTTTTCCCCACTCATTCACCTAGCCTTGTATTTCTTCATATAAAATGTGTTTCAGCATCATTTCTCAAGCACTTAAATTCTACATCCTTCCTTTGTGGCACCCTAACTCACCTCCATCCCCACTTGTCTGACTTTGCTCACCTTGGCAGGAACACTGGTGTACTTGTGTTTACTTTCACACAACAAACCCCATTTTCTTACTCTCTTTTCTTCCTACTCTCTGTGGCAGCCATTCTGTAGAGCTGCAGCAGCCTGTGTCATAAGGCCTGTGTCCCTGTGCCTGAGTTACAGCACCTCCTGGACATCATGACACCTGCATGTGTGCTGCTGCCCTCCCCTGACTGGAAGAGTCTTTAAGGCCCAGGCCTTAAAGGAAGACTTGTAAGTAACGTAGATGTGTTTATCACTAAAATTTTATTCAAACTGTCACTAACTGCCATCAGCTACTAAAAGCAGCAATCCAACATGCTGTAAGCCAGTTCCATCTTATTTCACTGCCTGTTTTGGAAAGGACTGAAATGGTTATTTACTGGTTAGTGGGTATCAAGAAATCTACTATTCTTGTGTTCACCAAGTCTTCTACTGGACAAAGAGAGAAAAATAAAAGAAACAAACAACAACAACAAAAAAAAAAACCAGTAAGCAAAAACAAGCAGGAAAATAAGTATAATTTGATGCAAACCACTTTTCATTCACCTCTCTGGATTTGATATCATTCTGTTTAGGTTTCTGGATGGCATTAAGCTTCAGCAGCTTCCATTTCCTTTTCATAAAAACTGTCATTATGCATAGCATGCAACACGGACCCTTCACCAACTTCGATCAACGAACAAGAAGAGCAGGACACTGTAAAGTATCTGATCCACTGAAAAGCTATTTTGGATTTGCCAGAAAACCCTGCAAAAATGTTTTTTAAAACAAAAAACCTCAAAACACAAACAAAAAACCACCAAACCACTATTGCCTTGGTCTAGCTGCTGACAAAAATCCCCACCTTATCAACTGAGCAACTGTTATCCATATACCCATTCTGTTTTAAGACATGTTCTTGGGAGTCCTGCAAGCATGGGCTTCCAGTAAGGATGATGTCCATCCTTTCACACAGACCAAACAGACATTTCTAGTTAGAAAAATACTGATGTCAGATTCTGGAAGTGGTGGTGTGCTGGAAAGATCGCTCTAGAGAAGAACATACTTTTATGTGCAGTCTCCCTGTAACCCATGAGAACAGTCACAAAGCTCTGCAAGAAAATAGAAACATCCCAATTTTATAGCTACCCCTATTGTTCCTGAGATACCAAATATGCAATACAAAGCACAAATTCATACATCAAAACCAGAAGGAAGGATTATGATTTTGCCTGATTTCCTAGCGTTGACCATTGAACATCAATAAAAAATTTCTGTATTGAAGTGCCTGTATTTGAGCTAGAATCTCTCTTTTAGACAGCAGGCCAGTCTTGATTTGAAAATCTGATATATGGGAAAGTTAGCATTTCTCCAGTTATTTGATCCTGATGTAAAGTTATCTTCACTATTAACAACACCTCACTCCCACCACCACCTCCCCCCGCTGCCTTTTGTGTAATTCAGCTTGAAACTACTGGGTCTTGTCAGCCTTCTCTCTGCCAGAATTGTGGAAATCTTCTTCCTAAGTAGGTAAACAGGGCCTGTGGTGATGATCCTTCTCAGTCTTCTCTAAATAGATTGAATTTCCTAGGTCTTTTGTTCCAGGGCCAATTTCCAAACTTTGCATCATTCCAGTGGAGTCTTATCTGAACCCTTTCCAATTTGTCAACAGACGTTTGATACATTTTGTAACACAGTTAAGTTAATGTTGCAAGAGAAATCATCACTTCTTTTACTTTCTAGGCTTTTGTGTGCTTGATTTCTCTCCCGTAACATTACGCATAACTACATACTATATGCAGTAAAAAAAACCCATCACACAGAGGACACTCTTAAAGGTCAGAAACCAAATTAGAAAATAAATAGTGGGTAAACCAATCAAAGCCTATTAATTTTTTTTTTCCTGCTTCCATCTCTGCATGCAAGATGCCACAGGAGCTTAAGGTACTTTTCCTGGTGACTTATCCAGTTCAGAGACAACTGGCCTGATGCTACTATCATTGCTTCCTTTGGAGAACCATCCTGTAAAACTTGTTAAGGGATATTTTTCCTACCACCTAAATTTTTCATGTGGTTAATTTAATCCTATTTCTTTAACAGCCTTAAACCACACTATGTGAATCTTCTTTCTTCTACATCCTTAAGCAATATAAATGACATCTTATTATTCCTACATCTCTAAGCCAACCTAACTAACATCCGTTTGTTACTCCTACACCCTTAAGCAAGCCTACATGTCTCTTTAATGTGTCCAATCCTGTAAATGCTTTTAGAGAATCCTAACACCCTAGGTGGGTTGGTCAGCTTATGCTTGCTTACATCCAGTTTCATACATCACTGTCAATGAAACCTTGCAATGGATTCTTTGCATTTCTTATATCTCTGGGACTCATTTCGCATTGAGATATCCCAGATCTGTCTGAACTAAGGCATCATTACTGCCAGTCTTAGTGGTCCCCATCTTGCCAGACTAGGACTTGCTACCTCTTCTCATGAAGCCCACACAATCTCAAGTGATATCCATTTCCATTATATATGTAAAAATAGATTTTGTCTTGCAAGTGCAATCACAGTTAAAATTCACCCAAAACAGATACGAACTCATCTTCAGAGTAAACATGGCAGAGGATGGAAAATGCAAATAATCAACGTTCTCAGTGAGTAGTGGTAGCTGCAGGAGAAGAAAGCACACAGCAGGACAAACAGCTTCTTCAGCTATGGAACAAAAGTAGCTCATCAATGATTCTGCATTTGTTTGGGATTTTTGCTTTTGATCTAGGGCACAATCAACGAATCTTAGACTCCCATCTGTACTTCAAGCAGCAGCATATGCAAGGATACAAGACCGGTCTAGCTGGTACTATAGATGACATTTTAGACATGCCAAAGCTTTGGACACATCCAAGACCCTTACCTAATCTAGAGAGAGATGAGATTACCAAATCCTCTCTCTGCTAGAAGACTAAATGTAATTTTAAGTCGTTTTCTTATTTCGGTGCTCTTCATACTGCAGACAGAATCTTGCCTACTTTCAGGACAACCAGAAAGCAAGGCCCAGCTTTGCACCCATTTATTTGGGTGCAATTAACCCATCAAAGGTGGATTTTAACCCACGTTCCTTCTGGGGGTGAAAAGGGCCCGTCTGCAAGATGCCAAACTGATCACTCAGTTTGAGCTGCCATCAACAGCGGCTTAATTCCAGAATCCCAGGATCTTTGAAATTGGAAGAGATCTCCTGAGATTGTCTAGTACAATAAGATGGTTTCAAGACCATAAGTCATCTTGACGGCATCAGTTGTGACTGATCTCCTGCCAAGTGAAAGAATAGCAGTGCTGTGTCTGGTTTAAAAACCACCCCAACATACCCAGATGCTATTTGGGAAAGCTCCGCAGATATTTAAGTCCTGCTTCCCTTAAGTAAGGGTCTTTGTGTTGTGGTGCTGCAAAAATGCCTGATGCCCTACATAACAAAAGCATTTAAATAGCTGTTATCCTGAAAATGCAGCTGACGTTTTGAGAGGAATTAAAGAAGGCATTTTGGATTTGACCGGGATGATACCAAAGGGAAAGGCATAGATGCCTTGCTTTGGCAACACTATTACAAAAAATTCTATTCTGGCTAAAATCCAACTGTTTCCACTAACTTTTTGGCCCAGTCACAACACTAAATAATCCATTACTCTGCAAGGTCTGTTTGGAGCCCAAAGTGAATTACTTGCTTCTTGGCTCAAATTTGCATCAGATCCTCAGCTCAAGATAACGGACACTTTACCACATAGCAAGGACTCCCCTATGAGACATATAAACATTTTGCTTCATTGACTGATATTTTTCTAGATTTATAGAACACGCCTTTCCCTGGAGCTCAGGTCATGTTTGCATAGTTGAATAAAAATGCCATAAATCTACTTTTCAGCAGTAGACAGCAATGGAGAGTTAATTCCTCTTGGGGGCTCCTTGAGCAACTACTTATCTCATTGCTGGACCTTATGCTATTCCTTTTGGGGTCAGTACCGTCCTCTGACTTGCCAGAGTTGTTCACCAATCCACACCGAAGAGACTTTCCCTTTAGGAACAAGGAGCTTCTGTAGTCGAACCAAGCCAATAATGACTCATGATGCCAGGTAATGGGATGCTTCCCAAATACTTAGGCATATCATTAAGTATTGCAAGGGCTCTGTGCATGAGATCAGCTGCACAGGCTTATTCTTTGTTGTTCAGTCAGTTCATAAAAGAATCAAGACTGGGGAAAGATATTTTTGTTTTGATAGAGAGATGATCCAGTGAGAAGGTTTTTACCTCCGGAGTTAAGCAGTGGGTTAAGGGTGGAGATTACAGATCACTTAATACTGTAATACATAGTATTAGCATCCCACTATGATAGACTGGAAACTGCTGTGAGTATTCCTGCCAGTGCTTAGTTGGTGGGTAAGAACAGTTTCCTTTCTATGGTCTTAAAAGAGCAACAAAGTTTGTATTAGCTTAAGTTGAACACTTCAACAACTATATTTTGATCTCTTAGCCCATCTGACCACCATAGAAATCAGAAAAATATGAGAAAAGTTTTTAGCCCTTGAACAGCCCAAATGCTAATCCTTTTCATATTGTACTGTCCCTGTGGACTTCATTATCATTGGCTCCATTATACAAAAAGGGACATTTGGACTACTGTATCCAAAAATCTTCTTAGTGCATGCATGAAACAATCCTGTATCCTCTTGTGCCCTGTTAATAATCTGAATTATATTTGCTTGCTTTTATTTGGATGCAATGTCTGAGTCCTGTCTGGCTGCTAAGCAGAGTTCTCCCAGACGAGTTTGAAATGCATTTGGCAGTTCTTTGCCCATATGTGCTCCCTCAGACATGCCTCCTAAAAATCACAGAACTAGACAGTTGCTCAGAAATCAACACGTGTTCCCCTCAGACGTGACAGGTACTGTTAGCCTGTGACTTCAGCTATTTTAACATAGTCAGATGCTACAAACAAGAGTCTGGTATAAAGTAGCATTTAGCTAGCTAGCAACCCCCTATCAGTAATGAGATGGCAGTTTATTATGCTGGATAATAGACTAAGCAGGCCATTTCCTACTAGAAAACCACTGCCTCTGCACAGAGTAAAAGAAAAGCAGGGAACATAGTAGTGACGTAGTAGCCCAAAGAACTACATTTACTCAGTTCTAGGATGTATGAGAAGGTGATAAATTAGACATAAAGGGTTGAGCTTAATATTGCAGGAGAGGCATTTTGATAATTTTCTCTCCTTCTGCCCCTCCTTTTCACTCCCATCTCCCTCCTCCTATTTTCCTTCTGGTAGAGATGCATTTCCACAGCATGCAGCCTTTCCTCTCTAATAAACTTTTTCTTCTATCATCAAGATGAAAGCCTTGAAAGGGGTGGTATTTATGGAGAACACTCTAACCTATGGTGCATACTCCTCAGGAACTTGCACGTTGCAGGACCGATGAAGTTTCTGAGTGAAGCCATGTGACAGCTTTCTAAAGTGCACACAGAGAAAACCTGGGAGGGCTGGAGCCACAATGGCTTCTAGTCAACCAAACATGACTATCTCTGACTTCCTTCTCAGCATCTGTAGTTGTCCTAAGCTAGGGTACTAGGAAGCAAAAAAACCCAAAAACAAACAACAAAAACCAAACCAAACGCCAAAAACAGAGTGATGTGAAAACTGTGGTGTATGAAGGAAGAAAGGGAGAGGGAGCAATACAAACATGGGAGTAAAGGATTGAGAGAGAGAGAGAAAAGGCAAAAGATTTATTCAGCATTTCCTTGTCTGTCTCCTCCACAAACTGAATCACAGAAGCATGAAAGTAGATGTATTGAATCTCAAAGGAAATAAAAGAAATGGAAAATTAACTACTGATGAAAAAAAAAAAATAGCTGTGTCCAGGGATTCCTGTATCTCAGCTCTGAGCTCCCTCTTATCAGCTTTGAATAGAAAAGGCCAGGGGACTGGGGAAGAAAGGTCAGACACTGAGGGAAAACACAGGCAAGGGAAAAATGAGAGCTAACATGGAAATAAAAGCAAAAGAGCAGGATGGAAAAGAGCTTATCCTGTTTCAGATGATTTGCATGCATTGCCCTGAGTGCCATTTCCCAGTTTCAGCATCATGAATGGGTGAAGTTGGCTTAAGGCTGAGGCTTAGAAAAGCCACACCACCTTGTGCCTTTCTTTCCCCCTGCTCTATTTGGCAACAGGTAATAACAGTGGGCTGGGGAAACCTCGTACAACAGCAGCTGCTGCCATCTGCACCAGCACACAGCTGAGCCAACTATAAGCTGCTGTGTGCCAGGTCTGAACCGACCTCAGGAGCTCTTCCCTGCTGGTTACTAATAGCTTAGACACTGTGCACAAAGTTGGCCTGTTTAATTCTGGCTGGATCCTGGGCGTTGCATATTCCTGTGTCTTACACTGTTCCCTTTAGTTTTGAGTAAGCTTTGACCTTATTCACTCCTGGGTCTCCATATCCACACTGACTTGAGTGGCCACCTCAAGTTTCCAGCTGATGAGAGATAAAGGGCTTCCTTCATGTATGTTTCTGATCATAGACAGGTCTGCTGCCATAGTCCCATTGGACATTGCTAACAAAAGACTGGAATGAGTGTATGTTGTTACTATTGCCCACAGGGAGTCAAGATACGGGACCTCAAAGGTTGGCTTCCAGTGGAATTAAAACTGGGTGCTCAAGCATATTCCAAACAAATGGCTTCCCACACAAATGCACCCCCTCTCCATTATACACCAGTCACCGGTGTGCAAAGCCATCTCCTTTTTAGAAATCTCCACTGAACCCCAAAGCCTGGTGCCCAAGGAGTAACAGTGACCCCAAAATTGCCTTCATCTGGACAGCAATGCAGCTATTCAGATTGCTTCCTCCAATCAGTATAACCTAAATGACAGCAACATCATCTCTTCCAAACACTGAATATTTACTCACAGTCATTCAGGGCCAAGGAGGGCATACATAAGCTAGGACATACCTGGGTACACACTGGTGACATAATTCAGCAATATTAATTGTACAAATACAGACTAAATTACAACCTCTTACAGAAAGAACTAACAGCTTTAAAGATGAGAACAAGATAGAAGTGTGTGGAGGGGAAAGCAGGACAGATGGGTTAACAAACATAATAGGATGTGCATAATTCTCAGCTACTCAGGAACAGTAATCACAAATCACCACCTGCCCGGTTACTATCAGATGGCAGGTTTGCCTCTTCACATTCAACAAATCTGTTTCCTGTGTATGCATCACAATCAGGCTTGGTGCATTCACTTACCAAACTAACTTTTCTTGTCCTACGCAGCCAGCTCAGCTCTGGAAGAAGGAATAGGAGTTTACACCTTCCTATAACACAAATTATTTACTGTGTTTGAATCAGCTACATCTGTGTAAAGCAGCTGAAGCAGGGAAGCTTTCAGCATAACAGCGCACCTCGTTTCAGCTTGCAGAAACTTTTACTTTATGTGAGGCTTGACTTTGAAATTACAGCTAAGCACTGCAGAACTTGTTAGGAACTGCTTTTCACTCAAGTGGAGACTATTTGCTCTCGTGGTACCCAGAGGAAGTAAATGTGGTACGCTGCAAACTCACTGGAACTGCCACACATCAAAACAGATGCCATCAGGAGAGCCTGTGCGTAATATTTTTGAGCAGAACAAAAAATCCACTCCTGAGGATCTGAGTGAATTTGGGTCAATTTTGACAGACACTTCCGGATAAGAGAAAGAAGTGTGGTGTGGGGAAAGATGGGGAAAACAAATCCTAGGAGAGTCAGACTTTATTTGCTTTCTTAAACTGTTGAAATTATGTTACCATTTTTTAAAAGAGTCCAGTCCTAAAAGAAAACTTTTACAAGAAATCAGTTAACATCCTCTCCACAATTAAATGAAACTTTTCTTTTTCAGTTTTGGATTGAACAAGGTGCTTCTGGTCAATGGAACCCACCATTCTCTTTTTCCTTCGGCTTACTTTTTTTTTTTCCAGCCATCAAATTAAAAAAAATTAATTTATTCTTACAACTCAATCTGAAATAAATAAACGAGCAAACTAGCTGTAGGCTCCTTAGATTCTGAATTAAAGTGTCAAGTTATGGGAGACATGGTAGAATATTCCATTGTCAGAGAATCACACACTATATAATCCCTTAATTATAACCAAACCTTTAGCAGTAGTTTCACGTACTTCTAACATCACAGGCTTTCAGGTATCCTGATCCTAAGCTGAACTCCCCACAGAGCATTAAGGGCCCATGTGGTGAGCAGTAGGTCTATGAGATGATGGTTATCTAATTCCTGTAATGGAAAAAAGGAAAGCATCTGTCAGTGAGAGGGAAACTTGCAACCCCAGGAGCTTTAGGCATGGGACAGTGACATTGCTGGCTTGTCTCTAAGGAATACCTCAAGAGGGAATTCTTAGGATAAAAAGCAATAATAGGAGGAGACTGCTTATTTGCCAAGTAGGCATAAGACTATGGAGGAAATGGTTCCTGGGCTTCAGGTGACACCATGGAAGGAGCCCAGTCAAGAGCACAACCGTGAAGAATCTGCACAACTCAGAGAGGCTGACCTAATCTGCCTCTCCTTTCACAGAATAGCAGGCACCAACCCAGGGTCTGCACCCTAATTAGATGGGCAAAGGATAACCCATTCAACATGGATGTGTAGGTTCCTCTCAGCTTTTCAGCAGCTTATTACAAGTTATCTTCCCTCCTCTCACTCTCAGCAAGGCTTCTCCTGGCATGGATTTAGCCTTGTCCAAGCAGCCAGGTGATCAGCACTGCTTTTTAAGCCTGTGCTGGCCAGAGGGATAAGGGAGACATTCTTCAGGCTTGCTCACTTACTCACTACTCAACTGTAACAATTTCTCATAATCATTGTCCATGAGTCCAAGCCCGCAGAAATGAAGAAAGTGGAAGTTATTTTCTGCTGTTGTTTTGAATGTGAAGTAGAGCAGAGCCTGGATTTCATTCTCAGGGCACTACAGGGTCACAGAAGGTGCGTAGAAAGCACAATCGCTTATCTCTCCCCAAGGCATTGCATATAAGAAAGAAGAGAGATACACAGCACTGGCCAGGGTTCAATGCTCTTGGCAAAATGCAGCGGCATCCCAGAGGTGAGCATCTTCCTGAGCCAGCCCAGCTGGAAATACCAGCCCAGAGGTGAAGCACCACGCCACTTTGGCACATGCATGAGGCAGCCGCAGATCTGCAGCTAGGCAGATTCGGACTAGCAATGTTTAACAGCAACGGTAATTACCTTCTGGGACAGTGTGCCAAGGCTTGTGGGCAGTCTTCCTTGCAGGGATGTCTTTAAGTCAAGCCTAGATTGTTCTGAGCTGTCGTCCAAATGCAGCACTCAGGAGTTGAGGAAGGAATTATCAGAGAGCTACCCATAAAACTGTTATGCAGAGCACTGGGTTGATGAACACATTGTCTTCCTTTGCCCTTCCTACGAAACACATCCTGTGTCAGACAGTCCCTTAATCTGGGGATCCTCATCACACAGTGACCATGGTGTGGGAAAGTCCAGGAGCACGGGTGGTGAATATACAGGACTATCCCACTATGCGTTTTGTGAAGGCTTTCTGTATTCCTCCTCAATGTTTGAGCCAGGAGAGTATCTTAGGCACTCTTATCCTTTCTGTTGTCTTTCAGTGTTATAGAAACCAAACCAAATCTATCTATCTCAGCTGGCTATCATACTGAGACTTCTCAGAGATTCAGTAGGTGAATCCAATGGCTTAAACCCTACTGCTCAGGAGGAGCAAGATTGTACCCACTTCTGGATCTCATTGCCTAGGCTCCACCAAGACACAGGAGGAAAGAAAAGCAGAGCATCATCACAGCTCCCCTTCCACCTAAGAAGCTGGTATCCCCATTGGGGAGGTGAAGAATTTAACAATACCTTTCCTTTCTTTGCAATTCAGAGCAGAGGAGTCTGGGGAGTGTTTAATCTCCTTCTAGCATGCTGGAGTTTCCAGCTTCTGACCAGAGGTTACAGAGCTGAACATCACCATACGCTGGGAAGTGCTCTGCTACAGAGTGAGAGTTTGGGGGATACTTCTGGACCCTTCAGTTATATTCTGCTAATCATGTTCTACAACCCCATTGCTACTAGAGCGAGCAAGAGCAGAACAAGACCTGCTGACCCCTGCAGTGACTTCTAGCCTGGTGCTCCACTGTTGCCTGATCATCAGCTTACGTTAGGGCAAAAAGGAAGAAGGAGACTTGCAAATATTCTCATCAAATTCCACCTGCTGCTTGGCAGTTAAAGCATTTTTGGGGTAGAGGGGGAAAATCTGCACTGCAGGCAAGGCAAAGATAGGATTTGAATCCCAATAGGTATATCCCAGTGGCTCTGTAGTGCTCTGCATCATCCCTTGCTGCTAGGGTAAACATGTAATTTAGCAAAATCTGGTCCCCTGCTTAGAGGGCTTCCTTACACTCTGAGCATGATCTGATCTTGCTGAGGAGCAAGATAAGATCTCCAGGCAAGATAGGCAGGTAAAGACTTGCCTTACAAAATCCCTGGGGACTGCAATTCTAACCTGTGACGGCCAAAACAATGTGCCACACAAATATGTCATTGGAGTAGCTGGTAAGAATAAAAATAGTCAGGAAGTTCATGTCTATGTTTCCCACAAACTGCCCACAAATACCAGTGACCTAATAAAACACTGACCCAAAGAAAGACAATCATAGATCACTGAAGGTGACTTCACTCACTGCTTCCCCTTGGGTGGCTGAAGCCATGGATTTCACCTAAGCCCTGCTCTCAGGTGAAGCTCTTCTGAGGAAGCCCTACAGAGCTGCTGCTATCATCATTCTGCTCCTCGGGCAATGGCTCATCTGACTCCTGCATGCTCTCAGAAAGCAAACCTCTTTTTCGCCTTCACCTTTTCCTCCAGCTGAACACTACATCTCGCCCCCACCCCGTCACTGCTAGCAGGCTTGACGGGAGGGCTACATCTTCCTGCCCTCAGCTGGCTGCTCTTGGGAGGGAAGGAAGCTCACCCAGATGGATTTCAGCAGTTCTCATGAGTATTTTATGGTCTTTTACTGATTTACAGCCAGTTCAGCATTCTTGTAAATGGCCATAAATTGGATTGAAGTCATAAATCATAACCAGAGAAAGAGAGACACAGTCTCTGAGTCCCAGCTCAGGCTAAACCAGCCTCAATGAATATATGGAAGAAACCTGCTCCCTCAATCAATACACACAGCTCAGGCTGCAGCAATGGTCCACAGGGCCCACCCCCCATTCCTGTTCTACAGGGCTGTAACAGTAGTTACATACTACACGTGTGTAATGTGCTAAAAATACCTTCTTTCCAACCTGCACAGGGGTTGCCCCCACCACCTCTGGGTCTGAGCGCTTCATGACCTTTACTGTACTTGCGCACACGCGCCCTCCCTGTGAGCAGAGGGGCACACTGGCACTTTTCATACCAGGCTCACAATTTGCTCACACAGATCATCAAGGGAAGTTTTACACCCCACACACTACCTTTGGGATATGACTGCCTGCTTTCTCCAGGGAAACTGCCAGTAAGTTGCAGATTGTTATTCTTCTGAAACACCTGATTTATTCCACACAGGGCACTGAGAGCTGAAACATTGTGTACACTCCACAAGCCTAGCACCTAAAACCTAGGGTTTTTGTGTCTTTCTCTTTTGTTTCCCTAGCTCATTTTTAGAATCTAGCCTGTAAGCATTTCTGAAAGCATCTGACACAGCTGCTGTAAGCTAGACCCTTCATATTCCATAGCTGACTGCAGCTCGGGAAAGATAGGCTGGTTCTTTCTACACCCTTAACTTAACAACCAAACACTGTGCTAGCTCTAAACATTGAAGGACAGGAGGTATCAGCACACTAACCAGCTCACTCCCCTACCCACCCTTGCAGCTCACTGCAACCCTTCCTACAGACACCAAAATCTAGCAAACCCAAGTAGTTACCCCTGCTAGGCCTTTTGAGGTCCTGAGGGCTGCCAGGCGAGTTGCTTTGACCCCACCCTCTAGACAGAGCACCTGATGGAGATGAGCCTCAACATCTCCCCTGCAGGCTTAAAGGGCTCCTGCTGTTTCTAGCACAGTGGGAAGGAGTCCTACCACATCTGCAATCAGTGAGGACTGGTTTGCTTAAAGGCATGTGAAAAACTACCACAAAGGTCTATCCAGTACTACCTGCACAGGAATCACAGCCTCAACAATATGATCCTGCAAAGAACTGCCTTGCTAGCAGACAAGGATGCAAACCCTGTTCATACAGGCAGCAAAGCCTTCTCAGGTCTGCTTGGTTCAGACTTGGTTATGTTTATTTATTATTTAGCTAGATGAATTGAGTTACACTTACACATGCACCTGTTAAAATGGAATTATGTGCCTTGCTCTTTATTATATTCTGTATTTAAATACAAGTTGCTGGTCAGTAGCCGGCATGAAGGGAGGATGACCTCACAGTAGGGTACCCTACAAAAAATGAACCACCACTGATGATGTCATTTTCTAATAGCCTGGAAGAGGAAATGAACTGCTTGCTTATTCAGCTTTTCATTAAATAATCATCTTGCTCTTACTTTATGTTCCCCCAGTTCACTTGTATCTGTTTCTTTTCCCCACTTGCCTTATTTTTCACTTCTTTGTGCATTACTTCCTTTAGTGATAACACCTCAAAGCCCTAGACTGGGACTAGCTTCCTACTGCACTGAGCACAATACAAAACACAAAGGTATTCATATTTACACATGGGCAAAGGTGACCGTTTCTAGAGTTCTTTTGGGTTTTATTCCATTAGCTTTCAGTGGATAGTCCAGGCACTACTTTTAAGGGTTCCGTCCAAAGTGACTAAAAGTAAGCCCCAAACTGACAGGTTAGAATCTCTTTAGAGGGTTTGCATCTCTTTGGGAGGAAAATTAAAAATAATTTTTAAAAAGAAAGAGAGAGGAACACAAAATCATAAAATTTTGCAGAGAAAAACCACAATTATTTTGCCACAGTAAATAATACCATGATTAATAGTAATGATAGTAATAATGTCATAATTGACCTGTAGTTTCTTGCCAAGGCTTTAAAGAAAAGTCATAGTAACTTGACCGTTTATATCAGCATTCAGATTCTTGGAAAAGCACATTCTTTCAAAGCTGCATTTAGCTGGTAAAGTATTGTCAGCATGCTGACCATTAAGAACATTTCAGGAAATTATGAGAGGAACTAAATATTATTCCTATTCTTACTGATTATTTTCCATTAGACACTTACCATCATGACATGATTTTTTTGTTTTCGTTTCGTTTTTATGTTTTTTTTTCATCCATTTTCACTCTACACTGCAGGTCTGATCACCTAATCAAGTACTTGTATGCTGTTCAACATATCTTAATTCCTCCCATCAGAACTCAGATTTAGCTTTCCAGATACCTCCACATGGCCCTCAGCCTTTTCCTAATAGGACAATAACAAATGAGTGAGTTTGACTAATGGCTGAAAAGTCTTCTGGCACAAACACCGCCCCATACGTAGCCATCAGCATGTGCCACCATCACCACTGATTCTACTTGAAGGGGTTGGGGGGTAGGAGGCACATCACCAGCACACACACGCACAAGCGCACACAGCCAGACACTGCCTACATGGTGATCCAATTTTCAGGCATAAGGCAGTGGATCTCAGAGGTGCAATCCAGCTTCAGTGGCTGTGAAGGCTAAGCCACTTTGCCATGGGTCATTTGTCCAAATGATGCCAGCAAATAAACCCTAAACTTCACAGGATAAGAAACTTGTATTTTTCTTCTGTGTTTGTTCAGTGGAGTTTTAGTCCAGGAGCTTCTAAGGGGCTTCTGTTTTAATACAACTAATAATTATAATAACGACAGTTAATAGCCAGAGGAATAGCAAGAGCAGAGGCAGAGGTGTTTGCAGGTTCTTTTGGACTTCATTTTCTGAGCAAGAGAAGACAGGACTAACAAAATCCACAAGGTGACACCAAATCATTAGGGTCAATCAAAGTAAAGTGACTCAAAAAATTCAGGTGTGATGGTAGTTTCTCCATAAATCTCCTGGCTAGGATGTCGCCCTCAGGCTGAATAGAAGCTTGCAGTGAATTCCTACCCTTAGAAATAGTTGCCCTTCACTGGGTACTGCTGAATCTTTCCTGTCAGAGAAGATTTATCTGTGGGAAATAATTAAAAAACAATTCAGAACTTTCTTCCCCTTGGAATGGATTATATTACATTAATTAGCGGAGGGTGGGGGTTGGTTTGGGGTTTTTTTCTTTGCTCCCAAGGACAAGAGACATTTGTGCTTGCCACAACGTCTTCCTTCACCCCAGACCCCTTCTTGCTGCTTCAAATGATATACATTGTCCACAATGCTGCAATAGTGCTATCCGCGGCATCATTTTCAGAAAAAAAGTGTCTCCCTCCCTCTTATTCTCTCGCACATATGGCATCTCAAAAGGCAATGACAGACTATAAATTCACACCAAGGTTATGGAGACTTTCAGCAGAGAGGAGGGAAAAGTTGGCTATATTTTGATGGCCCTCTCCATGAACTGTGAAGAAAACAACCAGTGCCATCATTAGACTCAGTCAGAAAAACTTTGATATTGGAAAAGCATTTTCTAGTATGAAAGGTTGTTCACAGAAAAGTCTAGAGCTTTTGTGTTTGCAGTGTGTTGCAGTCTTCCTTAGGCCGAGGTTTGTTTAAACCAACAGACATTCCAGCTCTACTTTGTTCGCGATCTCCAAGAAATAATGCCCTCTGTCTTTTGGATCCAGCCATAATCTTATGTGTCAAGTCCAATGTTGGACTTGGTTCTCTGTTTCTAGCTGCCCACTGATGCCTGCAGGTCTGGCTCAGGTCTGTAGCAGGGATCTCACCATTATGTGCAATGCCACTACACTGCTGTCTGGAAGGACACATCAGATCCCTCTGACCCCATGGCATCTTCTGGGTGTCTCAAAGCCCATGTTTCCGGCTTCTGGCCATCCACCATGCAGTTCCCCTCTGTTGCAGTGCCTGCAAATGAGAGAGCGCAGCTGTAGTTATTGCAGGGCATTAAAAATATCAATATAAATGATGCATAGCAGAAAGTTAGGTTCAGACACTATGAATGTGCTATTGTCCTGTTACTCATGTATTCTTTATAGCAATCTAGCAAGAGAAAGAAGTTTCAAAGCAACACCAGTGCCTTCTTTAAACATCCTTCTCACTGCAAAACTCTTCAGGGCACACTGCAACACTGGGCAGAGATTCCCCGGGCCAGCAGGAACCATGAAGGACAGCGCCCATTCAGCAGTGTGGGGACTGCTAGAGCTGAGACAGTGCCAGGCAAGTGGGCTTTCTCCACTTTGGGGGGCCTAAGCGGGTACCTCTGCTGGCATGCAGCACCCTGTACTGGGGAAGTGCTAGGAAGTGAGAGTCACTGCCCTGTCCAGAACTTCCCAAAGAGCCAGGCTCTGCTTTTCTGATGAAGGGCTTCTTTGCATGGCAAGCGTAGGCAGGGAACAGAGCCAAAGAGATTAATTTCTGCTAGCCCCGTGTTTCACAGTCCTTTTTTTAATTGGGATAAATAGAATTAGAATGACAGGTGCAGAGTGATGACTTCGATGTGCTATTTGTCTGGTGAGGAATTTGTGAAATATGTGTTTTTCTGTAGAGAGTGCATGGCTGTAAAGAAGGGCCAGAGTCAGCACAACCTCAGACCGATGGAGAATAAAGCATTCTAGTTTTGTGGCCATTGATCTGATGACACTGTGGGTAATGGATGGACAAGGTTAGTCTCAGAATGTCTGATTTTTCTCAAATCATTGCTGGAGTCAGACTTCAGGTTGCTTCACCATGCAATTCTGTATTTACCGTTATTAGAGATTCTCATATCTTCACACTCACTTTGAATTTCTTACGCTTTTAGTGACTGATGGGTTTGGAAGCTTTTTTTAGAGAAGCATGTCATTCTGGAAAGATATTTTTACGTGATTATTTTTGTTTACCTGAATTCTATTAATCTTCCCTTGCAGCCTTAGATCCATGTTTTTATATGGAATTTCATTTTGCAGATCATATGTTTCAGGTTTTCTGTTAGTTTTTTTGGGAAGTAAATGCTACTAATGGGAAAAATCCTTCCTTTTGTTTTCTTTTCTTTTTAATTTTTTTTTTCTAAATCAAAGTACACTCATTTTGAGAGAAGGCTTAAATTCAAGGATGAAGAGGTCTTTGTTTAGTTAAGTAAACCTAAATAGCACAAACAGGTTCCAGACCTGTTTGGGGCTGTACTGCAAGAACAGCTATTCTTGGGGGAATATCCTCCATAGGCAAGGAATGGTATATTTTGTTATGAGGTGCTGCACACTGTGCCTCATGTAAAGGAGCCTTTGAAGAAAGAGCTGTGGCAGGAGAAAGCAGGAAAGTGGCAACCAAACTGATGCTTGCAAAAAGAAGTGAAACACTTCAAAGCACTTATGTATTTCCATAGCACCACCTGCCACTGAAGGCATCAGCTGCGGACTGTTAAGTCCGCCTGTAGCTTTGAAGTCCCTTTGGATGTCTTACTGCTATGTAACTCCCAGATAACCACATTATTAAAACACTCCCACTTCCAGTTGCAACCTGCCAGAAGATGGTGTCCTATCCTATCAGACACAGGTCTCAGCACACAGTGATCCAGGCATTCGTGACTGATTATTGCAGCTAATATCTAGTGAAGAAGCAGGCATCCTGGAAAAGCTCCAGTTGACAAAATGCGGTCTCTGGTCTCCCTAGCAACACCGATTACTGTGAGAACATCACCCTGCTGCTCCCTCATTTGTACTGGCCACCAGTGAAGACAGTCACCTTCAATGTCTCTGCTCCAATACTCCGACCCTGCCACGGGTTTTGTCTGAGTTGCCGAAGAAATTCACCTTTCTGCATAACCCCATGGTTACTACGCCTTGCCGGAACAAGGAGACTGTTGACTCTGAGGATGAGGTCTGTGTGTGCTGGAGACAAGATTTCACTTGGCTTTGGTTGCATTGAATTACTCCCAGGAACAGTGAGAACTGTCATGGTAGTTCCTGCCCTCTCCATGGAGAATGCAGTTCCCCAACATAGCCCTCCATTGATAAGCTTTTTGCACTCACCCAAGTGAGTGCAAAGCATAACACACAACACATCCACACACCCACTCATCAGCACACACAGAAGTCTAAACAAATAACTCCCCCTATAAGCTAATCAGGCTCTTTCCCCTGCAGGGCAGAGCGGGGGGGGGGGGGGGGGGGGGGGGGGGGCGGGAAAGACAGAAAGCTTGTTGGTTTTGTTTCTATTTTCTGACACTTGGATCACTCTCAGACAGTGTGCCTCTGGAAGTCCCTAAAAAACCATGAAAGCTGTAGTAGTCAGAATCGTTACATGGTGCCTGGCCCATATGCCACCCAGGGGATTCCTATGGGCACTGGGAGAGATTTTCTCGCTGCCCTCAGCCATGCAAGCGAAGATACCTTTGCAGAGCGCTTGGGGTTGTGAAACCATACCCCCAAATCAGCTCTCTGCTAAGCTGCCTTAAATCTGTTAGCAGGTCCTGAGGAATGACCCACAAATCTTCTTACGAATTTTTAATTAATTCCTTTCTGCTGAGTTCACTTCCCTTTTTTGCTGTGTTTCCATGAGCAATCTCACAAATCAGTTTACTGGCAGGGATGTTTGTAGACATCACAAATTTTGAGTCACTGTTGCATACTATTTGCAGAAAGTGCATTTTGAATCTGTTATTACAGGTCTCTTCACTGTCACCATTAAATAACATTTCCATTAGAAGAAAGAAACTCAAAACTCAGGCTTGTGTTTGTACCCCAAATCCCGTAGTAGCTGACAGGAGAAAACTGATAGCAAACAAAAGCGTTCCACATCCTTTCTTAATCACAATTTTGGTTACAAGAGCAGCCATGTGGGTTCAGACCACAGGTCCCTCTATCACAGTATATACTGTCTCCCGCACAACCACAAGAAGAAAATCGGGGAAATGTGTGAACAGAGAAACTACTTTCCCAAAGACAAGCATGACATAGTATGAACCCATTAGGGACTTTGCTGTTGCTACTGATATCACAGGGAGGTCTTTAAATATTCAGCTAAGTGAGATACTATGATTGATCAGACAAACAGGTTGA
This sequence comes from Phalacrocorax carbo, assembly GCF_963921805.1. Classification (NCBI taxonomy): domain Eukaryota; kingdom Metazoa; phylum Chordata; class Aves; order Suliformes; family Phalacrocoracidae; genus Phalacrocorax; species Phalacrocorax carbo. The sequence goes on along the minus strand of NC_087513.1, from coordinate 89,996,124 downwards.
TTGATTAGTTGATCTCATCTAAGTCACGGAATATACACATGCTTTTAACATACAATGATTTTCATGGAGAATATCAGATACTCCGTGTGACTCTCACAATAAACTGTTTTCAACCCACACCACAAAGTATTTCTGCCTGAAAACTCTGAGTGAATATCAAAATGATTACAAATTATTGGACATTGTGGCTTGAGCACGAACAAACTGTGACCTCAATAGCAGATAACACCTGATGGAGCAGGGCAGGTTCAAGTGGAAACTGCACGCTTTTTATAAAAGAGCAAAGGTGATTAGGCACAGCAAGAAACTCATACCGGAAGGAGAAGATTACCCATCTTTGAATGTCTTGAGATCAACAACAGACCTCATTCAAAGAGTTACTTTTTAGCTAAACACATATTATGTTTTAGTCAAAAGCAAATTATTGGGCCAATCCCAGGGTAACAGGGTGAAGAAAATTAATGGCCTGTGGTACTTGGAAGGTCAAAACAGGTGATCTAGCAGTGCCTTTAGCCTTCAACTCTGTGAGCCTATGAATGTACAATGGACACATAGTTCATTATAAAGAGTGGTGCACGGCCTCAGCTGATATAGATAGACATTTGCACCGATCTACACTTGATAAGCATCTGGTCAGGCTTGCTCGGCTGTACACTCTGGCATGCCATGTAGTCAAGTTTAAAACTAACAAATGACTGTAGCAGATCAAAGGTCATGGCCAGACGGTGAGTGGGGATGGCAGAAACCTCACCCAAGCACGTGGACCTGACAGGAGAAGACTTGGTCTCATCCACAAGCCATTCTACTTGCAAACTGAGGAGAGGAGACTTGCAGGGAGGTATGTTGCAAGCTCTGCTGTCTAAGGTGGGCTCCCCTGGGTTGGGTGGGGCTCTGGAAAGTGCTGCTTTGCTCACAGTTTCTCCCAAAGCTGCTTCCTCACCAGGATGCCCGCACCATTCCCTGACCAAGTGACATCTCTGGACATCTCACCTTATGTTGCATTTACTATTATTTTTTGTCCTAGGGTTTATAACACTGAGACCAATTGGGTTTCTTACATGCTGCCATCAGGTTAGGGTAGTGACAGTGAACATTTCCTTTCCTATTGTCTGAAGGCTAATTTCAAAGGGAAAATTCAAGTTACTCTCAATTTCTGTCTGTTTCCACTTGTCTCCCTATGTATCATGCTACTAGTGTTTTCCTGTTTCTGAAATACTTTTTAAGTGTGTGTAGGTTATCATGCTCACAGTAGTTGCTGTTTAACCAATCTCTCCAGACTTTATCCTTTTAATCTTTCTTTCTAAATCAATTCCTCCACTCCCTTGATCATTTCAGTTGCTCTCCTTTGAACAGCTCCTGTTTGTCAATAACTCTTCCTAATGACTCATGTGGAACAGGAAATATGTGGAACTTCAAGGCGTAAAAAATACAGGAGCAGCACAGGTTCTGAGTCCTGGATCCTGGGGATTCATAATTGTAATGGAAAAGCAGCCTCCATGGAATTTGTGAACACTGCCTGTAGTGTCTGTCCACCCTGGCTTTTCACACAGAGCCTGTGGGACAGCAAGAAACCCTGACAGCGTGGTAATGGATGTGTGCAAGCACCCAAGGCCTGGAGGCCATGCTCTGGCCTCATTAGAAGATGTGCAAAAGATACCTGTAGGTACAACAAGCCAGTCTGAGAGTGGCCCCAGGGCTTGCAGGAAGAAACTGTAGTGTATCTCTAATGCCAATTTACACTTGACATGCATAGGAGAGTGGGGAACAGCCAGATGATATGAGGTCATTTACTACAGCCATAACATACTTCCATATGATGCACATACATTCTCCCCACAGGTGGGAGGTAATGCTGAGAAGTAACACCATGGATAAAGGGAAAGATATAGTCATTTATTGAGGCATCTTCTAAAATATGGAAATCCAGCCCAAATTATAGTAATATAAGAGATTGTAAGTACAGCAGGGGAGATATAAAATGGAGATTAAGGAGGGTATAAGGAGCTTTGCTGAACAAATCATACCATGGCAAATCTATGCCCAAACTCTGTGGGCACCTGACTTCCCCCTGGGAGCAAAACGGTGCAGTTCCGCTGAGTAAGAAGACAAGAGCTGGTTACAAAGGAGAGCTCAGAGTAGGGAGCCATCCCTCCCACAGCACAGGAGCTGTCCCGCAGAGGCAGCCTTCATAACAATGTGCAAGATGTAAGCATGGTGAGCCGTCAGCTGTCTCACCCCAGGGAGGCATCTGGGTTACATAAAAAGTTTCCTTAGCCATTCAAGTAAAACAGCCTCCTCAGACTGACACTGCAGCTCCTTAAGAGTGGGGACGTGAGGAGATTCCTCTCGCAGAGCTCCTCAGTCTCCTTTGCGACTCCAGCTTCTGCTTAGGGTGATGGCTTCTGCCTATGAAGGAGATGAAGATGACACAGTAGGTCTAGTGACTGTAGTTAGAGCACCATGTGTAGCCCAAGAGGAGGCCAAATGTGGCCTACTTTCCAAAAGTATCAACTCTTTTTTAGATTGCATCACATTTAATGTTGTGGAAGAAGCTTGTTAGAGATAGCTTGCATAAAACAAAATGAACAAGGACAAGAACCAGGAGCCAATGCCCCTTCAGCAGCCCATTGCTTTGCACTAGCTGATGTGCAGCAGCTTATCCATCTGTACTGGGGCAACATGCATCTTCCTGTCCAAAGCAGCTCATGCATGAGAGCCTTGTAGGAGGGTAGCCTTCGGAGGTAGAGGACACAGCACCTGGGAGGTACCAGGTGAGTAGCAGACTCTGGGCAGTGAAGGATAGACAGGTCCTGGTTCGATGAAATGCAGGCAGGCTCAGGATGTTCAGCTACACTTGAAAGTCCTCTTCCTTCCTGGGCCAGATCCAGGGCCTGCTGCAACTTGTAGTGTCTTCCAGGCTTTAACTCAGTCCCTGTACATAGTGGAGAGCTGTACACATCATTCATTGCATAAGCCAACCTTTGAGCCTAATGCTACAGAGCAGTGTGCTAAGCTGCTGCTGGCCATGTGTGCAGCAGCTGTGAGGGTCGGCAGAGAGACCTTTGTGTCAGTAACACCAAATGGACATTTTGCAGGCCTTATTTTCCTGTCTTGTGACAGCAGCAGCTTGGCCACGTGTTCTTCTGCCTGGGGACCGGGTAAATCACATGCACTTTGGAACTGAAACACCTTGTTGCAGCAGGAGAGCTGCCTGTATGTGGGGAGAGGTAAAACATCCCTCTGCCATGCAGAAAGGTACTTTGAGGATGTTGAATTCTTCTCTCACACTGGTGGAAATCAGCTCTCCCTCTGTGTGTGTGTTGTTTTGTGTGCCCAGCACTAACAGAGCTCTGTCCATCAGTTCTCTCAAACAAGGTGCTGCCTTGCAAAGACAGGCAAGTGGGTAATGGCCGTAAATATTGTCTTTAGGACTTCCTGGTTAACCAGAAGGCTGAAGTGGGAGGGCTGAGGTGGCAACAGCACAAACTTTTGGTAGCTGAAAAGGTGGAAGAGCCAGGTTACCAAACCAAACCACTTGCTGTCTTAGTCAACTTGACACTTCATCCATGTCTGGAGTGTGACCAGGCACATGGAAAACAATGAATTTCTCTCCTCTGGGCTTTTTCACCTGGAGGGGTGAGAAGAGTGAGAGGAGAAAGTAATTCTTGGATGTTTGACAAAGTCCCAGTCTAAGAAGGGTCTGAGGCTTGAGAAGATGGCGCAGCAGATAAAGATGTGAACTTCGAAGTGGACGATAAGCATCTGCAAATGCCCAAGGAATGGGAGTTCAGGGTAGTTGAGCTATTAACCAAAGCAGGCGGTGGCTCATTCAAACAGCTTTTTGTACAATCGCCTGTGGGACTGAGGGGCTGGGAGCGAGGTGATTATTGTGTTTTACAAAGAAGCTAAAGATGATCCAATTATAAAACAGAGGGCCTTACCTCAGAACAAGGAGAAAACACTGAAAAAATCATTAAAGATAGAGTTAGAAAGCTTCTAGACGAGTCTAACGTGATAGAGATAAACCTGTCTGCCAGTTTCTGTAAGTGTGACTTGTGCTTCTCTAGCCTATTAGGATTCTGAGGAAGAGTTAATGAAATACTGGACTGAGGAGAAGGGGTGCAGGGGGGATATAATTTATTTAAACTTTTCAAAAGCCTTTTGATAAAATCTTTCACAAGAGGCTATTAAAGAAATTTGTTGCCCGTAGGGTGGGAGGCAAAGTCCTGACATGGATTAAAACCTAGATAAGATGTAAGAAACAAAGGAAAGGAATAAGCATCCAATTCTCTGCATGAAAGGAGGTTAATAGCAAGATGCTCCAGGGATCAGCATCGGGACCAGGGATGTTCAATATGTTTATTAACGATCTAAGAGAAAGAGGAGAACAACAGAGATACAAAATTTTGCTGATGGCACAGTTTACTTCTTGCAGGCAATTTATTGGCTGTTTGACTCTCTTCTTTGTGTTCATGGCTTGTCTGTGAATAGATCACCAGTTTTACTAATAGGCCTATAAATATAATTGGAAGTATAGCTCAGTCTGGTGAACAGTACTGAGACTGATTGCAGGAGGAGACCTACAGGCGCTGGAACATCAGCCTGGGATGGATGCAGAGATACAGAGCAAGAGAGTTTCTGCATTCAGCCCTCCATCAGCTCTGTAAGTGCTGCTTCCTGTAACTGTGCTGCTTCTTATGTCACTGTCTGCCAGTGCACAAAAACGACTGGTACAAGCAGTGTCAGGATGACCACCCATACCACCATCACAGTATTTCATACTTAGACTCCTGTGTGGCTTGAATCTGCTATGGATTTATTTGAAATTGTGGGCCCTTTACCAGCACCCCCAGACCATTCCCCATGTGTTCATTTCTTCGGGAAAACTAGCACTCATGCACACACCTTTACCTGTATCACTTCCGCATTCCAAGTCCTGGTTTGGCCAATCCTTCCACATGCAGCCAAACTTTTTGCTGCACTCTTTAGGAATTAAGTGCATGCTTCACCACATCATTGTACTGCTGCCAGAGATGCTCTCCTATGGCTATGTTCTGCACCCTGCCCCATCCAGATCTGCTTTCCACACTGCCTCCACGTGCTGGCCTTCCTATGGCTCCTATTTACTATTCATCACACTGACTGAAGCACTCAGCTCCTAGCAAGGTAGTTATTGTAGGCAAGTTAAAAGTCCTCCTTCACAGTCACTGCTGCCACAGAAGTTTGTTCAACTCTCTGTATTAAAGTCATGAGTGCCAGGCAGCCCAGGAGAAATGCTTTATGTCATCATTTTCCTCTACATTACGGCAACCATTTTTTTACACAGTTCAGGTCACTACCTCAGAGTGCCTCAGCATATGCTGGAGGTTGCCTGTATTTACATCCTTTGCCAGACAAGAAAAACCTTAGAGACATGATTAGAGGGAATTACATATTCAAGTAATTTTTGAAATTGAAGCTTTATTGAATTGGTCTCCATTTGATAATCACTCACTTCCAGTCCAGGGCTATCAACAGAAACCCTTTTTTTTTTTTCCCCTGTGGTCATCAAATTTCAGTTTATGTCAGTCTCCCACAAAAAGGATATAAACTTTCTTGGCTGACCAGACCAGGCAGCCAAAGTTCCCATGCTGCTGGTTTGTCCCAGCACTGTGTCAACACGACAGATGACAAATGGGCATATCAGCACTGTGGCTGTGAGTGTGATGGAGGAAGAGGGAGAGGAGGAGGAGGAGGAAGAGGGAGAGGAGGAGGAGGAGGAGGAGGAGGAGGAAGAGGAGGAGGAGGAGGAGGAGGAGGAAGAGGGAGAGGAGGAGGAGGAGGAGGAGGAGGAGGAAGAGGGAGAGGAGGAGGAGGAGGAGGAGAAGGAGGAAGAGGGAGAGGAGGAGGAGGAGGAGGAGGAGGAGGAAGAGGAGGAGGAGGAGGAGGAGGAGGAGAAGGAGGAGAAGGAGGAGGAGGAGGAGGAGGAGGAGGAGGAGGAGGAGGAGGAGAAGGAGGAGGAGAAGGAGGAGGAGGAGGAGGAGGAGAAGTGCTAGTCGGTCTGTATGATTCCTTGGCATGCAAGGTGTTACTGCTGAGGAAGAAATTCCCAGGTGCTATCTGATTTGGCAGATCCTCTGTTGCAATGCTGATTAGTCAGAGGTTTATGCGCATCCTTTCTCCCACATCTTGCTGGCTACTGAGGAATGAACCGAGGAATAGGGGTACTCCGGTGTAAGTACCTTCAAGAACCAGTAGCAGCAGGGTTGATGTGGTTGTCCTCATGCTAATGAAGTCTGGTGTTTGAAGGCAGCAATTCCTCCTGCGATCTGCTGGCATTGTCACTTGACACTTCTCGCCAGCTGGTGAGTAGGAAAAAAGAGTGTTCTGGTGTCAGTGGAAAATAAGTGGCTGCAATGTGTAGTCAAGTTGCTGGAGGTTTCATAATGCTGCCTTCAGTCTTTTATATATATATGCAACCACGTAGGAGCAGAATGGCCTCCATCTCAAAGCTACTCCGTTCTGTCAGAAACAAGCTGGAGCAGCCAGGCGGTCGCTTGACTAATGGCAAAGGGAAGATGCTAAGAAGGCAAATGCAATACAAACTCAAGCTCAGCATGCTGCAAACAAATTGAGCTGCTGCGCTAAAGTTGTGAAGAAAAGAGATTTTCCTATTACTTATATAGCAGTCCTAGGCATCAGGGGAACAAGCAAGCTGGAAATGGAAATTCCTATTGATAAGAAGAAATTTGATATTATTGTCATTGCCAAAACCTGTGGGAAATAGTCACATTACTTGGAATTTTTAACAGTGCAGTTAAAAACATTTAAGGAAAACAGAGAGAGTAAAAGCGTAGGGGTGATGCTTTGCCTTAAAGATGCCACTATGTTTTTCAGTTACTTGATTCTTCAGAGCAGAGACTGATCCTTACATTTACTAGTAAAACCTTTCATGGGGTGACTGTTGGGGTCTTTCAAGCACCATAAATTAACGATTTAATAATGATTCTGCTCATCTCTGTAGCATATGGAAATCCAAAATACAGTTATAATGGAAGGATTCCCGTTTGAAAAGGTGCTAGAGGTTTTATGCAGTCAACAGGAAACATCTCCGATGCTTCTGAAGCATAGAGATGATAATTTTCTACTGTGAAAACATTACATTCAGGTTGAGGTAAAAGTCTACTATTGTTCTCATTAGGAAGGATGAAGAAGAATGAAATGCTGGTCTGGAAGCTGTTGGTTGACTCTGGAGGGTAGGTCTCAAGTCAAGGGTGCAGGCTGAGATAGACAGATGTGGAAATCAGTATAAAGTAAAAAAATTCAGACTTACTGAATGTATTCAAGAACACATTGCACTGGTATGTGCAGGCTTGATAGGAAGCAGGCTGGGGGCCATAAATAAAAAGAGACAAACATTGAGGACAATTATAAATAACTTAAAAGAATTACAAGCTCCTGGGTTACAAATTGGCATGAGAAACTATTCAATGATCCATGCTTAACAGCATGATTAGTGTATGACTGGTTAATAACAGTGCAGAGAAATGTCACTGGGAAAAGCAAGCATATGCACCTGCATAAGCTTTTGGACAGTATTAACCGCATAAACAGGTACAAAAATGGTAGGAAAAAGGACTGGTTTTGCATTTGTAAGTGTCCCTGCACCTGCATACACATAACACACACCCACAAATGGGCTCGCACAAGCCTGTCCAACTGATCACCTGGCAGATAGAGTTAAAAAAAGGTTATACTCACTGGATGCTCATTCAAACTTGTTGCAGCAGAAGCTGTCAGCCCCTGGAAGCAGCTACAGGGACCAGTGATCATGATTTGATTACAATGAATATGACCACAGGGAGTATGGTGCCAAGCAATAATATATATAGATATATACACTTGGCCCTCTGAAAAGGCTAACTTCCCAAATGTCAAAAGTAAAATTTATTAGGAGAGAGCATACATCATGTATGTATATATTTGTATAAATACTCATTTATGTATGAATGAGAATTGGGAGCTCCTTCAGCAGTCTGTGAGAGGCCTCAGAGGCCACCGTGGCACAGCCACATAGGAAAATGACTAGGGAGGAAAATGCAGTAAGACTGAGCAGCGTGACAGGTAGTGTGAAATTGAGGATGTTTATGTACACGTTGGGAGAAAAAAGGGAGAGATGGAAACAACCAGTATTAACTAGAAGATTGAAGTTCAAAATAGTTATACAGGAACCTAAAGATCACTCTATATTTAATCCACTTTCCTTTGTATAGACAATACAAAGAACAACCGAAGTCATAAGAGGACAAGTATTACACTTGCCGTGTCCCTCGCAGCCGCCATAAGCCCAGACTGAGCAGGCAGAAAGCAAGAAGGCCCTGCAAAGGGACCTGACCAAATGCAAAGGGCTTTCTAGAGCAGTGCTTACACTGCAGGAATGAACGCTGCATGTAGTTTTTCACTGGTTTTCTATGGATCTGTGCTTTTCCCTCTGCGCTTGGCCCGAGATAAAACATGTACATAAGAGTCATTTTGTCAGAGCTGGGGTATTCATCGTTTATGTTGTTAGGTAGCCCTGAAAAGGAAAAGCAAATAAGCAAGCAGGTCTGCAATGAGGGAATCTGAGGGCAAATGCAACTGCCCAGCCAGCTTTCCACTGGCAAGCATAGGTACTGAGGGAAATCAGACACCACATCTGAACTTCCTGACAGAATTTCCAGCCCCAGCAAGCCAGGAGAAAGGGGCTCAGAGCCTGTGCCCACTCCAGCAATCTTGTGGAAGCCCCTCAGGAGGAGCAGAGAGATTATAATGTGAGGGTTGTACAAAGCCTTGCCAGAGAGGAGCACAGCAAGCTGCAGGAGCAGGAGTGAGGGTCCAGTAAATAGCAGCCTTCTCCCCACCTTTCCCCATAGTGTGTCCTTGGCCAGGGAATACCAGCAGGATAGAAGGAGCCTGGAGCACTTGCAAGTGGGAGGACCTCTGCTCTCTGCCAGGAACGTGAGGTGAGGATGGTGGGGAGGGGAAGGGGGTGGTCAGGGGAGAGCTCCCTGTTTTGCTGAGGGAAGTTTCTGCCCTCTCCCCTTGCTAAGCCCATGCGGCTGGGTGGCAGTGCCAGCCTGATGCTGGGTGTCACACTAACAGTCCCTTCTAGCTGTGACATTTCTGAAGTGTCTTTTCAGACCCTGGCGTCACAGCTGACTCGCGCCCAGGCAGCAAGGCCAGAGATGCTGTCAGGATCACTCCCACATTCAATTACTCACGGCAGCCTGTGCACATGCGTTGTCACTTGACCTCATCCCCCGTCCCTTACCAGAAGCAGAGGTGCTTCCAGCAGTGGAGGGCTGCTGTCTGTCAGAGGCGCAGGTCCTGTTCTCTATCCTGTCCTCTACCCTCCCTGCAAAATGCCAGCTGAGGAATCGAGGCTCCACAGGGAGGTGAAAGAGGGGAGTAGACCACTGGCTCCACGTCCACCAGCTCTCACAGCCTTTGTAGGAAGTGCACAAGAGACTCTGGCTGCTGCACAGTGCTGCATGCCAGGACATGAAACTATGAGAAGCATCAGGGAAGGAGAGAGAAAATAAATGGGTGCTGAACCAGGACCCAGAGTACTAGCCTAGGGCTTTGCACTTGGCAGATCCTCATCACAGAAGACAACTTTGTGGTTATATTACCAGTCAGCACTTCTTCCTCACTCCCTTTCCCTTTCATCTAGGTTGCTGCAGTTGCATCTAATGACACAACAGATGTATTCATTTGCATGTTTATACAGATCTCTAAGCTCTACAAATGGGTGGGTGGGCGTGACCCCATTTCCCCAAATTATTCAGCACCTTTCAGTTATGCATTTCTCTCTTTTCTAATGTCTTTTTGAAGCAGCAGTGGAGAATTACTCTGTCGTTTTCTCTTGAGCATCTGGGACCTGATTGCTCCCCTGCCTATGCGAATCTCCCTTAGAAGCCAACAGGAGCCACAGAGATGTCTGTGCATGGGCGGACTGCCTCCCCCACCACATACACACACTTCCCAGAGAGGGGGAAAAGGAACGGATTTACCTGACATACCCCCGTGTTACATGGAAGATGGCTATGGGGAAGAAAGAAGGGAAAAACAAGTGACACCCTGTCTATTTATTGAGGGTGATGACAGTTCTGTTGCTGCCATCAAGAGATCTGTAGTTGCATTTATGGGACGTGGGTGAGTTAAAATATTTCCCTTCACTGTCTGAAGGCGGTATTTATGCGGAGCTGCTTGAAGCACGCTGCATGCCGATGACTCAGGGGCACACTACCACCAGTGTGGAAGATCTGTCAGCACGGCTGGGTGCTGGTGTGTGTTCTTCAGAGCTTCCCCTGCACTGGTGCCCAGGTTCCTGGCCCTGAGCTGGGGGTTACCCAGCTAGATCAAGAGGGCTTAAATTGGTGGGGAATAGGTCTGCACACAATGCCAGATGCCATGGGAAAACACTCTGTGCTGCTTTTATCTTGAATCCGGAGCACAGCACTGCCACCTCTGCTGCCCAGACTGAGGGCAGGAGGACAGGAGAAGAAAGGAGGTGAGAGGAAGGGTTGTTTTCCACTAAGCTGTCCTGTATACTCAGGCAGCATATAGGGGGCCAGTCCTAGACCTTGCATGGTGAAGTCAGACGCACAGGAGAGAAAAGCTCCTACCCTGATTCTCCCTCTACCTACCCCTTCCTCAGGCCAGGCGGCCCTGGGTCCCTGTGTTGGTGAGAAGCTATTGGTGTGACACCCTGTGAGAGCAATGAGTGAGGATGCCAGTGCCATTGGCAGAGATCATCTCCAGTTTTATTGATGGGCTGTGCTTTGTGTATAAAGCTATGGCTACAGATATAATATAATCCCGTCACTCTGTGTGTGCTGAGCACTGCTTGTCAATCAACAGTGCTTTGCATCAGTACATTTTCATATAAATATGTATGTTCTCTTGCTAATGGTATTATTATTTATTATTTGTGTTACTGTCGTGCCTCAAGGCTTCAGCAGGGACCAGGTCCCTGTTGTGCCAGGTGTCACACACGCGGTGAGAGGCAGACCCTGTTCTGCACAGCTTCCAGACTAAACACACCATAACAGGCACAGTCTGGGGTGCCTAAGAAAAAGAAGCATTTTGAAGTTGAAGTGCTGGATTCAGCAAGCCAGTGGCAAAGCTGGGAGCAGACCTGGGCTTGTGCTGACTTCCTATCCAACACTCTTCCCATTAGACTTCTCCAGTACCCAAAACTTGGCAACTTTGACTTCTTTTGGGGAAGAAAATGGATGAATTTTACAAGGTGGAAATTCCCTCTGATCCCTCTCTCTGAATAGCCCCATGTGCAGGAAGGCCAGGATTACACACAGATAGAGGAAAAAATGTGCCTGGGGGGGTGGGGCAGAAGTCTGCCTGTGACTCCCTCTCACTGACATCCCCATGCAGAAAGTAGCACTGACTCCTCTGATGCCTGAGGCATGACACCCCTTGCTCCAGCCCACGGCTGCTCTTGGGAGAGTACCCTAAGCCTCACGCTGTATAATGTGAGATTTCTTCTCCTCCCAAAGCCCTGCCCCATGGGATCACCTGGGCACATGAGGCTCTTCTTTGATCCCTGTAAAGGGTTACTGTCTTGCGTGTCACTGTCAGGGTTTTGGTAGTGGTGGAGCAGGCACAAGGATCCATGTGCAGGAGAGGTCAGGGGCTGCTCCATGCTGGTCCTAGTTGGTCCAGTCTAGCTCCTTAATGGGTGGCACCAACCCACCACACACCAATGCCACCCCCAGGCAGAGGGACACTGGCCATGCTGCTCCAGCAGGGTTACAGAAGGGTGGCATCACTGGGGTGGGGGACTCTGGAGGGGGCATGTGGGGGTCACAAGAGAGAAGAAACAAGAAGAGACACAGGAGGAGATGTGAGGATGCACAAAAGGAGGCACAGGAAGGGATAGAGCAGAAGCTACAGGAGGAGGCATGTAGAAGGGGACAGGGCTGGGAACAGCTCTTGAAGGGAGGGGCTCCATGCTGGGAGAAACCCTGGGAGGGGAATGTGCCTGTGGGGGACCCATGCTGGACCAGGGACACCCCTGAAGGGACTGCAGACCATGGACGACTCAGGCTGGAGCATGGTATTAGTGAGAAGGAAAGAGCAGGGGAAGAAAATAACAAAAAAAGAAAAAAAGGGAGTGACAGCAAGAAAATGACTTCCTGCACTTCCCCTCTCCCTACCCAAGGGACTGGCAGGGTCTGAGTGTAAAACACAGTGAAAATGGAGGGAGCTGGGCTCACGGGAGGGAGGTGTTGGACTGAAGCTGAGCCCAAGGAATGGGATAAAAAGAGGCTTCCCTTGGCGTTTAATTATCTAAGTCTTCTTTGTTTTCCAATAACCAAATCAGTAAAGAAAAGTTTATGTTAATTGGATATAAATCAAATTCAGTGAAATTCCCTGAACTGACACTGTTTTGCCTGCAACAGACACATATGAAATAATTGAAGGCTTTTAGCCGATAAGGCTATAAGGAAAAGCTTCAGAAGGCAAGTCAGGATCATTGACAGAGCCCTCAAACCAGAAGTAGAGTGCAAAATGCCCCCAGTACTTCTTTTGTTATAAATCTGTACGCAGCCACTGAATCTGCAAGAACAAACACAAGCAGATGACGATGGAGGTCGTGCACTGCTGCTGGCACTGGAGTCCAAGACACTACACCTAAATCATGGCTGATGAATGGATCTGGTGTGACCAAAGGAAGAGCGAGTATCTTAGAGACAGCCAGGTTTCCAGTCTTCGTGAACCAGCCAAAAAGAGCAAAAGACCGCTACGTGCTCTCATGTTCTCATCCCCTTTGCAGAACTGCATCACTAACCGATCAGGATAGCCAGTGACCAAGTGTGTTGGTAGATGAGATACTGGCAGATGCAAAAGCAGTAGGTCCTCTCCATTGCACACTGGTTCCCCTGTGCATATGTAGACCAATCTGCACACATCAGCTGCATCTGTAGCAATTCTTTATCGCAGCCGCAGCAGCCATTTGTACAGAAATCCTGTAGATTACTGCTCAAAGCATAGGGCAGCTGTCTGTCCAGATCAATACAGCTGGGATGTCTGATACAGTTCAGCAAAGTCAGGGCACCTCTTCTGCCTCTCAGACAGCAAAATTCCACTTTATTTTGACTGAGATTATTTCCCTTCTTCTGCATGTGCTGAAAGCAGCTATGTTTTTCTGGCCTAATTGCCTTGCAGTCACTCTAACTCTAGCCTAAAAATGGCCCACTGAGGTGCACCTCAAATAAAATCACAGAAACATCCCCGTGTATTCCAGTACCAGCAGCCAGGAAGAGAGACATCTCAAGGTCCCACAGTGAACAGGCTGGTGAAATTTAATAACAGCATTGGCAGTCAGATTTATGTAACTTTTATGAAATCAATAGTACTGGACTCTCCAAAATGACTTGAAGAGCGAGACCCCATACAAATGTAATTAAGCACAAATGGCAGCGTGCTTTCTGTGCTCATGAACACCGCTGCAAAGCGGTGTTCGCTTTAACATGAGCAGCAGTTGCCTTGAACTTGCTGTTGCTGATGCGAAAATACCATTGTCACTAATCAAGGCTGCTTGTAAAGTAACAGACACTCATCCTTATTTTAATGGGGCTGGTGTTTGAGTTTCAATGCTCTGCAGGAGACAGGTAGGAGATGAGATGGAGTTTGTGAGATAAATTTTCACCTATAAAGTCCAGACCTCATTCAACTGACTTCTACCTCATGTTTTCCCCAAAGCAATGTCAAAAGATTTTGCAGTGCAGGACCATGACCTGTTCCCCACCCCAAAACAACAGGCCCATCTAAGGGCTTGGGTGGATTTGTGGCACAGATAGGTGAGTGCTGTGCTGAGCTCGCATGTCCTTGAATGGCCTCCAGCCATATCCTCCTGCAGCTTCATGCAATGACCTTTTCCTTCTTGTGTCCCACGCCACCAGCACTCCCACCCCCTCCACCCTGCATCCTAGCTTAAAGGGTCACATGAACAGCAGGGGACAAGAAAACGGTCTAGGATTAAGACCTATACGAAGTGAAGAAAAGGTGACAAAATTCCAGTCAGTACACAAATCATAAATGTAGGTGGTTGAGAAGCTGTTGGTGGGAAAAGGGTGATCACACATTTTAATTTTTTCAGTCTGCCTTAACTGAATATTTTGTTTTCCTGTTGGATAAAAGGCACATGGAGGTAGAGGGGTAGATGTCACAAAGCTGTCATCAGGCTGTTTTCCACACTTATTTTCTGAAATTTGAAATGACACTGAAAGTTGAAAATTTGAAAAAAAAAAAAAATCTTCACAGAGCTATCTGTACACCTCTGTCATAATCTTAAAAGGAGAGGTATATTTTTAACAGCCTCAGGGGAAAAAACATGTTAGGAAAGTTCAGAAAAGCTTGAGTGCTGTTACAACCCAAAAATACTTCTAATCATTAAAGGCGTTGCCTTTTCAACCTTCTCAGCTGACTCTAACAGTCTCCCTGGCTTTGACTAACATCTTGCTCCACCAACACAGCAGTCTGTCTCTACAAAGAGACCTCGGGATGTAACCTCTCGGGCAACGTGTGCACTGCTACAGCTGGAAGTTGCCACTCCTGTGCAGAGCAGCCTTGAAAAGCTGTATTCAAGCACAGTTATCTATGCAGTAGTTTTCAACTTATTCAGCCCTGCGAATGGCTTATGGGCTATGTCAAAGGAAACACAAAAGGTAAAGAAAGGTCACTCTAATATCTCCAAAACTAAATTGATGATAAAGGAATCTGTACCGCTAGTAGGCAATTTTTAGGGGTCCACAAATAGGATTGAAAACCACGGTGAGGTGCTTCAGTCTGCACTGAAACAGCTGTATTACTCTGCCCTTTTGAGATGCCGAATACTAGCTGCTGGCTCCTCCAGTATAACCAAGGATACCTTCCTGCAGGCCTAGATTTCAGAGCTGGTAGGAACAGCTTACTAAATTGGTCAGGAGTTGTGGAAAATTTAAAGTTGAAGATTCTAACTTTTTTTTTTGTTTTCCAGTTTTTGTCTTTATTCCGTTTTATTTTTTTATATTTGTGTCCTCTCTTTTCCTTGGAGCCCTCTCATCTATTCATTGGATCTATTTTCACTGTTGAACCTATCATTTCCTACTCGTAGAAAATCTAATTATTTTCTTGGTGAAAAAGTATGGTTTTGCTTTAACCGTTTTCATGAAAACTGGTAAACCTAAATTGTGGAAAGTTATGAATGTAAACACCAGCAAATCAAAATAGTAGTTGAGTTCCTATCAACCTCCCCACAATATAAGCATACACAAAAACCAAATGTTACCTCTTTCAAGGTGTTTGTTTTTTGGTTTTCTGTTTGGTTGGGGTTCTTTCTCTTTGTTGCCATACTTTCTTTTCTACTCATTGGACCATTCCTAGTTTTTTGTGGTTTAAAAGCTCGGTCTTTTTATAGTGGTGGCTGTGGTGGTGACATAATAAAAAAGCAATTAATTATATTCCAATTTCATTAATCATCCTATAAGACTGTACTATTCCATTAGCAGGTTAGTCGGATGCTCAGCTTCTTGCAAGTGTGCCTGGGTCTCCCACTTCAATGTAGTGTGTGCAACTGATCCACTTCACACTCTGAATGTCTTGTCTGTTTGGATGATGAGCTTATAGGAGAAGGAACATCTGCTCTCCACGTTTATGTGGTGCTGAATACACTGAAGATCTCTTCTTAGTTGGCCACTGCCAGTGGCTAGAATCTTCATCATTAAAAAATATATATGAAAAAACTTGGCTTAAGCATCAGGTATTCCTTCACCTATTGGGATTTTTTTTCCCCTCGAACTATTAAAGGAAATTTTGCCTTAGGGAGATGATTTTATTTTAAAAACATATACATATTACACAATCACCAAAGTTTAAAAGAAGTGCATAAATTGAGGGGGCCAAGATTTAAAAAATGCTTCTTAAAAAAAAGACATTCAGCCTAAGTTATTATTTTTTCCAGTCCTTCTTCATAGTATTCATAGGCTTCTCTGATAGTTTAACTGTATGTGGGCTTATGTATCTGCCATTAAGTGGGAAAATTTGAGAATACTGCCCTAAATCAGTGGGGAACAGGAGCCTGTACAACAGGGAAGTTAGGACCTAAAATGCCTTTTATGTAGAAGTCCAGTCAAAACATAAATGCACTCATCTTCCTCCTTCTCCTCCCCCTCTGAGAGCTCAGCAGAGCCAAGAGGACTTGGCTGTAAAGCTCCTTTCCAGCAAGGCTGTAACAGAACTCAGGTCCCAGATGAAGGATTTTTTTCTTAGATCTTCCAAGCAACATTCTAGGTTAATAGGGCTGTCTTCACTCTTTCTTCATCATACACCTGTTTAAAAGGTACAAACATCTTCCAGTATGCCAGCCTGACAGGGCTCAGGTGGGGGAAGATCAATATTTTATGGCCTTGGTAAGTGATTGCCTTTATGGTTTCAGCTGCTTTTAGGATTTGCTCCCTCTCATGTATGTCAGACAGAGAAGCAATAACAGTGTTGCTGTAACTGGCTGCTTTTCTGTTTAAAGCAATGATTTCTTGGGCTCATGCATTTCCATGCTTTCTTACCGAGATCCCTTGCTAGATTTTATCACACAATCCCAGTTATCCCAGTTCACAGGGCGTGAAATAGCCCAAGAAGTATCATGACACACATTTCTCTTATGAATATGCACTCATTCACACTGCCACTGTGACAATCACATTACAGTCTCTGCAGTACCACTGTCAAACCTAGAGCTAGTCCAATAGCTTGTTTGCTGTTCCCCTCCACAGGGACTGGCTGCCATCAGGATGCGCATCCCAGCTGGGGAGGGGGCAAGCTCTGCTGACCCTCCCACGCTGCCTCCTGCGGCACCTGAGCTTGGGACACCTGAGGGGTCAGCCTTGCTCTGCGAGCAGGGAGAAGGCAGGGGAAAGCAGGCAGTAACAGCTGGATCTGAACCACCCAAGCATCCTCAGAGGACCACGTTGCACCCCATGGCGTTCACAGCAAGGGTTTCTACTGCTGCTTCACTTCTGGTCTGTCTCTGTCTATTAATACATTTTCTGGCCCCAGTGCTCCCATGACTCCAAAGGCAAGCTTGCTTCAGTCGCTGCTCTGCATTGTGTTTAAGTATGTTCTTAGCCCTTAACACATGCTTTCATCCCGCTGTAGCCAAAGGGCACTAAGCACTGGCTGAAATACCCTCTGGAATGTGAACAGGGACCCAGGGCCCTGGCAACCCCAAGTAAAAAGCGAATGCAAAGGAAGACTTTCTCTGTCAGTAAACAAAACAAAGCAAGCTGATTTTTAAACCTTTTGGCATGTCTGAGTGTCTTTACCGCCACTGATGAAGAATAAACAATGCAATTATTAATTATTGATGATCGCTAATAAGAATGATGATTATCATCACAATCATCCAGCCTTGCCATTCCTGCCACCTCTCTAATCAGTGTGATCTTGCTGCTATTATACATAATTGTGATCTTCCAAGTCAGGGTAGGCAAGGAAGCAACCTTGCAGTGTAAATACTAAATACTTAGCATAACAAGAGTGAGAGCTCCCTGGCTTGGAGCAGAGCTAAGCAAAGTCACGGGCTTCCATTCTTTTTAATTTACCATCTGTTCTGTATGACATAGCCTGCATCTCTTTAGGGTTTAGTACCCATTTATTATCCAAAAGCCACCTCTGCCTGCTATTAAAATCACGTTGGAGTGATTTAGAGAGGGAATCCGTCCATTTGCCCAAGTGGAAAGATGTGTCATCAGCATAAACCTAAATGCTGCAGCCTTCCTGGACTCCAGGACTGGGAACTGCCTCACCAGCACATGTACGTTCTGTCAGCTCCGGCCCTTTCCCTCCTCCCGGCAGAGCCAATTACCATGGACTTGTCATTACACACATCCCCTTCTCTCATGTTACACATGCACATATCACACACACACACACTTTTCCATCTTGCTTTTCCTCTCTGTCTGTCTCCTGCAAGGGACCTGACAGAGTCCCATCCCACTGCTACCTCATCTCCTCTTTCCTTTTAACCCCAGTCTCCCTGGTAGTTGCCCTCTGTCTGTTGCAGACTAAGCTAGCACACTTGTTATTCTTCCCCTGCATTCCCTTTAATCATTCACTCTTCTATATACCAGGCCATGTGAGCATGCTCCTTACCCCTTCGATTTCCAACATACACCTTGTTCCCACACCCTCTCACTCAGCCTTACACTCTTTCCCAGTTCTCAACGTCCTCACCATTATTTAATAAAACACAGCACAGGTGAAGATAATTGCCATCACTTCCACAGTCCCCTGGGACATCTCAGAAATCTCCCACAGGTACCCAGACAAGCATCTCACCCTAATAGCAAATGACTGTTAAACTAAGCAAGAGATTTTCAACACACTCTGCAAATTGAACCCAACAATGCCCCCTCCACCTCCATAGCTGCCTTCCATGGCTTTAGCCACTTCCAATTAACTGAGAAGCCCAGAGCTCTCCTCAGGGATCCAAGACAAATGGGATTTGGGCCAAAAACAAGCCAAGGGAGGCAAAACAATTAAATGAGAGGCAGCTTGGCTCCAGGACCCTGGGGCTGGACTTCTGGGGGATGGGGGCTATGGGGGAGCCCATAGCCGGAAGCTTGATCCCTACAGAGCCATCAGGCGGGATATAGGTGGCAAAGCTCCCTGCACTGCAGGGAGAGAGCACGGTGGTACTAGTAGTACCACAAACATCTGTCTGTCCATGGAACTACAAAAGGGAGACCTTTCTGCACACTAAATATTTAGGATCTTGGCTGGTTTGCTGAGACAACAGCCATTTTGTTTTCAGGCTCACTACAGGAGAGGCATGTGTGCTACACTTTCCCATGGAGGGTGGAAGATGAATAGAGTCATTGCCCCAGCTTAAAACTTTTTAATGAAAAACCTGGCATCACCGATGTGTGTCCTTGCTTGCTGTTATTTTTCCTTACCTAATTTACCTGATAGAGTACAGTAGGGGGAGGGAGGAAAGCAGAAAAAAGACAAGGGAAAAATGGGTATGTTCTTACCAGAAATTCTGAATTGATTCAAAATTAATTCCTCCCCTCTATTTTGAATCAATACTTCAAAATCAAAAACTCAATTTGTGTTTTAGCCTCAAATACCTTTTTTTCCCCGACAAACAGGCTACAATATATGTTCAGATTTTGTTTGGTTGGTTGTTTTTTTAAAAAAAAAGAACAATAGCCTGAAAATGAAATGGCATGTTAAGACTTTCTAGTATTTCATTTAGAAATGTTGATTTGAAATGAGAGTCACAATTCAGTACTTTCCTAGGGGTTGAGCAGCTGATTTCTAGAGGGCTGATGGAAAGAGGGGATGCTGAAGTACCAAGGCTTCTCAAGAAGTGGGTCATTTGGCTCTGCCACTCCTTTTGCTTGAACAGCTTGTAACTAGATGGCCATTTGCCCCCATGGTGGGGCAAAAGAACAGGAGGCATCTTAGACACAATTTGCTTCACACTGGCTACCCTCAGTGAAGACCAGAACTGCAGAAACTGAGACAGCAGGAAACAGTGTCATGAGATGAGTAAGGGCTCAGTCTGATTTCGGGATAAGCCTGGGACTATTGGAAGAAGAGTGCAGTGGGAAAAGCATATCCCCCTTAGCTGTCCTACCTCATCCCATTGTCCCATGCCAATTCTGTTGGGTTTATCCAGACAGAGCACACTTCAGCCCGAGGGCAGAGTGGGACTCCAGGGTATGCTCTTTTTTGCCTCTGCAGACCACCGGCGCTGCAGGTATATGGGGCTGGAAAAGACTGACTGACCATGTAAGAGAAAGACTGACTGATGACCTGTCACTCTGGGCAGTGAAATGCCCCTGCTTTCACTCTGCTCTGGCAAGTCTGACACCATCTCCCACCGTCAGCTGGGGCTCAGCAACTACTCCAGCCCAATACCTCCATCTAACCAAGAGCCAGCAGATCATCACTGCACAGGACAGTAGTGAGGGGCTGATGTGAGGAGCCCTGGGCTGGAGGAGCCAGGGCAGCTGCAAGGCAGGAGGGGCCACTGGCAGAGCTGGTGGGGGGAGCCCCAGGCTGGGAGAGCAAGAAGTTACTGCAAGTTGGTAATGTAGTGCATTAGTAGAGACGTGTGCATAGGGGAAGCTATATAGAGCTAAGTTTAGCTCTAGTCAACACCATCAGTCTTTCACTTTCATGAGCACTAAAATTGACTGAAACTCACTCAAAATATGTATTTTAAAAAATGGGAAAGGAAAAGAAAATGTCCGGTTCCTGTAAGATGATCAATAAGAGCCAGTGCTAGAGATGACTTTTTCAGCCACAGAGAAACAACTGTTATTGTTGAATTGCTCGGGAACTTTGCCAGTGGACAAAGATAAACTAATAATGTCAAGGAGAGGAGGGGTGAGATTGCTGAAACCTTAGCTACAGTAAGAGGGTTGATAGAAACATTTTGAAGCGGCATGTGGCAGGCCTCACAGAAAGCAATCAACTCCAAACAGGCACCAGGGGAAGCAAGGGGTGGGAGAGCACACACCTATGGCACCTCCACGCTGCTGCTGCTGCAGCTGCCTGAGCAGGGGAGGCACGGGATGCTGCATTGACCTGCTTCAAGTGCTAACCCATGGCACGCCAGAAACAGAGGGTCTGGCCTCTTGCAGGACTCTCCACAAAATATTTCATTGCCCTCCACTGCAATTTGGCTTCTCCTGCTCCCAGAAGGGCAGGCACTGTGGGGTGGGAGCATGGGGCGCCCACGGAGCGGCCCTGTGGCCCCAGGAGCAAATCGCCCTCTGTTACCATAACTCCTTCAGACATGCATTGCTCAATACTTCATAGCAGCTACTACCAAGACTTCCTTTCTGCAGCTGCGTCCCCTGTCACCCGTGGCTCTGCAGTAATCAATTGCAAGCCCATGCATCACCGAGAGCATGCAACCCTGGTGGACCCACCCACCGCATGGCATCGCACGGAGGGGACTTGGCTCTCGCTGCCAGAAAGCCAGCCCTTAAAGGGGGTCCGCGGGCTCTTCCAGGGCAGTTTACAGCAGTTGCTAGGTTGCTGACTGTAATAGTTTTGACTGGGAAGGGCTCCAGGGAAGACTAGAGCAGTCACAGGGTCATAGTTCCCTGAGTTTTTGCCATTTCATCCTGGACAAATAGTAAATCTCGTTCCCTAAAATAAAGCCCTTTGTATTTTGCAAAGCACTGCACTGAGGGCTGTTTCTCACAAGACCCTGTTATTCCTATAGCACCAGCCACGTGACACCAAGGCACAAATTTGGGCCATGATGTCCACTGACAATAAATGGAATGGCCTTGGACAGACTCCAATTTGTGCTTTTGAGAGATAGGCTGTTCTGTCTAATCCTGACCTTTTCAAAGTTTCCAAATACTCACTTCCATTACTAAAGAAAAATCACTGCACAGTTTGGTGTTTGTGTGTTTGCTCAAAATTTCCCAGAATTCAAAGGATGACAGACCAAACCCCAAACCAGACAGTGCTCAAGGCGGGGGCAGCTGAGCCATGGTGTGCCAGAGGGGCTTGCTGATGGGCGCAGAACCAGCCAAAGCAAGAGTCAAAATAAAAACCCCGGGAGCCTGATTCCAGGACAGCATTCTGACTGCAAAATTATGTTTCCTAGCAGCTCCTGTCACAAGCGATGGGGTAATTACTCCTGCCTCACCCTCATATACTTTTGAAATATCACTGGGTCACTGGCTGCTTGACAAAGGAAAATGGTATTTTGTCACCTGTGTTGTGGAAGGGGAAACTGAGGCATGAAGGAAGGTGAAATAACTTACCTGAGGTTATTCAGCAATTGAGTGGGACACCTGGGGCTAAAATCATGAACTGTCAAGAGCCCAAGGTCTTTCAAGTTTCAGGGTCAGCAAACATTCAGCTCTAAATACAGGTACCTGTTGCAAGTTTTATGAATGGGGAGGGAGGGGTGTCCTTTGCAACATTTAAGGTCCTGCAGCCCACATCTATCTGGGCATTTTGGAGGCTGCAGCCTCATCACTTTCAACAAGAACTCCGATCCTACAGGGATGGATGGTGCCTCAGGTTACCACATCTGTGACGGGCATTAGGGAGCATGGACTCTGCAAGCATCCCATCAAAGCCTCAGACCTCTGGCCTGCTGAACACACTTTTTCACTAAAAAGTTTTTTTGCATGGCCCACTCTGTTCGCAGCATCTCTGCTAATAGAGATGCTTGTTTGATTCTGACACTTGCTTCTGCAAGGACACCTCAGCCCTGGTCCCCCCAGCTCAGTAGGCACAGAGCACAGAAGAGTCACCAAAAGCACGTGTTGACGGCTCGGTCCTGCCGGCTGCCACGCAGGCAGGAGCCCACATCTCCAGAATAGCCCAAGCCCTGTGCTCCCCTCCCTCTCCATGTTTGTGTTGCTCTTTAAATGGCTTTGTTTTGCTTAAGCATCCCTTTTAAAGCAATGTTTAGCTTCCAGTTGGAATGAGCTCCAGGAAGCATGTCCGGGGCCCTGCCTGGAACAACGGCCTGTAATTTACGGTGAGTTATGTTTCAATTACCTCGGTGTTATAGCGTCTTGGTGAGGGCAGGCATTATGTCATGTCAGGGATACGGGCGAGGGAGAAAATACAGACGCTCCCATTACAGCCAGTGATGGAGCAGTTTTAATAATACTGCAGGAAAAAAATAAAGAGAAGGGGAGCGCAAATGACTTTCCAGCCATACCATTACTGCACATTAGTAACATGGTGCAGCCAGGGAGGGAGAGGGGGAGAGGGGAGAGGGGAAAGGAGAGGCACAGCTGAGTGGCAGGGAAGAAGAAAAGGGAGAGGAGATAGGCAGAGTAAGGGGAAAAATATGGCGAGGTAGGAGGAGAGAGGGAAGGAGGGAAGGAAAGATAGAGAGAGGGGCAGAGAGGGAGAGAAGGGCACCCACAGAGCAGGGAAAGAGAAAGGCAAAGGGGCTGAGTAAGAAATGCAAAAGGAGAGGCAGCAGGAGAGGATGAGGCCTCAGTGAGTTACAGAGGGGTGCCGGCTGACTCAGCCCCACGACTCTCCCACCCCACAGCTCTCCAGCCCCACAGCCCAGGCTCCCACACATGGAAGCTACTGTGCCCCCCACACCTCCACTGTCCCTGGCTCGCTGGCTGGCTGTGGGGAATGGCAAGGCAGGCAAGAAGCCACAGGAAAGGGGAAGAGAAGCAATCGTTATTAGGCTTTTGTGAACAATATTGCTTTGTTGCTGGAACAAAGCACTCGACTTTCCAATAATAACAATCTACTTTTTTTTTTAATCAAATTTCCTGTGTCATTGTGGCTTTTTTTAATTTCGTTTCAGCAGGGTAAGCCTCTCACTTCCAACTTACTGCCTCAGTTGCCGCTCTCCCTTATGCTCAGTCACTCCTGCCCGTGTGCGCCAGCCCGCTCTCTCCTTCTTTATTTTCTTGACACAAATGGCAGTCATTGCTCAGAGAATGTGCTGGGTGAGCCTGCTTTGTAATTCAAACCTTTTATTCAGGTTACCATTATGTACTAAAGAGGAAAATATGTATTGGCTAAACGGCCTTCTTACGGATGGTCCTTGTGGCCGGAAGGGAAGGGCTTGGGCACCAGACCTCATGTGGACTGGTGGCCTCCCTGCCCCACTCATCACCTGTCTGTGTGAGAATCCAGGTCATCCTCACTTCCACCCGCCTTTCCACTGCACGAGAAAACCCTCAGGTTGGAGATGAATTTGTGCCTTTCTGTGACTGTTCATATGTGAGTGTAGGCTTATTCCACCAGTGCAATGCCGTAAAGCCCCAGCATACCTAAGGCAGGGATTTCCCACCATCACAATTGGTGTCTCCAAAAGCTGTCTCCCTGTCCCTCATAATCAGAGTTTCCAGAATGCTGTGCTAGAAGACAGCAGGGATAATATTGCATTGTTTCAGGTTGTGCACCTGCAAGCCTTTCAGTACCATATCCATACAGTACTAATGATTGCAGTCGTGTAAATGTGACCTGACCCAGGCACTGACACATGGTGCCACATCTCTTGTGCATGCAATGAGGAGCGCATGCCTGCCTTATGCCAGTTATGAGAAAACAGGACACCAAATGATCTGGTTTAACATTAAAAGAACACACTCCAGTGGAAAGCCTGCAGAAGCAGTTCCCCCATCAACATGCTCTGGTTATCCGTGTGAGTTTGCACTGCGTCAACAGCTTGCCACTGTGTGACTGGCATTTTTGCCATTCAGGTACAAAAATCCCAAATACTGACTCATCCTACCATTGAACCACACTGCAGGCTTCCCAGCCCTGCTGTACAGCGTGCTGTGTGTTAGACTGTTTGCAGCTGAGGGGTGCACTTTCCTAGAGTGGTACTTCTTAGTGATGCTCGCACATCACTTGCTGCATCAAAGCAGGGTGCAGTTGTGTCTCCCTCCTGAAGGCATCTGGATAACGCTGTGGTGGGGCACATGTAGTGCAGGTAGGAAGATATCAGAGATTGGGGGACTGCTACCAGCAATTTAAAGTGGAGGCTCCCTCAAAATATTCTTCAGCCACTGGATTATCCCAGTTTTATAGGAGGACACACACAACAGAGGAAATGGTTAAAGTGGCCTGAGTACCACATTAAGAAGTTCACCTTTTCTGCTTGACCCCTGAGACTGTGGATGATTTTCTGGTCAAACCAGATTTCTTGCCTGGACTTTTCAGGGAAGATTTCTATATTGTCCCTGGACCTCCCTGAAAAGGAGAGTGTGACCTGCCTCATATTGTCTGAGGTGTAGTCCAGAGTTTGTTGTTCACTTAGCGTCTCTTTGCCTCAGGGAATGTTTCAGAGGAACTTACATGGCAAATGCATCTAGTCTGCATTATAAACAGGACATATTTCTTTTTCCAAGTAGAGATTATCTTGTTTATTTATTTTTTATTTATTTGGTGCCATGGGGATACATCTGCACAGGCAGTTAGGATTCAGTTGCATGCAGAAAAGGGCAACTTCACCCAGGCAGTCCTACCACGGCCCCTTATTTGTCTTGCAACAAATTTAGCAGCAAGAATCTCTGAGAACCTCTTTCTTCCCTCCATTTCTGAGCTCACAGATGTTAAACACAGGCGATGCAGATCTGATGGCCTTGTGGTTCCAGCTTCTCCTCCTTGTTTCCAGCTG
The DNA here is from genome assembly GCF_963921805.1 of Phalacrocorax carbo. Taxonomy (NCBI): domain Eukaryota; kingdom Metazoa; phylum Chordata; class Aves; order Suliformes; family Phalacrocoracidae; genus Phalacrocorax; species Phalacrocorax carbo. The sequence goes on along the minus strand of NC_087513.1, from coordinate 89,970,962 downwards.
CTAAATCACACTTAAAGATGTTAACAATACACAAAATACCCTCAACATATGACTTCTCTGTGCAAGTGATCACTGGAGCAGTCGCAGGGGTATTATTAAATTGCCAAGGAGAAGAAACACGTCCCCCCTAGTTCTGAATGGAAACGGAGGCATCTGTAAGGCAGCTTCCTAAACAGGAGGTGGCCCACGCTTTAGAAAATTTTGAGGGTCGCCACACAGGAAAATTTTATTTTAGGAAGCACAGACTAAGCGATTCACCTGTACTGTATTTATTGGTTTCCCTCCATTGTGGTTAGTCATTACAGTCATATTGCAGCTCAATTCTTGTCAATGGATTTTTTTAAACACAGCACAGTGACTAGTGTCTTTACCTGCATAAATTTCCATATGTTTTGGGGTTTTTTTTAACCTAAAACATGAAGTGCCTGTGGAATATGCGGATATGCCTTTGGGATGATTGTGAGTAAACACGTGGGTAGCAGCATGTTTGCAAACAGCTAATGCTCTGAGACACCAGCCGACAGAAAAGCAGGTCCTGCGGCACTAGAAGAACTACAACAGACAGTTGTTGGGCAGCTGGGGATAGAGTTTCATTCCTCTTCATATGGGGGAGAACTGGCCACAGATGTTACGGGAGGGCTCTGTGTCACAGACTTAGCAGGCAAGTTTGGAGTTCCCCTTTCCTCCTACTGTCAATAACTATATTTCCTCACAGCTACAGCTTGTTGTCCACTTGATTGCCTGCGGTATCGCTTGAGACTGCAGGATCAAAAGCTTGCACAGTAACTGGGTCAGAGAGTCTCCTTAGAGGAGACTGTGCTGTGTTTCTCCTCATCCCAGCCACCATGTTAACCGAGATGCAGTGAACAAGTGGAAAATGTGGTGTTGGGTAAAATAACCAGGCTTAATGTCTGACTTTAGAAAAATTGTGAAATAAGGACTAGCATAAAATTGACTGCTTTGAGAAATTTAGAATAGCAGGTCCTAAAAGTCCTTCTGTAGCACAGCCCTGCCCCATCACTTTGGGTTGTATAATAGGATGTATTAGGATCCAGTTACAAGACCAAGTCCACTAGGGAGTGGAAGTGTGAAGCTTAATACAGTATCACAGAAATGGAAAGCTTCTTTAATGGTACAGAAGGGACTTGTGCTTGAAAGCATTTAACAGAGCCTTGGTAAGTAAACTGTAGTAATTGAGCTAGCAAAGGCATTTAGATTGAATACTTTGTATACGTATAACAAAATCAAATAAGCACCAGGAATAACTATTCTTCAAAGGGATAATTTGAAATGCTTCTATTCCCTCTCCAGACAAAGAGCACTTACTTGTTTCAGCATGCACACTTCATTGTGCCATGTAGCTACAGTGACTCCTGGTTTGTGAACACAAAAGGATTTAAACCACAATGCATTAATGTCAAGCTTCATACCTGCAGTTATTTCTAGTCCACCAGGGAATACAGCCCTCCAGAACTTCAAACTGAGAACTCAGCTGATCATGGCATCCTCTGGGACTAATCCTCCCTCTGCTTCTCTCAACTCCAACTCTCTGCTTTCCCTGTGGATCACTGTTTATCTGGAAAAGAAACAGGGGTGCTGAAAGGCATGGGAGGGGAGCTGCATAACAAGCATGAGCAAACCATCAATGAAAGCTTCACTGTGGTCAGCTTTATGTTAGAGAAAGAGAAAAAGAGAGGTAGAGAAGATGGAAAGCTAAGGTCAACACAAGCTTTAAGGATCTGAACTCTATACCCAGCAAAATTCTAGTGTTGAATACAAGAGTTTGTCAAAGGTCTTAATAACAGTTGGGTCAAAGAACATCCATTGGGATTGTTTATGTTTTCCTTGAACTGAAACCTGGGGTTTTCCCTTGCTAGAATTTAGGAAGGAAATGGAGGCAAAAAGCAGTGTCATGCTTTGGAAGTTGCAGCAGGGCCTTATGGGGTTTGAGCTTCCCTCCATTTTCCTCTGGGAGAGGGTCTTGTTTAGATGTGAATCCTAAGATGAAGGTCTGAAGAACTGCACTTGCCACTACAGCACCATATTAAGATCTAACTTTGCAACGTTGAAGTAAAACATTTAAAGTGTAGTGTTTGAAGTGGAAAGTAGAGGTGCAGTTTGAAATTTTAAATGGAGAATGTTTTTATTTTTATCCTATTTTGGTAGAAAATCTTGTTTGGGGACAGCTTTATGAGAAAAAAAAAGTGGTGAACAGGAACTTACTAGACATGAGTTTGGTTTAACCTGTTTGGGCTCCTTTGACATTCAGGAGAAATCCAGTTCAAGGATTTTCATCTGAACAAGAGGAAATGAGATTAAATTACCCACTGAAAAAAAAAAACAAAAGAACCTTTAACCAAGTTTTGGGCACAGATTTGTGTGTCCGTGTTTGAAGGTGCTGAGAAGTGAATAGAAGACAAGGTATGGAAAAGGATGAAAACAAGGAGGAGAAGAGAGGCAGACAACAGAGAGGGCAAAGATGGAGGCTCACTTCAGAGAGCAGACTTCAGGCAAAGAATCAGTTGCAACCCATGTTGGAGGCAGGGAAGACAAGGGAAAAAGGAGTGGCTTTATCAGACCTTCAGACGCTGTAGGAACATATGTCTTATCAGATGGGAAGGGCACATCTTCAGACCTGTGCAGCAACCCTAGCTTTTGCAGCAGAGAATATTCCAGAAAATGTGTACCATGAAGGAGCAATGTTGGTGCCTGGAGAGTGGAGTGTCGTAGCTGGAACAGTGAGAGCTGAGATGAGGATGAGACAGTATCTTTGAGTTCCTTTATTTAAACAACAAAATAAGGCTGAATACGTCTTAAATTATGACATACTGGATTATTCTTATACAGGTACATGCAACAAAACAGTGTGATGATAGAAAAAGGAACACAAGGTCATTACTGCATACAGAAGGTCATTTTTGCGCTCTCCCACCTTCCCCCCCCCCCCCCAGTTAGCAAGGCATGCAGCTATTTGCAAAAATTTGGGTCTAACTGTTCTTTCTCTCTTCTTAGTGAATTTTCTCACCTCCACTATCCCAACCCACCACCCACCTTCCGAGAAAACCAAAGCTCCAGTTATTTGTTTGTAACATTTAATTCTTACTTGAAGAGCTTAAGTTACTGAGTTTAAGGAAAACAAAGAATGCTAAACAACTTAAATGGCCAACAACTGACAAATAGCAAATAATCAAAGCACTCAATTCAAACATAAATGAGGCCAGGGATTGCCTATTATTCTGTCTTTGCGCACTACCCAGAAAACAGGCAGAGGGGGTGCATTCATGGTCAATCCCTAGGCACTGTCATAATAAACATGATTAATAGGCTATAATTTACCTGCACAAATAATTCAATGAACAAATACAAACAACAAACAAATTTGGGCAGCCACGATCAGATCTTGAGCAGAATAAAGTAAATTCACTAAATAAATTGGTATCAACTAGTCCTAGTAATTGCATTCCATCTCCCAGAATGGCTCCGGGATTACTTATGGAGCCCAAAAGCCTGCCAAGCATTTTACAGGCTATGTCCATTCTGTGCCTATGAGAGTGGATTCACTGCCTACACCCAAATCACTGAGCGCTTGCATTTGCATTGACATTTTTATGGGGCTTTCTAGCTTCGCAAGTGTTTTCTAAGGGGTGAAGTTTAAAATAGCTCTGGTCCTCTTGTAATATTCCTGATTAAGTAACAGGATCAGACTAGGTTTTGCATTTTTTCAGCCACAGAAATTACTTACTGGGGGCATTAAAATAAGAGCCCCTGGAGAAACACGTGCACAGGTTATAGATAAGCCCTCGGCACTGCATTAGCTTTCCATGTTATTTGCCTTCCCCGTATCTTGGTTGTCCTGGATTTTGAGCTTGAGTCTCAGCTCAGCAGAGTCCCTGGAAGTGTGTGCTGTCTTTAGCCAGCTACGAGAGAAGAGAGTACCTCTCCTCCACAGACCAGAGCTCTGGTCTATTTTGTGACTCCCAAGCAGAGATCTTGCTCTTTGGAAGAAATGCTGAACGCAGCTTTCCTGGGCCATGCATCCTCCCTCCTCCCTGCCTCAGCCAGGCAGCAGTGCCGAGCACGGTGGGTAAGCGCAGGTTCCACGACAAGGTAAGATAAATGGAGAAACATGCGCTGCAAGAGATGTTTATTGAGTGAGATGCTAAATGAATAACCCAATCAATGCTGTAATATTTAATTCAATACAAACTTCAGATTGAGAGTGTTCCCCATTTATTTTGTGCTGTCACAGAAATTGTCGTTCATTAGAGCAGGGCGCTATCATTAAGGGGAAGAGATTTCCAGCAGAGGGGGGCTGGCTCCTGGATGTGCAGTGAGTACAGCCTGTGCAAGATCGTGAGCGATGGAGAGTTTAGTACTTTCCTTCTCTGCAAGGGACTTTGGGGAAGGCAAGAGACATAGTGCTCTTCTGAAATGCTCCCACCTTCTGTAATGCCTTGTGCCAGCATAACATTTTATCCATGTGGAAAGGAGCTGTGCCTATGCCCTGGATTATCTGGACACACCAGCCATGAGTTTAGACCATACTATTCTCTCCCTTTTCTGGGCTCCCAGTCTTCTACCGGGACAATCCCATCATTCACATTCTAAGCAGAGAGCTGCAGTCAGAGATGGGGGGAAGTGAGGAGCTGTGATTGTGTCCGGGGAACTCAGGCAGTGCCAGCTATGCAGCAAAAGGAGAAAGGGGAAGCAGAAAAACTCTATTCCTGGGTGAAGTCCTGGACTGTTGTCCTGCCCTTGCCATATGCCTCCCCAGTGTTCCAATGCACATATCTCCTCAGCACTGTGAGGAAACTGCAAGGTCAGCTGCAGCGTGCCAGCATACCTTGCTTGTGCTTGGACTAGCTTGCAGGCAGCCCTGACTGCTGGCATGCTGTCCTGCCTCACCACCAGTGCAAAGTGCTCACCCTCTAACACATGTGCATTGGGATGTCATGGCAGAGGTTGCCAGCTGGCTGGACACCCCTTGCTTGTGACAGGTGGCATGTTGTCTGTAAATCACCCTGGCCATCCTGTTCAGTGCACCTGGCGCCCTGTCTCCCACATTTATAGCTGCCACTCTCATAGATCTCAAACCATCTGGTACAGCTCTAACCTGTCTGGTGCTTGATTGGATTTCTTGAGCATAATACTTGACTGAGTGGTGCCTGCAACTCCTTCCCTGTCCCATGTTGCCTCTGCCTGTTGTTGTTCTCTCTGGCCTCTGTCACTAGCCAGGCTGTGCCAAGATCCAGGACAATGTTTAAAGCATGGCATGACATCACTAAAGCCCCATTCTTTGAACTGGTCTATTCTCTTTTTTTCCTAGGGATTTACATGAAAGCGGCCTCAGGTAGTTCAATATTGATTTCCACATGGGTGTTTGAGAAATGTGTTCATTCCAGCAGGTTGAATACCTTCAGTGGGTGTTCTTCAAAGCCAACTTCACTCTTGAAGTGATCCCAGTTAGCTTATTCATTCCCTTCTCAAAAACTCCCTCATTCTTTCTTCTGCCTCTCTCTTTGCTCTCTCAGGCAAATCTTTAATTATCCCCCCAAGTGTTGCTCAGGTGAAGCAGTTGAAAACTGTGCTTAACGTGTCCTCTGATTACCCGCAGAGGACTAATGAAATAAGGACAGATTTAGTGAGTCTGGATGCACATGTGTTTGCATGCTCATTTAGTTCTTTTAGTTCTCCCCTCACAGAGGAAACCAAATCCTGCTGGCCCCCAGTGAACTTCTCCACTGCTTTCAGGGAGCTGACATGGTCACAGCGTACGTTTCTGTCAAGCCTCATGTGCTCTGAAGGTTTCTACTTCAAGGTAATTTACGAGGAACTGTTTTGAAAGGAGAGCACAAAACCTCCATATTAACTGGGGGTGATCTAGAAGGCAAAGCATATGTCAACACGGAGAAAACAATGTATGAATATAAACAGAAGCAAGCCCCTACTCCCCTTTTCCACCTAATCTATCCATCCATCCATCCATTCATCCATTCTAACCCTACCTCCTCTTCTCACTTCTCTTATTTTTATGGCTGCAAGAATTCTTGTTTCATCCACATTTCAAAGGCTGGTGAATAACCAGAACTTTGTCGGCATCTTGATTTTAAACTGAAAAAACAAACAGCACCCCCTCAGCCCCCCTTCTCCCGGTCTGTTCCTGCCAGAAACATAGCAACCAGCACGTACGGCTTTCTGCAGGCAGCCTAGTTTGCATTTAATTAGTTCTGTGATATCCTAAACTTCTTTCAACCTCCGCCCCCAGAACATCGCTGTAGAAATCCTCATTCCGGGAATGGCACGATGGAGCTGTCAAAAACCCAGCATCTGTGCCAGATTCCTGAATCGGGACGCGACTTGCCTGGAATATACTCTGCTACCAGGAAAATAAAGCAATGTAACTCTCTGTGGAGGAACAAAGACAGGAAATCTAAAGCCCATTTTATAAGCTGGGACATATGAGGTAGAGACATGAAGCTACCCGCTCTCAGAGCATCTGTCTGGTGTATCAGTAGCCAGGACAGGACAGGTGCCTGCTCTCCCTTGCTGGGAGGAGACAAGGGTTTTCCAAGGTGAGGAGGAATCTTGTGGGACAAGCAGTCCTAATTCCTAGCATCTTCTTTTCACAGCCATGCATCGCTGTGCCAGCTGTGAATAGGACTCCGTGAGTCTCATTGCAACAGGGCTTATATTTTCATGGATCACCTTTAGGTACTCAGTCCAAGGGCAGTGAACAGAAAAGGCAGAGTAACTTAACACTGGAGGGAAGGGGTTTGTGTGGACGGGTATGGTGATGCCTTCTGGTCATCCTACACTTTGTCAAGTGAGAGTGCTCAGGACCCTGATCAATAAACCCCCCTGCTTCACCTTGCAGAAAACACCACCTCCAGCTCTATGCAATCTCTGTTAGCTCCACCGACTCCATCCCAGACCTGGGCCCCGCCTCCAAGGCTTCTGCTTGGACACTGCACCCGGAGTTATCAAAAATGGCAATGCGATCAGCATGTGGCTGAATCAAGCTGGCTGCTGGGGAACCTTGTCTTTTGTATTTTTCTTCTGGAGTCCTGAATTTCCACCTACCGATCAATCATTCCTGCTTCCCCCTCCTCCGACAACAGGGGTTTCCCAAGAGGGTGTCAACCCCAGTGACTGTCCGAGGTGGTCAGTGAGATAGTTGTCTTTTCTCCCCAGAGCAAAGCCTCCTTCTTCTGTCCATGTACCCTAACCCACAGCTGATAACTGCCAGCCACAGGAATGCTTCTCACACTTGCCTGCATTTCTGCTAGCCACAGCAAACCTGAAAGCTGGAAACCAGGCAGAGCTAAAGCAGGCAGAGCTAAAGCAGGCATCGATATTTTTAATCACTCCGTCAGCCCACTAACCCTCTTTGATGCTTCAACCAGGCTTACAGTTGGCAAGAATGTTGCTGACAACGGTACCGACACGTAGAGACGGGTCCTTTTTCTGTGTGTGACAAGTGCGATGGAGCTTCTTGCTCTGGCCATTCGCAACCTCTCAGCAGGGGAGGCAGCCGCATTCACTGCCAGGACTCTGTGAATTAAAGCACAGGGAGCATTCACCACCTTCAACAGTTCCTCCCTCCCACCCCCTGCCACTCTGCTGCTGTTAAACTCACTGCAGCTTCAGCTGCTTTATCATCTCATTTGCTTTCTGATCTGACACCAGCCTGCCACGCAGCTGATCAAAGGCAGAAACCAGAGTGCAGCCGGGCTGAGCAGCCCCAGAATTCAAACAAACATGTCACTTCCCATCTCTGTATGTTAGACAACTTCACCTCTTTCTGTTATTGCCTCTTTTAATCTCTCCCTCCACACACACATACACCCCTTTGCTTTCTCTTCATCCTGTGCATTCATTTCCCATGCCCACATGATGTCACCTTTTCCCCTTCCTTTCTTGATCTTTCCCATCACTTTTCCCCCTTTTTCCCCTTGCCTCCAAAGTCCCCCTGTCTTCATGACTGCTCTCATTCCTTCCTTCTTTTTCTTACTACTCTTCCCAGCATGTTCACACTGTTTTACTTGATTGTTTCAGCTTCTGCCTCTTCCTCACCCTTTTTGGAGACTCTACATTGTTTTTCAGGGGTGAAGTCACTTTTTGGGGTGTGGAAGTAAGGTCCCAGAGGGGGTATTGTTTCCTTCGATGTCATGGGTGGACCATTATTAGTATCAGTATTATCTTTATACAGGTCCCTTGAATCAGTAAATGACCTTCTACCATGAAGTCTTTCATGGATCAGAAGCCTGTCAGCACTTGAAATCCAGTGTAGGGAAGAAATTCAGAGGTCCATTCCTGCAAGGAAGGAAGGAAGAAAAGGGAGAAAGGAAGAAAAAGAGAGTACAAAAGAGAGGAGACAAAGAGAAAAGAGAAGAAAAGAAAAAAAGAGGAAAACAAAATGACAAAAGGTATTTTTGACTTTTGGGGAGGGTGGGGATGACAGGCAGTATATACAAGCAGTTCAAATAGGAAACTTTTCATGTAATGTTGTTGAATTCCGTTTTAATGTAGTCATCAAATAACTCTTGCATCTCAGGCTGAACTAGCAATGCTTGGAACGTCTCTGGTAACTCTCTCCCTCACCTGCACAGTACTACAAATTAGTCTTAATTCTGGAGTTGGGCTCACATTTCAATATTGCAGTCTGCAACCAGTTATCACTCCAAATTGGGAAGGAGACCAGTTCAGACCTGATAGGGTTAGGAAATGAATGTTGAGTCTGGTCCCTGATGGCAAGCCCAGACTCTTGTCCTTGATGGTAGACAGACTGCATACATTAGAGAAAGGCACAGGAGTCACATGTGAGACAGGTGAGATAGTTTTGCCTCCACTTCCCTACCCATTAGCACTCAGCCAAAGCTTCAAGAGTTGGAAATTATGTTCCAAGGCTCAAACTAATCTGCAAAATTTGTATTGAGATCTGAACATCTCTGAGGTCTTCAAGCAGGCATTTTGGTCTACACCCAGCTTGATTAGTATTCCTGGATTCAATTAACTGAAATATAAAGAGATTATTTCACAACATGCAATCTTTTTTTTTTGTTACAGTAAAGTGAGGGAGTGGTGATTACAGAGCTTAATACAGCAGGCCTTGCTGTTCCACTGGAATCAAAAAGTGACATAAAATTAGGCCAATTTAGCCATAATTTCTTGGGGGAAGCTAGGAGTGGGGGAAAATATCTCTGGTTTTCCTTCATATGATTATTTTTCATTAGGTAATTCTAGAAAATATATTCCGTGGCATATTATATAACAGAAGAAACAGTTTAAATGAAAGACGCTTCATTTTCATCAAAATAAAGTATGCATCGAATCAAGGTTAAATACACACACAAAATTGTTTCCCCAGAATATTTTCTAATAGAAAACATCTTTCAAAAATTAGGGCTTTAATTCCAGTTCTTTGTCAAGCCCATATTTAAAAAATCTGAATCCTGGGTGCAGATGGTCATGTGGTTTATTTTGCTAGATACTTCCTCTGGGAACGATGGTCAGCCCCAAGGCCCGGTGCAGGGTTTGCAACAGGCACCCACCTGTGTGTTGCAGCTACATCCAGCCTGAGAGTGACTTCCAATGCATAGATGGTCCAAGAAGCACTGTTTAAAATTCCACCATGCACCTCCTTCCCCCACCTTGGTGAAGGGAAATGGTTGTCCACCACAGCAGCTGGCGACGAAACGTCTACTTCACTCTGTAACTTTGGACCACTCCTTGATTAAGTGCCCATCTGAGGGCTTTGCTAGCCATGGCAGTCCCAGAGCTGAACTCCTAAACATCAAATTCTCTTGCTTCAAATCCATTATGAAGATTTCATTTACAGTATCGTTCCACATCAGCAGCACAGATAGTTCTTTTTTGTAACCAAACCCACCCCTTACGCATCTGCAGATGCTCGCAAATGAATATGCTCTAAAATTTATCCTTGCCCATCATATTGGGGTATTTTAGCTTGTGGTGCTCCTTTTGAACCTCCTGACATTTCCAGTTGAAGGTGTCTCTTGTGCCATGGGACACTTAAAAAACACAGCTAAAATAAAGGAATTAACAATCTGTGGTCCCTAAATCCCAAGTTCTCAGCTTAATAATACTTTTTCAGCTGTGCAGTTCCAACATTCATAACTAGTGCTGAGAAAATAATTTGCAGCCAGTAATTTGCTGAAAGAATTTAGTCCCTTTCTCTGCTCACAGATGGTCCCTGAGCAAAATCAAAATTTCCTCGAATGTACTCATTATTTGAAAATACTCAACACATTTTTGGCTGGGTGATTTTTTTCTCCCTTAAAAAAAAAAAAACAAAACACAAAAAAAAAAACCAAAAAAACACCCCAAACAAAACAAAACAAAAAACCCCAAACCTTGCAGATTGATCACAAAAGCATTGCTTGTGTATTCCATAGTTAGTATTCTAGCCATGAGCTGCTGGTTTGCTGTGATTAATCACAGGTTCATAGTATGGTTTCCATTCCCCCACTGGAGAGAAAACGAAACCCCTGTAATTCTTATAGTCAGGTATAGGCCTTGAAAAACCCATGGGGCTTTGATCTCCTCTGGGAAAAGGAGCAGGGAAATTAGACTAGGGAATTTTAACCCTTTCAGTCTCTTGTTGTCCCATGCTTTCCAACAGTAGCTACAGTTACAGTTTCATGTGGCCTCCACAAAAGGTCTTGCAATGGTGCAGCAGGGCCACATATTTGGGACTGTGTGTCCTAATGGCACAACACCACACATAACACCCACTTGTACTCCCTGGCCCCATGAAGTGAAGTCAGGTCATCCCAGACTAGAGCAAAGAAGCACCCATGGAGAGGTTGCAGGATGTTGTGCAGGAAGCACATGCGGCATGGGAGAAGCTGGAGGGTGCACAGAGGAGTCTTCTTCAAATATGTGAGACCTGACAGGCCTGTTTTTTAAAATAATCACTCCAGAGGGCAAATAAATAAGGCTTCAAAAATTGATTGATAGGCTGGGTCCATCATTTAAATTCCATTATCTCCTTGCATGCCAAGGAACTACATGCAAGGAAGGAACTTAGCATTGCATTTAACGCATTTATTCCAAGACCTAGGTAAGAGGAGTGCTGTTTACTCACAGGGTTGTTAAGACTACAGTAGACCCACCAACTTCTTATTCTGTCCTCGTGTTCTGCTCACCTGCTTCCGCTAGCTTTGGGTTGTCCTGCTCTGCTCTTCTAGATGGGGCACTGGAATTCATCCAGGGCTGGGTGCAAGCTGATGTCCTAGAGCAGAATGGATGGGGCCCCAACCTGGCACAAATCCTCTGAGCCATGCCTTCCATCCATCAGTTGCTCCTTTTCTGTGCTAATGTGAGCTACCAACGCAAGCACAGACAGAATTGTGCCACTCTTCACAGCTGCTTCAGGGAAGAATCGCATTTACATTACTAAATGCAGCTTTCCAGCAAAAACACAGAGTGAAGTCAGAAGACAGCCTTTGATAAGGAAGAAAGAGACTTTAAAACAAATAACCCACATTCACTAACATGTATTCAAATACAGACAAGAGGAACAGTGGTAGAAAAACCCAAAACTCCCCCCTGATGTTTCTGCTTCAAGCAGCCTTTATCACAGAACGTGCGGTTTTTATTTTGGCTGTTACCTTTCCTTTTGATAGTCTCTTCTGAATCATTTCTCAGACAGACATTTCTCCACTTCCCCACATGCACTCTGTAGTGTTGGGTGCTCCTTTCTTTTACAGATGTATCCTGTGTTAGCCTACCCCAAGCAATGACCAGCCACAAATGTGTAAAAGGCTTTTCTGCTCCTGGAAGGCGTTCTGTGTCCACAGTGGAGCTCTGGCAGGAGGTCTTGAATTTGACTTATATCAGGAAGACAGGACAAAAATGCCTGTCTTGCATCTTGCTGCTGCATATCTAGAACTATGACAACTTATAATGTTTTGAGAACAAAAAGCAGAGGTTTTTTGAGGGGATGACATTTGCATTCAAATTAATTTAGTATATGGCAGATTCTGTTTGTTAATCATATGTAGGAAAACACCTCACAAAGCCTTTGGGACATACAAGGTGCGCTATGATAGCCTGGCTAGATAACTGGTACACATAGCCCTTACATTTTCAATATGACACTAGATCTATTTTATTTTCTGAGTTGTGTGACAGGATGGTAGAAACTGAGGAGTTTCAGCAGATGGAAATGGGCAGCTGCAGCTAGCCTCAAACAGAAAAGAAAGGATTTAATGACATTTACAACAACAAAAAAGCAGAAGCAAACTAACTGTTGAAGATGACATCAGTTGGTTTCAAAATTAGCCCTTTATTAGGATAGGTGATGAGATTCATACACTTTGGAACTATTGTTTTTGAGCTGTATTCTGGAAAACACTGGAGCAGAGAATTATTCTCAACTAATATTCTGATAGTTGTTTCTAGGTTTTTTGATGGTAGAAAAAGTATTTTAAAAACAAATGAACTCAAACAAAGAACAATTCAGAGACAGGAGGTCAATTCTGTGGCAACTTCCATAGCAATGGAGACAAAAAAACCCCACAAACACTAAGAGCTTTTAGAAAAGGTAGCTTTTTCATGGTTAGAATATTTTCTGTCTATTATAAAGTTAAAAAATAAGGAATTTCCTCAATCAGAAAGCAGAGGCTGAAACACTCCGGACTTAGGATGTTTGAAAAATAAGGCAAAATCTCAGTCCAAACTTCGCAGTTCATTCCACCCACCACCACAGACCTCTCTCCTCCAAGCAACAGTGTGTCTTGACTTCAGATCCAGATGCAAATTCCTTAACTTGTTAACAAGTCTCACCAGTTAGGAAGTCAAAAGGAGACAAATGTTAAAGTGTGTGGACTTAAACACCCCTTGAATCAAGAGGTTAAAAAAGAAACACAACTTCATTAGCCAATCTTTCCTGTTATTTAAGCTCAAGGTTTATGCCAGAGAGTACATGATATTCTAACCAAGGGGAGAAGGATATAGCGAACCCAGGCTTTATTAAGGTCCGGGTTTACATGATTTATTTTTCATTAGATTTAGTTAGCAGCTAAATAGTAATTCGGGCAAAAGTTCTAGCCATGCTTAATACTTTAGTCTTACAACAGAATAATATCTCCAGCGTCATTAAAAACAAGCATTCAGATGGGAACAAATTAACTCATCTCAATTCAGTCAGCTGCAAAGACCTCCTTTCTATTACTGCCATTTCAGAAAAATTATGTCAGCCATTTCCAAATCACCTCTTAAAAATACATGTCTTTTGCATTAAGCCTGTAAGGCCATAAAATTCAGGCCCTTCCATGCCAGTAAGGGATTCAGACCCAGAGGTCCCCATATTTTCTTGGAGAATGCCCTGCAAGTGGGGGGACCACCTAGTCCACCTCTCCCTGCCACAGAGGTGGCACTGGCTCAGCAGGGATCCAACAAGCCACTGTCATAGTTCAGGTCAGCTAAGGTTTAGTTTAGTTTAGGTGAACTAAAACTGCACAAAGCAACCTGCCCTAAAATATTTAGAGGTCCAGATCTTACAGAACAGCTTTCAGAGAAGGGAAGTTACCCCTACAAATACATCAGGGCATAAAATAAACAGGGAATGCAGCTTCTGCTTTGACATCCATTTTGTTCATGGGCGATCAAATCCTTTCTAGTCCTTTATCCACTGTGCTGTGCCTCGATAACGAGCACCTCCAGGCAATACAAAGCAAGCTGCAGAAAGCAACAACAAAACCCTCACTTGCTGCCTGGGTCTGGCTTCTGTGCTAAAAGCTGGAGCAATCCCTCCTCTGCTCTTCCACTTAGAGTTTCTCTGATGCTTTCTGACTAAACAAGAACAAGCCTCATTTATTCTTAGAAAAGTTGCTGGGTCACCCATAAGCCCAAAATTAAGTTCTGGTGGAAAAGGCTTTTCTGCAGACTGCATCTGAAAACTGCCCACTCTCAAATCCCACTTCCTATCCCAAAGCACTTTGAGGAAGTTTGGATACGCATCTGAACTTTTCAGCTTGATGTAGTCTCTCCCTGTGACTCATAGAAATGTTTCCATGAATATTTAATTTTTTTAAGTTCCAAAAGGAAAAAAAAAGCTTAAATAGGGAAAGAAAAAGACTCAAACAAATACCATTGCTGCCAACATCTTGTGACAGAAAGTCAATAGCTTTTAAATCTGCATAAAATTACATACATTTCCATGAAATTACCTACATTTGCATATAGTGATGCTTGATGCAACAAGGGACTTGCAGCTCCTCCCCAAGTCTCCCCAGATCCCGTCTTCTCCTACTGGCCCAGCAACGTATTCATTTTGCCATCCTTGAGCTCTGATGGCACTAGAAAAATCCAGGAGGGATTGCTGGGCATTTCCACAGCCCAATGGAAATTCCTGTCTGACCAGGACATGGGCCAGCAGCTTCAAGAAGTCTCCGTGAGACCTCTCTCCCCTTCTTCTTCCCCATTTCTTCCTTTCTTCCTTGGCAGTTCCAGGCGGAGGCTGGGGAGGACAACTTCTAGCAGGTAGAAGAAAGTCTGTTCGCCTCCTTCCTGTCCTGTTCCTCACCACATGCAACAAGGGGATGGTGCCCACAGCACCACCAGCTAGGTGTTGGCTCCAACCATTGTGGGGATCAGGGATCCCCCTCAGCCCCTCATAAGCTGGGGCAAGGCAATGCACTGGCACCCAGTGCAGCATCATGGGGAGGGAAATAGGGTCTGGTAGTAAAAAAGTTACCAACCCTAGGAGTTTCTGGAGTGCATGGAAGGGGAAAAGACTGTCCCAGAGCCGCGGAGTGTCTGCAACTGGAGCAGAGGACAAGTTTGAAAAGGAATGGGCAATACTGGCTTTTATCAGGCAGAAGTAGTGTCTCCAGGGTATCACAAAGAAAACCCCAGCTGCAAATCAGGATTGCTGTCACAAAGCATTTAAGCACAGAACCTTCCAGCTGCTGTGATGGCTGCCATACCTTCCTACCCCTCCAGCCCTGCACTACTCCCTTTGGTTGTGTCAGCACAGCTATATTTGTCGGGCCAGCCCAGCAACCCCAGTTCACATTGTGGCCCCCACACTGGAAGAGCCAGTGAGGTTGTGGGCACAGTGTGTGGGGTGGGAGGTGGGAATCACCTACCAGCAATCTTAGTCCAACTGGAAATTGCAACCTTAGAGACAGTCTGAGTCTGCAGTTAGACAAGACACGATGGTTTCAACTATTAACAAAAACCAAGGTTAAGTCTGATGATCAATTCCTTCCTGCAACAGTCACCAGCTGTGTTTCTAGCAGATAGATATATTCTGGAGATCGTCCTGCTGGCTGGCCTGACATCTGGGAGATCGTGGAGTAACCCGTCCCCAGGAACAGCAAGCGTCTTCCGCAGTCCTCCCTCAGGTTAGGGAGAAAGGAGGATGTGAGCAGCTAAGTGGTTTATTTTTCTCCTGTCTTCTCATTGCAGCCCATCAGCCCAACAGCCAAAGGTATGGTTCGATGTGCTTAGGTTTCCCCTGGTGACACTTGCCCACTAAAGACTGAACCCAAACCCACTAGCCTCCTTTCACAGAGGCTATGAGACAGGTTAGTAATGAGTTGGATCAAAATGGGGAGTGCTTTGTATCCCACCCCCAGGCCCTGGCCTCCCTGTGTGTGACTGCTTTTGAAATATATTTGGTAACACACCGAATGTATTTAAAGGGATTGTGGAACTGGCCAATTTTCATGCTAATTAAAGTGCAGGAGATGGAAGTGAGCTGTTTGAAATACATTACAGCACCGAGGAAAACATATTGTGCGCTATCTCATATTTTTCAAGAGCCCATATTCAAATCCACTTTCAATCTGTGTGCACTGTGCTTCTGCTGCTGCCTGTGTTACCAATCCACAGGCAGCATCCCTCCGGCCCCTGCACTGGCCCAGCCTTTGGCATGGGATGGACCTGGATGCAGAGCCTGTCCCTGGGGACCGAGAGAACTAGGTCAGTGGCTTGGAAGGATCTGAAGCGCCAGGCTCCCACATGTGAGGAGGCAGGGAAGGGAGGAGATTACTAATCTCCACAGACAGCATAGCCAAAGGGGACAATATTTAAATTTCCCACAGCGGATACTTGCAGAGGAGAGAGCCCAGGCTCACAACGGTGTTTCTCTTGCAAGGACTGAGGGAAGCGTGTGGTGCAGTTAAGTGTCTGGGAGAAGGGAAATCTCATGCAGAAAGGCATTTGCAGAGCATGTGAGCTTCCTCTCTTCTCCCTGAATAGCTAGTTGTCAGGTCACACACACTGTCCCAGGTACACAAAAGCTAGACCAGCATCTCTGAGCAAGGAGCATAGGTGTAGGTTTGACCTGGATTTCAGGCACTCAGGCTGCATGAGCTGCTTATGAAATACAGAGCAATTTACTTACCTGGCAGGTCTGTTGAGACCAATTGCTTTGTCCTATTTGCCCAGATAAGTTTAGAAACCCTTTTCTTCTTGGGACATTAAATGCTGCCCTTTTGTTTATACACAGTTCCTTCTTCTACAGGAAAAGACCCCACCAGAGCACACGTTCATGTGTATGAGCTAGTTGCAGAGTCTGGCCTGGGAAAAATCTGCATGTAAATTGATGGGATCATCCTTGTGTACTTCCCAAGGTGGTGGTGCATGTCCAACAGCCCTCTGGTTTATCTCTGCATGTACCTCTGCCTCCCTGCAGATGGTGGCTGGCAGAGGGGATGATGTCTCTAGGCACATGGCCCCATTCCCTCAGGAAGACTGCAGAGAGAAGGGTCTGTTCCTATGTAGGCACACCACACCTACAGGACTCTTGTCTATCCATGATTGCTTGTATGTAGAAATTACTTGGTTGTTTTCCTTCTGTTTTCATCTGCTTGCACTCTCTCACTGTATCCACTGTATCCCGGTATCCACAGGGGCTGCAAGCATATTTGTCCTGGGGGCTGGGAGCTACCAGGCTGCACTGTCAAGTGCTGAGCTGTATTTCTTCATCCTCAGGAGGAAATCTGCTTCTTTAAATATTTGTCTGACTCCCTGACAGCTTTTTGACAGAACATCCACTCCCCTGTTTACAGTAGCATTCAGTGGCAGAAGACACCTCTATCAGGACACCTTTCCTTTGCAAGGAAAGCCCTACTCCAGGCTGGCAACAGATCTTCCTTCCCTGTTTCAATTCATATCTGAGTTTCGTCCCCTGTATTATCTTCTGTGAGGGCCTCATTTTCCAAGCCAGTATTTGGAGAGGCAGCTGCCCTTGGGCTGGTATGCAGATTGCAAAGGTTAGGCAGCAGCAGGTGAGATGATAAAAAATGGAGGTCTCTTCCCAATTCAGCACCACCAAAAGATGAAGGTGGTGAAATAACAGCAAAAAGAGCAAACCCTTGTTCTTGTGAAATAAAGGCAAGTGTCTCAAATATTGATTGAGAAGTCTTCCTTTCTTTGGAGTCTGGCAAGTAATGTGTGTCAGGGTGGGAGGAAGGCAGGAATTACCCAGCAATATCTGGGAACACCCTGCAATCCCAGGGATCACATGGTTTTGGAAGCGGCAGCAGCTCTCAGGAGGCAGCTGAAGTAAGCCAAGATGACATGTGGGAGCAGAGGAATTAGACAACCCTGCCTGATGCTGTTTCAGCTTTCTGGTGTCAGGTCCAGCTGAAGTCCTTGGCTTTAGAGAAAAGCCATCCCCAGTCCATTAGATCATTTTCTGACTTAGCTCTATCAAGGCGATGTGGCTGACTGGTCAGTGCAGTAATGAATTTGAAGAGAGATGTCTGAATTAAGTCATCCCTAAAGAGTCTCTGAAAGAACAGATGGGATTCATGAGGTAGACTAAGCATTTTCATAAGAACAATATCTAGATTGCCTTTGTGACATTGGAAATCACTGAGTACTTAAACCCAGCTCTACTGGTGCCTGTCAGTTTACAACACAAGTGGTAAATAGGAATGCTTGAAGGAATGAAGATATTGATTAATAGACGATTCCCATTGGAGCATGGATGAGAATATAACAGGGTTGGCAGGGACAGCCTGTGCATCAGGTTCACTTTGAAGTCTGGTCTGGTGCTGCCAAGTTGTCTTCTGCAGTATCTTCTCCATGTAAAGGAGAGCAGGACCTTTGCTGACACTGGAGGTATTCATGTTGTTTTGTCCTGCTCAAACAGAGGGTTGAGAAGAACCATCTATCTATGGTAAGCTGAGCAGCTTACAAGATCCTCCATATTCCAAAGATGATGAGAAAGTTAGAAGTCCCAGAATCTCAGGAACCTCAAGGCAGCTATTCCCAGGTCTTCATGCTCTTTACGATGCTCAGATTAGGAGCACAAATAGTTTTGCCTTGAAAAGCTGTCTCTTTGGCAGAACCACAGATAGTTGTGTTCAGAGGCAGCACTGTGTACTGAGTGTCACCCAAAGGAAGGAGGGAGGAAGAGATGCTCTCCTACAGGATTTCTGGAAGGCACTACCATTGTTCTGAGTGGAAGTGGGCTGAGGAGCTTAGCAGATGGCTGCAGTGAGACATGGACTTTCTGCAGATGGTGAATTCATTCCCTCCGAGATCAGTGGTGGGCTGGATGACAGCCCAATATGGTTGCAGACTCCAAAAGCCTGTATTACCCCACATACCCTGTTGTCATGACATTTTCCTCTTTGGAGAAGGCAAAGGGATTTAGAGAGACAGACACAGACACATACACGCGTAGGGAAAAACCAGAGAAAATGGCAGATGTCATAGAAACAGGCATGTATCCCTCTGACAGGCTGTCAACGTGGGAAGAGAGGGCAGTGCAGTTATTGCTCACTAGCTTCCCTTGTGGACATCCCTTCCAGTCCATGGGCATCCACAGGATGGGACACCTTGGTTTTCAAAGCATAACTTTTATATGCACCAGATCCCAGTAAGCAAAATCACCAAGGATGACGTATTTGAGAAAATCTCCCATGCAGCCCTTGTCCTGAAGGATTTTTACTTTGAGACCACGGCCACATTTTTAAGTACTGGCCAGTACTACTTAGAATGATCTTTCGTCTGGATTTTTTGCAACCAGCTGTTAAAAGACTGGAAGCCTTTTCCAGGCTTGATGAAATCAGTGGAATTAGACAGCAAATGACTTCCTGCTGTGAGCAGTCTCAGATTTGAATGGATCCCCACGTTATCCCTCCCATCCCAAAACAGAACATAAAATTTCCCATCAAATAAGCAGTTTATCAAGTTTTTTTCAAGGGAAAATAGTTGGTTTCTTAGCTTTTTCAAAGTCAAAACAGGAAAGTATTTCAAGACAGAAATAACATATCAGGGAGTTTAAATTCTTTCAAACATGTTTTTCTTCTTGCAGTCAGGTCATTTTTTGAAGCTAATCCTCCTCCAAGTGATATTTCAGCAATGCAACACTGCAAGATGTCACTGAGTCCAGGTTTCAGGAAACCACACCCTCATCCATTTCAGGATGATCTTGAGCTATTTAATGATTGTGGTGGACAATACGAGGAAGCTGTCTGGAACCACTTGGCTCAGATGCAGTTCCAGGCTCCAGAGTGAACACGTAGGCTGGAGAATTATCTCAGCAGTCGGCATCCATTGACTCACAGGGAACCTGACTCACAGCCATTCGTGTTAAATGGTATCTACAAAAGTTCCTGTTATTTCTGTATTTCCCTATAAGCTTATAAGATGATATAAGATAAGATGATAAGGGATTAATGCCGTATTATCTCAGGAGCAAGCTTAACTTCAGCAGGCTGGTATTCATCAAACCACCAAAGTTGGGTGAAGGTCTGGATTAGAATGCATCTCCTGATATCTCCTCTGCCCACAGCCCCAGAGCTCGTGGGCTGAGCAGCACAGCCCTTGAAATTCACTTCCTTCCAGTTTAACAGAGTGTCTGCAAGGAAGTTTCACAAGAGCAGCTATTCCAAAAGACACTGCTGCTAGTTCTGGTGGCAGAATAGATCTTGTGATTCAGCATTCAACACCTTCTCTGGGAGCTCTGAAGCAACTCTAGAAATAGTCCCTTTCCAAAAAGGAAAAAAAAAGAAAAAAGAAAAAAGAGAAAAGAGAAAAGAAAAAAAGAAAAAAAAAAAAAGAAAAAAGGGAAGAAAAAGGGAAAGAAAAAGGGAAATAAAAAAGAAAAACAAGAAGAACAAGAAGAAAAACAAGAAGAAAAACAAAGAGAAAAAGAAGAAAAGGAAGAAGAAAAAGAAGAAGGAAAAGAAGAAGAAAAACGCAAGAAGTAGATTGAAGTATGCAAGTAGATTTGTAGATCTGAAAAAAATACAGAGGATATGTCTTGCCAAATATAAACTTGCTGGTGCAAAGATCTTAGTCTAAAGTGATGGAAAGGCCCCTTGTGTTACATTGCTTCCTTGCATTGAAGTGGTGTTAGAACACCTTGCAGGATCAAGCACAATATGAATGGTAAATCCTAGAGCTATATATATAAGTATGGAAATACCACACTGGTAATATTGTTCCTAGGATGCTATATTTTGGGGAGAAATGCCAATGTAGCAGTGCAAGTTGATCCCCAGTGGCTTTGCCAAGAGGTTCTGGGATTATTCCACAAGTATTACTTTTAGCTTGGTCTCTCAAGTCTGCTACATACTTCTCGATATGAAAACCACAGTACCATGATGTTAAGCTGCTAAAACCACGTGAAGAGAGAGTGGGGCAGGGAACTTTGAAGCAGTGTGAGCAGAGATCTTCCCGGTCTTGCTCCTTTACCCCTCCCCAGCCTTTTTGTTCCAGGGTATTTCCCACCACTTTCCAAGGTTCATCTTTTAGCAGCCAAGCACGGGAGCCACTGCAGGAAAGCATGCTGTTGTACAGCCACTAGTCCCTTGCTCTTCTCAGCAAAAAATCCTCCTCCCAGAGGACTGCTTCATTTATTTCATTTGTCTCCTTTCCATCTCCCACACTCTTCTCAGGGGAATACAATCCAGGCAGATAAGCTAATGAGACAATTAGCTCTCCGCTCCCTGATTGAAGGGCCCTTTATTTCCCTAACCAGCCAAGCCAATTCTCAACATCGTGAGTGCTTGACTTTATTTCTGCAATGTGATTCATCTTCCCTTTTGCTCATATATAAACCTACCATAAAAGAATATTATTAATGTTGCCAAGTCAAGCGATTGCTTGTTAGCAAACACTTAGACCTAAGCCTGTTTGGGAAACCTTAATTCACCATCTTCGTCTTCTCACCTCCCCACAATTCACCTTGCATGTGTATTTTACCAAGGCCTTTAATAACCCTATCCTACAGCAGTGTACAGAGAGCCCATTCCACACTCAGCACACATATTGGGCAGAGATCTATGAGGACCCGTGAGCTAGTCACTAATCTATTTTGCAGTTATACACTGGGTTGCCTCGCAACTTTACTTGTCACCTACCTGCTACCACGTGTCTGCAAAAGAGATTATTGTAATATAGCATGCAGAGGATGGGTACAGTCACAATACGAGAATCATAGTGAAATGTAACCCAGCATGCCAAAATCACATCTTAAAAAAACAGCACCTGCTGGAAACGTTCACTGCAAACTCCAGCAGAAGGGGAAGATGGGTGTCTGAGACAAATTTAAGAGCTGCTTCTGTTTCCCTTCAGCCCAAAGACCCATATAACCAGTTGTGACCATGTCACACAGTACTGTGGAAGCTGTAGTTGCCAGAGTATTAGTAACTCATTGGCCTTTCCTTGGCAGCACCCTGCCAAACAGGCTGGAACCAGAGGGAGGTTTTAGTTGCTTCTGTTTCTAAAACAAGTATGCTACTGTGTGGTGGTCAGTGCCAGATGGGGTTAAACCACAACAGTCCTTTTTGGCACCCAACATGGGCCTTGAAGGGTTTGAGATAATGACAGTTTTGATTGGAATGTGCTAGATTGACTTTATAGCTGTTATTGCTGTTTAGCTGTTAATTGACAGGCTCCTGTGCTTGCTTTGGGGCTTGCCTGCCTTACGGTATATTAGAGTCTGGTGATTGTTAGTGGCTGCTTTTTGCTTTTGCTGCTTGCTGTAGTGCTGCTTATCATCTTACTGTGCTGTGCCTGCGAACATTTTGATAACAGCAATGGCCACGCGCCTGGGCTGGCAGATGGCCAGGGCATCGGTGCTGTTTCTGTGCTGCTGCACTGGACAGGCTGGAACTCCAGTGTGAACTCGAGTCGAAGGGACTGCGACCTGTGGATAAGTCTATGTGGGAGCAGGACACCCCAAAGCATCTGTAGCCATGGATAAGCCCATGCCAGAGCAGGTACATCTCAAAGCGTCTGTGGGCATGGTTAAGTCTGTGCCACAGCAGGCATAGCTCTGAAGGGATTGTGGCCCAAGGATAAGTCCATGCTAGAGAAGGTGCACCTCGAAGCATCTGTGGCTGTGGATAAGTCTATGCTACAGCAGGTATAGCCCTGGAGAGACTGTGGCTAATAGATAGGGCTCCACTTGGAGCAGGTATGCCCCTAAGGGACTGCAGTCTGTGGATAAGTCCAAGCCAGAGAAGAGGCAAGGGGAGGAGTTCATTGTAATGTTAAACCCTATAACCTGGCCCAAAGGGACCAGGGCTGGAGATCGCAAAGGAAACACCTTTAAATTGTTGTAACCCGTGATTTGAGTTGCATGTTATAGGAATCACTACAGCAGGAACTGCCTGAACCAATGGAGGAGAAGCCTTACAAGAAGCTGTTCAAGTGCAGCAGTGACCAGGCCTGAGCTGGCTTTAATGCCCAATAACTCCACGCAACACACCACCTCTCCTCAGTGACCACCATAACAGATAGAGGACAAAGTTGTAGACTAAATGAATTCAGTGGACATTTTATGGACATTTTACAGGGGCAGTCCATAGACTAGGGGAATGACATGTGTGTATTATATCAAAGGATGGGAAGGGTGGTGGTGGTTAATGAGGTTGTATTGGATAGTGTGGTACCTGAGCATGATGTAAATGGTATGGAATAGGATGGAGAATGTGCTGGTTTTGGCTGGGATAGAGTTAATTTTCTTCATAGTAGCTAGTATGAAACTATGTTTTGGATTTGTGCTGAAAAGAGTGTTGATAATACAGGGATGTTTTAGTTGTTGCTGAGCAGTGCTTACACAGAGTCAAGGCCTTTTCTGCCTCTCACACCACCCCACCAGTGAATTGGTTGGGGGTGCATAAGAAGCTGGGAGGGGACACAGCTGGGACATCTGATCCCAGCTACCAAAGGGATATTCCATACTGTATGATGTCATGCTCAGCATATAAAGCTGGGAGAAGAAGGAAGGGGGAGACATTGGGAGTGATGGTGTTTGTCTTCCCAAGTAACCATTACATGTGATGGAGCCCTGCGTTCCTGGAGATGGCTGAACACCTGGCTGCTGATGGGAAGTAATGAATGAATTCCTTGTTTTGCTTTGCTTGCATGTGCAGCTTTTGCTTTACCTATTAAACTGTCTTTATCTCAACCCACAAGTTTCCTCACTTTTACCCTTCTGATTCTCTCCCCCATGCCCCCAGGGAGGAGTGAGTGAGCGGCTGGGTGGTGCTGAGTTGCTGGCTGGGGTTAAACCATGACAAAGTGGAAGAGAGGCAAATAACAGATTACCTATGTCCGAAGCATCACTGTTAACTGTTGGGTCAATGTTCGCTGTTGGTGGCTGACTGTGTCCTTTAGGCCTGTGAGATGCTTTCCAATGCTATATGATATGTGCTCTATTCAACACTTGCTATTGCATGCTTCATAATTTAAGATGCCATATCTCTTCTTAGTTTCTTGATAGAATATCCCCCTACCCCCTGATCCCAGTAAGGCCTTGCAGCATGGCCTCAGAGTCACATCTGCCTAAAAGCATCCATGTCATCTCTCCTTTTGCATGCAATTGCTTGCAAGGAAGGTTGCAAGTGGAAGAAGGTTGGAAGCCAATGTCAAAGTTCTCGCTAGATTAATCTTTTGCTTAGTCAAATCTAAAAGGGGCCCTGAATCCAGGATAACCTGGATACGACAGGTTATTTTAGCCCCAGCTTTCTTCCTTGCTCCTGGTTCATTTAGCCATTCCTGAAAACTCACAAATGTCCTGCTGCAAGACAAGGATGAGGTCTTCTGCACACCCACACAGGACACAATAATTGTCAGATATCTGATACATCACTCTATTCAGACATATCAGCATTTTTGCCCCCAAAATATTTTATTCAGGCATAATCTGAAGGCTTTTTGCATTTATCCAGAATTCACAAGTGCACAAACAGTTATAGAGCAGGCACAGCTTATGCACCCTAGCCCTGGCAACTCATGGAAGAAGGTTCAATGCAAAATACAGTCACATTGTTTCCACTTAGGATCTCCCAGACATATAGATGGCAAGCCTAGATGCTGCACCACTGAAGCTCTTTAAATGCATGCTTCAATATATTAACTCTCTTCAGCATTACAGAAGGCCAATAGATGCAGATGGACGTTTTTTGCAAAGATTTTAAGAACTGGTAACTCCTAATTGTGCGACATTTTAAACATTTTATTTTAAAGACATGGAGGGGTAGAAAAGAGGTCTTGGATTCATAAAAGTACAGCACATTTGTAGATAAATTCAGTGGCCTCTGCCCAGCTAGAATTATACAGAATAAAGACCAAAAGTTTGCAGAAAAAGTTAGATGGCTTTGGAGAAAAGCTCTGCTCTCCTCCACTGTTTGACAGATGCAGCACAGCAAACAGAGAGTTAAGGCTTTTCCCCTGCTACACTGCAGCAAAAATGAGAGATTTAAATAGGCTGAAAATGTAAATCCAACATTTACTCCATAGGCAGAGTGAGGCAGAGCAGAGGGGAGGGGAGTGAGGGAGGATAGATGATCATTGGATGTGTGAGAAGAGAGATGCATCACATAGTATATATTTTATATGTATTAATATTCATACCAGTTCTTTCCTTTCTCCCTCCAGGCTCTGTCTGCTGTTTCAGTTCATCCATCCAGCTCCAAGAGGGAGATGGATCTTTCAGCCCTTTCCTGCATCTCTAAGCTAGAAACTAAGTGCCAAAGTAGCACGCAGTCCCCTTCTCAGGAACATTGCAGGGAGAAATTGTAGGGACACATACAGTCCCAGGTCATCCTAAGAGAAATCAGAGCTTGCAAGAGGGGTTGTCCCATGCTCCCTGGGAAGATCAGAGATGTGCTTAAGCTGTGATATTTAGGAAAAGGAAGCATGGAAACCAGAGTCACCATGTGTGAAGTCTTCAGATATGGAATTGGAGAATGGAGATAACCTTTGGAAAGAGGATGTGCTCTGTGATTGTGGAGTCGTGGTAGTCAAGTCCTGTAAAAAGACAGTACTGTCTTATACTTGTCTGGAAACAAGGAAAGCCCCAGTGTTGGGGAAGGATGGAGTCAGGTAGCTGGGACACTTGGTTGGGTCTAAAAAGACATCCAGCCTAGAGGCAACAGCATCAAGATCAAGAAGTAATATACAGGTGATAGTGCATGAGAAGAGAGTTTCAATTTGCTGAGAAGAAGATGAGGCCAAAGTTTATGTTTAAAGGCTGCTGCAGTATTTTCATTCTAACACTACTGAAGACTGTCATGAAAAAAATTCATTTTCTGAACTATGTTCAGAAGAGAGACAGTAGCAGTCCTGGAAGACTGATGTTTCCCTCAAGACTCAGGTGCTTCAAACTAAGAAAACTTGATGGCAGTGCTTAAAAAGCACTATGTGCCCCAAACAAGCGTCACAGCAGAGAAATAAATTGCTCTTAACCAAGCCAAGGAAAGGTGAGACTTAACAGCTTTCTCGCTGGTCTTGCAAAGCTCTTCTACCTGTCATGTTGGTATTCATGCCTAAGGACCCTCTTGGGAATTCTTGCTTTCTATTTGGGAATCAAAAAACCTGGACTTTGATGAGGAAAAAGCTGCAGAATATTTTTCAGAGAGGAATTTAATCCAGAGGAAGAGACAGGTATTTCGTGAAGTCCAGTGCATATGGCTGAGGAGTCCAGCACTGAGGAACAGCCCTTCTGGCAGCCTTCTCTATGTATTGAGTGGAAGCAGACCCACACCATGGTCTGGAGTCACTCCTGAGAACACCAGGGAACCAGGTTTAGAGGGATGACTTGTTTCTCTAGCTGAGCACAGGTTTGGACATGCAGTATGTATTTGCATTGTTCTAAAATGCAGAGAAAGCAAAAGACATTTTGTATTTTCAAGGAGGAGGATACCCTCCCTTTTTCTTAGCAAACATTGACTCATTTATGTACTACAAAGGACTCGTCTTCCACTGTGGAACAGCTCCTCTGAATTCTGGGATGCAGAAGCTGGATTTCGTTAATCTGGAATGGGTAAAAATCAGTGCAACTATTTATCTTTGGATGTAGCAACTGACAGATGTATCCTTACTTTTTTTGAAAAGTATACAGAAGATTTACCATCTTTCCTCCCACAGAAACTAACAGTGATCACAAAATTAGCATCCAGGAGATAAAAGTTCAGACCACAACCGGCTGCCAATTCACATAGCACAATTTAAGTTGGTGCCACTTTACCGGAAGGCTTTTACAGGAAGTGCTCTGGAAAGCTTTTGATCTATGGATGTAAAGTAAGTAGTTTTTACCTTTGCCATTATTTGGTACAGAAATAAGAGATTTTCAGCCTACCATGGAAACATGGATTTGTCAGTGTTGTTTGCATTACAGTCACATCCAGGGCCTCCCACTGCGATAGATGCTGAATAAACATGCAAGTGAGAAGTCCACGCCACCTAACAAAGATATCCAAAAGGAAAGAAATGAAACAGCTTGTCCAAGATCATGAAGCAAAGCAGAGACAGAAAACAGCACAGACTCCTTAGTCACGTATACTACTTTGTTTGTGGAAGACATGTATTTACTGAGGTAGTAACTTCTTTACAAATGCACACCTTCAGAGAAAGGCACTGCCCTTTTGCTGCTACTGTCAACCAGAGATGTTTTTCCTGGTTACTTTGTTACTCCCGATGGATCCCTTCAGCATTGTCATCCTTACCTGTAACTTCTAGACTCCATCCGAATTTAAACGTATGAATTCAGAGCTGGGTAGGAAGCCTTTCTTGCAGACCAAAAACACGATGTTCACACATTTCATGAGGATTAGTAAAGTCTGGTTTCTGCTGGGCTATGCTCAGCTCCAAGCAGCTTCTCTGACTTTTAGTAACAGGTGCTTCACATTGCTGCCTTTGTATAGAATCATAGAATCATAGAATCATTAAGGTTGGAAAAGACCTCTAGGATCATCAAGTCCAACCACCAACCCAACACCACCATGCCTCCTAAACCATGCCCGAAATGCCACATCTACACATTTTTTTAAGACCTCCTGGGATGGTGACTCCACCACCTCTCTGGGCAGCCTGTTCCAAGGCCTGACCACCCTTGCAGTAAAGACATTTTTCCTAATATCCAATCTAGACCTCCCCTGAGGCAACTTGAGGCCATTTCCTCTTGTCCAATTTTTTCCTTTCCGTACCGTTTCACTAAAATTGGACCAGTTCAAAAGTTCTTGGTGAATGAGAAGGAAAAGTTTCTGCAGATGGAGGATGCTCTGTTCGTCTTATATTCTAAGCATGCAAGATAAATGTCATGCTGATTAATTTTTTTCCTCAGCCTAAAATGAATAGGAATTTAATTCTCAAATTAAACTGGAGAATTTAGAAATCCAAAATAAGTTTTAGTGAACACATTTTATTTTAATCACTTTTAAAACCTGTATGAAAGAATCAGTCCTTTGCTGTATCTAATGTACATTTTCACTTTGACAAGAAACTTCCAAATGTCTTGTTGAAAATACTTTTCCTTGAAATTTTTAAACATATCAAACCAATACCTCAGGAAAGTTTTTTCCAAGTTGGCATTTTACAGTGGAAAAAGATTCCCATTTTAACACTCCATTAATAAAATTTCTAGCCTGACTGAGCACTCTTGGCTATGTTGTGAGGGAATAGCTCGCTTTGGAAATCATTAATCCAGGCTTGATGCACACTGGCTTCTTTGCAGCCTATGGCTGAACACTGGAGCAGACTGTGTCTGGAAAGAAGGTGTACCTCTATCTTTTTACTGATGCTGAGCTTTTTGGTTTCAGAGGGCATGTTGGTGGTGGGTGTGTGAGGTCAGGAAGGGGCAGAACATGCACACTCGAGGAGTAAGCACAGCTGAGTAAGTCATACGCACATGTGGGCTGGTGGACAGGGTGATGGAAGCTAAGCTGAAAATGATGCTGATGAAATTATGGCTAGTGGAAAATGCTTCTGAGATACAGCTTGCAGCTGTATGGCTAGATTCCTATTTGCAATTTCTCACTCCCCCAGTGTTTGTGAAGCAAAAGCCAGCTTTCCTGAGATGCTGGTGCTTGCAGTTCATTTTGAGTTCACTAGTTAATGGCAGTCTACTGCCCTTAACAAGGCTACTAATAGATTCAAACATACAAGAAAATAAGATCTAATTCTGTAAATCTGTGGCACGATTGATTTTTAAAATATTCCTTTAAAAAATATTTCTCCCCTTGTGTAATTTAGAAATAGCCAGATCAATTTTGTAAAAAAAATTCAACAACTCCTAAACAAATCCTTTGGGCTTAGGCTAAGCGTGAGCAATTTCGTCCTGAAAGAAGAATCACTGGGAGAGTTCAGAGGAAATGGAAGCAGAGGCTTGGATGCTGCAACTCTTTCAGGCTCTGCATTTGGTGTGCGCTGCTGGCAGAGGCATAAAGGAATCTGCAGCTGAATTGGCCCGTTATCAGGGGATTGGATTTTGTTTCCAGAGTTGTCAGTACCACTAAAAAGAAGATGTCAGAGTGCCAGAAGCAAGCCTGCATGGGCGCGCAGAGGGGCTGGCTTGCTTGCCCCACAACCACCAACTCCTCGGGGACAGGGACTGGCTGACCCTGGAGCTCTGGCTCGGCAGGAGTGCTTGCTCCAAGGGTGCCTCCCCCTCTGCCACGAAGCATTGTGTGTGCATGGTGAAAAGTCCAAGCCTACCGCCTGGATGGTTGGCTGTCATCAGATTTGTACTTGCAAACTCTTGGTGTGAGTGAACACAATTACTTCAGACTTCAGTAACAGGGTTTTCCTTCCTTTTTCTGCTCTCTGTGCCTGACCTGGCATGACTCATTCACAATACTTGTAAACAAAACACACTGCAGCACAGTGCAGTTTTGTACTACACTGAGTGAGGGGTTTCCTGTATATGGCCTAGTGATGTACTACAACCAGAGTTAAGCAAGTGACAGAAAGCAGCAAGACAGTGCTGTTGAAACTTCATACAAAGAATTACTTGAAGCTTTCATATATCAAGCAAACAAGAGCAGGGGGGAAGAGGGAGTTATCTGAGCAGGTGTTTTCAGATTAAGTTTGAAAGGAGATGGAAATGAGAGATTGCAAAGCAGTTAGCTCTCTGCAGCCACAAGATTATGTGAATAGGTCTCTGCTTAGCACATGCCTCTCACTGTCCCAGTATGAAAGATTTCAAGTCCGGGTAGATCTTGAAGGGGCAGCTGCAGCCATCCGGCTTGTTGTGTGCAAAGCCTGCTCTACAACATCCGATTCTTATCTCAGAAGCCCAGATAAATTTCCTCCCAGTTCTCCAGGCTAGTGGGTCTTGATTATCACAAACCCCATGGCTTTTCTTATAAGCTATGCTCTTACCTTTAAGCATGGCAGTATTTGTGTGAGCTGCTGCTCAGCTAGTGTCAAGAGTTAGATTGCTCAAGCCTCTCCAGTATAAGCAAGTCCAGAAAGCTGCTCATTGTATAACAGGTTTGGAGCCAGCTCCTACTACAACAAGTCTGCACATCTCAGTTTTTCCTATCCCCAAATTCCAGATCTGAGCATCTGAGGTTACAACAAATTGAGCCATGCCACCCACCCGTGTTAAAACATTGCCCAAAAGAGGAATTCAGCACTTATCTGAGGCCTTCTCAGCATTCATTGCAGGATTATTCTTTACATCCATAGCTTCAGGGACTGTAGCATGTGGAAGAGCTGATACTTGAATGAAGTGCTTAGTTTTGAGTGAACAAAAGGCTCATTTGCCTAAAGTGGGTGTGTTTGTGCTGTAGATAGTTTGAAGCCTTTGATGCAATAACTCAGAACAACTTGTTCTGAAACCATTCACTTAGTGAAGGCACGTGGAAATTCAGCGTCCTCACTCCCACCGTTTGTTCTTCTTCCCATACAACAACAAGTACTAGCAAGAGCTGGAAATACCGTCTAGTGTCCTGCTAAAGATCTCATTCCTCCAGGGAAATGGGTATATCCCCATTTTCCTGTATGTGTGTGGAGTACAGAAGACTAAGGACTAAAACATTAGTGAATAGCCCCACACCGTGTCACTAGGAAATAATCATATTTTCTGTGTCAGCTGTGAAAGCTCTATCCTCACAGTCACTGGAGGAGCGAGGTGCAGGATCAGTGGGTCTAAAGGAGCCTCTCACTGGATTTAAAAGACTTCAGCAAATCTCTGCTTACTGGGCAGACCTGGAGCTTTGGTGGTGCCCCATGCTGGGGTATCACTGGGCAAGCCCACGTTCTTACACTGTAGAGGAAATGGGAAAAAGCTGAGAATATGCCTGCATGGATTTCTTCTCTTTGCTGTGGAAACTCAGAGACACCAGCCCTCACTGGGTATTTTGTGAAGAGCCGTTGTTTCCTTGTGGTGTGGACTGTGTGCTGCAGAAGGCCTCTTCTGTGCCTTTACAACTCCTGAGCAATGGCACAGGGAGCTGTGGGTGGGGGAGCGAAGGAAGCTCTGTGCAGTATGTGAGAGGGAGTGGCTGGGCTCTGCAGAACTTCTCTGAGATGAGAGGACAGACGTGGCACAAAATTGGAGTTGCACCCTCCTTCCCTGCCTCTCCATGGGACACAGTGACAGGTCAGGGTGAAGTGGAAAGAGACCACCAACAGTCTTTGCTTATAGCGTACCTTTGACCCTCCAAGTGGGGAGAGCTATGGAAGACAGCAATTCACAGAGTTGCATGTGGTAATGAGGAGGGAGGCAGTGGCCAACCCACTGCATTTGCCCTGTTTACAACATGCAATGAATTTGTGCTGATTTAAGATCAACAGGAGACAGTGATGAGAGACCTGGCTGCCCTGAAAGCACTCTCACTTTGCCTAGACCACTTGGGGAGTGTCACTCAGTGCAGCACAGAAGGCACACAATAAGTCACTTCAGATTACAGGCTAATGATATGACACCTTGTGTGTTGTCAAGTATATTGCCACTCCACCTGCCCTTAGGCAGAGGAGGCAGACATGACCCTGTATGCATCTAGCAAGTACACCAGCTGTCCTCTGCTATCAAGGACAGGCGGCAGAACTAAGCAGCTCCATTCCCGGCTCAGATAAATTGGATCAAATCCCCTCTGCTACTGGCTTTTGCCTACACTATTAAGCTCCTTTGGACCAGAGATCCATTCCCCCCGCCCCCAATATTGCTCCCACTGCTGCATCCATGGCAACATTAGGAGCTTAACTGCAGACAATTCAGCCAAGACCACCAGCCACTTCAAAGAATTCTCCCCAGCTTGAGGATTCTTATCTATTTTAGAGTTCCCACTGTTGCTATCGTCAATGGGACATCATGAGTATGGACAACAGAGAGCACAAAGAACAAAAAGCCTGATACTGTTCCTGTGTCAGTTTACTGCTAGTCTCCAGCCTGAAGGCAATCCATTATTTCATCAAGGAGGAAGAGCACAAGAAGCATCAGAGTTCCCTTACACACACTCCTTTTGGCAGGAAATTCGAATGAGTAGGAAAAGATGGGGTCATGAGAGAAAGTCTGGTGGAACAGATAAGAGCAAGAAGTCAAAAGCTTGAGTAATTTCATACGAATAGTCCAGGCTTGCTCCCAACCATGCAAATGAATGTAAGGAGTATCTCCTTTCACTAGAAAAACATTAACTCTTTAGCCATTAGTTATCATCATGCCAGCCTGCACAGCTCCCAGCCACCTTCACTGAGGAATTATGCTGATAGAATTTTCTTCCCAGATGAAATGGGATGCTCTTAAGTGTAGGTGACTGTCCCAAACCCAAATCTTCACTACTCCTTTACAACAGCAGTCATCTTGTGTATGTATCGTATTTTGGTATGCTATCAGCGCAAGACAGTGCATAGTACAGGATTATATGCTGCAGAAGGACTCCAAGTCCTTCAAGCCCTGCAAACAAAGGCAACCAGACACCAGATACCAAACTCAGAAAAATACACAAGAATTAGTATTGTCTTAGTTTACTACGCTGTGCACTAATAGCCCTGAAGTATAACTCCCCTTCCCCTCGAAAATATGTAAAGAAAACATGGAACCAAGAATGCCAGCAATTTGGACCTTTGCAACAGCTAGACACATAAGGTGTAGAGGTTTCCATAAAACCTTTTCAATATCTTTCAGTAGATGTGTGACTCCTGTATAGTAAGTCTATTGATACAGGTTTGCATTTTTCAGTTACATTTTGTAAATCTTTCATAGTTCACAGATCTCCACCACTGAGGTTTTCCAGGCCAAGATCTCCCCAAGGCAATATCCTAAAAATCCACCTCACCCAACATGTCAAAAAGAGAAAAGGGGTGAAAAAAACTCCCCTCCTAGGCCCTGTCAGTGAGTTGGATTAAATCTTTCTTTCAGCCTCTAATTATAACTCCAGGTCTGAAGCAAGACTGTAAGAACCAAAGATTTTTTTTCCAGGAACATTCGTGTGCTCCAAATAAGCCATGAAACCTGAAAGCTAACTCAAAAGCCAAGGAGAAAAAGAAAAAAAACACCCAACCCACCCTTTTCTTTTTCAGAAGTACAGATTAAATGCAGTAAGTACAGTTCAGTAAAGTCTCCCTTCAGACCCCTTCCAGAAATTAGCGTATCTGACACTGCAGTCTTCACATCACTAGTTTTAACTCCAGGTTTACACCTGTGTTGTCACAATTATTTCCATGAATGTGTCAAAATCCGCAGTCAAATAGCTGAAGTTCCATACTTTCTGTATTTTTAGAAGTCCAAACCTCAGAGACATTTGTCTGTTGATTAGAGGGTTTTCTGTTCAGTTCATTGATCACAAGGGCCATTTACAAGACTCTGAGTTATCTAAAGCTGATTTCAAGTCCACAAAGTGCTATCATGTTCTGAGGTGAGATTTCACATTGACTCTGAATACAGACAAGATGCTCTGGGAACAGAGGCAAGGAGAAAAGTAACTTGTCTACACAGACTCGTCATTGAGTGCAAACCTAACCAGAGTCCTGGGCCAACCTTTGCGAATGTGTCTGACTTATGTCGTTGAGCCAGGCAGTCACTCCCAATAAAATCAGACTAGTTGTTAAAATCAGGACCTTGATTATAAACCCTCTGAAACAAGTTAAAGCCTGCTGCAGCTACAGCAGCCAGAAAGCCCATAAGAGGTGACCTTGAGCAGAATTTGCACATTCTTCAGTTGTGCAAATGCTTGCTAGACCACAGAAGCAAAAAGACCTATTCGTACTGACTAGGATGTCACAGTTATGCTAGTGAACTACAAAGCTCACAGCCCAGGGCGTGCAGTGGCTGATGGTGTTGAACTGTTGGTGTGCTCTGGGACTGCCTTCTTGAGAGTGAGCTCAGGCTGGGGACCATCCTCAAGCAGCAGGTTGGAGGCAGTCACCCTACTCTGTATGAAAGTTGTCCTTGCCATACCAGATAATGTCAGAGGGAATGATTTGCTCCTCTTTTTTTTTTGCCTGTCCTACTTAAAAATACTTAAAATAATGAGAACATCGTCCTAGGATCCTTTCTGAACCAAAGACTTTTTCTGGGGTTTGAGTTCTCCTTTTTCATATTTTTCCCTGTAAGTTTTGGCAATACTTGAATGTAGAATCAAATCCTCAGACAAGATCTAAGCACACCTAAAGAACAACTAAATCATTATACCCCAAATATTATAGCTCCATCTTGATTTGGTGCTAATTCACAGATGGTTCCTATGCATAGCCTATAACTGAAGATATTGAGCTCTATTATTGTTTTTAATGATAGTTTAGGGGACTGGTAATGGGATAGTAGAGCCTTTCATAGCCTGGGAACAATCCACACTTTGTATAGAAGTGGCTGAAAGTCACTGAAGTCTAGTATCTGGAAGGAAGGCACAGTAGGGTTAGAAAAGGTACGAGAAGGGATCACCCACAAAGCTCAAAATCCTCTTGCCTTTTTCTCCCTCACATCTCCATGAGAAGCCATGCCAGAATACAGAGTTTGGAACCACAGCCTTGATCATAAATAACCTTTGAGACTCTTGCCATAAATAACTTTTGAGATTCTTGCCATTCACTTTCTCATTTATACCTCACAGCTGAAAGATCATTCTGTATAGTACTCCGGATAGACCCCCTTCCCCAACCTTGAGGCGATGACAAACATCCACAGAGAGGGAAATATAACCCAGAAAAGTACGAGCCCAAAGCACCCCTCTTCTCTCAGCTGCTTTTGTCAGTCCCAGTGGAAAACATCACAGCTGGGACAGCAGCTACTGACAGAAGCCCACACATATTCTTGGCAACTTCTGTCTGCTAAACCAGAAAGATGATTTGACCGTTAGAAAGAAGAATGAAGCTAGAATAAACACAGCAATATTTTTAGAGAGAAAAGACATATCTGCTAAGCCTATTTCTCACCCTTTCCTGAAGAGCTTTTCCTCCCTCTGCCCCAATGCCCCCACAAACAGGAGAAAGTTTCCTGAAGAGGCCAAACCAAAACTAATCTTACAGCCTCATTACTCTTTTCCTTCCATGATTCAGTGGGCTCTGCACATATTGCCTTCCTGAAAAGCCCCCTAGACCCAAGCAGTTTCTCAGAGGAAGAGGAACTCCCCCATGCCCATCCATGCTCCCTCCCTCAGCTGTCACCAGGTGGACTCAGGATCCACTGGAGCCAGCTGCTTGGGCTCCCTCCCCTGTCTCCAGGGAGGCCATTCACTCTGCCACAAACCTATCAGTGGTGATCTGGGCTGAAAAGCCCATGTTCCCTCAAGAAAAAACTAGAAAAGTCCTGTAGGCTCAGGCTGTGGAGGCTACACCTACAGTGCAGATTTTCATCCCAGAACAGCTATGCTGGGAACTTCTTTTAGAAGACAGGACTAGTGTCTTATTGCAGGATCCATGCCCAATTATTAACCTTGTAAATATTTCAGGTTACACAGCATATTATACCTTTAGTTTATTGATATGTCCATTGACTATTAAAATTAATCTTTCATTACACTAATTAATTATGATAGTGATTTGGCAATTATCTTCTGCAAAGTTTGGCTGAGACCAGTTTCAGCCTCTCTCAGTGCCTTTAAAATGTGCTCCAGATACTTGCAGAATGCCAGATGAAAGATGTGGCTTTATTAGACCAAAACTGGGCTGTTGACAACTCTCCTGGAATATATATTGATAGCCTTGCTGTCTTAAAATGTACAGACTGTATGGAACAGCCTATAAAAACCTTGGATGCAAAAGCAAAGAAAGATATGCATAGGTTTAACACATACTGCTATGCCCTTTTTGTATTCCCACAGAGGCTAGAATTAAGGCAGAAATGTCATCACAGAATCTGGTTTATGGATGATCTGGACAATTCATGGAGGCATTTGTTCCAGAGACACGACTAAGTCCTTTCTTCTACTGGAGAAAGCTTATGTCATGCACTGCGGAATATGGTTTACTAATCACCAGCGCTGGTTTGAATGGCTCCATGGATCAAAACTGACTTTATATAGTGGTGCTGAGTGCATTTGCCATTCTCCTGCATTGATCATTAGGACGCTTTGCTTGCAAGGTTCATACTGGGAGTCATTTCTTTGATGTCTGCAAACGTGGGAAAGAGCTGAGGCTTTTACAGGAGCTGCTTGGCTACAGGTGAAGAATGCAGCAGCTTGGGGGAGGGCCATTGCAAGACAATTAGAGCCTGCTTGTTCTCCCCTCCTATTTACAGGACTAACATAGCTCATGTTGTTTTGGCAGGGTGGAGATTTTGTTTCTGTGCTTTGGAAAAGCTCATCCAAGTGCAGCCATCACAGCCATCCTTTCAGCAGGAGCTGACTTTAAGCTCTGTCCTTTTGTTCTCTATCACCACCCCTTTCTTTTCTGCTCTGTTCACCCTCGCTTAAGGTAAGCTAAAGCTGTGCCTTTGTGACGGTCAGTAGTCACTGAGCTAAACTTCTAGTCATTTTGAAATCAGTGTGAGCATTTCCACCAACTGAAATCGGAAGAGGATTAGACTTCTATGCAGTCAGCTCCACCGAACCATAGCGGACATGGTCTGCTCATGTTCACCAGCTTCTCAAAAATATCTGTAATAATTTGGCTGTCTGTGATTGCCTCATTCTCGTGCAAATGGCATGCCCTGGGGGGAACGTTGCACTTCCCACTCCTGCTTACCTTTCTACAGTGTGGTCATAAAGAGGGTTCTTGCTCTAGTCCTTGGAAGAGCAGCCATTGACTTTAGGAGACTTTGGACCCAAGACCTCAGCCTGAGTTTTATCTCCGGCTGTGTCTGCATTGCCTGCAAGCACTTGACAATGGATTCATTATGGACTAAGCAGCGCCCAGCCTTTGCAATCCTTCAGTCTTTAGACCTTCTGGGCAAATCTTCAGCACACTTGGAGGGAATATATCTCCTGGCTGATCAACAGAGAGGATGTTGCCAGTGAAGCAAGTTCATTGTCCTGTGCCCGTATGAGGTGGCTAAACATGAAACGCATAGCTGCATTTCTGGATGATTCACTGCATGTCCCTATGCCATCCTCCTCCTGAGTGTCCACCAGCATCGTCCATCCCCAGTCTGCATGACAACGCACACACGTAAAGTCCATGAACAAAAATGTGCTTGGTTACAGTGAATCAAAGGGTTGGCCACTGATGCAGAAAGAGCACACAACAGAAATCCATGGCGAGGGTAACCTCAGATTGAGCTATCTGTGTTTCTGGCTACAGCTTTCAATTGTGCAGTACGCAGCAGCATCCTGGGGAGGAAGGGATGCTGCTGGCAGCCAAACTCCTGGCTGCAGCTTTGTGCTCTGAAAGACTAAATAAAATCCCTGGGAGAGAGAAGAGCCTTGGAGAGACTTAGCATTATACTGAGATGAGGCATTTGTCTTCAGGAGAACTCATTCTTGGATTTTGCTTTTTCAGTTTGGTAACAAAGAAACTCACTTGTGAACAACACTACCTGGGATCCCCAAAAGCCAGTACTGGTTAACAATTACTTCTTTGTCTCTACAAGTTGATAATGGGGGTTGCTGGCTCCACTCATGGTGAGATAAAGTTCTCACTGTACTCATGTAACATGTAAATATTTGAGCGGTTTTCCTTTTTCAGATGAACTCCCACTGCCCTTCTTCATTTTGGAGGCAGAGGCAGCACATCTGGCATTTGGAAAAACAACTGCATCAACAACCCCCCCACATTGTTAATATTTAAAAACTGTCTCCTGCACATGAATAGAGAAAGTTTATTATCGCTTCTAATTGCATAGGCCTGTGTAATGGGTTTATGTAACATGTAGGCTTTTGTACTAAGCTCACCACTACAGGCTTTGAAAGCCTTAGAAACGTTAAATAATTTAGCCTCAAAATACCCCCTAGTGTTGTGGTTCAGTGTCATTTGTCTCCATTTTACAGATGGGGAATGGGGAACCAATGTAAAAAAGCTTCTAGTGCTCTCCCTAAGGTGACTCAAGAAGCTAGTGGCGAAGCTTCAAAATCTTGTGCCTCTACCATTTCCCTCCCCCCACCCCCACCCCCACCCCACCCCCCCATGAGAAAAAGACTTTGGGCCAAAGCAAAAGTCACAAGTACTGAAACTGGCGTTTAGAGACATTAGAATCTGCAGTTCACCTGATTGCCTAGAGCTAGAGATCTATACTAAAGGAGTCTTAGGCTGGACTGAATTGTCATGTACATGGTACATGGTAGAAATGTAAGTAGGATTTAGGGCTTTAAAAGTGAAGACCCAAATGATGAAGTAATAGTCCACCTTAAAAGAGGAAAATAACATGACGAGGGATGGTAAAATGGCTTTCAAAAATAGAGACTAAGAGGAGCAGAATACTTCCCTGTTTCATCCTGATTTAGCAAATAGATTTGACTAACCCACCTTCCACCTTTTTCAGTATTCTACCCTGTCCTTAGGAGAAAGTCCTTGCAATAAATAAACAGAAAAGCTGAGTAATGGAGGAGTTCTAATGGGATATTTTCATTAAAAAGTTTTTAATACACTGAAATGTTTCACTTTGACATTTCCTAAACAAACCTTCACCTTTTCATACTCTTTTAATAATTGATCAACCCTGTAGAGAAAACAAGAAAATATATGTATATATTTTAAAATGGAATTAAATAACTCAAAACAAAACATGACATTGACATTCAAAGGAAACACTGGCCACGTAAATTTAATTTTTCAAGCTATGCTGAAATAAACAGCTTATTTCCTGATCCATGCCAAAATTTCTGTTTTGGTCCAAACCAGACATTTTTCTCCCTGTATGTCTGGCTTGGCCACCAAACCAGAAACCAATTTTCTTTTCACTCATTGACTTCTTCTTTTAAACTCAATTTTAACCCTTTGAACATTGTCCAGCCGTGTCCACATATTTCATAAGAAGTGTCTTTCTTCATGACAGTTTATACTGAATGCTTATATTCAACTTGCTGCCCTAAAATTATACTAATAGTTCAGATCTAGATCCAAAATCTGTGTATTGCTGCACCTCAAAGGCGGTGGCGTCACATATTTCAGTCCTGAAGGGTTTGCTTCTTGCCGCTTGTGTAGTGTAGCACTGTGCCAGCCCTATACCTGTGTCTGAATCCCACCTTTTTCTCTTACAAAAGCAACCAAGGCTTATACAACAAATGCAATCCCATCAATTCAAGGTCCTATAGCAGAAGTGGTAGGAGAAGCAGCATAAAAGAAATGGAGCAGCATTAAAATGGACAGAATACAGCCTAAATATCAGAAAATGAAGAAAAGAATTCAGGTTGGGAATAACCTACCCCTTTGTGTCGAATGTGTAGCCTTGATGAAGCATTGGTAAGTAGCCTATACATCTATACCAAAACTCTTGGCAGTGTCAGCATGTTTCCAGCTTTCATGGCTCCACCCACAGAGACCCATCAGAGCAGTTTTCAGTTCTAACATCTGGTGGGAGAATGCGAACCCAGGTGACTCAATTTTAGAACTAGAGAACTCCGCTTTAATTTCACTGCTTATCACAAACCCATTAGTTCAGGGCATCTCATCTCTTGGACACGATGGGCTCTGTGGATGAAGAACAGATTGTGCAAGCTGAACCCAAGGAAGATGGAGATTATGCTGGCAGGCAAAAGAAAGCACTTTGAATAGCCTATGGTCCCTCTGTGGCAGCCTTTACATATTGTGAACAGCCACAAACGGTCTGTTCAGGCAGTGCTCTGGGAAAGGCCCCAGAGCCCTCTGGCACGGATAGAGCATGCTAAGGCAGAGCTCTCTGCCGTCCCCATTTGGCTAGAAGACTCCACTCCATCCTGGCACAGCACATCCTGGCCTTGGGTAGCCAAGCTTTTGTCACCTTCTGTTTGGATTACAGGACTGGAATGGCCCTTTGGAGAGTCCAGCTGATAAAGCTCCCTGCAGCAATGTGAACAACTCTGAGCACATCTTACTTGTCCTCTACTGCTTGTGCTCGCTCCCCACAGAACTCACAGCAAAAGTCATGATCTTATTCTTTAACATCATAACCTGGGCCCAAGATACTAAAAACACTGCAGAAAGGTCCCCATTGCAGATGCTGTTCTTTGCCACAGTGAGAGTCCATCTTTAGGGGAATACTTGTGTGGTCAAGTGATGGAATTTTCTTGGTGCCAAGTGTTGATATGGTGACAAGTACTGGTGTTATGATTTCTAGGGGTGGTTCTTCAACAGACCACTCCAAGCCTTATGACTTTTCGTTCCTAGTACCAGGTTTATTTCTTTAACAGTGCTATTCTTTAGCATAAATATGAATTTACTGCCTGTATGTGTTAAAAAAGGAGGGGAAAAAGCAAAGTGAAAATACATAGCTGTGTTAAAGAATCTTAAAATCCTAAAATCAGCTGGATAATATTGAATGCACAAGTCTGTCCACAGGAATAAGCCATGCCTTAATAGTGCCAGAGCATGCTCTTCTGGAAAGTGCCAAAATCCTGCAATGAGGGTGGAAGCAGAATACCAGCATAGAACAGATGCTTGGATATTAGGCTGATGTTTGTGTTAGTGCTCAGGTGCACATCTGTGTTTCCACAGTATTTCTTCTTGACTGGTAGCTCACTCGTGCAAGGAAAACACTCAGTCTGCTTTAACAGAGGCTTAAAGACTTGTGCTTTACCTGGCATTTGTTGTACATCAGAGAACATACAGTTAGTCATCATGATTCTGTTAACCACAACTTATTAAGCCAATGTCTTATGATTTCCTAAGGAAGTCCACAGACAACTGCACCTTCACAAACAACCCCTTCTCATAAAACGTAGGGTTTGGTCAGGCCCAAAGCCACTTTTAGTATAACATAGGATCAGAGAATCAGAGATCAGAGAATCAGAGAATCATAGGTTGGACAAGACCTTTAAGATCACTGAGTCCAACTGTTAACCTAGCACTGCCAAGTCCACCACTAGCCAGTTTCTCCAGGAAAATGCTGTGGGAAATGGTGTCAAAGGCTTTACCAAAATCTAGGTAGACAATATTCACAGCCTTTCCCTTGTCTGCTAAGTGGGCCACCTTGCCATAGAAGGAGATCAGCTTAGTCAAGAAGGACCTGCCTTTCATAAACCCATGCTGACTGGGCCTGATAGCCTGGTTGTCCTGTATGTGCTGTGTGATGGCACTCAGGATGATCTGCTCCATAGCCTTCCCCTGTTATGGAGTTACCTGCACACCCTTCCTGCACACCCTGCCATGCACCCTGCTGCACCACACCCTTGCAGATATGCCAGACCCTGGCTGCTAGGCCTCCCCAGGGGCTTCTTTTATACCTGTGGAGGGGCTTGGCCACCATTGCTTTTGGCCCTGGACAGGTCTCATCAGCTGCTGTCACATGAGCTGTGGGCTCCTGGTGGCTCTCTCGGCTGCCTCTGAGGTTCCCCTGGTTCTGGAAACCCCCCTGTGCAGCGTGCTGGAGCACTCCACTGCAGGTCCTGCTGGCAGCAGAGCTGCTCACCTCAGCGACATAAAAAGGATGCTTTTCTCCCACTTTTTCAGTAACGTGGCCTGTCCCTTTCTTAAAATTTAAATAAGTTCTGATTGTGAGGGGGATGAGAAATACTTTTGCTTGAAGGAATTTGTATTTCTGTGCAGTGCAAATTGTCCCTTTGTCCCACTCTTCTGTCTCTGGTCCTAGCTTTTTTGGCCACAGACGATTTTGAATTATGTTGATCTAGTACCAGGTTTCCAAACATATCAGATTGTTTCATAAGAGCACAAACTTCTTGTTTCTGAGGCATGGAACTATGACAGATGCAACTTAGTCCAATCTACCGACCTTCCAGTCTTAGGATTTGGGGAACTGGTAGGAAACAATAAACCATCTCTGACTCCTTCCAGTGACAGCTCATTCTCTTTTTCCACTCCTGTATTATGAAATGTCTTTCTGGAGACGGAAAAGATATATATTCTGTAGGTAGGAATAGGTGTTCACAGCAATGCTGGGCATTGAGGAACTCTAAGAGAGATGGATCTTTGCATGGCAGGAAGGGAATATATCCTGACAGAATGGCCTCAAATAAAAATGACAAGTGAGGTCCTCTTCCAGCATAGAGAAAAGTGATGGCCTGAGAACAGGAATGACACAGTTAAGCAGATCCTTAAAGCCTGGATAATGCTGCAGAAAAAAATAGCTACTGATAGATACTCCTTTTTTTCCTTACAAACTCTGTCTTTCAACATAGGCATTTTTCAAACACACTTCCCAAGAATGCTGGTGTGGTCAGTTCTTTGTTGTTTTTTTTCCTTCTTTCCCCCCCGAATACTTAAAAGACCAAGTGTATTTCAATGCCTTTCAAAGTCTCTCACATCATGAGACACCTACCTGTATATTCGTGCAAACTGGAAATGGATGAAATATCACATGACTCATTGGAACAACTGCAAATAATCAAAGCTGAAATGAAAACCAAATATTCTGAAAAGGCCATTTTGAATAGTAGTTGTTCAAAACAGCATACAAAAATAATTCCTACAATCCATTCTGAAGAACAAAGACACTGTAGAAATGTCAAAGCTTTTCCCAGATATCCTTAGGTCTTTGCAAGGAATGGACTAATCAAGGCAAAATTTATAGGGAAAAGTACTGTCTTTTATTAGGCAAATAGAGAAAAATGGTGAGGGGCGGGGGGAAGAGACATAAGAGTTCTTTTTTCAGGTTGGAAGCAGAAAATTTCAAGGTATATTGTCTCTCTTAGATCTAAAATCAGTCTAATAAAAGACCTGTTTCAGTCTGTCTGATAAAACTTTGCCTTGCTGATATCCTTAGGCCTTCACAGCTGCAACAACATTCTTACTACATGTAAGGTATCAAATTCTTTTGTCTTATTCAGAGAGCTGGAAGGATCCATGACAGGTCATCTAGTCCATCTTCCTGACTTCAGATTAGCATCAAATACACCTGTTTCATTCCTGAAACTTATTTATCTAATGTGTACTTAAAGATCTCTAATGACAGAGACTGCATGACCTCCAGAAGCAATCTTTGTCTTACCTGAACCTTTCTTACTGCAATTTAAAACACTTGCTTCTTTGTCCTATTCATCCTGGCCATGGGGAATCGCTTCCTCTCTTTGTCTTTTCCAGTACCTCTTATGTTCCTGAAGACTGTTGTTATCCTCAGTTTTCCCTTTTTTAAGTTAAACAAACCCAGTTATCCTACAACTATCCCACTAGTCTTTTTCTGCAGGTTATTTCTGATTCTGACTTTTATGTATTCCTGCTTATTTCTGTTGCTGTCCTATAGACTGTGTTTTTCTGAATTTTTCTGGATATCTGAAAGTACTATTTACTCATCAGTATGCAATATGGAGCAAGAACCCAAACCAGAGTGAGTATAAAGACTGATTTAACTCTTTCAGGAACAAATCACATTTCCTACCTCAAATTAATACCCCTAGAGCATGACGGCATGTTGGAACCCAAACTTGAGGTAAATGTACATGCTTTTCTCTTTGGGAGTGTTCTTTTGATTCCAAGATAAAGTAGTTACAGCAGACTAAGGCAGGGTTCCATTAAGGAGAACAGTTCTAAGGCATCTAGCAGAAAATAAGTATTTTGTAGTAATATGAATTTCAGTTTTCATATGGACATGTTGCAGGCTCCTAACACTACACAGGATGCAGGAGGTTATTATTAACACCAGCCCTACCTATCAGATGGGAAAAACACTGCACAAAGAAATGACGAGGTAAAGCCCAAAGCCACATAATGAGAAATAAACATAAAGCAGACTAGAAAAAATTTCCCTATTTTCCCTTTTTTCTTTTCTTTCCCTATTGAAGACTTTGGCACTGAATTTTTCTCCAACCTTAGAGGAAGATGATTAAGCCCAGGTTTAGGCTGGAATCCACTGATGGAGCTGGGCAGAGAAGTCAGATGAGCAAAGAAAGTGAATTTTCTTCATGTACGGCGACCAGAGTAACGCAATCTATTCTGCTGGAGCTATATCAGAACAATGTGGTGGCATTCATCTTCTGCTCAGTGCCCAGGTAATGCCTGCACCTCTTTGCCTTCAACAGGAAGGCAAAAGGATAAGCTCAGATTAATTTTCACAGGGGGTGTTGCAAAATAAGTGTGTAAAAAATGATTTTAAGTGACCTAGATGATGTCTTTTCATATCAGAGTTTAGCAATATCTGTCTCTGTAGATGATGTAGCTGCTAGTACTGCAAGGATCCCTTAGGACAAACTCCTCTTGTAACACATATTCTCTGCACCAAAGCCTACATAAATGTTAAATGAAGCCACTTTAAACAAATATAGGTAACAGAGGGAGAATAAGCCTGTTAACAGAATCAGCATTGCAGTCACTAAGTCATAATATTTTATTTATTTATTATCTCATAATACCTATAACAAAAGTAACTAGATGCTATAAAATAATACTTACAGACATAGAAGTTGAAATGACTCACCACGTCCAACCCTTCATAAAAGCTCCTCTGACTCACAGTATCCAATGAAAGAAAGAAAAGAAAGTATAGCCCCTTTTCAACCCCTAATAATGTTTACTCGAATGCCTGACTGAGCACAACAGCCATAGCACATGGTGCTTTCAAAAACACAGCCTTTGAAAGAGCCTTAGACCATCACACAGTACCTGGGGTGTGGAGCTTTGAGCTGTAAGGGAGACAGAGGAAAGAAACATGTCTTTTCCCAAAAGTGGCCTACTGTCAGCTGTTGGACTGAACCAAGACAGACAAGGGGAAGGGTGATGGA
The DNA here is from genome assembly GCF_963921805.1 of Phalacrocorax carbo. Taxonomy (NCBI): domain Eukaryota; kingdom Metazoa; phylum Chordata; class Aves; order Suliformes; family Phalacrocoracidae; genus Phalacrocorax; species Phalacrocorax carbo. Next base: position 89,926,557 of record NC_087513.1, on the reverse strand, counting down.
AAGGGCAAAGGGAACAGGAAGAAGGTTCTCAGCACACCGAACAACAAACGTAGCACAGTAAAGGGATCTGAAGCACTGCACCTTGTGCCATGTGAATAACGAAATAGGTATCAAAAGTAGGTAGCAGGGCTATCTGTGCTGCAAGTTGAGGGTTAAGATAAATTAGGTAATGCCTATGTGCGAAGAAGACTACCTGGTCAGAAATACAGAGAGAAAAGCTGTCCATGTCATAACCAGGAGCAGCAAGAGAATCTGAGACAACCTCCTTGGGTAATATCAAGCTATACTGGAAAAAAAGTGGCATTGAAGGGCTGTTAGCAGAAAAACAGCTAACACACCTTCTCTCCATTATTCTCAGCAAATCACCTGATTTCCCCTCATCTGGCACGTGTGGTCCACCTGTCCCAAACTCAGCCTCAGCAATTCCTTTAATACCCAGAGCTTGATCAGATAACAAGGAAGTGTGCAAGGAGAGAACAGTGTGGCCAATGAACAGAAAATCAACAACTTCTTTTGAGCACCTCTTTCCTCCATGTCACATCTTTTTGTTTTCTTTCCTTCCAAACTGAGACATGAAAACAGCATAATGCACAGGCACTCGGATAGCACTGCCAACACAGTGCATAGGAAAACACATTCCCTCCCTGACTCTGGTAATTTAGCTTTGTTTTAGTTTCAATCTAATGAACATTTTTGCTGTAGCCAATCTTCAATTTATACCCATCTAGTCCAAAGCACAATTATATGCCGAGCGGAAAATGCAGCTTTGACTCATAATAATAAGACTGGCACTGTGTCTGGCAGTTTTTCACACTTCGTTTTCATGCCTGCAGCCATATCAGCTGGGCAATGATTTTGCCACATCTCCTAAAAAAAGGTCAAGCTGGCAGACAGAAGGGGAGGGCTGAGGGAAACGTAATATTGGAGCAGGACACCTTCTGAGATACCCGGCAACCTCAGTCTCCAGAAAGGGATGTGGGAGAGGCACTTTCTCAAAGGGATGTCTATGTTGAAGAAAAAAACCCAAGGCATGCTTTTCACTCTGTGTTTACTAATCCAAATTGCTCTGTCTTCACTCTTGCTTGGAGCAGAAGTCTCTGATTCACATAAGCCCAAGTTAAGGTAAGTTAGACCTTTTCCAGTGCAGACCTAGTCCTATGGTACATTTGAGTGCCTGATGGTGGCAAGTGTGCTCAGAAGGCCATTTTCAACTATTTTAAAAACAGAAGTATTGTCTATTCATGACTCTCTGGCAGAGACATTTTGGCAGACTTTCCATTAGGAAGGGTGGTCTTGTGCTTCATTTAGAAATTCAAGATGTATCAATAGCATTCTTGGCTTTGGTCTGACTTGCTATGAGATACCAAAGCCATCACTTAATCTCCCTCTCTCTGCCTCGTTGTCTTCATCAGTAAAATAAAGTGAATGATACCTAACTCTCACAGGCAGCAGACCCTAGACTAGTCAATGGCAATTTTAAGTGTGCTTTGAGATTGCAGAGTGGAAGGTACTAAAAGAGAGTTGAAGACGAAATAGGTCTCCATGCCATCCTTTGGAGTCCTCTGAAAGTTTCTGCCTATACAGCCATTCATTTCCTGTCTATGTCTCGTACAGAGTTGCTGCTGCTAAGCAATGTACCAGAACAGCTCCTGGTGAAGAAATCTGTTGAGCATGATGGTCCTCATTCTGGCTGGAAGGTGGCTATGAACAGACGGATTACTCCTGTTTGCCATCTTCTTTCACTTGGCTTAATACCAGACCCTATTGCATTTTCACCTGCTTACTGTGCTGGCAAGTCAGCTCGTCCTTTGTGTAACTTCCTTTATTCCTTTATTTTTTCAACAATGGGAAAGAGTTCTTACCTGGCCTCTTTGGGGGGAATTTCATGCACAGTTGGTGGTGCCCAGAAGGGAGAAGCAGATGCTGTTGAGATATTCACAGTGTCCAAAATAGAAAGCAATTTATATGGACAATTAAGAAGAGCCACACGGGACTTCAGTGGTTGGAAGCTACAAGTCTGTAAGCAGGCAATTTCTAGGACTTAGAAAAAAAAAAATTGAATTCACCTGAGGCCATGCAAGAGAAGAAAAGTTATATAGAGAGAACAATTCCCAAGTTCATTCACCAGGGCATTAAGCTCTTGATTTGCAGTGGAAATGCAATATGTGGTGTCCTGTCATCAACAGGATTTAGAGGACAGAGAAAGCAGTCATCACAGAACAGGTATGAAAAAATTGTCACAAAGAGTAAAGGCAAAGCAAGCCATGGTCTCTCAAAAATATTAAAAGAGGATCGCTAAAAGGCTGCCTGCCCTGACACTCATCTGCCAGTTATGCCCACCCTCCTCTGATTCTTTGTGCCCTAGCTCCTCCAGAGTGTTTTCTCTTCTCATTCATGACATTACACAGGAAAAAGACCTGATGAAGGGACAGAAATATGGTGGAATGGGTTCTATGCATGGCATTTATTTTCTTGTCATTGTTCTTGCTTTTTTGGCATTGGGCAGCTATAGAACATCAGAATTTTCTGTTGACCTGACTTTTTTCCTGCTGCTTCATCAATCAAGGGAGTTTCAGTTTCAGGCACAAAGGAGTTAAATCAATTTGCTTCAGAACAGCCCTAAGAAATCACTCAATTCTTTAAAAAGTCTCTGGAGGGGTGGTTGCTGTAGCCTGAGGGATGTGCAAGCTGAAGGCTCAGCAGCCACATTGACATTCGAAGGCATAAACGTTTTGGAGCAGGGACAGAAATTACGTGATTTCGTCCATTCTTTAGTTGACTACAGAGCTTAGTGCACTGTATGCACTTGTCGTTTCCCTAGACATTGCTTTGGGCTGTCTTGTTAGGTTCAGAGTCCCTCTGAGAATATCCTTCCTCTCAGCAATACAAAGAGTCAGAGGATGTTTCTCACTCAGCTCTCCATGCCTAGACTTGGCACTGGCTGTGCAGGAGCACTGAGAAATCATGAGTTGACTCACTCATCTCTTATTCACACATGTGAAGTTGGGCAAGCTGAAAAATCCCCTTATGAACCATCACCCTGCAGGATGGTGTGAGATTCTCCTCCAGTTCTTCAGCTACTGAATCAAACTGTTTCAGCTGAGTAGCTCCAAGGCTTCTAGTGCATGCAGTGTGGGATCTGGCAGGGCTTTTTTCCTTTGGTTGCTTGATATAAGTCTGATAAAAACTTTGGAAACAGCTTTCCTGAAGCAGCCAGTTTCACAGACTGAAACTATCATTTGAAAAGAAAGAAGGGATGGAGTGCTGAGACTAGATATGGGACCCAACTTACTTCAGGTACTGCTGAAATCTATATTTTCCCTGCATTTTTCATTCAGCTTTCCATGGTGAAAGGAAGTATTACCCATCCAGGAATGGAGGTTCTACCTTCACCACCTCGTGTAGCCTGAATTCCCATCAGAAAGCTATTCTGCATTTTCATGTCATTTTCCTGACTGTTATGCTGCTAGGCCTTGGCATTGTCTGAGCTAAAGTACTTTTTTTCCTTTTTTCCTTTTCCCTCTTGTCAAAATAGTGTGTGCCCCATTCATTCTTTCCTCAGTACTGTTTCTGACACAACATATACAGACCTGTGGTTAAAGTAGATGTCTTTATTTTATGACATCTTTAGTTTCTTGCTATATGATGTGTTTTGTCATTCTGAATAAGAGTTTAGCTACTCACAGATAACACTGTAACTGGGAAACTTATGTGAACTGCAGTTCACATGGGTTTTAGTCCTTGGTCTGAATGAGGAAGAATGGGGACCTGAAGTTGTCTCTCTCATAAAAGGAGCACTTGATTAATAGATGTCCTGCAGAAGAGCTCTTTCCTTTCTTGAGAAAATTTTCTAAACAGAGTTTCATTGAACCCCATTCACTGCAAGAAAAACATCTAGTGTCTACAATCTCAAAAATTCCTGTGGAATATAATAGAAATATTTTTGTGGAATAATTCAAAACTGGTTCCACTGATAAGGTCTTTGCAATGGGATGCCAAGACAGCCAGCAGGTCCTTTGGATACTTCTTGCATTGCTGCTCTCCAGAAAAAGCACTACAGAAGAAAGCTTTATTCTCCAAAATAAAAGATTAGCCTGAAAAAGCAGAGTTCATGGGCATTACCAGAAGCCTAGCATATCTAAGCCCACAGATTCACTACCTTGGCAGACATATGAGATGAATAGATATGATACCAGCCTGCTGCTATTCAGCAGAACTTCTTGGCATAAGAACAGCAAGCAGGAGATCCAGAGTCTTCTCTGTCTGATGCTTGTCATTAGCCAGGACACATGCACAAATATTACTTCTCGTTTCCCCATTTCAGAACTGCCAAGACAGATGTGAAGATCAAAGGAATGGCGTGGCAGTGGTATGGCATGCCCCTATTCAGTATGCACACATTAAAACCCTTATTCCATAGGGATGGGGAAAAAAGGAAATGAAAGTTATCTCTTTTGTCTTTCTACCAAGTGCCAGGAGCTATGTTTTACCTGCAGCTGAGGCAACTCTAGAGAAAGGGGCTGACAGGCAGAGGTAGAGAAGTAGGAACAGCAGGACAAGACAAGGTTAACCTGCAGAGAATGGTTGAAGAAGTCAAGAAAAAGGTCAACAAAGCAAGGAAAAAAGAAAGGGGAGAAAGAATAAAAGCAGAGGCAGAAAACCCAAATAATTTAAAGGTAGTGGCAAATATAAAGAAGAGATAAAATATTCACTGGACAGACATAGAAAAGAAGACAACCATATAGATTATCAGTTCCAGCCTCCAAATACTACAAACAACAATGGAATAGACAGTAAGTTGAGAAGATTCCATAACATCTGCTTCAATCCCCATTTGAATTCTAAGTCAGAAAACAACGCAACCTTACAACACTTGATGCAAAAAAGCCAGTTCTGCAGTGACTACGACATGTCCGACCAAGACAATGGGATGGATGAAGGGCCTTGGGAAGATCTTAGAGTCATACAATTGCATGCAGTTGGGCACACTCAGATATTTCTTGGGAGTGGATCATGCTCCACATGACTATAGAGGACGACCTGATGAGCAATCACTCTAAACAATCCTCGCTCTTCAGTCCAGAAGAAAATTCTTTCCTGACCCCACATCCAATCAATGCTTTTAATTCAAGACACATCAGTCAGGCAATACCACTAGGAGCACTAACATAACCCACCTACTATCCTGTCTTTAGCCTTGGCCAGTTTCTTGTTTGGGTAATTTAATGCTTCAAAGGAAGATCAATTTGCCCTCTACCCACTCCTCATTCCTCCCACCCTTACATACACATCCAAGAGAATAAAGGACTAGGAAATGAACGGACTTCCTTCTCTACCCCAATAGTGGTCAGTGGGAGCTCTGAAGCATGAAATTAATTAATTAAAATATAAATGCAGTGTAATTCCTTCTATGAACTCAACAAGCTCTACTTTTTAATTATTTAAGTTCCTTGCCCTTGTTATCCTGTATGGACGGCCAGAAATTCATTCCTTTGAAGTTTAGAAACCTTATCCTGATTTCCAAGTTAATGCATACTCATCTGATCTTTTAGCACTGCTTTTCTTCAGCTGAAACAATTCTCCATCCTGGTATTTACAAAAAGTGTATTTATGAAGAAAAACTGTACTCCTTCTCATCTTGCTTTTGCTAGCTTAACTGAGCCTCCCACACACACTTTTTAAAGGTCTGCCACTTCTTCTAATCATTCTCACAACTCTTTAGTATACGTCACTTTCCCTTTTTTGATCAGAAGTGACCCAAATTGGCCACAATATTTTAAGGGAGGCCTCCTCAGTCCCTCATATCAGTGTACTACTAAAATACTCCCTTTTCTGAAAATACCCTCGCCTGATACATCCCAGAATTGCATTAATCCTTTTCAACGCAATGTCATACTCCACCAAAATGGTAAAGAGAATGTGAAGAAGAAAAGGGAGATGCTGAACAGAAAAATGAAAGCATCCTGAGGAAAAACAGACAATTCTGGAGGGACAAAAACCCCTGACTGCCCTGCAAATGTAAAGACATAATCAGCTTTGTAGTAAAGGTAATTCAAAGGAATAATGGAAAGTCAGAAAGATGAGGCAAGGCACATCTGTACAAAATCACAGTGCGCTGGCTTTGCACGACCTCTCAGCTTCATGGCAAGTCTCTGACACTGCTTGCTAATGTCAGCGTTTTGGCAAAAGCAGGGCTGACAGTGTCACGCTGGTGAGGGGGCGAGACTCTGAGTGCAAAGAAGGCAGTCCGAGCGGCTCTGCCTTGCGAGTCCTCAACAGGCCCTTTGCAGCACAGCTTGTAGATTGTCTCTCCAAGGTGCAGTGCTTTTTGCCTAGCAATTTAAGAATTAGCACTTTCTGCATGCTTGTGTGTGCTTGTGGGGCTGTGGGGTGTGTGGAGTGGTGTCTGACACAAAACCTACAATGTCTTTCTTGAACCCTAAAATTTTAAGGCTAGTATTTTTTAATAAAAATATTTCACTGTCCCATAGACAGGCAAATACTATCCTTTAACCTGTGAAAGAATATAATGGAAGATTTCAAAATGCTTTAGGAATACTAGTGAGAAGTTTCAATAATCCCCAGGCAGTGTATGCCTACATATCTTCTGTGTATTCCAGAAGGAGATAAAGTCCTGCACTAAGTTACCCCACACTTCCCATAGTGAAATGTGATTATGCCTTTTTTTAGTTATTATTTTGAAGAAAACCTTCAACACTGAATCATTTTGCAGACCTTTAAAACAGAAAATGGAGGGGAGAGAAAGCTCTACATTTGCTGTTATGTAGTAAAGCTGATGGGATTTGCCTTGTCAAAAGATAAATAAATAAATAAAGCTCAACAAATTTTCTGATGGGTGGTTTGTGTAGCAGCACCTTTGTTTCTGCCAACGCAGAAGAAAATTCAACTTGCAGCAGACACATGATATGTCAATTCATTTCCATTGTATTGGCAAGAAGCAACACACACAAGACAGATTTATCAAGCTATCTGAAAGTCTAAGAGCAAGAATTCTTCTTCCAGCTCTCTCCTTTCGTCTCTGACTTCCTCCATACACACACATGCACAAATAAAGGCAAATCTGCCACTCCTGCAAGCATAATGCTGTAAAGTTCTGCAGTTTTATTGTGGGTGTTTATCATAAAGCATCCTTATCTGTTATCTGCTTATAGAGGAGGCTTTGGTATGTTATTTCAGAGTAATAGCCGAGAGCGAGTTAAATTGCATTAACCTTTAAAGCTGGCATTAATGGGTAACCGTGTCAGGAGACTATATTACTGTACAATTTCCTTTTCCTATTCTTATGCTGGCTCTGTGTTTAGAGTATTTTTTTGCTGTTAGTGACAGCCTTACATCACAGACTTTGAGTTCTGAACACAGTACTCGTCCTCTAGGGAAGGACTCAGCTAGAAGAAATGTAGGACTGGCTTTCCCTCACCACCAAGAGACAACAGGGGAGCAATCAGGTTCTTGCGACGGAGGCTGTGCATCTTGTCCTTTGGCACAATCAACATATGATTCAGCACACGTTCCACACCCATGTTTTTCACCTTCAGTAAGGTGACCGGGTCTAGACTGCACTCAGTGCCTGAAGCTAGTAGCGGACTTGCTATTGGACATATCGGTGCAGTTTGTAAGAGACAAGTTCCCTCTTACTGCTGCAGGAGGTTGTCAGCAAATCATTGGGAAAGAGACACCTTAGAACTGAGATTTTTAGATGTGGGGACTAAAATGTATAAGCCGTACTATGTTCTCTGTTGGTCTGACAGGGAAGACTTCTGCAAGGTATTCCAAGTGTGCAGGGCCAATTTAACAGCAGCTTTCCATGAACAGGGACAGCTGGAGCTACTCCAGATCTATTATGGTGTAAATGGAACTGGAACGTGGCCTACCACTTATCAGATATTCTGTTCTATGTATTAATTATACACGTAGAAGTCCTGTATTTAGGAATAATCGCAATAATTTATCACTTTCAGAGAACTGTAATTGCAAACACAACATAACCATTTGTCAGCTGTTTCAGATGGAAAGGAGTAGGCTGAGAGAAGGCAGCAGCCTCTTTGATCACATTTTGATTGGGAATTCTCTTCATTACCAGTTTGGTTTGTGGACCCTCCTCCCCCTCATAACTCTTCAAGCCTTCTTTGCAAGCTGTTTATCCAAATAATACCTGCGCTTGACTCGCCTCCCATCAAAGTCCCTCCTGAGCTTTGGAGGGAGAGCTAGCAAGACAATGCTGTGAAAGGACACAGCTGACAAAAATTGCAGTGGTCTTCAAATCTTTCACAAATTGGGAGCCACCAGACTTGGCATTTGGTAACTCCAGCTTACCAAAAAGACATTTCTTCTGCAAAGGGGAAAATGTCCAAAGTCTATTGTAATACTTCTCAGAAGAAGTCCTGGTAAGAGCAGACATACCTGCTCCCTAGACATCTACGTACGGGACTTGACTTGGGTGATGCAGCAGAGGTGTATGTTACTTGGCTGCCATGGAGATGAGTACAACAGAAGAGCTGAAATAGAAGAGAACGATGTGTTTTGAAGCACTGTTGCAATAAAGGTGCATGTTACATACAGAGCTGCTGGAGTTCCTTGCCAAAACCTAACATTAATTTTTAAATTAACACTGCAATTAACATGCAACTAAAAGAAATACTTTCTATTTTTCTTTTGCTTTTTTCTTAAAAGAAAAGCATAACTCATTGCTTCACAAGCCTCCCCTGGGAGCACACGTGCTGTGCTGCCCTTTAAAAAGGAACCCTCCAGCCCTTCTCCCCAGCTGATCAGTGAGGCTGGGCAGTACAGGCTACGGAGGCTTCCAGGCCTTCAGCTGCACCTAGCTTTGTGCTTTCTCATGAACCACTCTTCGTCACCAGGGTTGTGCTCAGTGGCATCTTTTTTGCCGTCTCCCCAGAGAGGTCTGTCACAGCTCCTAGCTAGGTAGTTATGTTCCCCCTTTCTTGTTGTAAGGATTTACCATCATAATGTAATTCAACAAAAACAGGAGCTTGCACATCATTTAGGACTGGCCTGGGACTGGGCAGCTTCCTAGGTGGTGAAACACATGGCATCTACGGTCTAACCTGGTTTTGCCTGGAGCTGTCAGTACAGGCCCAAAAAGAGTCTATCAAAAGCCCTTGCTTTTTTATTTCAAACAGCAGAGATTCACCCTATTAGTTCCAGAGGTGCCAGTTACAAGCCCCAGGGTGTCAGACAAAAATAGGCGCACATGTCCTTGCACACTAGTAAGCCCCTGCTTCAGGGGGAATGACACTGGGCCTGCAGCCCTACACAGGATTTTGAAACAATGTGTTGCATTCGGAGCAGTAATAAGGATCTCTTTCTCCCTAAGGAAAATAAAGAAAACAAAAGAAAAACATTGGTAGAAATGGTGTTGATTTTTCTTAATGATAAATAAAATGAAAATTTGGATGAGAATGATGGATGTTGCCAGTCAGAGTTCTTCTTGTAACAGCAGCCAATGCCTCTTTATGTACCCGTCTCATGAAAGTGTCAGAGATATTAAAAAAAAAAAAAAGGAACGCTAAAATTAAAATTGAGAAGAAAAAGTCATTTCACACATTTAATGGCATAATGAAGTCTTTTTAATGTAATTTTCTTTACTCTTCTGATTACATATTCACAAAGAGGATCTTCACTTCCATCTTTATTAGGCACTGTGTTTGTCATCATTATGGGTTAAGTATTTTCATAAACATTTGATGAATATTAACCATTTAAAATAAAAAATAACAGTTTATTCTCACTGCAATGACTGCTGCACATGGAGATATTAATATTAGAGCAAGTCAAATGAAATTACACACCCCTGCAGCCCCATTCCTGTGTGCAAGGAAGCAGTGTAAAGGCTGGGAGAGGAGAGACTCACCCTACTGAACATGCAGAGGGGCTTGCAAAGCTGGATCCTAGCTACATCTATAGCCAGGGCTAACAGTGATCCCAAAAGTCTACCAAATCTGCCTGTCAGGGGTGCTCCTAGGTCCTTTCTACAGGTCACAAAATGACAGGCTGTTTCTTTGCTCCTTTCCCAACATGACTGCATTCTTTTCCCTTTGCTTGCAAAAGGCTAATCCAGCCCAGGTTAGTGGTTAATTTGTATGTCATCTCTAGCTGGTGCAAATGTCCTAATAAACACATTCTTAAATATGGCCTGTTCTCTACAGCAGGGGAATGGCTTCCTACAATACACAGTTCCAGAGCCAAGTGCCACAGAAAGAGGAGGGGAAACGAATGCCACAAAAGAAAGCCCACCAAAAAGAGGTTGTCTGGTACTGGGTAAAAACATAATCTGGTTAATCTGTTTTTAAGTAGAGCAGAAGAATGCAGACAAAATGTTTTGGGTCAATAAGAGCACTAGTGATAATGAAATCATAGCTATATTTAATTTTGATAACTTTTATTAAGAAAGGTATATTTCTCAATGACTGAGTAATTTCAGAAAAGAAAAACAATAATGTGTACCATTTAAATACTATTTAAACTCTTTCCTCCATCCTGATTCTGTTTCATTTGCACTTTTACCCATTTCCCTTTCCCCAGTCAACAAAATAAAAACATCAGTGATGACATCCTAATTTCCAGGAAACACATGAAAGCTCATTTCTGACAGAAGGTTATTGTAACAAAAATACCTGACCTGTTTCTCATCACAAGGCACCTGTGTTCCTTTGCTTACCTAGAGAAAACAGGAGGCAGCTGATACCCTGGGGGTCTCCCCACCTGTAAACCAATTTTTAGACAGCAGGCGCTAGCTCACTCTTCCCTGTAAGTTCCCATGCCAATGCCAACTTACTCCAAGAGTAAGAAGCCATAAAGCACTTTTTTTTTTTTCAAACGAAAGAACAATATGCAAAAGGTGAGGGGAAAAGGTCCACCTGCGGATCTTGTAGTGTCTCTCCCCACCTTCCCAAAATGCAGAGCAATATTGCCAGTGTTGTTAGATGTTATTAGAAGGGCCGATGCAGGAAGGAGCAGAGGGTTACCCTTTGTTGCCGTCCAGCCTTAAACTGGGTCACTTTAATGAAATCCTGTACGTAAGGGATCCAGAGCAGAAACCTAAAGAGCCCAAGGGCCCAGTTCAAAAGATCCTGACTCAGCCCTGACTGGAGAGGGTTAACAGAAGAATTACTGGTGGATGTTTAATTCGGATTTGAGCGATGGGGATTGAGCATTAGGCTGGGGTTTGTTTAGGGCTTCTGCATGCTCAAGCACTGAAGTAATTTCACATTGTGCAATGCTGCGTCCTCGTTGAGTTCAGCAAGCGCCTTGCAGGAGCTAGAGTAAAAGCTCCACCTGGAGACAGCAGGAGTCTGTCTGCTTCCCCGGATGCTCGCAGTGGAGGATACCGGCAAGGGTTTGCTAGGAGAGCAGGGGCCCAGGAGCACTCATCCCCAGAATTAGCTCCTTGCTTGCTCCCTGGCTTCAGCCCTGGCCCTTCTCTCCCTTCCAGCACTTAGCGCCTCTAATTCCCTGGTCCCATGGGGAGCCAGGCACACACTGTGCAGGAACAGTGAGTAACTGCAGGCCTGCAGGGGTATGGAGGAGAGGGAGGCTAAGGGGAAAGGGAAAACTTGAGCCAAAACCTCCTGCCACTCCCTGGCCAGCATCCGTGTGGGAAGGCTGGTGCCTCAGAGCTGCATTTGGATATGGCCCATGTGCAGCCTCACTGCCAGTTACCCAGTGTCACGGATTAGGCAGCCACCCTGCCTGCCCGTGTGCCCTTCCAGCATGCTGAGCCTGCTAGTAGCCAGCATGTCTCCAAACAGAGGATCCCACTCTTCCCTGCAGTCACAAGAGAGGCTTTTCTGAGAAAATAAAATCAGATGCAGTTATCTGCTTTGACTCCTTTTCCAACCCGCCCTGTCTAATTTGCATTGTCTCAACTAACTGCTTTCCCAAGAAAGCTGCTGAGGTCACTGGTACAGCAGGACGAAGAAGGAGGAAAGACATAGCTCCTGGGAACCACTACCCATCCTTGTCTGGGTCAGATTTTGAAATCCTTATCCTGAGTAGAAGTATGCAGCTTGGTATAATGGTTTAGTGCCAGGACTGAGGTGTAAACTGGTATTAAAGCTCAGGGTGCTTTGAAGCAAATGGATTGTCTTCTTTCTGGCCAGTGACATGAACAGGCACAGAGAGCACTCCTGGTAACTGGAACTCAGCCATCCACATCACCAAATTTCTGGCATGGCCCCTGGCATGGTTTTGGTCCAGGCCAGCCCAAAGGACTCCTGGGCACCACCTGTGGTTTAGCATGGGCCAAGGATCCTTTCCCGCTTGCACACAGACACCTTGATCTAGAGGGAAGAAGAGCTTTGTTGTGTGGAAGCAGGGCAGTGCAGGCCAAGTAGCCTCAATACCAGGGAACTTTTCTGAGACATGTCTGATTCCTTGGTACAGAAGTAGGCTTTTTCACCAAAAGTCTGCTCAGGACTACTCAATTGAGAGAAGGGCAGTCCCTTTCTGAGGCAGGCTTTACCCAGTCAGGCTGAGCCTCATAAGGCCTTTCAAGTGGGGAGGAAATAAACAGATCTAGTTGAGTTTAGCAGTGGAACAAAGAATGTAGGATATGGGGGGAAAAGTTCATGTTGTTAAAAAGTGGGTGCTGTAGAGCCTGAGTGGCAAGAACAGAGGAAACAAGAGCATCCTTCTCTCTGAACTGGGGAGATGTGGTTTTGATGGGTGGACAGTTTGCTGGATAAGGAACTGGTTGGAAGGTCTTATCCAGAGGATAGTGGTCAATGGTTCAGTTTCCAGGTGGAGACTGGTGACAAATGGTGTCCCTCAGGGGTCCATACTGGGACCAGTACTGTTTTAATATCTTCATCAATGACATAGACAGTGGGATCGAGTGCACCCTCAGCAATTTTTCAGATGACACCAAGGTCAGTGGTGCAGCTGACACGCCAGAAGGATGGGATGTCATCCAAAGAGACCTGGTCAAGCTGGAGAGGTGGGCCTGTGAGAACCTCATGAGGTTCAACAACGCCAAGTGCAAGGTCCTGCACCTGGGTCAGGGCAACCTGACAATACAGGCTGGGGGATGAAGAGATTAAGAGCAGTCCTGCAGAGAAGGATTTGGAGGTACTAGTGGATTGAAAGATGGGCATGAGCCAACAATGTGCTCTTGCAGCCCAGAAGGCCAACCGTATCCTGGGCTGCATCAAAAGAAGCATGACCAGCAGGTCGAGGGAGGTGATTCTGCCCCTCTACTCCACTCTGGTGAGACCCCACCTGGAGTGCTGCGTCCAGCTCTGGAGCCCTCAGCACAGGAAGGACATGGAACTGTTGGAACAGGTCCAGAGAGGGCCACAAAAATGATCCGAGGGCAGGAGCACCTCTCCTGTGAAGAAAAGCTGAGAAAGTTGGGGTTGCTCAGCCTAGAGAAGAGAAGGCTGCAGGGAGATCTTATTGCAGCCTTTCAGTACTTAAAGGGGAACTATAGGAAGGATAGGGACAATCTCTTTAGCAAGGCCTTTTGTGACAGGACAAGGTGTAATGGATTTAAACTAAAGGAGGGTAGAAAACAATTTTTTACTATGAGGGTGGTGAAACACTGGAACGGGTTGCCCAGAGACGTTGTAGAGGCCCCACCCCTGGGAACCTTGAAGGTCAGGTTGGACCAGGCTCTGAGTAACCTGATCTAGTTGAAGATGTCCCTGCTCTCACTGTAGAGGGGTTGGACTAGGTGACCTCTAGATGTCCCTTCCAAGCTAAACCATTCTATGATTCTATGATTCTGTGATTCTAAGAGAGTGTTCATCTCCAGCTTGCATGCCTGTGTCTGGGAAGCAAGGTTCAGTATCTCTAAATAGTCTTAAACTAGACTGGCTTGTTATTAGTGGAAACCAAGCCCTTGCATGTTATTAGTCAGCAGATGGTATATAAATGCTATGTCAGGAACCAATCTAGCATGACCCACAGCAAGAAGGAGGATGATTAAACAGGGAAATGAAACAAAGCCAAGGAATGTCACAAAAGAGCACACAGGGACTAGGATCCCCAGCAGCACAGGGGTTTTAGACCATGGGAAAAAGCTTTGCCAGGGAAAAAAAGCAAGAAGTGAGTCTGTAAACAGAGCTGACCATAGGGGATAAAGATGAAATGGAAGCAGACTTTTTTACTATCTCAATCAGGGAGAAAAAAGTGACAAGAACTGACTGAGATGCTGAAAGTGAGTGATATGCTATTGCCAAGAATAATGCTCAAAACACTGTAACAGCTGATAGAGGTACTGAGCGTCATGAACCCAGACAGAATAAGACTTCAGAGACATCTCTTGGTTAAAGAAAAAAACAACCAACAAACTAACTGAAAGCCTTCAGCAACAGAAAAGGGAGCAGATGTTAGCGCCAAGAGCACTAGACTCCACAGGCAACTTTGGAGGCTGCCGTCAGTGACTCATGGTGAAAAAGGCAGGTGCATCTCTCCCTTGGAATATAAACACAGGAGAGGCTGTCCTTACCCCAGCATACTGATAGTGAGCCCTCACCTTTCTTTATTCTTATCTAGGACAAAGGATGTCCCTCCAGAACTAGCCCAGAAGGGCCAAAAAAATCTCTTTCTCTTCCTGCCCCCTGCATATCTGTGCAAGAGACAAGGTGTTTGCCCTCCTCTGCTTTCCCACTGTTTCTCTGCTCCAGTATCCTCATTTCCAACAATGTTGTTCAGACTGAACCCAACAGGTTCTGCATTTGTCATTAAAGAAACATGTATCAGACTCCTCCCAGAGAGAAAATCAGGTAATTTTCTTTTCCCAAGAAACTCAGGGCTCTTTTCTAATTCTTCACTTAATTTTCTGGAGAGGTTCAGCTGCCACTTTTTGCTGCCCCATATAACCTGCTTGTCCAGCTGCTTTCAGGAAGAAGCCTCCTAACCTAGTCCTGGTGGGGGCATCATCCATTCCAGCCCCTTCAGACAGATGGAGGAGAGGATAAACCAGATCCATCAGACCTCTGCGAGTGCAGCTGCACCATGAAATGTGCAGATACTCGAGTTAGATCCAAGCAAGCTCAGGTATCTATATCAGTGCGCAGCCTTTTAGAGAAGCACTTTTGGGAGACTGGTCCTGGCTAGCTAGCCCTGCTTGCAGTGTGGCACCCAGGTGGCTTGTCATCTTCCAGAGCAGGCTGTCTTGGCTCTGCCTTGGGCATGCCTTTCAGGATTCAGCAGTGTGTCATGCATATGCACCTGCAGAAGAAGGCCCTCTGATGATCTACAGCTTCCAGCAACCTAGTGCAGCAGTCAGCACAGACCCCAGAGGAGGTTCCTTTGCTGGTGGTGGGTGTATTTTTATTTATTCCATTTGCATGTATACATTGTAATGTATAATTAATGCTTCCGCAGTGTTTTTTTGATCTTGCATGTGATTTTTATTTTTCCCATCGCATCTCCCTCGCCTTAGCATATGCCATTTTATTTCTTATTTTTCTCCTCACAATCAACCATCGTCCCTCCCCACCTCTCTCCCCCTTCATTTTAGACCACTCTCCCACTTCTCTACAATATAGCCCCCCCATCTCACTTTCCTCCCCCCAACTCCTTTCCTCCCTCCATCTCCTTTCCTCCCTCTTTCCTCACTCAGTTAGGCCATCCCCCATCTCCCTCTCCCTCTCCTGTCAGCAAAGCAGCTTATTGGCAGTTGCAGTCTCATCTATCAGTCCAATTCATCTTTCCCTGCAGCCTTTGGGGGAAAGCGAGAGGAAAAACCACAAGCTGCCTTCCTAAAGAAACCAGTGGCAGCCACGGGCATTAATATAAGAAGCTTGGGAAGGTGTCATTTTTCACTCAAGCTGACATTTAAGCTGTTTCATAAATATGAAATCAAACCAAGGGCCCAGATGGGCCTCCACCCCCTCCTCTTTTGACTAAGAGTGGCTGTGATACTCTCTTCACCAGCTTAAAACAAGGGGATGACAGGAGCAAATCCCTGGGAGATGAAGGATGGAAGGAGCGACTGTTCTCAGCAATGGCACCTGTGATGTTTACACTAGTTTTAGCAAAAAGCCACCAATCAGTACAGGAGAGCCATCAGTCCCTATTGGTAGTGGCAGGTTCACTGAGATGGGATTTCCCTCTGAGTGCAGAGGGCAATGGGATGGATATTTTCCCTGCTGTCCGCACAAGGGATGGTGGATCTTTTTCCATCAACAGTTCTCTTATCACCATAAGTCTTTTTCACACACATGCAGAGCCTGATTTCAGAAGAGAAGGAGCTACAAATCTCTGTTCCTGGTCCTTTTTAGAAATCTTGCCTGCTTACATCCCCCCAGTTCCTATGCAGCCTGTGGTACCATCATGGGTGTGCAACACCTCGAGTGCAGCGCATCCGAGGGAAGCAGCACAGTTTTTATGAGAATGTACTGGACCATCTGGGAGGGCTGCAACCTCATCCTTCCCTCCACTCCCATTAGGAAGCAATCACTTTCATGGCTGGGATGAGGAAGAGGTCTCATGGGTACCTGTTAATAACCACAGATCCCAGGAGCAAGGGAAAGGAAGTATATATGGCTGCCTCTCCCTCTTGGTATGATAAGGAGGGTCTCTGCATTTGTCTACGCTGTCTGCTTTGTTGTGCCCACCCAACTGGTACTGCTTCACACCACCATCCACCCTGCTGCCCTTACAAATCCATATTGTACACGCAAGGAAGGGGAGAGGGCACCAGCCTGAGGAGAGGACGCATGGATATGGCATCTTTATATATGCTGCTAGATATTACCGGCAGTGATAAAGCTCCTTGGGATCCAAGCATTAACTGCAACTGCCCTGAAATTGCTCGCAGGCCTATATAGGATACAATAGCAGAAAGCAACCTTTTGAGGCACTGTGCTCTGCCTCTTGGCTTCACAGAGAGCTATGTCATACTGCCTCATCCCTCAACACAGCATGCTCATGGTGCCTTATACTGTCTGCCCCTACTGTAACTGTTGAAAAACTATGATTGGACTACTCTTCTCTGAGGGACAGATACCATCTAATTCCCAGTACAAGTTTAGCTGGCCGGTTTTGAGAGAGTAGTGAACTTTAATTGAAATAGCTTTTCTCCTTCCCTTGTGTTTGACCCAATTATGTGTTTACAGAGAATAAGTGTGTCCCCCAGTCTCCATTTGACTAGACTGAGCAGGGCAGGCTCATTTCCTCTGACATGATGGTGTTGCCGTCCCCCTGATCATGCAGGTTTCCTGTGTTGGCATTTGTTCCAGTTTTAATTCTTCCCTCTTGAAAATTATTGGCAAGAATGACACCGACTGTTCCAGGTGTTGTCTACACCTCCTTTGTATAACGACCATGGTACTCCCCTTGTGTCTAGCATGTGCGCCTCCCCTGGCACTTCCTAAGATCTCACTTGCCTCTTGCATGGCTGTTTCAAGTTGCAAGCTCATAGTTGTACTGCGATTGACTGCTACAAGCAACTCTGTCTTCTGTTCCCTTGTTTCAAAGATATAAGCCTTCAGTGTGCAGGAAGAGCTCTTGCTCACAGTGCCCAAATATGTGGCCTTGGATTTCATGCTGCTGCATTCTCTCATATCCCTGTTAACCCAATCCCCAGAATACCTTGTGTGATATTCTGGTGATTCTAGGCATTTATCATGCTGCCTGTTAACTCACTTCTAATTTTAGGCCAAAAGTTATCACTGAAAACATTGGTCCCAAGACCAAGGCTTGAGAACTTACCTAACAACCTCCTTCCAGCACAGTCGCTACCTTCCCCTCTTTCGCCAGTTCCTTACTCAGCACACAATTCTTGTACTACTCCTCATGTTCTCTCATTTAACTAATAATTTCCCAGGTGGCACCATACCAAATTTTAATGAAGTACAGATAGAGGATATCTACTACTTTTCCCTTGTCTAGAACATCAGTTGCCTTATCAAAGACAGATATCAAGTTAGTCTGGCACAATCTCTTTTTGATAATAACATATTGCACTATATCCCATTTTTTATTCCATGTCTTCAATTATTCTTTCCGACATAATTTGCTCTGAATCCATCTATGCCCTTGAGGCCAGAATAACAAGCCTGCAGCTGCCTAGATCATTCTCCCTCCCTTTCTTAAATATGGGTACTACATTTGCTATTATGCAGGCAAAGGAACCCCTAGTGATTGGACCAATTTATTAAAAATTCCATCTACCAGACCTTTGATTTCATGGGCCAGTTCTCTGAGCATGCTAGGGAGAGTGATTCCACAGCCTCCCCGGCTTGAGCACAGTAAACTCTCTGCATTGCTTCCATCTTGCATGCAATCATTGCCCTTTCAGTACACTTGTTCCCATTAGTCCACATGACTTTGCCCCCACATTCTATATTTCTGCTCTTAGGGGTAAAATATCCCTCTACTTTAGAGCTGTGCAAATTTTTCTCATACCTCTCTCTCTCTCTCCATACAGAGGCTCCACTTCTTTTTTCATTTATAGTGTTAAGGATCCTTCTGTTGATTCATTTCCTTTTCAGGGACTAACTCAGTTTGAGTTCTGGCAATTCTCTCTTCATCCCTGCAGTTCCTGACCTCCCAAGACATAACTTTCTTTGTTGCTTAATCCCCTTTCCAAGGCTGCCTTGATGTGCAGGTGGACTAGGCAGTTATCAAGTGCAGCAGACTGCTGGGGGGGTAATAAAAGGGCCACAGACCTATGGCTTGCTTGCCCTACGCCAAGCGCTGCAGAGTTAGCCTTGCTGTGATTACCAACATGGATAGGGTCAGGGTGGCTGTTACTGCTGTGGGAATATGCCCTCCAGGCAATGGGAACTGCTGTTCCTATTCTCTGCTTCTCTGGATGGCACTCAGAGAAGTAAGTTAGACCTTTCTCTCATATCCCCCTCCCAGTCCCAATTCTTCATTTTGTCTCCTGGGGACACGAATCCCTCTTTCACACACATCACCACAAGCAGCAGCCTGAGAGCAGAGAAACAGGGCACTTCCATAGCCCTTTTTTTTTGGGGGGGGGGGGGGAGGAAAGAGAGGCATATCTGCATTTTGAGATGACAGTGGTTGCAAGGGTATTAAGTAGTGGAGGGAGAGAGGAAGACTCCTTTCTCTAACTACAGTTCCCTGAAACCTCCCACAACTCCTTTGCAGCCTCCCAGCTCATCTTGTCTTCACTCACTTCACATCTGCTCTGCACTGCCACCATAAATGAGTTCTTTGATCTTCATATTTAGGGATGGCAGCATTCAGAAATTTGTTAATACTATAGACAATGTGCTGCTTCTGCCCTCCTCTGTTCCTTCTAGGCTCTCTGCTTGTGGCTGAGATGTTTTTAAAGTTAAGCTTTTAAAAGAAGTTGGTCATTCATCTCCTCCAAGTGTGCTCCCTTTTCCTGGGATGCAAATTCCAAATCATTTTGTACTACCCACTTAAATGTACTCCCCCACTCCTCCTCCTTTAAAGTCTCTGAGTTCCCAAGTCCAGCTGACTTACTGATTTCTTTGCTTGCACAAAATTTGCCCTTTGGAAATAAACGGAAACTCTCGGTTATGATTCATTCTTACTTATCCAACCACTCAGTTTGAACTGAACCATATAGCTGTAGGACCTGAAGCGACCTTAAGAGCTCATGTAGTCCATCTCTGCCCCAAGCAGTGATCATCTGTCCAGACCTCCATCACTCCTGACAGGCATGTGTTTAACCTGCTCTTTTAAACCTCCACTGGCAGAGACTCCATAACCTCCCCAAGCAATCTGTTCCTTGTATTAGTTTCCCTGCCCTCAAAAAGTGTTCCCCAATGTCTCATCTGAATCTCTTTTCCTGCAATTTAAGACTGTTATTGCTTGTCCTCTCTACCACAGGCGCAATGAAAAGGTTATTGTCTTCATGGCAGCTTCCTCCTTCCCCATGAACCCTTTCAATCTCCTCCTCCCAGGCTAAGCAGCTCCCAGCTCATTCAATCTTTCCTCACTAGTTGTTCTACATCTCTGAGCATTCCTGGTTTTGTTTTCTGGCATAAGTCCAGGAAACCTGCATCTTTCTTAAAATGTAGTGTCTAAAACTTGATGCAGTTGAGGCTGAATTGAAAAAGGATTACTTCGCATATCTTACACACGACACTCCTATTTATACATCCCAGCACGATGTTTGCTTTCTTTGCAACAGGTGATTTACTATTATTGACTCACAGGCAGTTTGTGATCCACTGTAGCCCTCTATATCCTTCTCAGCAGAACTATACCTGGCTGCTGCCATTTTCCGCTGGTGCTATCGATTACTTCTCAGCACCTTGTACTCATCTTCATTTAAATGCATCCCATTTTTTGCAGATTATTCCTCCAATCCATCTAGATAATTTTGAATTTTAATCCTGTCCCCTGCACCATGTACATGCTTTTCAATGGGCCATGCATTATTCCATAACCTAAGTCATCAGTGACCATGGTACCCAACTTGATGCATCCTTCTAGTCACCCAGTGAATCACTGATAACTGTTTTACAAGTATGGTTTTCCAAACAGTTTTGAATCCATATAATAGTAATTTTATCCAGGCTGCATTGCTCTAGCCTGCTAATGGAAGTCTTACATGAGGCAGTGTCAAAGCCTAACAAGTCAAGGTGCTTTGTCGTTATCTACAAGGCTTGTTACCTGTCAGAGTAGGAAATCAGGTTGGCTTTATACAATTTGCTCCTGACAAAATCAAATTGCCTGTTATTTACCATGTTGCTATCCAACTCATGATCAATCTATTGTTAGGTCCCACATAAAGCTCTCCTGCAAAATTCTCTCTGCTAACTGAAATCAAGGCTACAATAGCAGCACTTTTGATGGGGCTCAGTGATTATTTGGTGATGAAGTCTTTTAGCTATCACATTCAAGAATAACCAGGCCCTACTTTTATTAATAGCACTTATTTTACAATCTACATTTCAGAAAATACAGTCTTCTAAACTCACTCAATTCCTAGTTATGTTTCTCTCTCTCATACATGTCGAAGTGCTTTATGATCCCATGAGCTAGAGCAGACACCCAAGGTAACACTTTTCCAGTTCCTCCCCAAAGTGATTTTAACCCAAGTCAATTCTCTTTTAGCTTTGCTACTACTTATTTGCCCATCACACCCTTAATGTGTATAATCCCAGCTAACTTTATCTTTGTTTCTGTCTTTCCTGAAAACCATATACCTTCAATACCTATGTTCCAGTCATGACTGTTACTCTAACAGGTTTCTATAAGAAACTGTTAATAACAAATAGGTATTTTGCTGTTTTTCATGTTCCTTGGACTAATGTAAATGCACTTTGTCTATTTCAGTCTAATCTTGCCCATTTTTCTAGCTAAACTGTACAGGCATTCCCCAAAGAGTATCACTAGTTTCACTACTGTTCCGGTCAACATTTGTAATCTCTCTTTGCCTCTTTGTTTTGTTCCTTACTATACATCCATCTGTTGCTAGATACTCTTTTACCCAGTGCTTCTGTGTATTAAACAAACACAGGGACAAATATTGTACAATCCTTTCCCAAAATACCACTCTGTTTCCTAGACTAAAATCTTACTATTAATTGTGCTACCTCAATGTCAGAAATCAGTCTCTCAGGCATACAGGAGTCACCTTTCCCTGGATGATGGCTCATCTTTTGGGAATGCCTCTCAGTGGTTACGCTGTCTGAAAACCTACCCAATAACAGTAGCCCTGTGACTGTTTGTCTCTGTGCACACAAGAAATCCCACTGTAGTTCACCTGAGCTTCACTTACCGCTCTGAGCACTTTCTTTAGCACGGCACAGATATTTTTGACCTTCTCTGGTGGGATTCTGGTAATAACACTTGTCCTGGCATGAAGGTCAACCACCAGATTTTTCACAGGGTGGTGTTTAGGTTCAGAGATCTTCATGGTGGGATTCACTACTGGATGTACCAGGCATCAACACATCTGTTAAGACAAAACAAAGCCATCAGTCCTGGGCTATGTCTGTGGAAGAACACATCACACCATACAAAGGCCACATTTTCAAAAGTAGATTGCCAAGGTGGGCGACTTTCTGTGCCATGGTCCAGGTGGATGCCTTGCAGAAGCAGTATGGACAGGAAGGCACAGCAGCTGCAGGTAAGTGTTCTGGGGATGTCAGTTCCCTTGGCTCAACCACTTGTGATCCTCGCAGTCATGCAGAAAACTGTAGCTCAGATGAAGTGGAAGGAGAGACAGTCATTCTACCATGTACAGAGCAAGGTAGGAGGAAGGGGAAGTTTGGAGTGTCTTTGCTGTGTAAGAGGCTCTATGCTATGGTTGCTTTTCTATTCTGTCCCAGTAGCCTGCTCTGAGAGGTGCGTGGACTGAGAAATTCACGCTGCCTCCAACATCCCTTTGAAAACAGAGCAAGCCATGGAAACTCATGGCAGGGTGCTGTCCTCATTTGCTGAGTCTTCTGCTTTGGGTCTCCCTGGACAGGCTGGATCGATGGGCTGTGGCGAATTTTCTGAGGTTTAACAAGGCCAAGTGCCGGGTCCTGCACTTGGGTCACAACAACCCCATGCAACGCTACAGGCTTGGGGAAGAGTGGCTGGAAGGATGCCTGGTAGAGAAGGACCTGCGGGTGCTCGTTGACAGCCAGCTGAACAGGAGCCAGCAGTGTGCCCAGGTGGCCAAGGAGGCCAACAGCATCCTGGCTTGTATCAGGAATAGTGTGGCCAGCAGGAGTAGGGAAGTGATCATGCCCCTGTACTCGGCACTGGTGAGGCCACAGCTTGAATATTGTGTTCAGTGTTGGGCCCCTCAGTACAAGAAGGACATTGAGTTGCTGGAGCACGTCCAGAGAAGGGCAACGAAGCTGGTGAAGGGTCTAGAGAGCAGGTCTTATGAGGAGAGGTTGAGGGAACTGGGGTTATTTAACCTGGAGAAGAGGAGGCTGAGGGGAGACCTTATCACTCTCTACAACTACCTGAAAGGAGGTTGTAGTGAGGTGGGTGTTGGTCTCTTCTCCCAGGTCACTAGCGATAGAACAAGAGGAAATGGCTTCAAGCTGCATCGGGGAGGTCTAGATTGGATATTAGGAAAAATTTCTTTACTGAAATTGTGGTCAGACATTGGAACAGGCTGCCCAGAGAGGTGGTGGAGTCACCATCCCTGGAGGTATTTAAAAGACTTGTAGATGTGCCACTTCAGGGCATGGTTTAGAAGACATGGTGGTGTTGGGTTGATGGTTGGACTTGATGATCCTAGAGGTCTTTTCCAACCTTAATGATTCTATGTTTTCTCTCACTTTCCTCTGTGAATGACCCTTATCTTTCCTCTGTGTCCCCAACTATGTCCATCCTTTTTCTTTGCTTCAGATTGACTGATTCTCTTGCTATTCCACCCTCTGCCTCTTTCTGCATTGCAGTCTCCGGTGCAGCAAGCCTGTTATCCCTTCCATTTCTCTGTCAGCCAGTCTCTTCCTCTGCACATATCCTCACCTAGCCTATACTCAAGGTCCTTCCATTCAGCTGGGATCATGGATCTGGAACACTGCCAAACAACCATATCTAACCCTCATGGAGAAATCTTCACTGAACAGAAGTGAAGCCCAGTAGTACCAGGGAAACTGGTCTGGAGAGAAGCTTGTGACAATGTGGAGAGTGAAGTAGGCTGTCACCTGAAGAGCTTCTCCAAAAGCCTGGAGTTTAGGGCAACAAGAATTTTTAAGACCAATTATAAATATCTTGAGAGCAAATTAAAGGAGAAGAACTTCTCTCTCAATATGCCTAGCCTCACAGATTATTAGAAGGTATTATTAAAAGCTAGGGGAAAATTACACAAGATCTCTTGAAATGTAGTTCAGTAAGGAAACCAACTTATATTCCTAGAGTACCTGGGACATGATAACCATAATCAACAACAACAACAGCAAAAAAAAAGAGAGAGAGAGAGAGAAGAAGAGAGAGTGTAGGAGAAATAACACAGGAAGATAGGGCCCCAGAGACATGCTATTAAAAAAATTATATTTAGAATCTCTGAGTCTCCAAGGGACAGCAGACACAGGAGTCAATTACACTACCTCAAAGGGAGATTTCCAAATACCCTATCCAGTGGGAAATTACACAGACTTGACTCCCTACATGCTTGCAACTCCCATGATCTTTTCCATTTCACAAGGCAATTGTGAATCTCTACCACTCTGGGGTGGCAGCTTTTTCATGCAAGGTGTGCGTACAACAAACATTAGCTGTGTACACATCTAATCCAGTGATTTAATATAGCTGAACAAGATTTGGAATCTCTATGCCAAAGGAAGTTCTGCAATTTCAAATTTGCCTTTGTTAATAAAAAGTAAAAAAGAACAAAACATAGAAAGTCTTAATGAAAAATTGTTCATTTTATGTCAATCAGAATGTTTTGTCTGTATCTTAACTTTAATGTTACATTATATCATACTTTCAAAGAGAAAATAGGAATCCAAGCAAGAAGTTATAAAAAAGCTTAAATGAAACATTTCAACCTCCTGGAAGTGTTGATGTGTTTTCTGAGTGAAATTTCATCAAATGGGGCACATTTTTACAGACCTGAAGCTTTCATAAAATCAGCCTTTACGGATGGAAAATCGTTATACTTACAAAAAAAAAAAAATCAAGTACCTCTCCTCCTATTGAGTTTCTAACCTTCAGCACTGGAAGTACAATCACTATCATTTGTGTTGCTAAACAACCTTCTAGGTGTGAGCGGCAACAATCTCAGCAGTTCCTCTGGCCACACACTTGAGAAAGTACACTCAAATTCATGTGATTTCACACTTGTGACCTGCAGACGGCTGCAGGTCCACTGCCTGTCTTTAAGAGTCTGTGTAAGATACCTGTGAAACACAATGGGTTTTGCTAGGTTTGAACTTGCTATATGAGGAGAAATTTCCACTGGAAATGTTTTGTTGTTTCTGATTCTGAAAAGCGTGGCTGTTCCCAACACTCAGCTGCTTCACAGGGCACCAGAGGATGAAGACTCACTGCACCAAGCCTTGCCCTGCCACAGGAGCACAGGAAAATGTACTGGCCAGCAACACAGAGCCCCAGGGAAAACCTCCTCTGAGGAAGAGAAAAGGTTTCTGAAGGTGGGAGATGACAGCTGCAGCTTCCTTTGAAAGCCACTTTCTTCCCTCTGTGTCCAGGGCAAGCATGGATCTGAGGTTATTCCTCTTTTTGGCTTTCCCAGTTAATCTCCACTGTGTGTCTGACAGTACTCCTCCCTTGTATTTCTGAAATTACTCTTCCTTCTCTTTTGCACAGTTACTTTCACCTGCATTTCGGCAGAGTGATAAATACATTCACAAATGCAGCTCTCTGCCTATCAGACCTGGAAATCAGGGAAGCTGCAAATTCAGAAGATCAAACTCTACAAATCCTAGCTGCTGAGATGCAGCAGATGAAGGATGTTAAACTACAGCAGTTGTATTGGATAGTTATCACCCGAGTGAAACATTTGGTCTGTTAATGTATTAGATATATCCTCCCTGCTCAACAGATCATATACAACCTAGGAAAAGTTCTTGAGGGATTTAATCCATTGCCCACTTCTGTCACTGAGACCTTTCTTGCTTCATTCTGTGGCAAAAAAGTCACACCCCTTACCTTCAGAGAGAGGTGTTTCTCTTCAGGTCAGGTAGTGGTCTAGAATTAGTGGAGAGTGAGTAGGACAAAAAATTGGTCACTATGTAGTAGCCAATGAGTAGACCATCAGAGAAATCACTATAGCTTGCACTTCGCTGACCATTTTGGACTAGAAGGATTAATTACAGTATGGACAGTGGGATTTGCCCAAGTAAACACAGGGACATGCGCTGTAGAAATTTGCATCTGGGGAAGCCATCCTAAGCTTCCCTTGTAAGTCGGTAAAGCTCTAATCAATACAACTAATGCTGTTTAGGGTGCAGTTCATCGTGTCCTAAAATAAACATCTATGTTTTATCTGCTGAAGCACTCTTCTCAGTATCCATTAGCAATAATGGCATACCGATGCCTAGCAGGGGTGTATCTAGGACATAGACACCTGCTTTGTAGATACCCATCGCTAAGTGAGACAAGTCCTCCCCGGCCTTCCTTTCCAAGCTATAAATGGGGCCCTGGTAGGCCAGCAGGGAATAGGCTTGCATTATGTGCGCACAATTTGTTGGGGACTTTGCTTCTATATCCTCTCCTAGCTAATGGTCGGTTCCATTAATTCTTAAGGTTAAGGTGACCTTGTAAAGCTAAATAAGTGCATTTCTCAAATAGCACACAGCAAATATATGTATGCACACATTTAGATATTTGTGAAAGAAATTAACCCTACCTCTCTAACTCACTTCCCACTTTCCTTTCAGTGGGAAGATAATCCACTTAAATAGAGTTCCCAACCTTTCTACATGCATAAAACACCACAAAAAAAGATGGAAAAACCCAATTGGTGGGTTCCTTTCCTGTTCATGGAATAAAAATAATAACTATTTCCTTATTAAAACAAAAATTACATATTTTCTAAGCTTTCATCCTTTTTTTTGTCCTTATTATACCACCTCTTAAAGTAAAAAAGAAACACGAAACTTAATAAAAATAAACCAAAATTGATGCAAACAGAATAATTGGCAAGGCATGAAAATACTGCTTGTATCCTGGAGACAGACTCTGTTGTCAGTATTTCTTAATTTTCACTCTATTAAGGTAATTTCCTGTGGCTGTGACTTTTTTCCCGGGCAGCCAGTCTCACAAACTGACATCCCTGCCTTCTTTGCACGCTGGGTGGGGGTGTGTGGTTTTGGCTTTTTTCTTTATTTCTTTTTCTCCTGATCAGGAAAAAAAACCACATGTACCAGGTTCATCTCCCAGAAGTCCAGAGGCAGACATGCTGGTCTCTGAGTCCCAGTGCATGGAAGGGAGCAGTGAAAGCAAGTGTCCAAATGTAACTTCCACATCGCTGTAATATCTGCTCAACAGCACCTTTACTGGATGGCTCCAATGGAAGCCAAGCTTTAAGGCAACACTGCACACTAAAAACTTTTACATTCTATCCAGAAAAATGTTTGCATCACCACTGCAGCCTAACTTGGACGGAGATCTGGTTCTAAACTTACAGCAGACTCACAGCAATTTTTAACCAGGATAAATCTGCAAGTCCGTGAGTTTCTGTGGCCAGACTGACTGCCATGTCAATTTTCTTCATTGCTTAGCTTCTTCCCTTGCTTGCTTCCCGTGCTCCTCCATATGAGCAAGAGATGTTGGTACAAACCATCAAGGTCATTATGTGTACCTGCCAAAAGATGTAGGCACCTTGAGGAAGTTTATAACTAAAGTTAGATTTTGCAGAGGGTGGTCCCAGCTTGAAATGAACAGCATGTCTTCAAAATATGCCAGGAGTGACATAAGGCCAAATCAAACCGATTTTAGAACCACAATGAAATTCACATATTAAATAAGGCTAAAGCCTTTGTATAAAACTCTGACTGCTCCAACTGAAATCATTTTAGAAAGATTTGGAAGTCTAGGAGTGGAAGATGTCTTTGGCCTCTTCTCCATTTTCTGCCTTGCTTCCAGCCGGAACCAAATATGGAAGTGTGGTAAAGTTTTAGCTGGAAGCAAGAATTATCAGATGTTCTCAAACTAAAATTTACTGCCTGTGATTAGAACCTGGAATAGCAGAGCAGGCAAAGTGCTCTTCCATCACTGTTTGTCCCTCCGTCTCTTACACTTGCTATTCCTCTGTGAGCACGTATTTGCATGCGCGCGTGGCTTTACAATGACTTTGAAAATCCACATGAGTTTTATTATTATTATCTAGATGTCTTGTGAATATTTCCCAAAAGTATGTTGGAGGTTGTACACAAACTTCCCCGGAAACAAGTTATGTTCCACAGTATTTGTCTTGTGTTCGCATTCACCTGTGCACAGAACTGATTCACAACTTGTTATTTTTGGCATAAAACTTTGGTAATCAAGTAAAAGGTACTCTCCTCCTTTACTGGCTTTGTTCATCAGGAATCTCTGAGCCTTTGAGCCTTGTATCAGTGATATCAACAGCTCATGTTCTCTTTTGAACGATTGGCAGACATAAAACAGCCAGGTTGATATTACTGAATCTGATTTCTGTTTCAGATGCATTTGACTATAAGAGACAGTTGTCTTATTACCCGCTGTGTGTCATTAGGAGCAGGCATGATCTGGATGATGGCCCAAAATGAGAGAAGGGGCAGCTGGGTTCCCACAAGCAGCCTTTGCCACAGAGATGAGATCCAACCTTGCAGAAGGTACTGCATCTCTCTGCCTCCTTTCTGTCCGGCGCAGAGGTCCTAAGTGAAAACTCACTGGTTTTCTATGGCATTTTCAGTTTTGTAGGTCAAAAAAACTAAATAAAAAATACTAAATAGAAAGCACGTGTCTGCTTGCAGTATTGCCCAGTTCCCACTGTTCTTGATTTCTGAGGAGCCAAGTCACTTCCATCACTCAGGACTACACACAAATGAGATTAATACCATGAGTATGTCTACAACATACAGAAATGCAGACCTACACAGAGCAGCCTGAAAGGAATTGCTTTAGGTTAGAAAAACAAATTTCACCATGACAGTAAGTAGAATAAATGAGCCAGTGAGAAGGCAGGTCCTTTCCACTACCCAAGGTTTTGAGGTAGCACACAGGTCTTTTACTGTACCACATTATGGTATATCACTTACCCACAGCCATTTCTCCAGCTCTCCACTCTCCACTGGGAGGTTCCATCTCTCTACCAATTTTTATCTGCAAGCACTAAAGCCATTGGGGAACAAGTAAGGTTTTAGTAGGAGGACCTATGTTAGCATCTTAATGAAACTGCATGTGGCCTGCAGTCTTGGAGCACAGACTACATGATCCTGCATGTCTACTGGGCACTGGGAAAGATGGTCCAATCCAGCTGTGCACTCTTTAACAGGGAGCTGGTGCTTGTTTGCAGATGGATGGTTTCATAAACAGAGGAAGGGATTTGTGCCTTCATCAGCTGGTAAGATCCCATTTCCTACTGTCCCCTGTATCAGCAGTCATGTGGATTTACCATTGCTCCTGGGATCCCAAGTCCAAAACTTTCTAGCTGATCCTTCAGCTGGTGAATAATGCATATACCTCTCTCCCACCACCTGTTGTCTGCATGTACCATGTACTGGTGATGACCAACAAAACTGTGAATAGTTTGGGACTCAGGTGTCTGAAAAGAACACTTGATAATGATTGTTACAGGGCTAATGCCCCCTACACTTCCCAAGGAGCAGCTCTGAACCTATAGCAGCAGTTTTCTTTGGGAGTTGCTATTTCTGATGGATCCTTAGAACCACAACTTGGTGACTTGTTTGCGGCAGAAGGAAGATACATAACTTGTAAAGGAAGGCTGGAATCATCACTGCTCAGTGCAGACCCGGGACTTGAGACTATTTGGCTATTTAGTGAAACAACACTAACTCATCAGACACAGCTGTTACCAAGATCCCTGCACAGGATGCCCTTTGTGTCAGTCTACAGCAACCCCCTCTGGCCGTCTGGAAGAAGAGCATCAACCTCTTCTGGAAAGCACACACGCCTCAGTAGAACTGCACCTGAAGGGCAGGACTAAAGCCAACCATAGGCTTGGTAGCCTGGGAGGGAAAGGGACCTCTGAGACATCTGATAAACACAGCACGCAAGACCTAATCTAACCCTGCTCCCCGGATGCACTTATGTGTCTCCAGTTTTTGCACTGGCCTTGTTCATGGCTACTGCCATTTGGAAGCACAGAAGGTAGAGCAAAGGCAGAAAGAGGAGGTGTGGTAGAAAGGCAGAGAGCTGGTAAGAAAAGTAAAGGCTAGAAATATACCTGAAATGGGCTAGGAGAGGCTTTTTAAGAGTAACAAGTCTTGCGAGGTTCCTAGAAGAGGCACAAGCAAATAGGCACACAAGAGTGAAAGGGGGCACCTAAACCACTGACAAAATTCCTGCACTCACCACAAAGCATGTGACAAGCAGCAAGTATGGGTGGCTCCAGAGAACACATAGTCCAGCCTCCCATCCTCCTACTGCATTTCCACTTCTGCATCAACAGACTCCAAACTCTTCGGAAGACTATACCAAACAAGAGGTCAGCCATACCAAAGACCACACCAACAACTACAGAGAGCCACAGGAAAAGAGATCAAAAGACCGAGAGCATCACCCAAGTGATAAGTCCCAAATGAAGCTTAGCAGAGGAGAGGTCAGGAGACACTTGGATGGTTCTCAGACACAGACTCTGCCTCATGCTATAAAAGAGCAAGGAGCAAATCCATGGGTGACTAATAAAACCTGTTTTCGTACGTTAGCGTGCCATAGGTCCCTAAGTTTCTGCAGATATATTGCCCATACTCTACAGATGCATTGGCTATTTTTCCTTTTTATTTTCCCTCTCCACACTTCTGTCCTGTATTTCACATTCACTCTATTTGTTTTTCACTCTACCTTATTCCCAACTGCCTTTTCACCTAATTTTTTCTTTTTAATACCTGTTCTCTCTTTCTCACCGGTCTCTCTGTTTTTCTCTTTCCTAAGGGGAGCATGGACTGGAAAACATCTGAATTAAAATGTGTGCACATCTGATGCATGCAAGAGCTTGATATGAGGTATGAGGAGTTTGCCGTATCCCTAGAGATTAGCTCTTTGACTGCCATCTTTCTAGAAGCAGGAATTTTTTCAAGAGGAAGTACATAGTACAATCAGCTCAGTTAAGGGAAATTAAATTAATTTGGGATTGATAAAAACCCTTCACAATCAAGTTCTGAAAGACTGAAGGAAGGAAGATGTGTTTTTGTTATCCATCCTGACTTACTTAAATTGCTTTTCAGCACTGAAAATAAAATATTTCCCATTTACAAAACACAGGAAAAAAAAAAAACCACCAGAACCCGGTGTATCCTAGACAACTAACATTTAAAGACATGAATATGGAACTAGTGCAAATTCAAAAGGATTCTCTGATTTCATACAAACAGTTAATTACCAATGTCAGGGAGTAGACCAAACAGCACGGAAACTGTCTACTTATTGAAATTAACTGAAGTGGAAAGAAAACAAAGAAAGAGTGAGAGAGAAAAAGAGAAAAGATGTATATATCTGTTTTAACACCTGATAATGAATGGAATGCTGTAAACTAGAGATGAAGAGCCCTATTCTGCCAAGAGTTACACCAATGCATAACAGATGACAGAGCTGGGCCCAACTGATGCCACAGGGATTTTTTGCTAACCCCTTGTAAAGTGGAGTTGCTGCTGTCACCTTGTATTCATTTTGTTTTCCCCTCCCTTGCTCTCCCCCAAGGCAAAACCCCTGAATCAGCTATATGCGATCAAGGCATTTTGCCACTGTACAAGCAAAATGGGGAGCTCTTGAATGCTCTCATGGCAGCCGTCCCACATCCAGCTAGTATATTTCAGCTGTCAGGTGGATTAAGTATCACCCTTTAAGCAAACTCATGAAAATGTAAGAGCCTCGCTATTTCGTCTTTCTCGAGATGAGTTCGCTGTCTCAGGCTAAAGGTGGGCAAGAGACAAGTTTATGCCATTTGGATTTGTTAAACACCCAATGGTCTAAAGGCGAGGTATTCAGGAGTCCAGCATCCAGTGAATGCCCCAGTAAGGGTCCTTCCAAAGGACTCGGCCCCCAGTAGGCCCTGGTAGGAGGCAGCCAGGTTTCTGGATGCTCCCAAACTTCACCACACGAGAACTGCAAGTGCTGAGGGCTTCTGTGGACCCTGCCTAGCTCAACTACTCGCATAAGCAGTGGTGCCAGAAAGCTCATGCTGACCAGCAATCACGTGTTTTTCTTTAGCCAAAAGTACCATAAAACTAGATTGTTTAGCATTGCTCTGCAGACCCCCACACTCAAACACTGACAGCTCAAATGCAGCTGTCACTGAATTTGGGCTCCATTTAAGTCATTTAGTTGTGTAAGTACTTGACTGTGCCTGAAAATAAAATATTTAGATCTTCTTAAAGGTCTGACTTTGGGTGACAGAGAGAGCTGCCAGCATGAAAGCAGACACTCCAGCTGAAAATTTGTCCCTTTGTTTAAAAAAATTTTTCAGAAAAGTCCAACAATGACGGGAAGGTTAAATGTCTGCGCCACATCGGGATGTTCTGTTTCAGTCTAATCACTCAGGGTATAATCATCTGCAGTTTCTAAATGTTGCCCAGACAAGTTTCTCCATGCCTGCAGGAGCTGGGGAATATTTAAAAAATTTGCCTCAGTACTGTCTCCAACTCAGTGTCCCTCCGTGAGCCTGACATTCTCCCCTGAGCCAGCAGAAGTCCTCAAGGACATCATGTTCACCACTGCTGGACAGCGAGCCCGTGAAGGTGACAGCACCCTGCCACCTGCCATGGGCCTGCCCGGCCAAATAAGCCTTTGATGTTAGATTGTGGTGAGATGGGGTTTTCTATGTCCCGAAGGAAAGCAAAACTCACTTGGAGTTACAGGCTTATGGTCTCGGAATCTTTCTGCTTCAGCTGATATATTGTCTAAATCTAAAACTTATTTAAAAACCTGTCTGGATGCGATGGCTTTTAATTAATCTTCTCTTAGTTTTTATACTATATAGTACCTTGAAGACGCAAGATCAATCACTGCTGTATTGTAATGTAGAGTTGGGAGACAGAAAGATAAATGAGCTATCAAGTTTAGCATTTTGATAGCTAAGTTTAATTTTAACTAACTCGGGAACATAGTGTAGATAGGTGGATAAAGTCATGAAATGGAGCAATCGTCTTTAGGACCCAAGCTAGAGTCGATCAGAAAGGAGCAGAAAGAGTTCCTCAATGTCTGGTCAATCCCACTTTTCAAAAGAATAAACAATTGCTGAAAATAAGGAACATCATCAAACAGCAAAAATAAAAATCGCACAAGTCTAATGGGATGTGACTACACTTGGCACCTTTCATTCGCATATTCTACAGCTTCTACCCTCCAAAGACTCATTCATAAAGGCATTGGGACTATTTCCAATGCATAATATTAAGCATACTCAAGAGTCGTGGCAGAAACAGGTCTACTTTATAAGGAAGGGTAAATACAGTGTCATGCGCATGATGGGGAAGAGAGAGGGAAGTTTATCACTCAAGGGTACAAAATGAGTCAGCAGCAGAGCTGGCAGCAGAACCGAGGAATCCTGACTCATCATTTACTCGTCTATGAGGTTATCCACAACGCTGCAACTAAGTGAAATAACAGCCAGCCAAGTCATTCATCCTTTTGAAAGTGCCTATGCAAGGATGGGGCACGTTCCAGTCTTTGTGCCTTTCATGAATCACAATGACTCAAATTACGATGTGTTTTACGGGGCCCATCACAGAAAGTCTAATTCCTGTGTTTTCTGCTTGGTCCATTGTAATGATTCTCATTCTAATGCATGCCACGCATCCATCACAGTGACGACTTCTAACATGCTCCACCCAGTCCTACTGCAATGACTAATGCTAATGCACTGCGCCAGTCTGTGAGGAATTTCCATCAAGCATCATTTTAAGATCACATTGTATTCAACAGGATGTTCAAATTAAGGCAGTTCTTGTACATACGGTTGCTCTGAATCTTAACTCTGGCCTTTTTCCATTAGACCAGCAAAAAGGTTGAGTAGGGGAGGTAAATAAAAAGCAGTTCTCATTCTGTCTATGTCTCCAAAGAAATTATAAAACACCCATCTCCCAAGTTTTCCACATGCTAGGTGAAAGTGTCTTTTTGCCAGAGGTTTATTCTGATCCACTAGGGTGAGAATTACTGAAATTCACAAAACCCAAAATAAATGCCGAAACCACTGCTTCTTGTTCCATCAGGTCAAGTGTAACAGCTGGATTTGAGTTGGTTTTGGGGTGTTTGGTTTTTTTTTTCCCTGGGGGAACTGCATACCTATACATGCTTTCTCATGTAGTAAAGCAAGTGAATGCAGTTAGCATGACTGATAATATATATCTCACCCAAATAATTCAATTTTCAGTTGCTTGTCTGGTGTGATACTGAGGCTCTGAGCACACAGTTACTAATACACAGCATCCATTATTTTACCAATAGGTCAAAAATGCTGTGGCTACATGACACAAAGAACCAACCCAGTATTAATTAATTCAGCTGGTTGAAAACTTGTCCAGAACATTCTGGTGGTTTAATTTTGCTCCAAAGGACTCTATATGGTATCAGGTACCATCTGTCCTCCACTATGTGTCACCAAGCCAGCATAAAAAAACCTTAAAAGTCATCTTAGACTCTGTAGCTTCTGCTTTTGCTAATTCAACAGACAGGTACTTTTTTGCCCACATCCAGTCCAGATCAAAAATGTAACGGGCTGATGCAGCAGAGTTGAGAGATGCTGTTTTCTTCCCAGCTCACTCCATCTGCTTGTCAGTGCAAGATTATGTGCTGCTGTTGCATTGGTACAGGGATTTTAGCCAGTCTGTTCCACTCTGTGGTGTGTGATGGGGCTTTGGTACTGCAGACATCCTGGGAAGACCTGTCCCAAAAGAGGGCTCCTGTTCTGGAGAGGCAGGCTCTCATTACTAGAGACAAACGTATAGCAAAGACATGCAGGTCAACCATTTTTAATAACTCAGAAATAGAATATGACTCTGGCCATTTTTATGTTCTCTTTATACTTGCTTTAGAGAACCCTTTAGAGAGCCCTCACACGTGTGAAGTCTCGTTGGAACAAGAGTTCACAGAGAGTAAATCTCAGGCCTGTAGCTTAGAACCACTTAATCACACAACAGACTTCATTTCTGGCAGAAGTAATTAACAAAGGTTCAGCCATCTAATCAGGGAACAAAGGCACGGCTCTGTCACCTCATTGACCAATCATGCCACCCGAATATCGAATCATGAATATTGACTACTCACAGCGAAGGGTTTGCAGGTAGCTCTTAGACCAAAATGTGCATAAACCAAGGCTGCAGGTCAGTCAATGCAAACCCGCAGTGTAAAACTGGCTGAGCACAGACAACTGGCAAACATGGGAGGGCAGGGGGAGCAATACAAAGCAGCAGCTAGATTTGCCGACCACTGCCGGGGCTGCTTGGCTGAGAATGAAAGAAAGAGAAAGGAAAAGGGAATGGAAAGAAGCATGGGAAAAGAGGATGCTCCTTGCACTGTCCTGCTGATAAACGCTGTCTGGTGGCCAGGTCAGAAGTGTGGGAGCACTCAGGTTTGCACAAGGCATGTCAAACAGCAGTGGACTCTTGTCTAAAAGCCCATCTTGCAGTACTCCACACCATGTACTGAACCTCCCAGACAGAGCATTCCTTGTTCTCTTTCCTTTTCCATATGCTTATTTTGGCCGGTGCCAGGCAAGGGCACTCTGCCAAAGCTGATTTTTTCTGCCCTGCTTGGGATCTTGCTCCTTTGCACTGTGTTCAGGCTTCCTTCTTTTTATTGAGGTGAATTCCACTCTTCTGTGGAAAAGAAAAGGGAGGGACAGAGAGGTGGTTGGGGCTCGGTATTATGTTATTATGGTAATTGCTGGGACAGAACTGAGACTGTGAGCAGCCTGAGACAATGAGAAAGTTCTCATTCAGATCATAGCATCACACCATACTCCTGCCTTTGCAGTGTAATGCAGCCCCATCATTCAGCCACCTTTTTTATGGGGAAGCCATCAAAAATGGAACCAAACTGAAGAATTCAGGCTCTTTCTAACTTATCATGTACACCTGACTCCCAAACACTGCCTTCAAAAGGGATTCACATCTTAGGAAAACAGCCCCAGCCCCATTCATGGACTTTACAAACAAAACCAAAACCCTGAAACAGTTGGAGTGGAAGAGTGCAGTAGTTCATTTAGTTCAAAGGAATGTCAATTAAGCAGTATCTTCCAAAAGACCACAGTGACACCAACAGAAAGCTGTGGTATGAAAGAGGGCAAACACAGAGTAAAGGGCAGAACAAGGAATTTAAGTTCCTACGACCAAGTATAGCACGACAGGTAATGAGAAATTCTAAGGTTAACCCAGTCTTGCAGTCAAAGCACTATGCAGAGAAGCTGGAAAGCTGCAATTTATTTTCAGCCCTGGCACAGTTTTTATGAATGACTTGGGCACCATCAGTCCACCTTGTTCTAAATCTTTATTTCCTTAATTGTAAGAAAGAGCAATAATACCAATAAACTACTTCAGCAGAAGCAGGAAGGACATGGTAACATTTGCAAGGTATTCAGACACTAGTTTGACTGAGGAGACAGGAAAAGGCAGTAAAACAGGGGCTACCCTGGTCGTCATTTCTGTGGATACAGTCAGGCATGGTGG
The DNA here is from genome assembly GCF_963921805.1 of Phalacrocorax carbo. Lineage (NCBI taxonomy): Eukaryota > Metazoa > Chordata > Aves > Suliformes > Phalacrocoracidae > Phalacrocorax > Phalacrocorax carbo. Next base: position 89,890,342 of record NC_087513.1, on the reverse strand, counting down.
AAGGTGCCCAGCTGCCCACACAGAGACAGACTGGCTGCTGTCAGTCATACAGGGTAAAAGCTGCGGGGAAGTCTAAGTGCCAGTCTTGGTTTGCTGAACCTGAGGCCCGACTGGTTATTCAGCCCAGGTCTAGGTATTTATCTGAGTGAGGCCGTAACATGCTGGGTTACACTCAAGGTCAGGAAGGCTTCAACAAGAAGAGGATGAATTGAACGCGCAAGTGAATGTGCAAAGCCAGGAGACCAGGCCAAACCAAGAGGGGAACTAAGGAACCAATGCATGGTTTAAAAAATAAAAATCCTACCCCTCAATTCTCATCCATGCCCTACCCCCCCACACCCCCCGCCCAATGTTATATAGAAAGAGGACCATGGCAGATTCTGGTGTGGAGATGATTACAGTGGAGGCTGGAGGGCAACCCTACAGCCCTTCCCAGCAATGAGCAGTGTCATGCTGTGATAGTAAAGAAATAAGTCAAGAACTAAGACAGTTTCATAGTGAAGAGGGCTGAAGAGTAAATTAACTCACCAGCCTCCTGTAGGATCAGTCCTTCTAGGTGAGGGTGTCTGCATGAGTGTGTGTGTGTGTAGGCAAACAGTGCTTGAGGTGCTTAAGGATATGGTTGGTGCTTGAGGATATGGTTTAATGGATATGTTTTAGGATATGGTTTAGTGATGGACTTGGCAGTGATAGGTTAGTGGTTGGACTTGATGATCTTAAGGGTCTTTTCCAACATTAAAGATTCTATGATTCTATGAAACAGTCCTCCCATGAGGCTGTGAAATCAGACAATTAAGGGGATGTAATAGAATTCACCTGTAGAGAAAACTTCATCTCCCATTTTCTACCTCCCAAGAATCTCTCCCCTTTTACCTCTTCCAGTGCTTCTGGAAAGGAACAGTGTACTTCATTGCTTCTCTTGCTAACCTCATCACTTCAGCTGCTGAGGGCACATGGACGGCAATTCAATGTCCTATGCAGCAACACAGTTGGCACATGCCAGTCTCTGAATCAGTGCAAAGAAATGGCCAAGAGGTGAGAATGTTTCCCAGAGCAGCTGCAGCTGACCTCTTGCAACAAAAGACACACTGAGCCATTCACATGAGAACTTCACTGTTACATACTAAGAAACATCATTCTATAGTTACAACAGTTCCTGAAGTCCAAAACAACATAGCACCTTCCCTCCAAGGTGAGAAGAAGTTGCAGTTACTTCCCCCAAGTGATTACTCTAACCAGGGAACTGCTAAATAGCTTTAATTGCTGGCAGCAGTTCAGCTTCTCCAGCACAGGCCAGTGAATGTTGACAGAGTGCTTACAATCAGTTCTCACTCCTCTCTGCCTTGCAGGAACCGAGCTTTCTGTGTTCAAGGTGTCACACAAAGAGAAATGAGGCAAATGAGGAGGGGAACTGCTTGCAAAAAAAAAAAAATGTGAGAGATTGGGATAGATGAACCACAGCAGAAAAACTACACTGATTATCTCACACCACCTGGCTGAGGAGATTAGATGAAGAGCAAATTTAAGCAGGCAGGGAGAAGGGGAAGCAAGCTGGATACTCTGCCTTGCCTTCCCTCACTGGCCTGCATCTTCTGCTTGTTTGCTGCAGTGTGAGTACTGCCCCCTTGCCATGGATCAGAGAAGCCCCAGTGCTACACAGGGAGGACGAGCAATGCCAAAGCTGCAGCAGGGGAGCTGGAAACGGGTACCAACAGGGAGCTATAGGTTCTCCTTGGGTCTGGAGTGGTGGGACAGGTCTTGCAATAGCAGTGCTATATCAGCTAGGTCTCTGTCAGAGCAGTTTGGTACCAGCCTGCTACAGCCAGGGTGGCAGTGGGGAGCCTGGTCTCCAGCTGCGCCAGTCTCCCATGTTCCTGTCTGGACTGTGTCAGTGCCTGGGTCACCCACACGTCAGAGTACCTGGAGAGTGAAGGAGAAGCCGTGTCTTGTTGTCAGCTGTTCTCTGTGTGCCAAGATAGGGCGGTTCAGAGGCACAGCTGGAGGCAGTGAGGAAGGAAGGGAGGTAGAGAGCTGCAACACTTTCCAAGGATATAGCAACCTTCATAGCCAATCAAACCCACTGTCCAACTGTTGTAACACCTTGTCTCAGGCAGTGGCTAGCATCAAGGATAGATGTAAAACACTTAAAATGGGAAATAACTAACTAATATCTCCATTGGGGAAGTTTCTTTATAACCCCAGGCAGTTAGTGGTTGGATTTATGCCCTGAATCTCAAGGGCTGATATTTCTTATAAATTTTTTATTTTCTCTAATGTAACTGTGAATGTTCTCACTATCCCCAGAAATAGCTTCCTTTTTTCTAATCTTTTTTTTTTACTAAGCCTGTGAGTTCAGTGGGTAACACCCTGCAGCAGGCAGTTCCACGGTTTAATAGGATACCATTTTAAAAATAATATTCTCTACACTTCCAGATCTGCATTGCCTTTTAATTTAAAGGATACCCTTTTGTCCCAGTACTGAGAACCTTTTTGTACTATTATTATTTATATACTTCCAACACACCCCCTCTTATTCATCTCTTCTCTGAACTATATCTTCCTTCATCTTTTCAGTTTCTCCTTATCTGAAAATCCTTCCAAGCCTCCAAACCATTTTCACTGCCTATCTCCAAGTCCTGCTATATTGCTATATTCTTTTTTTTTATAAGAGGAGTTGATGAGAAATTAGCTAAGTATGAAAGGTGAGGGTTTATCAGTAGCTCTGTGATGGTATTATATCTTTAATGTTAATTTCTGTCCTACGCTGTAGATATTTTTGCTGTGCATCTAGTTATGCTAAGTTCAAGGCAAGATGGGGGGGCTCTAACTTCTCTGAATAAGTATCTTTGTGCAACAGCTATCTCCTGCTGTTCCTCATGCCTCTGAATACAGCTCTCATCTTCTGTCTTAGTGTATGTTATCAGGCTGTGTTTCTTGTTGGGGATTGTCATTAGAATGGCGACCTGCTAGGGTTATATAGCTGCCCAACTCCTATCAAACGAGAACTTGAAACATTTTTCTGTTATTTTTAAATAGAGCCTTGTACCGCCTCGTTTAACTTTAATGTTCTGTTTGAATGCGTTTCTCTGTAGTCATCTAAGGGAATGCTCCACAAGGAAAACACACTGAAAAACTTGCTGGGTTTTTTTCTCTGTTAAATTCTGCTCTGAAGTGATCTTCAGAGAGGGAGGATTGCCTGGGTGATAGGACTAGTGCAAAGCACTATGGTAGAAAGAGGCAAATCCCTGCTCTGCTCTCCCTTCTGGTCCCTCATGTGATCGTGTCACTAGCAGAGGCTATGGGTAGGCAATCACAAGTGGTCGAATTCCTGATGCTTAACTAGTTACTGTTCGTCAGCTGAACCGTAGAAGCAAAGATGTCCCCATTTCATGTCTATAGAGATAGCAAAATAAAATCTCTTTACCTAAACTGCCTTCTACGAGCACACCAAAGGGCAATTAAAGCTGGCCAGCTGTCACTCAGTCAGCTATGAAAGCCCATCCATTCTCTCAAGGTTTCCATACCTGTAATGATTCCTTAACTCACAAGAGAGTGGGGAGAAAGCAGCAGGAATACTGTAAGGTGCACGTATAGAAAAATCTGTCACAGCACTGCAGCCACATGACTATGTGTATATTACATGCCTGAGAATACAAAGCAGGAGCGGGCTATGGCACTGCACAGAAAAGCAGCCTCTCTGGTCCCAGGTTCCCCTTCTCTCCTCACCTCAGTAAACCTCATCTGAGGTCAGTAGAAGGATGAATCCTGTCATATGGGCAAAAAAGAGATGGTGTAGTGGGGGAGGTCTCAGAGCCAGGGTGATGCTCCTGAGACTGCCAGGGGAAGGATGGCAGCAAGCACATGTGCTAGGATGGACTGACACCACTACGTCCGCCTCTGCCCTCCATTGTTGGGCAGTGTGCAAGCCGAAGCAGACGCTGCTGCCGAGAGAGGCGAGCCCCACGTCCTCCAGGAAAATGCACAGGCAAAGGAAGCAGCATGACTAAGGTCAGCTCTTGGTTAGGGTAGTGCAACAGTTCCAGAAACAGCCTGTTTTGGCTATGCTTGAAGCCAGCGGTGAGCTGTCATGACACAAGTGCTGTTTGGTGTGAAAGAGAAATATGGAGTTGACAAATATTGCTAATAAAAAGAGGGGAAAAAAAAGAGCCTTCTCCTTATTGCTCCACATTACTGTATTACTTTCAGGGCTGGGTTTTTGCAGGTTTGGATATAAACTCTGAGCTGTTTTGCAAACCCTTCATATTCAGTGCAAACATCTTATTTTATTATCTGCCTTTTTGTTGTTGGTTTTCTTTCTTCCCCCTCCTCCTTTTTTTTTTTTTTAATCCATTCAACGATTTATTGGATCTTCTATTCTCCAGTGTGCATTTCTTCTTTGCTACACTATCTCCTGCTTTTCACAGATAAACACCTCACACCTGGGAGACAGGCTTCTCTAATTAGTATTAAAACCTGAAGTTTTTTTCCACCCCTCTTTGAAGCTTTCTAGGATGCCTTTTCATGAATAATAATGTCCTCAATTCAACATAATGCAATGCTCAATCAAAAGGCGCTGTAACAATCACGTTGCAACAAGACATGTTGGCCCTTCCTCTTCCTCTGTACAGCCTGTGATGAGGTGATAAAAAGTCCAGCCTGGAATAGGTGCTCAGAAATTGAGGTTTCCGCCTGTGGCAGCCTGTTGCCCTCAACATGCTCTATGCAGAAGGCTCGGTCTCTTGCCACCTCTCCAGCTCCCAGTTGCCATTCTCCAGCATGACAGGAGTTCTGGCTGCCGGATCTCCTGCCAGATAAATCCCTTTGAACAGCAGTTCCCTCTCGGCTAACCAGGCCCCCTGCACAGCATAGGACACCCACAAATCTCGACACTTTTCCCTGCAGATCACTTGTGGCTTAGCTCCCAGACTGCTGCCATAGGGATGCCAGATGTGCAGCTGCCCGCTGGAGACACTGAGGTCCCAGGTGCTATGGATGCCCACGCTGCAGACCATTTTCAGTGAAGCCTTCCTTCAGAAATTCATAGCATCTGCTATCTTCCCACAGAGTATCTAGGTTTCAGTGGATGGAAAAATCAGTGCTCTCCAACAAGAAGCTGTTTCCTGGCAGTTTTCCTAAGCACTTCTGTTCAGAAACCAGCTAGGGTCACAGCCTCTGCTCCCTGAAGGCAGTCAAGTAGTACCAAAGCCTTCACAGACAGTGCTGCCAGCAACAGAGAATCACTGTATCCAAGGCTAGACAATAGCTGTTACAACACGGGTCATCTAGTCCTACAATCATAAGGATTATTATTCCTTATATTAATATTTTAATAGCTAATTTCTTTGCTCTGTTTTTGTGTGCACATGCAAATGCAGAGAAATATTTGCAGGCGCATGGTAAAATGTTGACAGTGGAACCTGAATGCTGTTGTAGGAACATTTATAAATTAGCACCCTTCCACTGGGACTAGTCCTACCACCCTTGCCTTGGTGGGATGGGAAGTTGAAAGGAGCCTAAGTGACTTAGGAGTTCCAGCCTTCCCCTTTCCTTCAATTTTCATTAGAATTCCTCTTTCAGTTCCACTCAGCTGCTTCTAAAAAGTCCACTCAATGGGTAATACTTTATTCTGCTGTACCTAGCACCACGGAACTCTATGGAGCAAGCTGCAAAGTGCTACTAATAATGAGAAGAGTTAACTAGGGGTATGTTTTAGAATAAAATGGCTAACTGAAGAGAGTATTCCAATGTCAGTCCAAGAAGGGCAGAGGCACTGACAGTTTTTATCTCCACAGGTTTTGAAGGCTTTCTTAAGTTTGCTACTTCAGCTGATCTCAACTAGCCACATCAAGGTAACGCCATAAATGTAAAGGAGTGAAGCAAAAAACACCTTCCCAAGGTCAGATCCCAGTTTCTCTTGCAAGTCAGGTAAAACATCCCTTTTTCAGTCAGCCCTTAAGCAGATTCCTACCGATTACAACAGATTTTGTTTAAGAGGTGAAGAAATCACTTGGGACCCTGGAGTTCTCCATGGACAGGTCCTTCAGGACTACACAGCCAGGTGGGAATCAGTGCCTGAGCAATGCTGCCCTCAGGCAGTAAGTCACGGTTCACACGGGGACACTGTGCTAAAGGAAAACTATCAGCTAGGGAGAAGGCTAGGGAAGGTGTACCCCTTGGGACATTTGTTCTCTGTTGCCCCAATCCTAGAAAGTTTTGACGACCTTACCTGGTCCAAGGAAAACTAGGAACTAAAACAGAGGAGTAGAGGGACTAGATATTTTTCTGGACTGGAAGAACCAGAATGAATCCTGCAGACATCTGAGAAGTGATTCAGGTGTATAAACACCAGGCTGTAGTACTATCTGAGATGCTCCAGGATTGCTGAAATGGCTGCACAGGATGAATGGGTGTGACACAACCCATGGGAGTGCCCTGCCCTTCCAGAGAGGCAGCTGGAGTGGCTACAGAACTGCTTGCCTATCTGGGGATCTCTTTAGGCAGTCAGTAGAGAAAGGCAGTCTGAATTTAGGCAGACAGACCTATGGTCTGTGAGGTTTCTTGTACCTCCTCAGGCATCTGATACTGGGCCCTGTCACAAGATACCAAGCTGGCCATAGTGCTGGTCTGATGTGCAAAGACAGTGCTGGATGCCAAAGATTCCTATCCCGATTTAAAATGTCAGGAGAAACATGAGAATGCAGCATGTTACTGTAGCAAAATTACTACATTTTGCTTTTCTTTAAATGCTTCTTGCCACTCTCCCCTTCCCCCATCCCATTCCCCTCCTCCCCTCAAATAAAGAACTAGCTAGCCTCCATGTGAATCTGGACATTATCTAAATGCCCACTGGACTGAGGGGTCAGCTAGTTCACCAACCATATCAATTAAATGCCAGTTATTACCCTTTCATTATTATACAAACAAATCCTATACATCTAGTGAGCTGACATTGAGGTGACTACACAACCCTTAAAACTCATACCATTAATTAGAGTGCAGTCAGCTCTCCTTTGATTTGCAGCCCTCCTTCTCCCCACTACCTTTGCATCCCTGTGTCCCAGTACCCGCCCTGTTCCTAGTATCCCTCACTCCTGCCTTGCAGCTCCCCCACTACCTCAGAGCTTGGGCCCCAATTCACAGCTGAGTCTGTTTATCTTGCTTTTCCCCTTTTGTTCCAGCCTGGTGTTCCCCGCACACAGTTCTGCCTCTTATCCTGAATTTGAAGCCTCTCTCTCCACTTTTCTGAGACCCTTGCCTATTAAACCAGCTTTTGCTTGAACAGAACCAGCTAATCATATTGAATTATGCCAGATTTTAATGTGGCTTCCTAACATAGACACACACCCATAGGGATCCAGGCTGAGAACACCAAGCTCACATCATCTTTGATCTAAGACACTACAAGATATAAACCCTTGATCATACTCCTAAAGCTAATTAGTCATCACCTTCCCCTTCCTAAGTTATATGTGTCTAAGAACACTGTTGCTGATTTGGTCACGGACAAATTAATCATTGTATATGCAGTATGTAGTGGCATTTCTATAAGAATGTTTAATACTAGTGAAGTGGTTGCATTGAATCAAAAATTATAAACTTTTCCAGCTCTCCTGTAATTGCTATTCAGGGAGTCATTCTAATAGCAAGCCTCCAAAAGGAAATGAGCAGCAGTGTTTTTGTAACAAAAGCAAAATGTCTTCCATGAAAACCACAGCCCCCTTGTTCTTGGAGGAACTCTGCATTACATCCTGAGAAGTGCAGACCCTGATTTAAAACTCAGACTCCAGCCCTAAAACAGCTTATCACTTTTGTAATTCCTACACAGGAACTACTATCATGTAAACTGACAATTACAAAAACAATAATGGTGCAGGTTTCCCCACTCCCATTATTTTCTCTGAATAGTAGCAGCAACTTATCCCCCAGTCACTATGAGGAATCACACTCTTGTTCATGCTCTTACGCTACTGCAAAATGAACTCACACAAAGAAGCACGTCGGGTGTAATTGATGGAAGCCATATAACTCATGCAAACAAATGGATGCCTAACAAATAAACATATCGGAAATGAACTTGCACTATTTGTGTGTTCAGCTGAGATATGAACTGCGTCTGCTGCAGGTGAGAGACAGAAAGTGACAGAGACTTGCAAAAGAAAATGAAAACCTAAATATTTACTAATCTAATCAGTTCTTGCCTTGTCCTTTACATCTGGTGGAGTGTATGACTAGCAGTCTTAATTCTAGTCCTAAGTATTAATTCCAGCCCTAAGGTTCTGAGGGATCTAGTATACAGGCATCAGAATTGCTCTATAGCTAAGGTTATGTATGGAGATTTCCACTGACTGATGTATAATTACTGAATTCAATTTTCAAAGTTGGCACTGGGGACAAATGGATTTATTAAATAGTTGCTTCAGTCGAAGATTTAGAAACTCTTACAAAGTAGACATTTAAAGATGCCCATTGAAATTCAGGCCTGTTTTTCTCATATTTCTTTGGGTTTCACTATCTTAAATCATATATGCTGTGCACACATCACATTTCACCCAGTATCTCATCTTTACAATCTTTCAGACATAGGGCAGGTATTGGGACTTGAAACGAAGACCTTTAAAAGTTATTTCTATCATTTTTTGCAACTGGATTTAGCCTGGCGGAGAAAACCAATAGATGTGAGAGCTGTCATCAACACCATGCTCTGCTATGCATCAAGGTGCAAAAGAGACCTTTGTGCACAATGTAGTTTATGGACATTGCATTTCACTTAATGAAAGGGAGTAAAATACAGATGCTGTTTCCAAATAGCAGGGTCTCCTCTTGCTTCCCTTTCAAGTATATTGTCAGTGTAAATGGAAACAAGCAAAACCCAACCCAAGTGGACCGTGTCTTTGTTAGAAAAAAAAAGTTAGGCTCTTAACTCATCATAACAGCATAGGTGCAAAAGGCTTGTAAAGATGGAGCCACTTTCAGAAAGTGCAAACTAGTGCTGGATCCCAGCTCCTTACTCATGTGAAAACAACAAATGCTTTGTTTCTCCTAAGGTTTTCTCTCAGGTTAGCTAATGTCCTTCCTTGCCAGGAGAAAATGCTGCCAGGACATTTTTAACCCAACAGCAGAAAGTGCTGTGGGAATCTGACTCAGGTGCCCATAAGGAAACAGCGGTGGTGGTCTCAGAAGTCACCTCCTCCTAGCTGTGTGCTCCCAAGTCAATCTGCTTGCCACCAGTGCTTGCAGCAGAACTTGCCTGGGCTTTAGCTGCTGCCATACACAGTGGCAGCCCAAACCCACCTTCACCAGCAGCTTCTGTTGGGATCTCAGGCTGCCAGCTGCAGTGGCTGGAGAGCAGATATGCCACCTCTCTGCTTTTTTGCTGCCAGAGGCAGATATGTCCGGCAGAAGAGTGGGGCAGGCACCAGCAGGGTGGCTGTGGTGACAGTAATACCTGCCAAACATCAAACACCAGAGCTGCCAGAAACATTACCTGTTAGCCACATTGAAACAAGGACCGCAAGTGCCATCTGAGGTCTTGCCTGCAAGGGAAGGCTCCAGCAGGCACATTAGTGGGGATGCAGATGTACAATTTAGCAGAATTAATCCCAGAATTAACACTATTATCCCATATGAGAAAAGGGGGCTTAGTGGCAGAGGGCTGGGGTATTGCAAACACCTTCCCAAGTCACATCAGCTAACCTGAAATAGGCTCCTCTAATAGCCAAAAAATTGCACCCTCCACAAGGATTATACCTGTAAACCTTATCAGTTTAAATCTACTCCTGCAGTCATATTAGAAGGATGTTCCCATACAGGCAGAGTCTAAAGAAGGGCTAAAACACATACCAGGAGGAGCTAGGAACCAGGAGTTATGCAGAGTCAAGGGGAGAGGGTCTGAAGCAAGAGGAGAGGGTCTGAAGCGTAAAAGGAAAGCTGGGGGGGGGCAGGTCTGACATACCAGTGGTTAGGAATGTGAGGAAAGATAAAATGCCCTTCAGGAGGAGGTTCTTGGGGATTATAGCTCTACACCCTTGAGCACACTGCTGTACAGCAGTCATGGTAATAATTAATAACAAGGAAATGATTCTCGCCCTGTTCTGGTCACCTTATTAAAGCGAGGATATTGTGGAAATGGAAAAATCCCAGCAGGACAGCACCTGGGATGATAGATGGATGGGATGCATTTTTAACAGAGCTCACTACATTTCAGGAAACATATTTCTGAGGGGAGAGTGGCTGAAAAGCTTTTATAATCCTTTCCTACTCTGCTGCTACCAGCTGCTGTCAGAGACAGGACAGGATGAGGCAAGGTGGACCCATGGCCTGACTGACTGGTGGCCAATTATGTTATGCTCTGTGGCCCTAAAATGCTTGGCTAAACCAGTAACCTTGTCTTTATATTTTTGTTGCCATTCTCCTTTGCCCTTTGGGTTCTTAGTGAGATAAGGAACAGAAGCTGTTAAAACAACGCGAGCCAAGATGTTCTTTCTGCATGTCCAGAGTGGCCCAAAAAAATCTGGAAAGAGATTCTGTTTGCCCTGAAGGACTCCTAAAATCCAGTTTTCAACTGTTAGGCCAAGCTGTAGTATCTAATTTAATAAGAGATGCTCTCAAGTAGTCTCAATGCAGAAGAGGTCAAAATAGGCTTTGGGTGGGTATCCAGGTGTGGCAAACATAAACACAGGACTCTCTGTCTTACAAAAATGCACAGGAGGGAATAGTTTTGGCAAGGCTGTGCTAGCCTTTTAGCCACAAACAGTCCACCCCTCCCACACACCCAGGGGCTGTGTAAAGCCCAGAGGTCACTTCCCTTGCATGAAAGCAAACCAGGATCCCAGCAATGAAAACTTTCCGTGAAAGCTTTGAGCACTTTCTGCTCTGCCTCTGCAAATACAGAGCCACACTGCAGCTCCTCTTGCCAAGGCTTTTAGATGACATGGTGGGCTAACAGAGAATGGGCCATTCACCCTGCTCCTGCTGAGCCACAAAGGACAGACCTTTTGCAAGGATCTGTGTTACAGTTTAAAGGGGAGGGAAGAAAAAGAAAGAGAAAGAAACAAAAGAAAACCTTAGCCCTCCAAAACAATTGAACAAATATCTCCCCGGTTAATAAATAACAGGCTCAGCTGGGGAATTGTAATTGTGTGTATAATGCATCTCAGATCTACGGTATAATTACACTCTGGAAACCATTGACTAATAAAAGGCACCAGCCAGGGGAAAGGATGCCTTCTTGCCATGGGTTGACAGGCAAGCAACAAACAAGGCGCACTTTTTCACCTTCTATTCAATAAAATCAGTGTATTAAATATGCAGGCAGAGCACCTCCATTAAGCAATTCACTTCTTTCCTTTTCTTTCTCTTTTTTTTTTTCTCTTCTCCTCCTTTTGTTTCCATCAAGACAGGGAAGGTTAAAAAAAAAAAAAAAAGCTATATATGAAACCCCCGGCTATACGTGAGCTGTGTTTTAATGAGGCTGCATCTTGGTCCCTCTGCTATACTAAGTAAACATGTTTCTCCCCCTGCAAAGAAAGCCTTCGCTTGCATGGGCCGAAGGGAAAAGAGCTTGGGGAATACTAGGAGGCTTTTTCTCTGCCTACACCCCTTCCTCCATTCCCACTAAAATAAAACTCTTCCTTACATTACAGAACGAATGCTTGTTCACAGAGTAAAGGCAATATAAGTTATTTCCATACAACTCACAATGGATTTGGACCTTAACAGGAAATCAGAGACCAGGGGACTCACCTGAAAATCACCTTTCAGTTTCTAAAACTTATGTAATCACACCTGGATTTACACAAAGCAGACTGCTTCTTTTCTTCAGCATGCTCTAAACTGAGGCATTCGAGTCAGTGCATACTTCCAGCCACTCTGGCCACTTACTGTTTCAACCCTGACCGGAGACCTGAAACACAAGAGCATTACATTACTATTTTATGACATTCTATGAGTCTGTTTTGAGGCTCTGGGGAACATCTGATGTGGTACTTTGCTATGGGAGCACCAGCATGATACAGAAGGGCCAGTGTAACAGGTTCAGTAGACAAGTACAACATAAGACCCTTTTCAGCCCTTCTTTGCAGCACTGAGCAGGACCAAAGGACTGGAGCATGGCCATGCCTTTGCCTCCTCTGCCTGGGATCCTAGCACTCAGCTCATGCTGCCATGTCTTTGCGAGGAAAGAGGAGGCGGCATGAGCCCCCACACCTCCAGCTGCCCTGGCACACAGGAAGGAGAGGACAATATGAATCCGTGTTTTCTTTGTCTCTGACCTGCCCACCACAAGCCCCTAGCAGAGGTAACTGCTTGGGTCTGAAATGAGTGAACACAGTGAAGCAGGCTGAGCTGCTTCAGCCTTCTCATGCACCCTCTCACAGCCTGCGACTGTGGTGAGATGTGTGTGTGTTTGTAGGTATTTGCTTCTCTACTCCCAAGGAAGGAAGCAGAAGAGACATGTTTCCCACAGACTAAGGAGTCAGGTATTAAACTAGAAACCTGCATCCACATGTACTGAGTGGGTGAGCTGCTAATTGAGAAACCCCACAGCTGATTAGCAAGCACTTCTGGTTTCAGATGCTTCCAGCCGACGCACCTCATTTCCCACCCGTGTCTGCAAGAGTGCACGTCCAGTAATGACCCTGCTGAGCTCCCCGGGATGCAGAGCCTGGCCTTGAAACACGCAAGGGAGAGCAATTGAGCCGTGCTTGCTGTCACTGCCTCCCTCCCAGGGCCTGGGGAGGGAGAAAAGAGAGAGGAGTTGAGTTGGGAACGTTTCCTGACTCAGCAGTAGTGTGTTCATTCGCAGAGGCACTGCTGCTGCCACTGCTAATAGGTTGTGGTAATGGAGAGGCATCTCGCAGGCAGGACGGTGGGAGGCTGATCAGCTCCAGCAGAAGAAGTGAGGTCAGTGGTAATGAGCGACAGCGAAGAGCAATGCAAATTGCGTGAGGATTTATGGAGCAGTTTCTGCCCAGTGAGCAGATTCCAGATAAGTGGACTGTTAATAAGGCAGGCAAGCTCTTTAGATGTGCCAGCTGTTAGACCGAGACTGGCATGCTCTTTTGACTTGCATTCACATGAGACTGGGTGCAAGGGTGCCCACAGCACAAGCACAATTGCACACACTCCCCGCACACACACAGGGGTGGCATGTGCACATTCTGACATGCACTGCAGTGCTCTGCCGCTACACAGCAGGATACATACTTGTGCCAGGACCAAGGAAAGCTGATAGAAAGCAGGGATGGGTGGCAGGGGACTGCTTACAGGCACACCAGAGAAAGCTGAAAAAGAACAGGACTTAGCAGGCCCAAGCCCTAAACAAAGCCATTTTTATCCTGTCTTCTTCTTTTGGTCCTTCCCTCCTTCCTCAATGTCAGAATATGCTATGGTGTTAGATGAGTATCTCTCATCAGCCCCCCAGAGATGAAGAGATCTGAAGGCACGCACAGCAAATCCCAGCAGAGATGGGAAGGGCAAGCTTACCTTGCCCACCTCTCGCCTGCTTGGGCTTGAGTCTCTCAGGAGCATTGCTGCTGTGATTTACTAATGGTAGGTGTCACAGACTCTGCTGAGGAATGCCACTCTTGGGCCAGTCTGCAGTGTGTTGGTGATGTACTGGAAATCTTTTTTTGTTTAGAATTACCCCTTCCAAAAGATATGGAATTTTATCACAATAAGCCTCTCGGCATCAGGAGAGTAGCCAGTTTCTCAGCCATAGCACTGCCACCCTCAGCTGCTTGGTGTGGTGACACTCCAGAGCCTGCAAAACTTCCCTTCCCACACACTGGCCTTGCATCTTTCCTTCAAGTGATCTGCCTGCCTGTAAATTGTTAGATCCTAGTCTCCCAGTTAACAAGGCCTCACAGACTAGCTGCCATTGAGCCCTCATTGTTGGAAAGAGCAAGTCCACCGCAGCAGAAGAGGTGAGCTGTGAAGGCCCACTCAAAGTGCTTGTTGTAAATCTGGCAGCTGGAGCTGCCCCACCGAACTGTGCTGGGAAGGTCCTGCCTCAAGAAGGAAAGGTGGTGGGAACAGTGACTTCTAGAGGGACCATCCACAGGAGGGAGAAATGGTGAGAGACCCTCTCTGACTGGACAAAGTGGAGCAAGGTCCCAGGCTAAGGGGCTTCCCCTCCCATCCCTATTCTGAGCCAGCACACAGGACGCCCACAGACATGCACACAGCGGGTGACAGGATACGGGAGCATGAGTCACCTGGACAGGGGATCCTGGGTCATTCTGCAGCAGCCGCTGCACAGACTGTGCTGTTTGCAAGACCCCAGCAGCTGTGTGTGCCCCTCAGCTTCCTGGCAGCACCAAACCTCCTGGTTACATTTGGGCATGACCTTCTGGAGCAGCGGAGGGTCATGGCACTGCACATCTGCATCTTAGCAGCACAACAGGGGAGTGAGAGACAGGAACCAAATGAACTAATTTTATCCTGAATACATGAGACTTGACAAGTCTATTAAAGGGCGGGAGCCTACTGTGTCTCATTATGAAAAATTAGTGCTGTCCTATAAAAATCCTGGAGGCAGTGTGTCACTTCAGGAAAAGATGTCTTGAGGATACGGTCTTTTCTTAATAGGCCCTACATCATCAGGGACATACAGACCTCAGGAATGAGGTCTGTGGGATTTGGATCTGGGAGCTGGTACCTCTCAAGTCTGACACTTTCAGGATACTCTAATTTGCCCATCTCTCTTTGCTGGAATGAGGAGAAGCTGGAGTAGCCAGGGGTCAAATGGACCAAAGTAGGTCAAATGGCTTGTTTGCTGCAGTGTCTCAGTGAAAACCCAGTAAGAAAAACAATAGGTTTGATTCAAAGAGAAACACAACTTTGCAAAGTTCTTCAGCAACATAAAAATAAATCACAACCATCTCATCTTGGGCCAATCCCAAATTTGGTCAATCCAAATACAATGTTTTATTTCTTCTCTGGGTTATGCAAGCTGCTGTCTAAACCCTTCTCTTTCATTTAGATCAGTGTTAATGCCATTTCAAATAACAAAGCTATTTCTGTGAAAAGAATGTCAAAATTAAACATTTGAGTGTTTCAGAAATGAAACACTACAGTCAAAACCAAGATGCTTTGACATTTACAATAATTTTTATCTCCCTTCTCCCCCTGGGTTTTGGGGGCATTTGGTGTGGTGGGTTTTTCTAAAACTCTTTGCCAGATTTGGGCAAAACATATCCACAGTTTTGGCTCTTCTCTCCTCATCCCAGATGCTGTCCCACCTCTTTTACAGCTAATTAAAGAGTTTTGCCTGTCTCTGTTTGCAAAGTTGAACCTTCTCACTGCTCTGGGGACTGACCCAGTGTAAAGAGAAAAAAATGTGTTTCACACTGTCTCTTCCCAAACATCTGGGAAGGAGCCTGGGAACTCAGACATCTCTGCCATCTAGCATCTTGCTAGCTTCACTGTGACCATGGAGAAATAAACATGTCAACTATATAGAGGCAAATGATCAATGGAAAGGCATGAATGAGTCCCACTAAGTTAAGGATCTTTACTGGAGGAATGCATAAGCCTCATGGGCAAAATAAAACTAGCTGCCTCTGCTGAAGCACAGTAAAAGCCCTACCAAGAGAGCTATGGCTATAATGGGGAGAAGGGCTGCAGCATCTCATGCAGTAACAGAGGCATGCTGGGTTGGTCAGCAACCTCAGACATCAGATCTTCACATCTCAGGGACGTTCAAACAAAGCTTAACTCAGTACATTTTGCTGACCTCTTTTCTTATAATTAACGTGAAAAGATTTCTCCTGCCAGCTACCTCTCTAGGAATGTTGTCTTCCAGATAGGCAGAGGAAAGAACACATATGACAGCTGGAAGAGCTCAGAGAAACCAAAGTGCTTTGTCTCACAAAAGAAAATACAAATGAGCAATCTGAATGCCATTAAACCTGCTGTGAGAGAGAAAGAGAGATCGAGGTAGGATCAAATCCCTTGTTAGACCTTAAGCTCCCCGGAATTAGGCCACTTTAAGAAGAAAAAGGACTAGAGTTTAAAGGATTCTGAGAATTTCCCATTTCTTGAGACAACTCTTTGACCTTTGCAAAGAAAACTACAAAGAACCCAGAGCATAAAGGAACAAGACTTCTGTGTCTTTCCTTTTCTTTCCCTTTTTTTCCCCTCTTTCAGCTTTCTTTGTAGAAACAGGTAATTGTACTGCCCTTTCTTGGAAAGATGCAATTCTCCCTCAGTTAGAGCTTCATAATACAAGTACCACTACTGCTGCCTCTGACCTGACAGGGAAATCTGAATGGAGAATACAGCTGTGCGAGACTCATCATTAAGGAAACTGCCTCCGGAGTTTGCTCCAGAGTACAGAGCAGAGGCAGAAAAGATCCAGGGCCTGGGCTCAATCCGAGCCTAAATGCACTGTTGTCTAAGACAATTGCCCTAACGCAGACGGCTGTTTGCTAGCACAGGTTACTACCTCTACTCAAAAGCTTCCTAGCTATGCAGGCATGAAACAGCCAGCAGTGCATGTTTGAGTTCTCCTGGGAGCTGGTACCTTGTGCCCAGTGATGCTCCACTCAGATTTGAATCCGGGCAAGGCAACTCCATCTGTTGAAATGTACACTGTGCTTTTCTGTCAGTCTACCACGAAGGTTCACATGCTTGGAAGAAATCCAGCTGTAACTGGCTATAGACAAGGAACTAGAAGTTGCTAGTAGGTGAGCCACAAGAAACAGGAAGAAGATGAGGAGCGAAGGGGAATTAAAGAGCTTGTTTGCTATGGAAAGAAAGAGTATATCTCTTCCGTGTGTACAGATACAGAAAGCGCTGTGTAATCACAGGAGTACTGAGCACAACACACCCATCACATGTATACAGCAATGAAGGTACACACAGCCCGCATGGGCACACAAGTGACTAGAACCACTGAGAGGGACACCCTAAATGGAGATAGTCAAAACCCAGACTTGTACACTGACAACTATTATCAGATACTCAAATGTGAATAAAAACTTCTACGGACATACAGTCATTTCCCCAGGCACAGACAATTCCAGGTGTGCAGGCCTGCAGCCACACGCGCAATACAGGTTACCCACACTCTGTGTGACAGACCTTACGTACCATCACATGCTCTCAGCAACATGCATGTGCTCCTCTTCCCAACACACTTACGTATGGTGACTGGGTTTTAGCAATAGATAACACAAATCCCCTGTTCCCAATGGGTTTCCACACAGGCTCAGTAACAAACACCCCCCCTCATCAATGGATGACTGATCTATACCTGCAGGTATTTCCGGCTGCAATCCACGCATGCACGGGCAAATGGGACACTTGCCTAGCCAGATGCAGATCAGTGATGGCACAGGAATACCTGTTTACCAGACTGCTACAGTGAATGACATTTATGACCAGGAATCACAGCCTCATTCGTGAAGGTCTGCCTCGCTCCTGGGAACTGACCCCTTCTCTTCAAGATTCACCTTCTTCATCAAGTTGGTGGTGTTCTGTGTCTGCAAAAGCTCATTCCCTCCCTCCATCCCTGCTTCCCTCTGAAGCTCTCCTCAGAGAAGGGTAACATGGCTGACCTAACAGCCTAGCACATATCTGTCTGATGGCCTTCCCTTCATGCCTGCCACTTGCCCACGTGGACAAAGGCACATCTAGCTGTCAGTTGCAGCACAATCCAAAAAAACATTAGATGGTAAGTGAAAGGGGGCAAAAACTTCAGGGGCAAATCCTTCATCGGGTACCAAGCAGCTAAAATCAACAGCATAACACCAGGGCTGAGCTCAGCCCAGTGTGTCGTTTTGACAAACTAAACAATTAATTAACAAATATCTCCCCAGCAGATCTCTTCTTGCAGCAGAGTATGTGAGGAACACACAGATCCATGTAAGAGCTCTATCGCCACCATTACATGCTGGAGAATAGCATCTAATTAATTATAATGATGGCAAAGATTAGATCCAAATTCCTCTACACAGTGTGTACACAGCCCAAACAGACAAAATAAATCAGAGCACTGTACCCTAATCCAGCAGCTTCAGAGGATAAAATAGGCGCATTCTAATCATGGGCTCAGAGCAGCCCCACTCAGTATGCGCAGAGCTGCCCCCGTATGCGACCGTGTCTCTAAGTGATCCCAGGAAAGGTATCTCACTTCAGATGAAAAACATAATTTAGGCCTTGCCCACTTGCCATCATTTATGATCTCCTGGCTTGCTTTCCCTCCCCAGATTTTAGCCTGCACAGACCAGGCAAATTCCCAGGGTAATAATTCATTTCTCTCTAATCCTCTCCTGCAATGTCAGCTGGGGAAGACACTAGTTTTCATTGCCCTACTAACATGTTGCTGTGCCGTGCTCTGTTCCTTAATAGTAGGTGCACCAATCTAGAGGTGGCAGCATTGCAGCAGAAGGAAGGAAAGGTTTTTTGGTTTTTCCCCAAGACATTTTATTGAAAGGAAAATGCTTTCCTTTTCTTAATTTTGTTAATATGAGCTATATGAGAATGCTGGGGTTACACTGCTCGTAAAGCAAGTAGGTATGCTCTCTGTCCATCATGAACGATTTTCAAATTCCAGTGAAAAAAATTACTTCTCAGAATGCAAAAAGAAAAAAAAAATAAAGTAAAAACACATCTTTTCATGCAACGAAGGTAAAATTCATTAATTGTGTCACTAATCATTGGGTTAGCTCTGCCCCTGGGGTGGCTGAGACAGAATCAATCCTACTACACCTACTGTGAAACAGAGCTCTTATGCTAGCTAAGAACAGAACTGGGTGGTCCAGCCCATGAAAAACACCACAATTTGATGACATGAAAAGCTTAATTAATATATGCTTTTCCAAAGGAACAATTTTTTTTAAAGAAAACCACAATTGGAAATACAGCCATTTTTCTACTTCACCTATCCAAACAATGTCTTTTGACATTCCTTGAAACCAAACATTTCATTTTGGGATATTATACTGAACATTTCACAGCCTTGCTTTCACCTTCACTGGATCTGATCTTCCATAATGTCTGGCTGCTCTCTGACTTTCACCCTGCACTATTCAGCTCAGTCAGAGTGGATCCGTACTACATTATTGGAAATGGATTTCAGCCAAGCAGACCAGTCTGTGAGAGAGCTGTGTGCACAAGGCATCCAAACTACAGCTCCCATGAGGCACTGCAGCCCCGTGGGCAGGTGCCACTTGATGTCAAATAAATGTACAGCGAAATGCTTTGATTCATTTCAGCAAGTGCAAATGTTTGAACCAATCCAAGTCAAAACATTCTGTTCAGATACTAACATTTTAAAGCTGTCAAATGTTGCTGTATTTTATTTATGATGGTAAAGAAAATGGTGTTTTCCCTTGGAGTATCATTTCCATGGGAAATCTCATGCCCAGGGAAGTTCTGGAAGCTAAAAGACTCGGTAAAGGCTCCTCTTCTTTTTCACATAGGGCACATCTTCACTACAGTTAAATATCAGAGTTTATAGTAGGAAACAGATATACATGAACTAGCTTGATCTCTCATGCTGTTGGTATGAGTAGCAATAAAGTTACAAGTAGCCTGTAAGTCAGTTCAGCTGAGAAGTTATGTAAATAAACAGTTGGCCCACACTAGCATTCATGAAGTTCACCACAACTTTAATTTAGCTAGGGTGTTTCTTTCCATCCATCCTGAAATCACACTTCTGCTCCAACATGGACACCTCATCCACAGGCCAGCTCCATATCTGACAAAGAACAAAGCATGCTACCTAGGAACATTCCAAATGGGTGAAACGAGATCTTCCAGAGGAATTTTTCTGAGAACAGTTACCCCACGCATGGTCTCGAAGTCGTGGCAGGATACTAAAATAGGGTGAAAAGAGTATGGATCCTTAGGGGTCCATAACACACCTGAAGAACACCATCCACCTCAGAAAAAGGAAAAAAAAAAAAAAACAAAAAAAAAACCAAACTAAACCCACAAGTTCTTGCATCTCTCCCCCTCTTTTTTTGTCTTTCTAAGATAAAAGGTATAATATAACCTTCCAACATTTCATCACAGCCTCATGCTGTGAACCAGTCAATACTTTTTATTATCACTTATTATCACAAAAGCTGCAACACTCTCTGATCCATCAAGTATGGAGCAAGGTCCCATTCCACCTGATGCTGTACAAGCAGAGAAAAAAAATGGCTTTTTCCTAAAAGAAAACCTAAATATAAGGCAAGAGAGTGAGTAGCTAGAGACAGAAGGTGAAGAAGGAGGAAATGAGACCATACGTGACTGTAACAGGCAGACCTCTGTACACTGAGTGCCTAGTAGTTATCTTGCTTTTGGTTTGGGGTGGGTTATTTTGCCTTGGTTTCTTTGAGAGGGGTGAGGAATATGTGTTACAGTAAAGATGGATTTGAGAGCAGAACACAGAGGTGCCTTTGCACATACTGGCAAGGAGGAGGGAAGAAGACAGAAGAATGCTCTCCTGCAAACCTGACAAGCATGTGACTGGTGCCGGCACAGAGAAGTGACCAGGGGACAGAGCTGACCTGCCGTGGCTGGGCAGGGAGGCCACAACAGGCCTTGAATCAAAAGCAAGCTCATTATGTTAAGAGAGGGGCTGTGGAAAGTTGCGCTGAGGGTTGTCAAAGCAGAGCAGCACAGGGTAGACTTTGCCACTGTGTGCTGCAAAGCCTTCATCAAGGTCCAAGCAAAATGTGCTGTGACGCCCAGGAGGAGGAGGACTTAGCTCTGAACTGAGGCCCTGGCTTAGAGATGTCGTTCCTGAGAAACGATCTGCAGCTGTAGAAGTTGGGATGTGTGTGGAGTGTGTGTTGAAATATATTAACCATTATTCTGGGCCTGGCTACTGCTAAGTATCAGTCAGAAGCAAGAAGAGAAAGGCTGAAGATTCAGAGGACCCCTGATCTCAGCCCAGCCCCAGGTTTCAAGGGTGCTGATATGTGAGTTGAGCCAAAACCTGTGGCATGCAGGACTGTATTCTGAAAACTGAAATTCATTTTAAACAGGAACTTTCTCAGAGCTTTCTCCTGAAGCGAGCAGAGAAGCATTTGGTCTATACCCTCCTTTTTCATTCTTTCCCTTTTCCTCTGTATTTTTTTCTTTGTGAGGAAACACAGAAACCAGAAGGATCTCTGAGACACCAGACCTGACCAAGCGTGGGGCAGAATCTGCTCATTCCAATTATCTGCCAGCCTAATCATAAAAACATCACGGTGCACGCTCCATATGTCATTTTTATTGAATTCATTCAGGAGTTTCTCGATTAATCTTTTATTATTCCTTTCCAAATCCCAAGGTTCCCATAACAGGGGCTGATCAGCTAAAGCAATTCTTGCACAGAAAGGAAATGGTGAGAATTATCTTGGCTCTCACATCCTTCTGTCATATCACCAGAATTCCCTTTGGCCTCTTCTTTGATAGCCTCCTGCCTAAAGAAAACCCTAGGTCCTCAGTGCCTTTTAGCCCCTTGGCCCTCATCCCTCCATGTAGGAGAGCCTGACCAACCATAATGCCAGTGCCTGGGTACAATCTTAGCAGCACCCCATCTGAAGGAGGCAAAATGAACACTCTCACACTGAATACCCCTGAACACAAGAGGTCCACTTTCAACTGCAAGAAAAAAGACATGACCTTTCTTCAATCCCAATGCCTCCCCCCTTGCCTCCCCTTCTCTGAGAAACCTGGATATTCCATTAATCTAGCAATGGCATCCCTACCTGCATGATTTTTTCATGTCATCTCTGTTTATCTCTGTTAGCAATCCCTATGCTGCCACAAACAGCAGAGAGGCTATAGCACTCTTGCTCTCCTCAGCCAAAGTTTCTTCATCTATTCCAGCTCAATAAGAGAGACAATAAAGGAGCTTTCCATCCCATATCTGGAATGCACCCCACCTGTGCAATTCCCTTCAACTAGGCAGAATGGGACCTAAAGGTACTGAGAGTTCCCCGGGCAGCAGTGTTGCCAGTGAAAAAAATACTACTGGGAAAAGAGTAGCTAACTGTTGTCTCTGGGGTGGGGTATTCCTGTCCCAGTGTCTTGTTTGGCATCTTCATCATCACCTCATTAAAGCTTCACTTCATTAATTAAATATTTAATACATTAAATGAGGTTTCTTCTGTACTGAAGAGCTGAGATCTTGTTGCTGGTGAGCGTGATGCTGTGTATCCTCCTGGGATGCTCCAATTTGCCATACTAATTGCACAGAGACTCTTCAAAAAGCCTTACACTGAATCTTCGGCTGCTGAGCAAATTGTATGCTCCATCTCAGCAGCAGAGGAGCCTGAGCTGGAAAAGGCACAGAGCAGCAACTTACTCTTCTTCTTCATAGTTCCTGGCTGTCTGGGGAGCTCACCCATCTGACAGGACACAGTGCAAGTCAGCAACCCCAAGACTGAAAATAACCTCCACTATATTGGTGTGCAGGGTGAGATGCAGCATCTCCAGATTTGCTAAATCCAGGATGAGCCTTGCTACCTAGGGCTGTTAGGTGGGGACCAGTTAAAAGATTTCTACTAGCATTTTAATAGGTCCCACTACCAGACCAGAGATTTCTGCTCCCTTGGTTGTATATATTGTAGCTGTACTGCCCAGTTGACTCAATGCAGCAAAGATGGACATAAGCCTCTGGTAAGAGCAGAGATGCAAAAAAGGGAGGCTGCAAGAAAGGAAAGGGGGCAGGAATCTCCCAAAGCAGATGGGATGCTGGTGGAACAGGAACCTGGACCAGCTATAAAACCATATTGCACCCTACTCTGCCCTCATCTACACTTTCTTGTCCCCAGCCTGCTGTTTGCTTCCACCTCTGTCATTGTAGTGAGAAATCAACTATTCATGTGGCTGAGCTGTGATAGAGAGGGTTGACATCTCTGGCAAGAGAGGGCAGGAAAGCTAATTATTTTTGTAACCTTTGTTCAGCCCCTTCCCTTGCCTCTCTAACACACACCCATCCCTGATCATATCTATATGGAAAAATTAACAGCCTTCCTTCTATTGGTATCCACATAAAGCTAAGAATCCAGGTTCCCTGTGGAAACTGCAATGGCCTAAACATGTGGTTTACCTTGTAGGCCCATTTCCTAGGTTGAAGGAGGAACACATCATTACTGTACCATAGCAAACAACATCATGTTTGAAATTCAATAGCTAAATTGCAAAGTTTATGGATAGTAGAGATTGGGACCCCAGGCTTCCAGCATCAGAAATGTGGCTTTTGTAAGATAAAGAAAGCCTGTATGCACGAGTGGCAGAAGGAACTGGAAGGGGCTTGGCTCTCCATGGGAAAAGATGGCTTCCCCATGTGTCAGATTTTTAAGAGGAACATCTGGCTGGGAGGATTAGGTAAGGAAGCTTAAAAAAAACTTCAAAAGGGTTACTGGGCTTTGAGTTTTCACATTCCCAGGAAGGTGAAAATGTAAGTGGGTTAAGGCTTTACTCTGGGAAGGCAAAGGGGGAGGAAGAGAGAGGGCAGACAGAACACAAATTAAAGTAACAGGCTGAAGTACTGAACACCGATTAAGAAACAAGCAGGAGGCATTAGGTTGTCTGTTTCTGGTTAGGATGCCCTTTAAAGAATTAAATCAGGCTGCTAAACAGGGCCAGAAAAGCCCTATCTTACACAGTGATACAGGGGTCTTCCTGTGACAACCTGCAGCCTCAGAGTAGGTTTGTCTTGGCTACAAGGCTTGCCCTAGATGGCTTCTTCTGCCCCTGCTCTTCAGTTGCCTTCTCCAAGCTGGGTTGCCCACAGCTTGAGTGGAAGAGGGCCTCAAGTGCCTGGATCTTGACTAGATCCAGTCACATCATCCCCCTCTTTCCTCTCCCATTGACCAGGAGGACCAAGGTAATGGAGGAGAGAGAGAAGCAGACAATAGGACGTAGGTCACTGGGCAGGCAGCTGTAGGTCACCCAAAGGGACTGGCTGCTGTGAAATCTACTTCTCAGTGCACAGGGACGTGAGAGGACATGCATGTTGGGATAGGCAACTCTTGCTGTCTTCTTTCTGCCCTGACACATTTTTCATTTCTTTTTCTTATTCCTTCTTTTAATGCTATGTTAAGATAAGGAAGCTCTATAAAAACAATAATAAAAAAAAAAAGCTGGGAGTTGGGGAGAATATTAAAAACCGCTGAAGCATTTGGGGAGAGTCAGAAGTGATTGTGCTTTGGTATGGGGAAGCCACCAGATGGAACACCTGCCTGAGACACCCTCTGTGGCAGCAGAGGGCTGCTCTCTGCAGAGGTAGGACGTAAGGGTGGTGACAGCTTCTTCTTTCTGGACACCAGAGAGAAAGCAGAGTGCTTGGGCACAAGGCAGCAAACAGTAACCACAGAGATCAGTACAACGGGTGAAGAAATTCATTCACATCTAATAAAATATCTCCACGGGGTTAGATACCCTTTGGTGCTTAATAAATAAGATTTAGTACACTGACAGTGCACAACACTTCAGGGGCTATTTGGCCATAGGAAGGACCATTAGCTACATATGTAGGAAGTAAATCACGTAGACAACACAGGCCTCGTCCAAGATCATGTTACAGATCAGTGATGAAATCAAGGATCCAGCTCAAGTCAGCTGACATTTGATCTGCTCTGCTCAGGAGATCTACACTTCCTCTCACTAAATCCAAGTGCCAGGTATGAGCAACCCTATTCAAGTCAACGCTGTTACACTGTCATACATTTTGTAGAACTGAAAAGGCTTTGAAAGGACAGGTGGTCTTCTTTAGCCCAAACACCAATATGGGGAGAAAAAAGGCCTATTAATAGGGCTAGGTCTGGATAAAGGAAAGTAATATGGGTCCATCAGTCTTCACAGGCCTCAGTTTGGTCCCTTCCACAACACTAAATTTACCTGAAACCATAAAGACTTGAAAAATCTCAGTGATGCCCAGTCAAGCATCTATCTTTTTCGAGCTTACTTTGGAGAACATCATCTCCCATGACAGTCAGAGATCAATTTTCTTCATGGTGAAGATTCTTCTGTTAATTAGTCTAGAAGGAACAGTTCTGATGCTGCAGATATTTCTCAAGTTAAATCCCTGGTATAGTAGAGTATAAATTCCCACCTGATGACATATTAGCCCAATCCATATCTCATGGACATAAATTGCAAGGTCATCTGTAGTGGACTTTGGAACAAGGTCTGAATGTCCAGGATCACAGAATGAGATGAGTTTGAAAGCAGTGTCAAAATATGCCCATTACAAGGAAATGAGCGGGTATCCAGGTTTCTGTTTGTCAAAGCTGCTGTGACATATACTGTGCAAAGCCATGGTTTACTGGGAAAAGGGGCGAGGGTTTGCCAAATATATTTTCTTTTCCCTGCTAGCTCTAAAAAAAAAAGAAAAAAAAAAGATAAGGTTTACAGTTCTTACCACTTTGGATTGACACATTCTATTTGCCTGGATCTAATATTTTTTATGCCCTTGCTGCTGATACTGCTGCTGTGCACTAAAGCTGTAATAAGTTAGGTAAATCCCAGACTACTCTTTAACAAACACAAGCTCTAGGTTATGAACGTTTTCTTCTCAGCCTTTTTGGGGCAGGGAAGCAGGATGGTAGCCTCCTTTGTTCTAACTCCTCTTTCCTGTAATACTGAATTGAAAGACACCTATCATCTGCTTTTTATACTCTGAATCACAATTCCACCTTTTTCCCCCATAAGGCTCTTCCTTTAAAGGCTGTTTTCTCATAAAGAACAGCAGGCAAAATTTTCCCAAGGCACAACCCAATGAAGTAATACTAGTGGAGAATTTGGTCATACCAGATTTGAAGCCCAGCTCAAAGTCCTGGCTGGAGTGAAAAGCTATGCGGCCCGTGCCCGTGATGAAATGACAGCCGTGATACTTTTCCATCAACAGTCCACACTCCAGCAATTTATTGTGTTTGGATGCAATTGCTGGCAATGACTTAACTGCCAGCATGGACACAACAAATCACTTTCAGCATCATGTCAGCTCTCTGTGATTAAATTGTGGATCTTAGAAGGCCCAGCCTCATAGGATCTGTATATTAGGACAGACAAAACCAGCTATGGGTGTTGCCAGGGCCACATCCAGACATGAAATGGACATGGGCACAACTATGCACAGCCACACAACCATTCCTATGGCCCATGACTTGGAGAGCAATGTCAGGCAAAGCTAATGATGGGGAACAGACCTGTCTGAGCCCTCTCCTTTGGCCTGTGCGGGAAATTCTTGCCTGAATGTCACATAGAGAGATGTCATCTGTTTAGTTTGGGTCAAGGATTTGCTGCCCTTTGACTAGGGCACTTTTGAGCAAGGAAACCAAGGGAGGTGAGGCTAAAGCCAGAAGCAGAGAGCTAGAAAGGACTGACTATTCATGCTTGTGAGTCTGGTCCAGGTAGGATCTGGTGGGAGGGTGAGGAGAAACTGCCAAATGATGTGAGTATGGGGACCAGGGCTCCCAGGATCCTGCCTTCCCTGCCCAGAGGAAGGGAATGAAGAGGGGTGGGAAGCTCCTGCCAAGCATGGACCAGGGCTCTGCCACAAGAATAAAGATTAACTTACAGCTCAGGAACTGACTGTAATGGCAACAGCCAGTTCAATCAAATCACTTCCAACACACAGTTACAGTATTTATCAGGTGCTTACAGGCTACCCAAAACCATAGTACCTAAATGCTTTCTACAGATGGTGACAGATCACCACAGTTAGCCTTGTGCTTTTTTGCCCAATGTACTATCCACAGTACATTAGCTACCCCACTATAGAGATGCCTAAAGAGAAGGCAAAGCTGTGTGAAACAGCTAGAAAACACACTCAGCAACATAAGAGGGTTTAAACAAGCCTGGCCTCCCCTTTTGTGTCCCTAAACACCTGCTGTGATGATGGTTCTGAATGTTACCAAGCAGTGTCTTGCAAATCCGGAGCAGAATATGTTTTGCAAATGAACAGAAGTTGTAAATTAACAAAAGGCTACGCAAAGATGGTGGAAGTAGCCAAAAGCGATCTCCCCTTCTCCCTTGCACAGGTAAGATGCAGCTAAAGGCAGACAGAGGATAATTCTCAGTTACACAGGCACCACCTTGAAGGCAGTCCAGAGCCCTTCAGAGGGCACTGGTATATGACTGCGATCAAAACCTGCCCAAAGGCTGCTGAAAGCGAAAGTAACTTCTGTTCTTTAAATATTCCAAACCTCAAAGAATAGTTGCAGTAAAAGCAGAACCATGGTCTCAGGTAGAGGGTCTAGAATTACCCACATCCCTGTATCAAATCTGCCCTTAGCAGTAGCCTTAACACTGTGTATTAAACTAAGCAGATCTGTTGCACAAATATTTCACAGAATTTGCCATGGGGCTTTTTTTTTGCACCTTTGACTAAAAATAAAGGAACCCACAGGCTCCCCTTGATTTCATTTCATTGCATATAATATGAGCATTTATCCCATGGTCTACAAAAGACAAAAGCTACAGCCTTTGCAGGGTATGAGTTGGTCTGTGAATCACTGAGCTGTCATCTGGTGACTGAAGGTGTAAGACAGACCAGATGTCTACTGGGGTTACTTGAAGATGCTACTGTCTGCAGGGCCTGCAGAGCAGCCTGTTACAGGGGAAGGTGCCACCTTCTCAGACCTGCCAGTGAAATTGCACACAGCCGTTGAAACAAAGCAGATTAGAGCTGCGTGGGATCGTTTTGATAGGCACTGCTTTGGCAAACTGCTCGCATTAACATCTGTGTGGCGTAGCTGGCTTTAAAGGGTAGGCAACCTCTTCCACTGCTCCAGCTGGATCCAGAAGAGGACACGCACTCTGAATCAGACTAGGACTAATCTTCTTATTTCTAAAAAGAGTCAGAAGCTTCCGTTTGGCTTAATCCTTTCATCTTTCTAGCTACTTTTCTGTCTCCCAGGACACGCTGCTGCCAGTTTTCAGAGGAGTGGTGACATACTCCTGCAATGAAGGGGGAGGCTTGCAGGAGAGGCCTCCAGATTGCTTGCCACAGTGCTGAAAGGTACAGAAGCTACGCGGGGAAATCCCACACTCTCTAGGGGCACTCAATTCTGTTGCTTAAACAGAGTCATCTAAGGCTATGGGACAATATCCATGACCTCAAGCTGCCACTCTAGAAGGGCATGGGTGTCCTACATCTTATGGGTCGTTGGTAATCCACAGCTGTCTCAGATACCCTAGCGCATCTTTAGTGGAAGAGGCAGCTAAATTTGCACCGCTGAACAGAACTATTAGCTCAGCAATTCAGATTTTTTTTCTGACAATGGTTACTGGCAAGTGACATCCAGAGGCGAAAGTTGCCAGGCTATATTCAACAAATGCATTTGAAAATGTTGTTATGCAAAACAAGATGGGCATCTGAGGAATGCGGGCCTACATCCAAAAGGCCAAAAGATGCAGCCAGTCACATACCAGGATTTTCAAAACTATTTAGCAACCAGCATGCAGGATTCTAACTTCTGCTGAAACCAGCGCCAAGGTAATTTCAAGCATCCTGTTAGATACCTTTGTTGCCTTTCATAACTCACACTCCTCACGCTGAATAGCAATACAGAGTTCCATGCAGGAGCAGAGTTTACAACCCCCCAGACAGACGCCTGGCACAAATGCAGTCAGGCAGAAAGATAAGAACGCACAACTACATCCTCTGCAGCTAGTGCTGCACAACGCTCTGCTAAAGGTCATGAAACACATGTGAATAGGCAAGCTGGCCAAGGACAGAGCCACAGCTTTGCTACTGATGCTGTGCGATCAGCTCTGATGATTATTTTCTGTGAGTGCAGTGGAAAAATCATTTCAACTCTTACCCCAGCATGTAACTTTTTTTTTTCCTAGTGGGGCCTTCAGTTTAAATCCAATACCCAAGAAAGAACAAATCAACCCTAACTTCACTCCCCCTCTTTCCCCAAATTATTAATTCCCTCTCCAAAAGAGCAATGACTTACGAATGCTGCCTTCTTTTTGTTAGTTACACTTACCCAGTCAGAGGCAGAGAAGGAGGAGGCCAGTGCTATGCAAATGGATCTGACCAATTGTCTTTCACCACAGCAATACTAAATAACACATACACTTAGGAAATCCAGTTAGTGGGGAATCCACAGGTTGCAATTTGTTCGAAAGCAGCAGTCATTGAATATGTTAGCAAATACACCTGTAAAATTAAAGTTTGTTCAAGAGCGGATAAACAAGCTGCATTGATTAGACAGGCTGCCATTAAAAGTTTGTTTTTCTCTCCCCGATTAGTCAAATGAGAGGATAGATAGACAAGCAGATAGGCTGACAGACAAACAGATAGGATCGTTCCTGCAAACCTGAAGGTTGCATTTTCAGGGAGGCAGTTTGGGTGAAATCAATAAACCAATTTCTGGAAGCTGGAGTACTGCTAGTAATTAGAAAAAGGCCTCTGCAGCCACCCCATGCTCAGCTGTGAGATCTCCCTTCATGGGTTTCAATGAGAGTGAAATTGAGTGACTTCAATAATTTCATGCCGGGTTATGGGAGGGAGGTGAGGAAGGGTGAGTTCCCAACCATCTAATAGGTCTCTAACAGCTCGATAATTGGTCCATCCCGTGGGTGATTAAGGATGAAAATAACTAATTTCCGCTCATCTTACAGACTAATCAGATCACCTCACCCCTATCATTTTCTCCTCGATTTAAAGAAACAGTCTCTTTCCTTCTGGCATCAAAGCCTAGCAGGATGCAATCATTTACGTTAGTAAGGAAGCTGGTTCAGGCCAGGCTAGAGTGAGTGTATTTAAGATACCAGCTCTTCAATTGGTTGCCTTGTAATAAACCTTTTACTTTTGGTTTCTACTGCACTGCTCCAGCCTCCCCATGTGCAGCATATGAATCCTGCTCCATGAACAGAGGTCTGCGTGCTGGTAAAGGGGAGGGATGAGTTCAGACCTGAACGTAAATCTGGATGTCACAATGCTTGGGCATCCTCCCCGGCTTTGACTCTTTCTGGCCAAGCTTTCAAGAGCTTGCATGGCAGGCAATTCCTTGTCAGAATGGCCATCTTTCAGCACTATTACTAGCCCAAACTTTCCATGTACAGTAGGTTAAATAAGAGGCGTACATCCTGTGCAGCTCCACTGAGGCTTCTTGGCCACCAGGAACAGGCAAGAGGCTACAAACATGAGATAAGGGCTGGACAAATCCTACTTGGACGAGGGATAATTTTGCTCCTTGCATCGGAGCAGTGTACCAACCCCATGTGTTATTTCTTACATTGCTCAGTGCAGCACTAAACGTTTTGTCCCAGTTCAGACAGTCCTTGTCTAGATTCATGGTTGTGCCTCTACAGACCCTGTGCTCTCAGGGTGATTCATAGATGTGGGTACCTCATGTCCCATCTGTATGCACAGGTCTAAATAAGTGTCCTGGTTTATATGGGCTCTACAAGTACCTCCTGGTTCAGTACTAAACTGAATACTGGCAGGGAAGGCACAAGCAATGGGAAGATTGGTTTGATCAGCACTAAAGAAGCAGCTTTCCTTGACTAATCCACAGGATCAAAGGAGCAGTGAGGTCCTTCTTCACTAGAAAGATTTGGACCTGCTTTTACCAGAGACATTCATGGCTCCCAGGATGAACTTGTGGAGGCCTTGGAGAAGCACAAGGAAATCCCTCAAGCACGTACCCTCTCCCCATGCGACAAGCCTGCAGTACACTGCTTTAAACCACAAAATTAATTCTCTAGGCCCTTCTGCAGGGTGCCTTGGAAAAGTCTAGTCTCAGGACATTACAGCATGGGGTAACCCATGCCACTAACAAAGAAGAAAGCAAGATCTTTCCTATGGGAAAGAGAAAGCTTGATAGAGAGAGGAAAATGCCAGCTGGCAGAACCCCCTTCTAGCACGCTTGCCATTCTAGGTACCAAACATGCTCTTCTAAAAGCCTGCAAAGAGCAGAATATGGTTCATACAAAAAACTCAAGCACAGCTGTTTCATTCCCATGAGTCTCTGTCAGGAGAACAGAGATCAAGACGGTGGAATTGAGACTGAGACCTCAGTGGTGGCCTCGGCACTGCTGTTCCTTTGCAATAAGCAATTAAGCAGTATTCACAGATGGAGATCTCCAGCCCTGGAGTTGAATTGGGTCAGCTCAGTGGCATAATCCTGATTATTTGCAAAGAATGCCAGTGTCAAGGCCTATTTCTCTGAATGTAGCAGAAACCATAATGAACAGCATTTTTCTCCCTCATTATTTTCAGGTCTGCTTCTCCAGTTAGTTGTGTGTCCAACACATCTTTATCTACCTGCTTGCTTTCAGTGCCACATTCACAACTGCTTCCCTCCCTTCATTTTATCCCTGCTTTTGCTGCTATTAACCTGGAAACCTATTGGCCTTCATAACGTTTGCTTCATGCCTTAAGCAGTAGCCTTTTCTTCACCTCCAGAAAGGACGGGTGCATTTTGCCTGGAAGGAAGGATCCAAGTCAAGCCACCAACTTTCATTATATCTCTGTCAAGAAGGATGTCACTGTTGTGGCTTCTCTATGGGACTTCTTTTTCAGGCAGATCCTTCATTGCTTCTGCTATGGAACTAAAAAATCATCCCCTCCCCAGAAGCAACTGATGCACACGTAGCACCACACACATTCACAAGAGATGAACAAGGCTGTAGGTACAACAAGCCGAAACTTCCTACTACTCATCCCACTCTCATCAAAAACACATCTCTGTTCAGGACATAACAATCCCATTGCAGAAACAGCTGCTATTATTCCCTGTCATCACAGCTTCCCTGTTTCTCACCAAATGTACCCGGTCTCCAGCCACCATATGCAGCCCGGGCCAGCTGCCACCTCATTTTGTGCGTGTTGCTCTGCAGTGTTAGAATTTTTAGTCAGGATCAGGCCTGGTAGCTAATGGCAAACATGCCCATGCAAGGACATCTCCCGCTCTCTTGAACTTCAGTCTGGGCTCCTGTGTGTTTACCAACAGCCTCAGACAGCCCATCAACAAAGATGATGGAACACCAGTCATTTGCAAAGCAGGGTCTGAAGGCTGGATTCAGCTTTACCAAGGCTTTGGTGCCCATTACAGTATGCAAGAACATTTGCGGGTGCCCCCTGGGCAATTGTTTCTGAGGTTCAGGGAACCATAACTACAGGGCTGTGGAGCTGTCACAATCTGAATGAGGGAGAAACACATGAGTGAGATTTCAAGCTTCTCATCTGAAACGCGTGGCAAAAGTACACCTCAGAACTAAGCTCCAAGAGAGGTGAACCCTCCTGCCCCTTTCAAGGGCTCTCATGTTTCCCTGGCAGTAAAAAGGCTACAACCATTAACTGTTTCATTGCTGGCTGATAAAAGAAGAAAGGAAAAGCACCATATCAAGAACTACAGTGGGGATTTACTCTTGACATCTCAGCATGGAGCTCGCAGCTCACGGGTGAAGCTTGGAAAAATATTCCCATTTTCATTCCTCTTGGTTCTATCCTGCCTGCCACATTTGCATGAGTTTGAAGGGACACCAGAAGTGCACTGGGGTCCCCTGCATTAACCAAAGGGTTAATTCATCCTTTGACAAACTAAGACAAACGGAGCAAGTGATTAACAACAAATATTTTACTCAATGAAATTTGAGTCTTTTTCTCCTCTCTGTCCCAGCTTGTGGAATATCCCTGTGCAAATGGCAATTTTCTTACATTGATGTTATCAGTATTTGTATGAGAAATACCCGTATTTTATCATATATTTTGAGAGTCGACAGATCCCAAATACTCCGTTTGTGAGCTGCAGTGCTTAGTCCCATTTGGCCACACTTACCCCTTGGTAGCTTCCTGCTTACCCCTTGGGTGAACTGATGCACATTTCCAGTGTGACAACCTACTTGTGGGTTTTCAGCTAAATTCTCTTGATTGCAAGCTCTTTCTACGAGTCCTCAAGATAAATTCACTTCTTTGTGTCAGTAATACCTAACACCCCTTGCGCTCCCAGACAGCACAGTGGGAGAAGGGTCTGGAGGAAGGCAAGGAAACCATATGCCACATGAGCCTATTTTGTACACTGGAGAAAAGATTTATACATTTTTGAAATTGCATCTTTTTTCTTAATGGTTTGCCAAGCTCCAGGGTGGAGTCAGCAGCAAGATAAGAAGTGCAGGGAGTCTTACATACTTTCAAGTTTCCTTGCAAGTATCTCACAGAGCTCCAGTCCTAAGTTTAGTGCACACTTGAGTATGCGCTTAAAATTATTCCTAATGCCCAGAAAGCTATTTCCAGCTTTTCCAGGAAGTTCTGTCATAACAGTCTTCAGCATATACATAAAGAGACACATGCTTATGCATGTGGCTAAATAAAGAGAGAGTGCTGAATTGAGGTCTTCGTTACTAATGTATGCATGTGTATGCACACACACATATACGCAGGATGCGTGGCTCTGTCTTGCCTGTTTTGCAACACTTCCCCTTGAGAGTCATCACTGCAGCTGGGCTTGTGTCCCTTCTCCAGCACAACGTGCCACATTCACTCACAGAATTGATCTGCCCTGAAAACCACTTCTCTCACATTTCTAAATCTCTTGGCGTAAAACCTGTTATTCTCTTGACATTAGGCTATTCAATACCTGTCACTTCCCCCCCTCAGAAAAAATTGACTTCCAAGTGACATTATATGATAAGCAGTTATACACTGAGACTTCTAACCAGATGGAGCCCTTCCATCACTGGAGACAACACAGAGCACATGGGATAAATGCTTGCCATTGCATAGTCCCTCTGCTCACTGCCTTGCAAAAGAAGCTGCTCCTTGCCTTGCAAAGCCCTGCTGTTTGAACCAGCTCCATAGCTCTGAGGAACAGACTCTCTACATGGATGTCTGCAATACTCCCAGTGCTGAAAAGGCTGGTGCTCTCTAGGGCATATTCACAGCCAGATTCAAACCCTCTTTTTTTATTGCTATCCCATTTTATCAACCTTGTCTCTCAGCCATTATTGTTGAGCATGAATCTGGCTCAGCAGCTTTTAGGACTGGAGCACGACTCCACAGACCGTTCCAAACCTGGAAACGTATCCATAGTGTATCTCACCCTGAGGAAACCTGCACTGCTTTCCAAACAAAGAGGGTGTAGGTCATTCAACACAACAGAAAAACACACATGCTTCAGGACTGTGAAGCAATACAGAACCATGGTACGTGTGAGTTTGGACTGAAAGCAAAGCAGAGTTAATACTTTACTGAAAGTGAACAGCAAACTGTAGCAGGAGATGGGGTATGGCCAACACATTGGGATTCAATACCTATTTTTCTGGTTAGTGGGTCCAAGAGGCCCCAGGATGTCACTCATGCTTTGCAGCTGGTTGTAGGCACTTCTGTCAGCCCAGTGCTCTGCCCTGCTGTGCCAGTGCTGAGCACTTCTTGTTAGGACTCACCTCAGTCACCCCAAAACTTCCTCACGATCTTGTGTATTCATGGGAGTTGTAGGACCCCTTAGAGGTCAATAATAACTAATATTATTATTAATGTAATGGCACTCAAAATAGGGAAAAGGAACTCATACTTTTAGCATCTTAGAGTTTTCTGGGTTGTAAAAACAGCCCACCCAGCCAGCCATTTGTCATGGAGCTTAGTTCTGCCATAAAATGCTAATCAGCCTGAACAGTCACGTCCCCCTTGCGCCATATCTTTTTATGAGCACATTAACATGGTCGTTAGGGAGAGGGGACTCATATGGACACAAACACGTACCGCAATCATTTATTTCCCCCTCAAACTCCATCCCCAGTGACTCTAATTCATTGGCAGGAAGCAGTTTTCCTTCCCCTCCATTGAGGTGGTTTCTGGTTTCCAGAAATCCAGACATGCCCAGACCACCAAGCTGTTGTGTCCCCATATTGCATCATTTATCCCGTGTGACAGATGTCACGGGAGCAGGTAGAGCTACGTCTTCCACAAGAAAGGACACACATGCTCTCCAGGGTCTTCACAAGAAGTCATGTCACGTGGATCACTAGATGCAACTACCTTTTGTTTGGAGTAAGGACCTGACAAAGATTTGATAAAAGTCACCTTTTTCCTTCAGACACCAAAAATGATCCCTCTGTATGTAATATAAAGATAGAGCTGGGAATAAAGTTTGGTAATTCAGATAGAGAGATACAGGTCACTGCCACTCAAGCTAAGAGAGAGCTAAAGTCAATTTTAGGAGTAGATAGCCAATCTCTAGAGGGCACCTTCATACACACAGGCTATGTGATGCAGAATAAAGGAGAGGAAATAACTTGGAGCAAAGAGCGCAAGGATATTTGTCTTGTGGGTGTAACCCCCTGACTGGCCAGGGAGACGATGACCCCACACCTGCTTTCATGGCATCCAGAACAAAAGCACTACAAACAGACCCGGGTGTCCCTGCATCCTGCTTGCTAAGTCCCCTTCTTACCAGAGGTAGCTGCATGCACTTGGGCAAAACAGAACGAAGGCAGTAGTAGCTTTAGTGCAAATTATTTCTTTTTTTTCCTAATTCTTTCTTTTTCCCCATCAGTGAATTGCCCCCTCCTTCCATCTCCTATTCACTCTCTATCTAACTGTATGCAAACCACAATCCCCCTTTTCTTCTTTCTGCTTTATTTTCCTGAACACTCATTAACTACTCACAAAGGACCGTGCCTGGCGGATCTGAGCTGCAATTATCTCCTGGTTCTGACCCGTGTTCAGCGGTCAGAGATTAGCATCAGCAATAATAATGGAGTGGGAGATGCAGGCAGCTGCATGCTAGGATTTGACGAGTATCCAGACTACCAGAGCCAACGTCAAGGGGAAGGGAATCCACACAGGGGACTGTGTCCTCAGGAAGGTGGACGTGGGCATTTCTGTTTTGTCAGGGGGAAATTCCAACACATCCCTTACACCTGTTGAGGGAAGATGATCAACTTGTCCTCCAATATTCCAGCTGTAAATCCTGCCTCTATTCCCACTCATTCTGGTGCACCCATGAACCTAAGGCAAGCAGGAGATCGTTCCTGCTACTGTTACCCTCCTGACTTCAAACTTCACACATCTTTTTCATTTGCGAAATGCAAAAAACCACTGGGAAAATAGAGCACTACATCATGCACATTAGTGAGGAAATATCTCCTAGACTGCTAAAATAAACAATCCTGTCTTTCCCCACCCCTAGTAAAGGATAGCGAAAATATTAGACTGACTTTACTGACTTCTGGAGTGCTTTCCTACTGAGGGCTCCCCTGCGCCTTTCATCCTTTCTGTCCACCCACTCATCTGTTTAAAGCATCCATCCATCTCCACCGTCTCAGTGCACCATACTGCAATTAAGATTCCACAGCAGGCTTCAGTGTGGGTCTGCTCCTCATTTCTCTTAGCTTTTCAGCAGCTTTGTTTGCTAAATTCTGTGGGTTTGTTTGTATATGGGTTCATGATTCCTTGTTTTCGGTTGCTGCAAGCTGGCTCTGACAAACAGGCGAGTCCTGTAATATGCTTGGAAAAATGGTCGATCTTTGGCTCAGTCTTATCTCCGTTATCCATCAACACTATTACGGCTGTCTCTATGTCACATCCTTGGTTGAACCTTCAACCACATAAAACCCAAGGTGTCAAAACTTTCCAGGCAATGTCGGAATTTGCTTGTCGCTTAATGCCTTTTGGATACTATAAATTTTTTCCCTTCAGTGGGGAGTTTGTGTACAAGATTCCTAAGTTCAGGGTTGTATGAGTTCAGGATAAAACTTTATCTGTTCATCTATTCGGGAATAACATTGTAAGCTTAGCTAGTAGGCAGCAAAAACCAATAGATGCAGGTACAGCTGCTAAGAGACTGGCTCTGGACTCTGTTCATACCCCTTTCCCGTTAAGATGCTTGATCCACTCCTGATCTCATTTGAAATATCCAGATTTCTAGAAAACAGGCAGAAATCTCATCAGAGGAAGCTTTTTCAAGAGAAGACTTCAAATTAATCTATTAATCTTGCTTCTGTTTAGCTTAGAAATAACACAAGAATAGTCCCTATCAGAGCATATCAGTGCTCCCTGAATCTGGTATTTGCTGACACCTGGGCATTTGGAAGTACAGTGATAATGAAAAAAAAAAACCCCAAAAAGTTAATTGGAACTTTCTGAACCTGAAAAGCTGTTCAGCTTGAGATTCAGAGAAAGTTCAAATTCTATTTTTATTGTAGCTGGTTAACCCTGTTTGTCCTAAAAAGATCCCTAACTATATTTCTCATCTGAAAAAGGACACAAAGAAAATGCTCAGAAACAATTGCTTGAGTTGTTAAATGCAATTCAAACAGCCTCACACCTGCTTTTGCACACTGCTTGAAATAGCAAAATGATTTTTTTTTTACTGGTACAAGAACTTTCAGCAATTAACTTTAGATTTCTGTAGGCAAGTATTTATACCAGGAGCTCCTACCTGCTTGCTGCCCTTAATATTGTGAGTTAGATGACCAATCACAACTGCAGGCTGAGTGAAGATAGAAAGACCTATGCGGTAGAAGGGAAAAAAAGAAAGAGGGGGGAGGGCAAAGTAGCAGCACGCCACTTCTCTAAACACAGAATATGAGTTGAACAATGTTTGTAATCAATTCCAATCTGCCAATTTCAAAGGCAAAACAGGTTCACTGAAGATTAGTAGCAACATCTACAGTTTTTGATCCAGGCCAACCACAGATGCATTTTACCATGTAAACCCTTTTTAGTCACTACAGTGAAATTATTAATTGATCATTTATTGCCCCCTTAGAAATCAATGAGTAAGTTGCCACTTCTGCTCTTGTCCTTGTTGTTCAGAAGAGCACAAGATTTTGTCACAGAATGGACCAGGGAGATAACCTTAGCCCTTCACATATACGCAACCTTCTACCTATATTAAGTATAAGGCATGCTGCTACTGTCGAGTGAAAGTCTGCACTCCCACGCATTAGTTGTTCCCATTTGGTATGCGAACAGAGGATGCTGCTTTGCAGGGCTGTCGATCCAGCATGAAATTCACTTTGGAAAACTGTTTTTAAAGAAGAGACTATCTGCATGAGGGAGCCGAGAAGGTGGAGGGAAATAAATCTCCTGGTACTTTCATTCATTATTTAAAGAAACTGTTATTTTCTCTCTCACTTTTGCTTTCGAATCTGATATCCGAGAGACAAGATTTTTTTTTCTACTAGGCACCACTGGGGGAAACAGACTGTGCGATCAGAGTTTCAGAGAATGCTTCATTCCGGCATTTCAGGCAGGAGGAAGGTCCAGAGGAGATGGAACAAGCAGCAACGGGGAACCTGAAAAGACTTTGAAATGCAGCTCTGATCTCTGCTGGTTTAAACCTCACACAAGCCATTGCTTCAGGTGCCTACGTATCTCATCTAACACTACCAAATACAGAATGCACGGAAGGGAAAACTAGGAAGTGGGGTCTGTTAACGGGAGGGAATTTATCAGGGCTCCTCCTGCCAAACGCCATTACAGGCAGCCACTGTAACGAGCTTCCCCCAGTGCACTCAGCTCCCCACATCTCGGAAACGGTGGTCTTGTGGTTCATCACTGACTGCTCTGCTCAGGTCAGAACTCACCAGGTTGCAAAATACAAACATTAAGGAAGCTGCAATGCCTGACTCTATCCATCAGTTTCTTCCAGAAGCTAACAGCCCTGTTCCTCAGAGGACTTCAGGTGGTGCTGGGTGGGTAACTGCCTTTACTGAAAAAAATGCGGTCTGGTCTCAGACCCAAACTTAGGACCTCAGAGTCAGCCCTGATGATACTTAGTGCAGTGCCATAACTGAACTTTGCAGCTGGTCCTGTTCCTGCAATGAACCAAACAGGTACCTGGATCCAAACATGCTACTTTGTGCGTTTACTTTTCTGAGATGAGCAATTAGCCAAGGGTAACTCATGCACTATAGAGAAGGCCCATCAAATAAATGCAGACTGCATAACCTAGTATACCTTTACAAGACAGGGAAAAAAACAGTATATCATGGGATTTCAGGTAGGGAGTACAACATCAGCAGGCTGGAGGGAAGAACATTATTAACGAAGCACTTTCACTGAGCTACTTGATAACTTTAGATGAGGTAAGTGGAGTCTGGAGGATATGTTAACTTTGTGCATACACAGAATGGGCAAGCCTTGTGACTATTAATGGCTTTGTTAAATCATTTCTCTTAGCGAGTCTGTCTGTAATAAAGGATTGCTGCAACTTCCCTCATTTTTTAAGCTGCTTTGAGTTTTACACATGGAAAGTATTAAGTGCTGGCATTACATCAGTAAAATTAAGGCCCTAAAAAGGTCAAAGTCATCAGCTTAATTTCTGCAAAGAAGATTGAGTAACACTGGGATCTCAGGGTATCTGATTAGTTGGACCTGACACGTTTTTTTTTCTGTTGTCTACTCTACCTTACTTTGTGTTTTCTCTCCCAAAGGTTTGTGGATGTTTCAAGTTAATTTTGTGGTAGCATAAGGTACCTGACTGCCAAACAGCAAGACTAAAAGGATCCTGCATGTTTAGATCTGCAAGCAATATCAGCACTAGCTTCTCTATCCATTATCCCATCTCTCCCTCACTCCTTCCTTTCCTACCCTAAAAAAAACCCCAGCAATTAAATTGAGACGGGATTCACAGAAGGAAGAAAAAATGCAATCTTTGTGTCCCATTCTATCCCAGCCGTTCCTGGCTAACTGCCCAACAGAAAGGCTATTTATACCAGCAGATTTTTTTTCAGGAGGTGGATGAAGAGCTCTGCTGTACCTCATCTACTCATCTGATAGGCAACTAATCAGCCATCAAATCATAATGGTTTTCAGATGTGGAGCAGGGTCAGAAGCCAAAGGTGAAAAGCATTAGACATCCTGCCAATTTGCATACATGTAGCCACATGAGTGCTCAAGGTCTGGAGGGAAAAAAGTAACATCCACCAAAGCAAGCATGTACAATGAAAAACATGAACAAAGCAGCCTCTGGTTTGACGCTCCACTCTTTCTCCAAATCATAAAATGTTTTGGGTTAGAAAGGACCATAAAGATCATCTACTTCCAACCCCCTGGCCATGGGCAAGGACACCTTCCACTAGATCAGGTTGTTAGAAAGTTATTTGAAAGAAGCAGAGGTGTTCAGATTGACAAACAAAGGAGACAACACCCGCTCCAGCACACTGTCACTGTACCACAACAATACCAGCCTCAGAGGAGAAAGCAAACAGTTAACCAAGCCTTTTTAGTGTGCTACAATTACAATAATTTTTCAGAACTTGCAAAACCTAAACCCTTCAAGAAATCTACGGACACCGTCACCTTGGAAATCCCAGCTTCATTTGGCTCGTACAGGAAGCCCTTGTGTTATTTATCACACAGAAAAACATTGCTCTGCAGGACCATCAATCCACCCTGAAATTCAATGTGTTGCAACAAAAGGAAATCTGCATGGTTAAAAACAAAGGCAAACCATAAACCTCCTGAAGATAATTGACACTGGGGAAGCAAAGATGTGGTTGATTCTATCTCAAGGCAGGGGAAAGGGTTGTCTGTGGTAGGCAGAGGAGGGGAGAAATAAACATGCTGGAGAAATAATTCTACCAAAAGTATTCAAGGTTAGGTTTCAGACCAAAATGAAAAAAAGTTAATTAAGATGAACAAGACCTTTATATACCCCTTCCGAGGTGTTTCAGGCTGTCTCAAAATACAGGTGGAAACTACTAGTCAGAGTGGATTTATATGGGTTTGATTTCCCTTGCTCTTCAAGTAGGAGGACTGAAAATGGATAGGGCTTTCTATTTCAGTACCAAAATTTA
The DNA here is from genome assembly GCF_963921805.1 of Phalacrocorax carbo. NCBI lineage: Eukaryota > Metazoa > Chordata > Aves > Suliformes > Phalacrocoracidae > Phalacrocorax > Phalacrocorax carbo. The sequence goes on along the minus strand of NC_087513.1, from coordinate 89,849,647 downwards.
TTACAAAGCATGTTTTCAACAACCAGTGGGCCATACAAGCAAGCTGACCACTTTCACACATCCTTTTAGCCACATAGACCTTCTTCTCCCCTGGGCCCACTGACCCTCTTCCTTCAAATCCACCTTCAAGAACCTCTTCCTTCTTGTAGTGTTCCAAGAAGCCAGTGTAAAAGTCTTTCCTCTTAAGCAATAAAATGTGGCACAAATATCCCACACATAAACACCTAAGAACTATTCTAATGAATATCACAACGCTTGTCAGAGAGAAGGAAGAGTAACCGTTTCCTCCCTTCACTTATCATACTGCTGGCTCAAGTAGCCTCTGCAGAAGGACTTTTCTGTCCATGGCTGAAGGAGTTTATATCTCTTTTTTTTCTCAAAGAGGAGGACACAGGAGCAGAAGACCTCCTAGCTCCTTTCCTTAGGCAGCCCGGCTGAAGAGAACTGCCCATTGGCAATGAGAATTACAGCAACAGTTCACAGGGTGGCTAAGTTGAGGAGTTCAGACCTAGACATCTAAATTGTAGGTGTTTAAAGCATTGGTAGATGAAGCTCAGCTTCTTCTCCCATGAGACATGTTGCCAGCTTGCAAAAACCCCCCTGTGATCTCAGGGACAGAGCTCATTCTAGGAACCTGACTTCACTGACACCTGAACTACAACATTCCTGATACTACAGCAGCACTGTAGCATCAAACTATCCTGAGTTTTAGACCAAATGTTTCATTTTTCTCCTCAGAAAACTGTGCTATCACTGGCAAAAAAAAATAATCCTATTTTTGCAATCAGCTCTTGAAGAAAAACCAATCTGACAGAAGTCAGTAGGCATGAGGGTTACTTTGTACATCTTTATCCAGCATGTAAAGTACTGTACACACAAACACCCACCACGGAGCAGACAACTAAAAATTAAGGGTAATTAAAGGAACAAGATGGATCTTGCAGAAAGTTGGAGACTCTCAAAAATTTCTAATACACTCAGAAAACCTAATTCAGGAAAAAAGGGAATCAGTGACCTGTGACTCATCTATACTTGTCTCTTCTCTTGCTGTAACTTACAGCTTGATAATACAGTGGAATTCTATTTTACTGAACTTCCCTTGAAGGGATCATTTGACTCAAGAGATCAAACCTGACTTCCCCAATAAAAAATAGTCTCTGTGTGTGGGCAGATATCTTGCCTTGTTGATTAGAGAGCCATCAGCTGGATCAGATTGGAGGTGATTTCCTGCAATACTTTTCTATCTTTGGAAAGAATTTGACATCTCTTGTGTAAGGTGCTAATTAAAGCCAATTAGAACCTGACTGACCCACGATGATATTAAAATATCTACAGCAAAACTAAACTGTGTGTCTGCAAAATGGGAATTTTGCATTTCTGCATAAAACTCATGACGAGGGGAGGGAGGGAGGAAGAAAGGAAGCAAGCTAGCTAGCTTACTTGCTCGCTCCCTTGCTGTTGTGCAGGTCTTCCATCCTTTGGCTGAAATAATCTAAATAAGTACACCCAGATGGCATGAACCTTGACATAGGCATTCAGTTGTACAGCGACTTCAGCTGTCTGCATATTCCACTGCTTGGATGGGGCATTTCACATGATGAGCATCCCTCTCACATACCACATCACAGGAGTCACTCTCAAAGTGACAGTCAAAAGACTAAGAGCAAATACACAGATCTGCCTCCTGAACACCCATCTATTGTTCATACAATTATCTACATTTTAAATTATTAAGCTACCCTTCACAGCTTATTACAGCCCACCCTCCTAGGCAAAAGTCCCTTCACAGTGCCTCTGGACATGTGCTGATCCCTGCCTTTCAGAAGTAGTAGGGCCAGAAAAAGCCATGCCCTGTGCTAATGCCACCTGTACACTTAGAGGAGAGACACCAGGTTATACTTGCTGCTTTAGGGCTGGCCAGAATGGCACACATGCTCCGAGCCACATATCAAAATATGCTTCAATCGAGACTCTGAAGTGAAAGTGCAGGATGTCTCTTCTTTTTCAAGGCAACTATACACCAGTTTACAGGAGAAGCAAGACATAAGCTGGGCTTTCTTAAACCCTAAACTGATGTACCCTAAGCTGGCTGCTTTTTTCCTCTACTGATTACCTCAGTTGCTACCTGTGTTGTTGCTGTTCTAGTTACAGAGGAGAAAAAACAGTACAAAACAGAACCTGAAAACTTTCATCTGAATAAGATCAACCCAGACTGCTTCTAGGGATTCACGTTCTCGTATTCTTCATTTATCTTCATTGCACACTGTTGTTCGTGCCAGATAAGTTGTCTCTGCCAGAAAGCTTTTGGAAAGAGGAAGCGTCATGAGAACCACTGCAATTATAGATCCAAACCCACACCAGCTGGGTCAGTGCAGCCATTTCAAAAACATTTTGTGGCTAGGACCATGTGTTCATATACACATACCTCTATTTTCATGCATGTCTGTTTCTTCTACTTTTCTTTGTCAAGCAAAGGCTACGACTCTCCACAAATTCACAAGAGTTTGCTGCAAACATCTAGAGTTTGGCAGCAACGTGATGTTTGCGGCAGACTGAAAACAAACTTGCCATGCAAATGCTGAGTTTGTGGCACAGGTGCATTTTGGAGCAGTGCTCCCTGAACTCTGTGCAGGGAGGTCATACAAAGCAGTCCTCAGTAGGCCATTTAAATTGCACTGGGCAATAACACATACAAATGCAGCAGATAAGGTAAAGAGATAAAGGGGGACCCTGGTCAGCTGTAGGAAAAGCTAAGTTTGCCAGAGCATTGTCATAGGGCTGGTTGTAAGCAGCCACTTAAACATGGTGTTTCACCTGTTCCTTTCTGGAACACTCAGCTTAAAAATAAACCTATTGCAAAAATGTGCATGTTTGTCTCCACTAACTACACAGCGTGAACAGTATAGTCTAACTTTCAATCTACCATACAGTTCCTTTTCATATGATCCCAGTAAAAGCTGCCTCAGGATGGCAGAAAGGGCAACACATGGGGCAAGAATTGCTTAAAATTCTTGCACATGGTCCATATACAAGGACAGCCAAACAGCCCTGGGAAGGCACACCTCTCTTTATTTTCTCATTTGCCTATGCCTACAGATGCCTCACTGCGAGGACTGGGGGCGGGGGGACACACGAGAAGAAATGTGATAGGTGACTCTGGGCTGAGTCTGTCCCCCAAACTATTCCATATCATTTAAGCAGTGAACAAACCCTGAGGTGGCTCTGGTCTGCTGACTTAGAACATCTCAGGGGTGGTCTTCTGGAGCACGCTCTTGAGCGTATCCTGCCTTTCCACAACATTATGCAGGCTCGTCATGCAAAACCCTCCTGGATTCTATCACAAAATGGAAATTCTGGGATGAAAAAAACACCCCAATGCTTTCAAAAGGAGTCAGAGCCTGATTTAAGGCTTTATGTCCAACCAATGCTAGCTTGGTTGGGAGATGCAGAGTTTCTGCAAGAAGGTTGTTTTGAAACCTCCTGAACTTCTGCTGAGCCAGAAGGTCTGAAAAAAAGCCTTGTTTTATTTTGTTGGTGCTCTCTGTGACAATCCCCCAGTGAGACGTTTGCTAGCCAGCAGAAACAGGGGTTCAGTGTGTCTGCATTGGTGCAGGATACAAACAGCAGTATGTTACTGCTCTGGCTAGGTCAGGGCAGGTTGGGCAGACCTGTCACAGCAAAAGCAATTTGCCAGGCGCGCACTGGCTTAAGGGTGCAGTGGCCCCACATCTGCAATAACATGTCCACCCCAGACAGCAAGCATGCCAGGGGAGATGCGGCAGCGTTGTATGCAGAATGCATGGCTGCACCCAGGCCTTGGTGGTACAGACCTGACAGAGAAACTCTGACAGAGAAAGGCAGGTAAAGCAGGACTAGGCACAGCACAAGCCCTTCTTGGAAGCTGGTTTGCCCACTCATGCCAGCCAGTGCATTCTCCTGGTATGCAAGAGGCTGGGCTGAGAGTCCAGAGCACCTGAAACATCCATACCCCTCCTCCCACACATTAAACACCCTGACTTACATTTACAGCTGCCCTTTTTTTCCTATTACTCCTCCACCTGGCACATCTGCCTTCTTTGTTCTGCTGCTCCAAGATCTCATGCTGCACACTTCGAGAAGAAAAGCTGCTGTGCTCAGTCTTGCCACCCCTTCCAGCACAGCTGCCTCCCTTGTACCCTGCTCACCATGAGGAACCCTCCCACATGAGAAGCCTTCATCAGGATACCCAGGTGTTGCAGTAGGATGTACCTTGAACAGAATACATCCTGAGAGACAGCCCTTGCTGCTTTTGTGAGCAAGCTGTCCTGACCTGCACACCTCCCAGCACAACCTAGCCCCTGCACAACATCCACTGGGGTGGTCCAGTCATTCCCATAATTCTTCTAGAAACTTTGACTTAGGCGACAACAGGCAGAACGCGCCTGTGATTGTCCCCTAACTCCCACAACCCTCCCTCTCTCTGTCCCTGCCGGGCATAGATGATGAGTGGTGGTTTCAGAGCACTACTTTAAAACCTCATGAGCCAAACCCTAGTATCCCTTAATATTTGCTCCCAGCATGTAAGTGGTGCCTCATGCTGTTTCCCTCCGTGACCTCAATATCCAATTCAATGTTCCCCTTGGTTGCTTCACTTGCAGGAATAATACCATCTGTGGCGAAGATAATACCCTGTAGCAGCTCCTCAGTACACGTGGTCATTCTGATTTCCTCCACCAAACCCCCTACAAGGCAGAGCGAGGTGCCATGTGTAACCCATGTTCAGCTAACACAAAAAGCCTTTAACGGCAGCTCTTTTAAAACGTCAGACTAATCCTATTAACTCATAGCAGCAGGTGCAAAGGGGTTGATACACCCAGTCCTATGCCTCCCACAGGTACAGAGACACTCATAGGGCGCTCATACCCTCACAGGCAAGCACACAAATGTTCTCCCACATGCAGACCTGTTCGCACACCCACCCCACGCAGCGCTCGCACGCCGTTCTGCTCAATAGCATTTTACTGGGAGAGATAAGCTGCACATACATTGTTATGGTGTAAAGAGAAAGCAGAGCTCCAGGTCTCCATCAGAGGTAGGCACAGGCTTCTCAGAGCAAGGCTTCAATGCATGGCTGTGATTTTATCTCCCGCATCCATTTGTCCTTAGCATCAATTGCTGATTTGGTGGCATACAGATAGCATGATGCGATCTCTGTTGTCTCTCTCCTTTCCCCTGGGGTTAGGCACTGCTTTTTCTCATTACCTTTTTGCTGAAAAGTGTTTATCATGGCAGATAATCTGAGAGAAAGCTCCTTCCTGAAATCATTTGTCTTTTAGCCATGGGAGTAGGAAGTGCCTCACAGTTTCAGTCTCTCCTCTCATTTTAAAGAGTAATTCTTTTTTATACTACTGTACTTGAGGCTCTGGCCATCCAGCTCCAAGCTGTAGCCTGTATTTTTACACATATAGCCAAAAAAATAACATCAGACTGAGCATAAAAAATTTGGGTGTAGGAGAAACAGTAGAGGGGTCACATTCCTTAGTTCAGGCTCCCTAACCGCCTATTGGACTAAGCCTATCTGCCATCACATGTCAGGTTTGATGTTGGCAGTTACAGATGCCCTCATCCCCAACAGTGGGTGTCTGCTCCACCAGTAGCGTGGTTAGGCGAGCAGGCAGAGCTCTACAGAAGATGACACTGCTTTCACAGCAGAGGTGGCTTCTTCAAATTGAGTGGCATGAAGTGCAGCAGCCTTTTCTGCACTTTGGTTAGAAGTAGGGAAGGAAAACAATTCTGTTCTTCAGATAATTTTATGGGAGTCACTGTGTAATACAGAGAAAAACTTAGTGAGATTAAGATTTTTTCATCTCTTAGGAAACCTGAAAATTTTTTTCATCATAAGCTGGTGATGAATATTTGAAATTTCTTTTCTTTCCCATGGAATGGAAATTCCCATTCAGAATGTTGACATTTTTGATCAAAACAAAGCTTTTTCATTATCTCCAAATCAAAGCATTTAGTTTTACAGAAGTAGCATGAAATGTTCTATTCTGAATTGTTTCAACAAACTAAACGTTCATCTAACACAGCTGCTTACCAGGATTGCTTCCTGGCCCAACTACAGCTCCAGTTACCCACTGAGACATAGGACTTACACAGGGTGGTGCCTCAAGTTGACCAGACAAAACTCACTGCATTGCTTTATGGGTATACAGGTCTTCAGTTGTACCTAGCACATAGTGGAGAAGGGGGTGTTGGAAAGACAGTCTGTGAAAGCAACGCATCCTAGGGAAACACAGTTTGGAATCAGTTCAGAACAAACCTGCATTTTTTCCCTCGGAAGGCAAGGGGAAGCATTTGTGAGGAACACTTTCGCTCAGGTCTAATATGGACAGCACTGGGGAGGGAAGGGGAACAGGACAGGTATCTCATGTAGGTATATCATTATAGAATTTTGCTGCTGTAGTGACACATATAGTTTGTTACCTTTCAAAATCAGCATCACTCCGCACCCACGTGTGGCAGAGTGAACCGACATGCCACATCTTATGAAGGGATCCACACGCAACAACCTGTTTTCACATGCACACGTGGGTCAGAACTTACATTGTGATAGCTCAAACCTACAACACAGAAACCTGCAGATTTCAGACACCTATGCGAAAGTAAAAAACAGGAGTAACATAACCTGATATCCTATACACGCATACATAGTCTTACACACACCCATGCTAAGGTGCATGCAGGACTTGCAACACATTTCCTCTATTTTCTTGGAATTGCCCTAGGACCAGACACACTCATCGGTTGAATCTCAAACACACATAGTGTTCAGTCCTGCCACTCACAAATCATCCCAGCTCCCTCAGGAGAGCAGATCTGGCAGCCCTGTCTCCACCGAGACTGAAGCTGTGGTTTGTGCCAACAAGGAGAGAAATCCCGCCAAAACCTTGAGAACACCCCTGGGCTCATTCACATTTTCTTCTGTTCCTGAGAGGAAAGGAAAAAAAAAAAAGCTGTGAATTTATTGACTCTCCCTTAAGAATCTCTGGAGCAGTAAATTCCACCTTCATGGTGCTGGCTAATTAGGCATTTATTTAACTCTGTTGCTGTGTTTTTTTTAATGACTCGCTGCTGTTGTTTGAAGTTCACTGTCTATTATTTGCAATAAAAACCTCTGTCTCATTTTTGCCTCATTATTCCTAACAAATAGTGCATTTCCTGCCCCCCTCTCCTGTCTCTCTCCCCCTCCGCATTGCTCCCTGCCACCCTCACCTCTCCAACTAGCACTCCCAGAGTTTCAAAGACCAGCTGTTATCATTTTGTCGACGGAGTGCTTTTGAGAAACTTCTGTCACAGGCTCCAGCACAGCAGGGGCTGCTGAATAAAATATCAGCCCTTCAAAAGGGAATTAAGACAGAGAACAAAAACAGAAGGGAGAACAAGGAGAGGAGAGGCCGGTCCTGCAGTCCCCACCCACCCAGCAGTTTGAAAGAGGGAGCCCTCTGTTTCAGGGCACAGGACAGCTGCCATGGCCAGCTATTGATAATAACCACCTTTGGCATGAGAGAGGGAAGTAGTGGTGAAACACTCTTCTTAGGGAGTGTTCTTAGTGGTGCAACAGTTCTAGTTCAGTGGCATCAAGCTCTTGAGTTCAAGTTTTATCTGCTCCTAACTACAACTTGCAGGATCTGACTCCACTGTCTGACTTCCTTACACTTGCCCAAGCTTCACTATGGAAGCATTTCTTCCAGCCCAAGAAACAGCTTTAAAACTTGTTAATTTTTTTTTTCCAGGTAAAACACTAATTTTCCCAAATCAAGTAAAAAAAAAAAAGGCAAGTGGATTGGTGCACTTGGTTTCCACTGATAATTTCCAGATCAGCAGACACCACTCTTATCTTCAAGAAGGGCAAGGAGGAGATTTGGGCAATTACAGGCCCATCAACCTTATCTTGATTCCTGGAAAAGATATGGAACAAGTGCTTCTGAAAACCATCTCCAAACATATTAAGGCTAAAAAGAGAGTAATTGGGAATAGTTAGCATGGATTTATGAAGTAGAAATTATGCCTGACCAACCTGATAGCCTTCTACAATGAAATGACTAGTTTAGAAGATGAGGGAAGGGCAACAGATATTGTTTATTAGGACTTCAGCAAGGCTTTCAAAACTGTCTTTGATAACATTCTTAGTGGCAAACTGATGAGCTACCGACTAGATAAGCGGAGAGCAAGGCTGAAATCTGACTTAAGTGCAGAGCTTAAAGAGTTGTGATCAGTAGCACAAAGCCTAGCTGGAGGCTGTTCACTAGTGGTGTACCCCATGCAGTCCAATACCATTTAACATCTTCATTAATGGCCTGGACAATGGGCAGAGTGCACTTGGCAAATTTGCAGAGGATACAAAACCACAAAACCGGGAGGAGTGGCTGATGCACCAGGAGGTTTTGCTGCCATTCAGAGGGACTTTGCCAGGCTAAAGAATTGAGATGACTGGAATCTCAAGAAGTTCAAAGGGAAATGCAGAGTGATACACCCAGGGGAAAAATAACCTTATCCACCAATACAAGCTATGGTCCAGCTGGTTGGAAAGCAGCTCTGCAGAAGAGGATCTCGGAGTCCTGTCCAACAACAGGTTGACAATGAACCAGGAATGTACCCTTGTGGCAAAGGCAGTCAGCAGCCTCCTGTGAAGAAAAGCATGGGCAGCAGGTCAAGGGAGGTGATCCTTCCCCTCTATCCAGCACTGCAGATAAAGTGTTTGGTGTGCTGTACCCTGGTCTGAGCTCCCCAACGCAGTAAAGACATGGACATACTGAAGCAAGTCCAGCAATGGGCAACTAAGATTATTAAGGACTTGGAGCATCTGATATATGAGAGGCTGACAGAGGTGGGATTGTATAGCCTCAAGAGGAGAAGGCTTAGGGTGAATCTCATCAGTACAAATACCTGATGGCAGGCTGTAAGGTCAAGCTCTAGTTAGTGGTATCCAATGAAAAAACAAGAGGCAGCAGGTGCAAACTGAAATACAGGGAATTCCCTTTAAATGTAAGAAAACAAAAAACCACTTTTTTTCAGTGAGGGTGGTCAAACACCAGAACAAGATGCCCAGAGAAGCTGTGGCGTCTCTAGTTTGGCAGCTGTTCAAAACCCATCCAGACACAGCCTTGAGGTGTGTGCTATACTTGACCTTGCTTCAGTAGGGGAGTTGGACTAGACAATGTCCTTCCAGCCTGAATAATTCTGTGACTGGAGGTCCTCTGAACACTGACCACACTTCAGACAGATTGATGAGAACTAGGAATGCAGATTTTTTTTATTTAACCCAAAAATGAGACGTCTGAGCAAATTCACCATGATTCCAAGTTGAATAAATCACCAAAACTCACCCGTTTAACCACAGTTTCACTCTGAAGATTTTTATAACAGAAAAGTGACTCAGCTTATGCCTTGCCATTATGCAGCATGTTTATCTGGAAGAAGAAATATTGTCTCACTTGGAACCCTTGGCCAGTGCAGGGGAGTTTCCACAGGGAGGGGTGTGTACCCACATTTGCTGCTTCTCTTTTTCAGGCACATTACAAAAGCTCCACACCACAGGATGTCTTCTTTCTCATCAAGGAGACCAGTTGGCAAGTTAACTGCATGATGGTGAGGTGTCTTTTCTGCCATCCACTGAAATTTTAGCTTAGGTGGTTATTAAGATGCCTTAATCAGGCCTGTGCTTTCCAGGCTTTACAGCTCCCCAGATATCTAGACAATTAACACAAATCCTTTCCTCATAACTTAGCGAAGTTGTACATATTTAAATCTGCCTTTGTAAATAAGGTCACTCCAACCCTTGATTACGTTCTTACTCTGCACTCCATTCAATGTGCCAGCTATTCTGGAAGTCAGGTGTCCAAACTGCAATGTTGCATTTTTAAAAGTGGTTGCACTAGTGGTATGCAAAAAGGATGTTCCTCCCACCGGCATGCCATGACACTTCTACACATGAAGTCTCAAACTGAAACACTCTTAGATTTACCCCCCGCTTAGCAGCTTCCAGAGCTGCTTTCAGCATCACCAGCTGCTGCTTTTTCACTTTGTGCAAAGTAAATGCATGTTTTGGATGGGAAAAGTAAACTATACATATACACACACATATATAAAACATGTTATCTATATTTCTCCTGCCTTTGGAAAGAAGTATTTTGGAGCAGAACATTTCTGGAACTTATGTCCAGCTCACCCAAATGGACTAGTTAAAAAGCACTTTCAAATTTCACCACATCTCACTTCAATGTATTAAAAGCAGAATAACATACTTTGAAACAACATTTTACTTAGAATTGTCCTAAATTTTCTCAGAACTTTAAAAGCAAACCAAATCATATCACCCAGAACCAAAGAATGTGATCCCCCTCCCAAAAACACACTGAAAATTTAATTAGCTTCTCTCAAAACACCAATATTTTATTTAAAAAAGAGGAAAAGCACAGACTTTTTGCAGACCTAGTTCTGTACTCAGCCTTAATCAATTACAATGGCTTGTATTTACCAATTAAATGCCATCTCACTAGTTTCAGTTTTCTCTAATGATCTGGCTCCTCATTAGAGAGTTTATACTAACTTTTCCACCATATTCAGTGCTCTCAGACTGTTCTTTGCAGTACCATGCCTAGTTTGGTGACATCCTGCTTCAAGACAGACACACAATTACAACTATTCCAGTGAAGAACAGGCATGACTGGAGACCTACAAAATGTAACTATGAATAAAGATCAAGGGTTGGGCTCATTCAGCAAAAAAAGAAGAGATGGGGCAGGAAGACACATAAAACTTCATTGAAAAGTTGAATTATTAAAGTGTTTTGTATGTCTGTGATAGACCAAGCAAGAACCTTCAGGATAAAATTGCAGTAAGAGATTTGATTTAAACATTAGGAAAAGCTCTGTTGCTGGAAGGATAGATGGAGACTGAAGCTGCTTAGCTAGAGATGGCAGTGAGTATATAAATCTACACAGTGTAGTGTTGAGTCAGCCTTTGAGAACAGTGGGGTAGCAAATGAAGTTGCAACATATGAGACCTCAGAGGAGAGAGTGTCTGTTTCAAAACAGAAACTGATTTTACTCACACTGTCTTTACTACCTGTTCACAAAGCACTAAGGTACTTGAGTAGAAGTGATCTGTCCAGCATTCAGACACCAAGATGTATTAGTTTGTCCACTTACCTTCCTGCCACCATCTCTTCATAACTTGAGGTCTTTCCTTTTCGTCTCCCCTTGACCTAGGTGTGCTGGGTAGCTGGAAGTAGATGGGCTGGGATCTGAATGACCTGATACTCCATGTGTCAGCACCACATGCCACTCTTACAACCCACCTTCTCCTGGATATTCTGGTCCTTCCACATCCAGACCTTCCCATTACTGCTTCATTCATAGCAGTTTTGGAATATCTATTAGTTCTCTTCCATCCTTTTCACTTATGTTGTCTTTACCACACCTTTTGTACCTCCCCCCTATTCAAACATAAGAAATGCATATTATTAGCCTTCCTCTTTCCGATCTCCCCTGGTTTCCTCAAAAGAAGCTAGGGAAGTCCACAGTGAGGACATACAAGGCAAGAGTAATTGTCAGGGATAGACTGAAAATTTCCCAGAGAACAATGGGGAACCAGTTCCTCAGGTAGAGAAGAAAGCAAAGTACCAATCTAAGGGTAACTCTCCTAATAATAATGATCTGCAACATATCAGGGCCCAAAGGCATTTTCACACTGTTGCTTCTGGTTTAATAACAGCAGAGCTGAAGAGCTACACAGAATGCTTTCCTTCAAAGAGGGCTAGCTGAAGCAAGTCTGTGAATACCAAACTACAAGGGATGCCACCTTCACATGAGTAGCTGGATGGGCATGTGATGAATTGAGGCATGAAGTCTTACTCCTGGACAAAGCAGACAGTATGGACAGAGGTCAGCATTCAGACACATGGCTCTGTGGCTACATTTACTGACCTGCTCTCTATGAAGAGACGCACTAAAAGGCTGGGACATGCACCTGGATTTGGACAGGTAAATAAACAGGAAGCTGCATTTCTGCCTACAAGAGATAAGCCTAGCACCAGGGGACATACATCATCAAGGCAATACACACCACAGTGGATGGATCCTTTTGTTGCAGAGCTTTAACACCCTGATGGGAAAGGCAGAGTGGAAAGACCGTATATTACCTCTGCCTATAGTCTAACAGTACTTTTCAGCTCAGTCCTTGAAGCTCTAGCATACACTGTTCCAGGGGGAAATATGAAAAAGGTGGCTTTGAGAATTAAGCTTAATACTAGTGGGGCCCAATTCACTGCACCAGGATCTATGTCACCCCTGGAACAAACACTTCCACAGTGCCAATGAATGGAAAGAGGCTCAAAATTGCCACTCTAATGACTACACTGAAATTGCAGATCAGGTTGGGATTCAGGAAGCTAAAACTTCAATTCTAAAACATAGCCTGAGGCCACAGTATGTCTGAAGCAGAGGTTTGACAGAAGGGGTTCTCATAGTGCTTCTCTGACAAATGGGATTAAAGGGTTTTCATTAAGTCAGTTGTAGTTATAAGGCTTTCACCTTACTGCACTTGCATCTTAAAAAGGTAAGCATTACTGTACAATTTGATACATTTGACTCGGGAAAGATTAGCAGCCAGTTTGAAGTTATCCATTCAAAGTAATCCAGTAGCAAAAGCCTCACTTGAACCCCAATAATTTGGGAGTGAGACTGGTTTGAATTTTGGTGTTCAGATGGGGACAGAGATTTTGCTTTCTGGCCTCTGATCAGTCAAAGTGCTTTTCAAATGAAAGCAGTCCATATTTAATGTTCTTACAGGTCCACCTACGAAGACGTTTGATTTAGGAATGTAACTATCCCAAATGACACAAGCACTGATAATTTTAAGAGTTTTGAGGTATATCAGGTCACAGGCATGCACCTGGCAACAAAAGTAGGTAGAAGGCAGCTGATGTAAAACCCTCACTGATCAGTCAAATGCTGGATTTCCTTCATTTCTGCTACACTACACTTTCCATTATGTCTGAAAGAACATCTGCTGCCTGTTGGTAGACCACCACTGGGAAAGATAGCTATGCAATTTCACAATGGATTTGATGATCAAATTTTAAGACAGACACTGAGTGTAAGAACCTTGACTAGTGGCTAACGCAGATGAGGAATCAGGACACAAGCCCAGACCTCAGAGCTGTCAGTCACTTGATTTCACCTCAAATCTATATCTTCATTTTTCTGTTGCACCAGAAGGGGGTGAATTAGCTATGCACATTAATGAAAAACGCCTCAGCATTCTGAGGTACCTCATTAGACAAATGTAAGGGGAGGGGGGCAGTTTATTAACTTACACTGTGGGAAATGTCCATGTGTATTTCCTCAGGTAGGAGGACAGCCCTGTTGTATCCACAAAGCATGAAGTTAACACCTGCAATGGGAAAGATGTTCAGCATGACAGCTGCAGCCTGACTAAGCATCTTACACACAGATAGTTACTGAGCTACTAGTGTTAACAGAATATGGTACCTTTTTCACTGTAGTGTCTGCCTACTGAAGCATTTGCAAGACACATTAGAATGCAGCAAGATGAACATGGAGAAGGTTTAATGTTATATTAGAAAGCGCCAAGATCTCCTCAGGCAGTCATATCAGCAACTGTACATTATCACTATACATTTAAGGAAAAACAGTAAGTACCTTTTGTCACAGCCCCCCTGGTCAGTGCATTAGCTGTACCTGCTCGTCAGAAACTACTGAGACTATAATCCACCAGCAATTGTTACCCTACCACTATTCTCTTTTACCCCACCCTTGGGCAGCTACAGTCCAGATTTTCTGGGCACCTGGGCAGTAGGGTAATAGTCTTAAGCCACTCAGGAAGAGCACAAGTTTGAAAGTGTCAGCAGGTGTTTTACTGAGCATCTTGAGCAAATTTCACAGTACATGGCTGTTCCAATTAGCAGCACTGTATTAAAACAGAATATGAAGTATTTGGAAAAAACTTACTATGTGGTACAAGAGTACTTCACGCTAGGATTCTGAGCTAGTGATCTAGTTCAGCTGGTCTGCTCTCTGCTCAGGGTGGCAGGAAGCTCCCTGTGACCTATTCCTGTCCTGGTGATGGCTGTATGAAGGACCCCAGACCATGGGGGTCTCTGGAACTTCATTTGCCACAGCAGTAGCTGGAGATCACCTCAAGAACAGCTACAGTCAATATTTGATGGTGCAGATAAAAGTTGCCCAGGATGTTCAGAAATTTCATTTTACAAAGAAGACAACTGCCACCTCTGTGTCCTGCAGAATTTTTTGTCACCTCAGCAAGACCCTTTCCCTCTCTTCACGGGAAGGTTGCCCACATTATCTCTATACTCACTGGAACAAGGGTAGTGGTAATTCATGCTCCCAGAGCTCACATAACCTTTGGGAAAAGCAAGATTAGCAGCCTCTACTGACTGGGCCATGCTTTTCCTTCTAACCAGGACATTTCTGAAGCATTACTCCAAACACTTCTGTTCAGCCACTTCAATGAACTACTCTGGCCTTTTGACTACTGTCCAGTTTCTCTCAGAAAAGAGCCTTTGTCGAGGCACAGAATGAAAGACTGAGCAAGTTACTAAAGGAAAGATGAAAGGCAGGAAAATAATCTTGAGATTCTTCTTCACATACAACCACTCCTTTTAGAAAGGTAACCAGAAGCAAGCCATTGACAGCAGAGGTGAGAAGGAAGGAAAGCATATTTCAGTGAAGAGATTTATTAAGGCCTGTCTTTTCTTTAACTGCAGCTGTACACAAGATTGACATATCCTGTAAGCTACCTTTGATAAAGTCCCTAGTCTTGCTGCAACAATGCAAGGAAGGCCATTTCATCTGCAGTGCATTTACAACTGTAGTTTACAGGATTTTCTACTTTCATATCCCAGCTTCAGTTGCTAGCTGTCTCTCAGGTCAGTGTTTTACTAGCTTGTAGTTTGTCAGTGCGTGCCTGCAGTATCCACTTCCTAACAACTCTTCCAAGAAAAAAAAACCAACAGAATAACAGAGCACTGTAAAGTTCAGAAAGCACACAACTCTTGAACCCTGACCCTGAATGGGAAACATATAAGTAAGTTTGAGTTACATTGAACCTGGAGAGAAGTAATAAGATGGGCAGAGACTCTAAGTTCTGGATATGTCTCCAATACTAGCACCCCGGAGGACAGTCTTGGCACTGCGGCAGCTATATGGTCTCTACTCAGTGAACGTAATTTGCAGATAGAAAGGAATAAATGAGAAGCTGATGCAGGAAGGTCCCAAAGCCACTACTCATTTGTCTTGAATGGCAGTTTTGATTTAGAAATTAAGAATATCTTCTCCCGAGGTCAAATGAAGTAGTCATAATCTGATTAATCATTGACAAATAGTGAAGACATAGGGCTGGAGAGCCCCTCCTATCCTTCCTTGAGGAAGTAGAGACAGCCGTACCTTGGCTATTTCTGAAGATTGTTATCCAGTCACTTAAAAAATAAATTGAGGACTACTCTAGTGCTTGCTTGAAGCATGATTTTTCTGCCCTTAACTTCTGTATGGGTGAGGAGAGTATGAAGTAAGTCACGTAACTTCCCCCCCTAAGCCCAAGTCTCCAGTAAGTGACCCCTTCTATATTCCCATCTCTCTGTATTTTAGTGCTTCCTCTGAGAGGCTATCTTCACAATGCTCCTTTTCCCTAGAGCCCATTTCTCAGCTCCAAGGCTGAGCAAAATGCTCCAGCTAAAGCTTCCTTAGATCTACTCTGCTCCTTCCCTATACACAAGCATTACTCTATTCATTCTTTCAGGACTGTTTCTCCCCTCCCCCATTTTTTCCTTTGAAGATGGAATGAGACTCTTGTCATTTGCAGATCATTTAATCCAACAGGTCTTCCTTAGCACTGCTACTGAGAGAGTCATCCCCCATTTGTATTCATGCATTTGATTTCTCCTTCCTAAGGGCAAATCTCTACACTTGTCTTGAATTCCATCTTTTTCATTTAGGACAGTATCTCCACTTGATCAATATCCTTTTGAATTCCAAATAAATCTTTCCAAGCCATTGCAGTCAGTCTCAGCCAGCCATTGTGCTAGAGTCTAAAACTGGCATGGAAGGAAACAGGTTGCACTTCAGTGGAACTAGTATCACTCAGCTGCAGGATGATCATACATTGTCACCATAACTAGTCAGATGTGGCTTGAGTTACAGGCAAGAATCATGCTCAACTGCTAGCATGCAAATAGCAACATATTTTGTTGCTATTACAGGTAGACTTTCTGAATATTAACGTTACTTTGTTTTCAAACTGAGTTTAACCTTGTGGTAGTAACAGTACTTGGACTTTCCGAGTTGAAGCAAACACATGGTCAAAGGGATACAAAAGATTGTAGGGGCTGTCTATGCATTTACACAGATATATCATGTCAGCTACTCACACAAAAGTGTAACTCATCTGCTTCCAAAGAACAGATAGCAAAAGTGCTTAGGATGCAGTATGAATTTCAGGGACAAACATCAGCATTGCTCTAAGAGGGGCTACTCCCTTCTCCCCACCTGCTTCATACTCAGGAGCTGTGAGATCTCTTATTTTCCAACCCCTCTTCAGCAGTTCTGGGACCTGCCTTGTCTCCATCACATTTCTCTAATTGTCTGTAGTATATTCCATACATTTGCGATAACATGGGGATTAGTTTAAACTCAACTGCACCTAGTAAGTACCTTGACTTATACATCAAGAAATAACACTAGCTAACAGCATAACACTGTCCTCCCATTCTGCCTTTGACTTCGAGTTCCAGGGCTTGTTTCAAGTCTACATTTGGACAGGAGAGGAAGGGTGAAACAGAAGAAGAAAAGATTTAATCCTCCCCCAAACACTTCATAAAAATTGTCTCATATCTTACAAGAGGGGTCAATATCCAAAGTGTGCAAATAGGCTTCACACCGAGTCTTAAATTCCCCAGACAAAAGTAAATGGTATCATGCCCTGCAGACAGTTGACTTGTTATGGACTTAACCAGGCCTTAGAAGAAATAATGATCGCAGCAGGTAAGACTTTGCCCCTTGTCCTGGCCAAGGAACAGGGTGGTGGTAACACACTAGAGTCCTTTCTGCTTATATTCATGAATATTAAATTAATAGACCAGCAAAGATCTTAGGCTGTCAGAGCAGATGAGGGTAAGAGCCTCTGTAGAATGAAAATGCACTTTAAAAGATGCAGGAGAGAAGGAGTTTTGAAACAGGGGGGAGTCTACAGGATCAGGGCCAAAAATATCTGGGTACAGGAGAAGCAGGAAGAGACGAACACCAGGGGTTTTTTTATATTCATACAGATCAGATAAACGTACTTTGTCTACAGAAACATGATGTCCTCTAAAAATATTTTTAGTGTGCTAAACACTTTTAAAAAACTTCACATACAGGGTAACAAGAGCAATTCAAATATTGTCAGAGGTTTGGTAATTTGGAGATTGGGATCCATGCACCACAGGTATCAGAACTAAGGCCATTACTTCAAATAATCCAGAAGCAAAGCAATGCTTACCTCTAGAGCAACATAAGCCGCTACAAGAGTTGGTAACAGAAGTCTTCTAATGAAGTTCGGAACTGCAACATGAGGCAGAGGATCATTCTTCTGCTCCTCAGGATGGCACTGATATTACAAATACTGGTTGCTACCCCTCAAGGTCAACCCTTTGTAAATACCACTCTGAAGTCAGTATTAAGGTAGACACTCTACCATGGGAGGGCTTCTGGTTACTTAACTCACTTCACTCTACAGGAGAGCTTTTATAGTAACAGCCCATGCAGACTTATTGTAAGGAACTTGCAAGTTAATCCCATCTATAATGCTTTTCAAACTCCATAGCTTACTGCATTTTCAGGAGGAAAGCAAGAAACTGGAGACATCATTAAGTGATCCTGTGTTGAGTGATAGGTTAGGCCAGAGCTTCTCTAAGATGGACTTGGATCGTGACATGAAATAGGAGGCAGAACACAGATGGGTTCAGCCATTCCTTCTCCTTCGAGTCGGTTGGTTAGGAGCACTTAGCCTCAAAAAAGACCAACTAAACCCACTAGTTAATTAAGCTCTCCTGTTCATATATGAACCTTTGCAAATGCTCATGGCTTTCCATGCCATCTCACATGTTAGACTGAATAGCCTTTAATGCCATTTCATTCTCAAAAGGTATAGTGGTTGCCT
Source organism: Phalacrocorax carbo (assembly GCF_963921805.1). Lineage (NCBI taxonomy): Eukaryota > Metazoa > Chordata > Aves > Suliformes > Phalacrocoracidae > Phalacrocorax > Phalacrocorax carbo. The sequence continues at coordinate 89,831,428 of NC_087513.1, read as the reverse complement.
AAAAATCACTAGAAACTCACATCTGGTCTTCAACCATAAAGGCTCCAGAAAATTCAGAGAAACTTCCTGAGGGTTAATACAAGCACACAGATACATAGACAGCCTTCAGCTTTTGACATTGTACGGCTTAAGAAATCCCTGCACAGAGTTACCTACATCCACAGTCTGAGATGGTACCCTAAACTTCAGGGCACAAGGCATTTGAAACCACACCTTCACTACAGAAAACAGTGTTGATGCCTCCTATTTTTGAACTGCCTAAAAAAAAAAAAAAGAAAAATAAAAGAACTTTTACCTCTCAGGAGATCAGTGATGTATGCAGGATTTCATAGCATCTGTGACACAGGCTGATGCACTACAATGAAAGTAAACCTAGGAGGAAAGAAGCAGAAGGAACTGAAGTGAATCCACATGGGCTATTAGCCCCACATTAACACTAAATAGCACATTATTTCATCATTTGCTAAAGCTCAGATGAGCTCTAACCTTTAGCAGATAACTCAGGAGGAACTAAAACTGTGGGTGTAGCTAGGATGGTTTTAGCCATTTGAAACACTGACGTGAAAACAGCAAGGTTTGGATCAACAGATAGAAGTTCAAGGATAATCTTAAAGATCCAACTGGGAACTACCTAAGGCTGTTTTCAACTCAGAGCTTCACTGAATTTCTGCAGAGGACTTTGGTGCACCTCTATGATATCATAAAAATGACACAAAAGCACAGAGCTTACACCTAGAGCTGTGCCACTTCCCCCAGGAAAAAAAAGTGTTACTACAGAAATATCAGAAGGGTTCTACTAAACACCTTCAGTTTCTGTATGGGTTTTCTGTACAACCAGAGCAGCAATCCTTACACAGGTGGTAGAGGAGCTTCAGACTAGATGAAGCCTATCAGTCCATTAAGAGCCTGCTGGAGGGTAGAATCCACCAAAACCAAAGTGCTAAAATTAAGCACTTTTCAGAAGAAACTTGCAGAAGAAAGAGATTGTCAAATCACCTGTACTCTTTACATTCCCAGAAGGGCAGGATCATCTATCCTTAAGGTCTCTCCTCTACAAGTCTTCCAATAAGTTATCTGAAAACTCTATGCTCTGCAACAGTCCCAATGTTCTGGCTTCTCTCATTGCTGTCTGCCACCAGCTGATTCTCATATCCTGTGGTCTCCAGCCTCCTGCACAGAAGGAAGCAGAAATAAGTATTACAGAAGTGTCAAAAAGCCATAACTTCAGATGAAAATTCAAACCCCCTCATGAGCATCCATCCCTGAGTGTCTAGTGACATGGGGAGGGTGTGGGAAGAAAGATGAAAGGGGACACTTTCATGACAGTCTCACTAGAGGAGTCCAAGCCACAGGCTTAAGGAAAAATTTTCATTCCCATTTAAGTTAAGAAGTACAGCTGAAAAGATAAAGGTGATTCTACAGCATTTCTTTCACTCATCCATTTCTTTTTTTTTCATCATAAATATCTGAAAGAGGCAAGAATCTATTTTAGTGCTTTTCTCAAGGGAGGCTGATCATATTTTATATGACTTACCCAAATCCTAGATTACCTTGAATATAAGAGTTAAGATTTTATGGAAAAACCTTCACCAACCCCTTCCTATACAGAATATGGTTCCATCAGCAGAGAGTGGGAATTGTTACTGAACAAAGGCATTATTACTGATGGCTGCTCAGCAGCTCTCACCATGGCTCCTGGTTGGATGCAATGAGTCCAGGTTAGTGGTGGCGCATTCATCCATCCAGAGGCTACAGAGAAGCGACCATCAGGTGTACATTGGATTGTCACAGGAGGACAGCTGGCAGCCCTTGTAAGCTATTATTTGAGAGCTGCCATCTGTCCTTTCCTCATAGTTCCCTTTGGTCAGGAAGGAAGAGGGCAGAGCCAACTCTGGCTTCCCTTTTTCTCAAGGTCCTGTTTCACACATAAGCCCCTTCCCTTCAGATAATTTAGTGCTTCTTACTACTATAGCCAACAAGCAAACCAGGCTACATTCCTATAGTAGGTTTCAAGAGAGGGAGTGTTTACTGCCCGCAGTTCTTCAGGACAGAAAGTGTGTTCTATTAGGGTAAGCTATACAACATAGGACCAAGAGTTTAACCAGCAGCTGTACAACATACGGAGTTTGCCAAGTCTGGCACATGTTAAGGAAATCTCTTGCTCATCACCCCTGAATTCTGCAGGTGCTGCCAATGCCCAGTAGCAAAGGGCAAGGTGATATCAGGACTACCACAGCTGGTTCTGATGAAATTGTCTCACTTAATGACATCCTGGAGTAAAGGCTGGAAAGCTGTCAGAAAGATGACAAAGTTTTTTGCCAGAAAAAAAATTGAATTATGTATGTGATATACATCAGTTTCGACAGGAGAGTACTTCTGTGGTTTAGAAAGCAGGATGGGGGCGTGGGGGAGGATCACATCAGAATAACCAACATCCCAGGGATTGTACTTTGTGTATTGCAGTTAGGTGGCCCTGCCCTAAGCCCCTGCTCTACCAAGTTCAGAACTAAGACATTGAGACTAACACACTCAGTAAGGCAGCATTGCCTTATGGCAAAGGCAAGCTCAGAGGTCTTCTGTCTGGTCTGTTTTATTATGGGGTCAGCATGAGGGGAACAACTCGCTTAGCTGCTTATCTGACCTTTCTGTACATGACCATAGCCAGCAGGTGTCTTAAGTACAGGTGGGTTTTTTGTTTGTTTTAAAGCCTGCAGTTTATTCTATTACTTTCCCATTTTAGAGAGACTTGAAATTACACAAGTGTGGGAATAGGAGAGTGCTTTCCTGCACAGTTCCAATCACCAGATATTATATTTATTATTGCCTCCCTCCCAGGAGGATATCGAACCAGCTACTTCCTGAATCAACATGAAGTTTGCAGGAAAGAAGGTCTCTGCATTTCAATTCCTACTTGCAAGCCTGCTTAGGGCAGGAGAGGAAAGAACATATGAGTAGCTGTAGTTTGCTTTCCATAGAAGACATGCCTTTTAGGCATTAATCCGGAAGGTTTTTTTTTTTATTTTTTAAAAGTTAGTTATGAATACTGTCTAGCTGCAGCCACCACAAGGGTTACACAGTTATTTTAAAAAAAGAAAGGATTGCTTGTACCACAGAAACAGTACAAACAAATCAGTTTAATTCATGAACTTTTTAGGGATGTTCTAGAGCTATGTAGGAGTTATCTCCTCATGATGGAGGACACAGACTATGAATGGCTTTTTGAGTAAATGGCATTTTGGTTTTATAGCACAAGCTACTAAATTAGGCACAAATGTTACCTCCAGATGTTCCACTTAAAGCTCTATATCAAGATGTCTGTAGAACTGTTTCAAAGACTGAAGATGTCTCATGGTTAGGCCTTGGTATCATGCTCCACAGAACCGTATGAATAGGTAATTATGAAAATCCTTCAGTTCTTCCCCATTACTGACAGTCCTTACCACTGTCATTCCAAACCAACTGTGTTTCTATAGTGTTCCAGAGAAACCAGTCCCTTGGTCATACCAGAATACTTTCCTTTACATCCTGCCCAAGAGGAAAAACAATGCACTGCAAAGCAGCTTGACTGGGGCAGAACAGCACTACATAGGCTGCATTTTGCAACATCTACAGCGAGAGAGAGGCAACAAGGAGTTACACCAACTTGATTTCCACTATGTAGTATGATTGTGGTTTGCAGAAAACTATAGACCATCCTTCTTATCATACTCAGCCTGAGAAGCATCTACATTTTTTGTTTCAAGTGCAAAGGAGGACTCCACAGAAGTCCCTCACAACATTTCTCTGTGTTTCTCTGCTACAGGTGTTCTAGGTGACATGGCATTTCAGTTCCTCTTCGTGGAAAAGCATCTTTTCCTTTTATTCAAAAGGTTATCATAAGATATTACAGAGAAAAGATAAAAACCTAAATAAAGGCAACTGTATGTCCTGCCTAACCCTCACCTTATTTCTAAGGGAATACTGCTACCATCTACAGTGACAACATTTCTCAAGTCTTCAGGGTCCTTTACCACCCTTTACCTGCTTTGGAGCCATTTGTTGCCTAGGTGTCCACACTCACCTCTGTTTAAAGCCCAAGAAGGTACCTTTCTCCATCAGAGCTTTCCCATTGCATGAACCCTCGCAGCCATCTCTTCAATTTAGGAGTTGGCAGCTTTTCTCTGAGGTAATACCTTGCCTTCACACACCAAGAATCACACTGAAGTTAGTCAGTCATGCTGCTACCATGCTGATCTCCGCTCCTCAGAGGATGAAGCAGCAATTCTCTTCTTCCAGAACAGGGAGCACAGGAAAAGCTAGAATTACTCACTACAAGTATTTGTGCTGACCAGGGAGCTGCCAAAAAGCTTTTATTGCTGCCATCAATTCCATTCCTCCAGGACAGGGGTATATATAGCTCTTTTGGCTCCCAGTGACCACAGCTGGTTTCCATCCCCTCACGCTGGTCTATTGAGTTCTTATCTTCAGAGAAACAGTGAGTTACTTAACAGCAGCTGAGACCACCTATATTTATTTATTTTTTTAAGATTCTCAGGAGTCCCACTGTCCAGGCAACATTATATGGTAACATTCATCATGTCTCGGGGGGGGGGGGGTGTGGGGTGGGGGTGGGGGGGTGAGGGGGGGAGAGACATAGCCAAAGCCATCATTCCATGGTTTACAGGCTTTCATTTTCAATGTAAATGAGCCTGGAGTTAAACTGTGACCAAGTAACACAGTCAGCCAAAAGGTTAGGAGCCAGACCCTCAAAGGAGACACTTAGCACCTCTTTTTCTTTACGTCTTAAGAGGCTTGACTTGTGTCTCTTTTTGATCCAAATGCTCTAGGAAGAGGCAATGGGCACCAGCAAAACTAGCCTAAGGAGCTCCTGTGCCACCACACCTCAGTCACTTATCCTCTCCAACCCAACGCTCAGACAATGGCAAAGCAGCATGAACAATTCAAGTCAGCATTGTCAAACACTGTCATCCAGCCATTGACAACTGATTCACAGCATTTGAAACAGTTAGATGTACAAGCCTGGTAGTCATGAGGAAAAGGTTATAATTTTCTCTAGCTTGAAACGCAGGAAAGATGAAAACAACTTTGATAGAGGCTTGAAGCTTTGCTTCAGTTTCAGAAGCTGCCGCCTCTCCTTTCTATCTCACAGTCTAATACCTTACAAGTAGTGTGTCATGTCACACTAGGCAGTGCCAGAAGGTCCTTAGCTCAAGCCTACCTTCTAGGTCACTTAACATGTAGGAAGGGGAACAGCAACTACTACAGTCCTCCTGCTGCTGAGATCAGACCACAACCAGCAGCATTACACAGAGGATAGGGCTGCCCTAGAGCACCCAGGCAGAGAAACCACAATTAAAATGCCTTAGACTCCCAGGTGATGACTACAAGCTGACAGCCAAGTTATCCACCTTCCCATCCCTGTTCCAAGTGGAGCACTTATAGAGCCACTTCATACATCTAATAATCTTTTTAGAAAGCAATTACTGTTTCTCACTTAGGTTTTTGCAATCAGCTAGCTCTATGCAGAGAGCATATTCTTTACCACTGACTGCAGGTTTCAGTTTTATCATTTCCACCACGTGAGCTCAGAAGAGATACCTGCAGAATAATCCCTAAGCCTGCACATACAAATGCTGTGCACTCAGACAGTAAGGAAGGTTTTGGAAGCTTGTGCTTGTCCCAGACCTTTCTTCCTTTCACCCAAAAAGGTCACAAACTGTTGCCCCTTGTCATGGCAGTTTTAACTGCTCACACACCATGCTCAAAAACTGATCTCTGGGGTGAGAGCGTAAGAGTTGTTTCAGGAGAGTTTTCACAGGAAAACTAAAGATTATATTACTGTCCTGGATCAGAAAGATGTCGTTTTTCTGACCCCCATGGTTAAGTTGGTGTTACCGCTGAAGCCTCTATAACATAGAAACTTGTTACAAGCCGCCACTTACTTACAATGAATGCCGAGGCTTAGTTTAGCAAGCTGGCATGCTACTCCAGAGCCCAACGCTCCTCTGTGTTTACTCCTCCCTCCAGACATACAGCAATCATGGGCACTTTCCATATAAGCTTTAGCTCATCCATTTCAAACGCCGGTTCAATGACCTCTAGAGTAACCAGGTGAGAGATAACCAGCTTTTATTCCTAGCTACTAATGTGATGTACATCCCACCAATTGCCCTTCTCTTAGGAGAAGGATCAGACCTTAAGAGCAGGTAGGATTAGGTCTTAGAGAAGCTTACAGCAATCAGAAGTTTAGCTGCTTTAGCCAGAGAGGGACTGTTTACTGACACAGGGCCTGAAAACAGCTGTGAAGTGGGTACCAAGAGCACATGGACCTTGCAGAAGGAGCCAGACGCTTCACAGCTTTGTCTGTGTGCATTATAGGCTCAGCCTTCCCCTTAGAGAAAGCATGATAAGACCTGCTGCACTAGTGAAACAGAAAGAATAACAAGGGCAGAAAAATCCTATGGGCCTTTGGGCCACAGCTTTAGCAAGCAACAGCATTCTCAGTGGGACAGACAAGCCACACTAAGGAGGTAGCAGTCTCGCTTTTACACTGTCTTCACACCATTTTAAACTGCAGTGAATCAGGCCCCACAGGTATGCAACAGAGAGGACTAAGGGAGGGCAATGATAGATTGGGAAAGCAAAGTTCTCTCAATTTTACACTCGGTCACCCAGCTTTATCTAGAGACAAGAGGAAATCTCATTCCATGTAATTCACTTACCCACAGCACTCAGAAGGGAAATCATTGCAATGCTGTTTGTGGGAAGGGTGAGAGGCATGCTTTTCCAGCAGCAGCAAAGGACACGATGGTCTCCCAGCATAATCACATCTCTAAAGCTATTAAGAGCCTCTAAGATAAAAGAAAAGAAGCACCAGAGCATCCAATACATACTTCCCAAAGGAGTCCCTTTCCACTTTACTAGCTCCATCCTCTTCTTACTGCCCAACAGTTTGTAAAAACCTCACCTGCTTGCAGGAAAACACTTTTATACTCTTAATTGAGCTGCAATTGGACACAACTAAGGCTTGTGTCCTACCCGCTTCAGGTAAGGTTGCTACATCCTCCATTTGCACCTTGAAGACACTCCTTCCCATTTAAATTGTCAGCACCTGCTCCACTTTTATTTGTTCTGAAATTAGTTTCCTAACTCCATCCCTATTTCCTAAAGGAAAATAAAGAGGTTACAGAATGGAAATAGAGGAGGCAGCATCTGAAAAATACTCTTAAATACTATTACTGGGTAAGACTAATATTAAATGTTATGTCCCCCTCAAAAAAAAAAAAAATAGATGAATGTGTGCAGGGGGAAGGGAAAGGTCTGAATCACAGAAAAGGCAAGGTTTTTTATTGCCTGCTTGCACAGTGCTGAGCAATAAAACATACTACTTGACAAATAATGCAAATGCTTCCTATAATCTTATATGCACGTATGTGCAGCATTTTTAGGTTTCTATGTAAACAGAACAATTTGTGGTCACATCTCAAAAAGAACTTACTGCAGTGTATGTGTGAATACATAGACATATGCATGAAGCACAATGCATAAGGAAATCAAATCCATTCATTGTAAGAATTTGGGAAGTAACTCCACTGCCACAGCCACACGGGCAAAGATCTATAGCCTCTCTGAGCCTCTGTGGCTCCAGGGTCAAAGAGGTGCACAGTAAGGGAGGTAGTTACCACACTGAGAGTTTGGATGCTTTCACTTTGAGACTCAGACTTTACAAAATACAGAGTGGATCCATGGCTTAAAACTTTAAAAGCTCATCTGAACAGAAGACGACTCCCATGCAAAAAAAAGATCCAACTAAATCAGAGAAAGCCTGAGATAACACAGAATCTTGAGGAAGGGAAAGAAACTAGAAGCAGAAGAAGATTTCAGATTATAAACGCTGCCTTTATCCCTGAAGAAGTCGCTTTGCTTCTCAACACCTTCCCATACAATGGGTAGCTGATCTAGCTATCTGGAGTGGATTAATACTGCAGTAGCTAATCTGTGGTAGCTGCCCAAGTGCACACTTTTACCTCAGTTTCAGGATCACATCTACAATGAGGTAGGTGCAAGCACACAAAAAAAGCTGCCACAGAGCAGTTAATGCACAGCAAATCTGTGGCATAGCTTACCACACAGTGATTCCTCTCTGTTGACATACTCCATAGCTAGCTGAAATAGATGCAAGAACTGAAAATATAAAAGGGTGCTTGCTTATATAGCCAACTTACAAAATTGTCTTGCTCGTGGTATGTTTTGGGTTTCCAGGGTATCTCTCTGCCTACAGAACTGCAGTCATTCTGTGAGGCAGAGCCATGTAGATATCGCAGAGGACACAGATGTTTTCATCTCCTCAGCTGAGACCTTTTTATGTTTTTTTCCTCTATTTTAATGTAAAATACAAACATTTTAGATTGAAAGGCCATGGAAAAGTCAAATTAAAAAAAATCACCAGTTTAGTTTTATTGTCCAAAGGAGGGAAATACAGCAACTAAACAAATGACAGATAGAAAACAGTGGGAATTAGCTTTTTTAAAAAAAAGCTTTCTAGTTTTAGTTATCTATCTTTTGTTTATTTCAGTAGTTCATTCTGTGTCTGAAATGCCTGTCTTGTGTGAATAAAACCTTCACCTTGGGGATCTGCTACTACAGATTTTTTGCATAGTGAGTGGGACTTTCAAAACACTTGAACATTAATCCAGTTCTGTTTCCCCCTGATGCCAGGAAGTGGCATTTTATCAACAATGGCAATAAAAAGAAAATAATGCTGATCTATAGTGCTTCTAAAAATCACCTTTCTACACATAATTTTCCTCTTCTGACAGTTGGCACCTGTGAATATACACATACCAAACATCCCGAGGTGCTTAGGAATTTGAGACACAAAAGTAACATTTGTGGTTCAGGTCCATGTTGAAAATGCATTTCAAGGATTAAAAACCATAGGAATTGTACATAAACCAAAAATAAATAAAGAGATTTTGTTCAGAACTACAGAAAGTTCTGTGTGAAAAAGAATTGTGAAAAGCTAAAATAGCGATAGTCTGATTCGAGACAGACTAGTTAAGGTTAATAGGATAAAATGAAACCAGAAGACATTCAGTCTGAATGAAGGCAAACTTTCCCTCACTGAAATTTGTAAGCTAGCTTCTTTTTACAAGAGGGAGTAAAACAAACACAGTTCTGTCCTGTTTGACAGTTGCATCCAAAGAGAGTAGCACAATATTTATTATCTGTAGTTACAATTCTGCATCACCAAACAACCCACTGCGGTCTGCAGGAGCCTCAGAGTTGCTTTAAACTGTGCCAGCTGCTTGCAGAGGAGATATGGTGCTCAGCAGCACAAAATAAAGAAATATTATGAATGATGGCAAATTCCTTATTTTATATCTAAGGAAGTTGGTACAGAAAAGCTGTCCAGCAGTCTAATCTAGATCCCCGGTATACAGGTTTTTTCTGCTCCCAGTAATGAGCAGGGCATTTGGTCCTGTCAGACTTGCATGGATGGTCTGGTACTGGGGTACTATGATTTTTATTTGCTGCATTCCTGTGCCTGACACAGCGGAAGAGAGGCAAGGGACAGGACAAAGCTGTTTCCAGGCTTATGCCTGAGAAGAGGAACTCAGCTTTGTTGCAGTGTGCTCTTGCCCCAGTCCCCCACAGCTCTGTTTGCACAGGCAGCATCCTGAGGGGATGGTTTCTTCTCGTTGTAAGCTCTCATTATGCTGCCTGAGCAGCGCTGGGGGCCATGGTATGACAGCCAGTTGCACTTGTCATCAACAACGATGCAGGACGAGGAAAAGCCCCTGCCACTCTGACCGCATGGGTCAAGGGCAGCAGAGATCCAGCCCTACAAGCCTGACATGCTGTTCTGTGTATTAGCAGCGGCTGTGGATCCGCAGCAGCAACCAAGCCAGGACACAGAGCTGGGGCTTTTTTGACAATGTGTCCTTCTGATACAAGCTCTGCATTGGAATAGGGCACCTCTGAGGCAAAGGGGACGAGCTGGAAACACATCACACCTCTCGCATTGGAGAGCTAAGCCCGGGAATGAGAGCAGGGAAAAGCAGGAAGCAATTCTGGACACCCCAAAGGAAAAACCTGAGCGCCTCGGTGTCCGGTGAGCCACGGTCAGCAGCACAGAGAATTGGGACATGCTGTTAGGAGGCAGGATAAGGAAAAAAGGCCAGAAAGATATTTGCTGATATTGCAAGCATTTCCTGGGCATATGTGTGTGTGTTCGCCTCTCTGCTGTGAGGAGAGCAGCCACTGCCCCGTCTCTCTCCTTCCCTCTGATCATGCAATATTCATCAGCTTCCTTTCCCCTTCTGCCTGTGGGGATGTTGGGTTCCAACAGCAGCAGTGCAATCGCACGCTCCTCCAGCACCAACGCCTGCTGAGCACTCACTCAGTAGCATACAGAAGGGAGGCAAAAACTGAGGGGATTTGGAAAACCCCAGACTTCGAGGGCATCCTTCATTTGAAGGACACAATATCATCTTCTGCACTGGGACTCCTGGAGCATATCTCCTCTGTGGCCTTATGCCAGGTTCATCACATGGGCTGCTTCCCTGATTTTACTCTGGCTGGGTGCAGACCACAGGCATGCTGCGTTGCACTGGGCAGTTCTGCCAGCACCCCCAGAATTGCTCAGGGTTTTCTTCAGCTACCTGAGACTGCAGGCAGCAGTGGTATGAAAGAGCATAGCTCTCAACTTATTTCCTCCACACCTTCTAGGAGAAAGGCAGGCAGAGATTTTCCTTGGGGCTGCCAACATGTACGCTTTACCCTCAAATTTACACACAGCAAAAACAGATGCATTTAGTTTTGCAATGGGACAAACCTGCTGAACTTTGCCTTTGCCTCGGGTTGCTGAAGTAAAGTAAAAGTGCTGTATTTTCATTGCTTTTCTTTTTGGCATACTCGTGTGTTATTACAATGAGGTTTAAAAATTCTTTCAAAAAGCTACTTTTGACTCCGTGTGTGTGTGTGCATGCGCGTGTAGACACACAAACTGAAACCTAGGGTTGCTCATCCTCTCCCATTTCCTCCTCCCCATGGCATCTGTTTTGCCTCTTACTAAGGCAGGAAGATATTAATTTTTTGCTCTGCTAGACAGAAGATTAGAAGTATTAAGATGTACGCAGCATAACAGTGTTTATTTAGTTTGGGTTTTTTTACCTGAAGGCCAAAGAAAACTTAATTTAATTGGTAGGAAGATAAAATAAGGCTGCATTTACAAACAGGTTATCTTTCTACTGTCAACTTATCTCACCTGCTCTGTCAATTGGTTGAATTTAATTGTTCCAGGCCTCCTAGTTTTATAAAGCTGTTCTTTCTTCTTGTTCCCAATAACCCTGCCTCTGCGTAATATATTCTTTTTGCAGGTGACCGTGGGTCTGTGGGAAAGCCTTGAAGTAGTGCACGATTAAAAAAAGACATGTTAAGCAAAGCTAGAGAAGCCCAGGGCCAAATACTTCAATGTACTGTACTAATATATTACTTAAAACTTATACCAGACACTTCATCTGGAGCAATCATGTCTTGAGACTGGTTATTTTTCCAAAAGCTGCATACAATTTTAAATGATTGAGGGGAGAGGTGATGGGATTTAAGATGGCCTATTTTTGAACATGGCTATATGAGATGGACCACCATGGTCCATTCTCGCCCTAATTCTGTGATGCTGTGGATAGAGAAGTGTAGGCATGACGCAAGCAGTTAGTCCTCCAGCAAAAAACCCACTCTGGCATGACTAAGAGACAGAAATGCCAAAAACTCTTTTTAGTCTGAATTCCCTTGAGTATTTGATACAGCCTGCTCAGTGGATTGAATTCTGTCTCCTGTGCCTGTAGCAGAGTCATGGCAGTACAGATCTGAGCGTGCAGTTTCACGGGTAGGTTTTGCAGCCTGGCCTGACCTCTGTGTTGCAGCAGTTACAAGCTAGCAGTATGTGAGCCGGCAAATGCGTGTCTAATTCAGGTACAGCTGCAGAAGCAACAGCCATATCTTGATTAAAATTAGATTAGCCTACCCTACACTAGGTAGGCTTCAGCCAACCCACATATGTTTCAGATACTGTTTCCTCAGTCTCTCTTTAAGCCAGCACCACCACCATTATCAGGTTTGTCAGCACTTTTCAAAGATTTTTCTACATTTTTAATGACACCATCCAAGGGGAGATGCAGCCTGGGCTGGCAAATTACTTATTCAAGTTTTCAGATGAAATAAAATAACTCATCAAAAGACTTTTTAAGGCCTGGGATGGGCTCATACATACTAGTAAGCCAAACTCATACTTTTGAACTGTATTTTGAATGTACTACAGTCACAACACAGGACAGAATAGCAGCACACTGGGACTTTCTATCTGCTCTCCTCCCTGTACTTTTATTTTCAAATAAACATATCAGCCTGCTTCTCAAATCTTGTTTGAGGCACTGGAATACCTCCATGATTACACAAGCAATTACATCTTAGGTCGAGTCTAACATTAGAGGCTGATTTCACCATCCTGTGCTCCTGATCAATACTGTCCCATACTCAAAGCTTGAAGCTTGAGCAGTTTTTGTGCTCCTTTCCTTCTTCTATTGCTCCATCACTACAACAAAGACAACAGATGTTTACTAACAGGGTCTTACCTCACAGTGAAGAGTGAAGGCAATATTCAACATTTAAATGGGATTGGTGGCTGAGAGAGGCATGAAAGCTGAAAGAAATCCAGCGTGTTAGTGAATGTCAAATGTGATTGATAGAGCCTGAACTAGTCAAAGCAATTCTTAAGAGTTCAGCAGTACTCTGCTTATGAGCATGCAATATCTTGATCTCCGTCTCTCAAACTGAAATGAAGATGTATGCTCCATGCCTTTATGATCCACTTGACTCACCTTACCTGGGATTATTCACCAGAAGGAATGTACCTGGAATCTGCTGTGACACTTGAATTGCTCTTTGTCTTCCTTCCCTCTTTTTCCTTCTCTTCATAATTTGAGTTAGCCTAAATGAGATCAGAGGAGTCCTGCCTGGATTCCCCTGGTGATTCAGCCATGTCGCAAGCACAGTGCCGAGACCAGTGACTCAGCAGGAAATGAAAAGGAAAAATTCACCCATCTTTTTTCTTACCATCCCTGTCTCCTAATCTTCCTTTGCCGATGAAGAAGCTACAGCTCCCTCAAAAAATCCATTAAATGGCAGAGTTGTTCTCCCCATTGTCAAAAAGAAGATTAAATCCAACTCAGAGGTAAACAGGGGTGAAAAGAGGAAGCATAGAAGTAAATACATCCCTCCAAAACATAGCTACATTTATCAAGCAACTTCAGATTCGCTGTAACGAAGTTGCAATGTATCACTGAAAGAGAAAACCCGACAATTCATTTCCATCCTGGAGACGGAAAAGACTTCAGAACATCATACTACAGAGGTACAGAAGCCAATCCTTTCCCTTTGCCAACACCATTTTAGATAAACACCTTTCTCAACTGGTCAAACACCACCCTAAACACAGTTAGAGCATCTGCTTCCACTGTAGCAAGAGGAGTCTAGCCCTAATCATAATGAGGTGTGTGCAGAGAGAAAGAGGGAGAAGTCTCAAGCTGTCACTCAAGCACAAGAAGTCTCAAGCACAGTCTCAAGCTGTGGGAATGCTCACTTATCACTAATGGGGGGCATAGGCACTCCTCATGCCTCCTTCTACCTTTGTAATTTTATGCCTCATCTATACCAGTTGTCCAGGCTGCTCTAGAGCCCCATTCCTCTGGTGGTTAGTCACACTCCTCTAATTTTCTGCCTATTTTTATTCATGGCTAGTTTATACCCATTTGCTCTTGTGCCAACATTGTCTTTTAGCTTAAATAGCACTTCTCCCTCCTTGACGTTTATCCCTTTAACATGTTTATAGAGAATAATCGTATCCTTTCTCAGCCTTTTTTTTGTTAGACAGGTAGAACACTTTTGTAGTCTCCACACATATGACAGGCTCTCCACTCTCCTGGACACCCCACAGCCTTCTTCAGCATCCATTCCTGCTAGAGATCAGCTAGCCATGTGACTGACTGGTGCTGAAGAGGATGTTCCAGATAATGCCTCAGGAAAGCCTCACACAGTGACATTAAAAATTCCCTGTCTCAGAAATTCTTCTCATCCGAAGATTGCATTTGCTTGTTTCTCACCTGCATCCCAGAGGTGGCTCACGGTAGTACTAGCTGATCACAGGATGACTAATACCTTGGTCCATTTCCCCTTCTGTCATTTCCAATTTATGAATTTATTTATTCTGGCACATAGCAGAAATTCTCATGTTAATCCCAGGAATGTAACCTTTCACTCTACACTATCTAATTTCATCCTGTTTCTATTATCCTCAAGGTCACCCAATGCTTCCTTCACAATATCTCTTTTGTCTTCAAAGTCCCTCAGTTTTGTTTCACCAGCTAATTTCATCAGCACACTTCCTTGCAGTTTTATTCCTAATCCCTGTTTTCTCCAGCCTTTGGTGACAATTTCCCATGTGGTCTCACCTTCCTGAAGTCCAAAATAAATGAGATTTGACAGGGTTTTTTTTTTCCTCTCTAGAAAGGTGGTCCTCTACCCCAAGAAAAGTACCTGCTTAGTTTGTAATGGTTCCACTTTGGCAACCATGGACAGCAGTCAGCCCACTTACCTCCCTGCCTGTAATTATTTTTACCTTCACAACTTCCTCTGGTTCTTTTAAAAATGGGCCTACACAGATACAGACATCTGCACACTATTAAAAAGGAGAATAATTTTAAAAGCACCAAATAATGGAAAACAGACCAAAAAAAAAAATTTTCAAGCTGAATCAGGGTATTTTTCTCTCTCTCTTTTTTTTTTTGTTATTGTTTTAACCCACTTCCCCACCCCCTCAAAACTGAGAAATTCTTATTGTGATTCAATCCAGATGAATAATTTCCCATTCCTCTCTAAATTATACTACACATTGTTAGCCTGACACTGCTGTAAAACCTTAGGAGTTTCACAAAGGGGCCCTCGAGCGGATACACATTGCTTATCACGAGGGCTGCTGGAGAGGGCCAGGTTTGAGGGGTGGGCATTGTCGGTTAGGAAAGGGCAGAGGGGGGGTGGGTTATCTGCATACAGCAGGTATTTCCGTCTCCTTTGAAACAGTGGGAATCCACATGCTTCATATGAGCCAGGAACGTGTTCTCACAAATAATGACGTGCATTAATAATGTTGTCAACCCCCAAGTGCTGGTGGCCTCTTTCCAGGTGCTAGTGGCTGAATTCAAAAGGGCTGATTCACATAAGTCCTGGAAAATAAAAATAAAAATCAAGAGGCTTATCGAAAGCTTTACCAACCCTTTTCAGCAACCTCATTAAGCTAGCCAAAGGAAAATGTTTAAAATCCTAGCCACCACTGGAGACATGTAAAATCAGCTGGACAATACAGGTGAATAAGATACAAAGACCAAGCGTGTGTAGCCTGGTAGGGATCAATAGGACAAAACAGCTTAGTCCTAAAACTAGTGTTCCTGTACATTAATTAATTAAACAAACCCTGAATTCCAGGCAAGATCAGTGTGCATCACCCACTGGTGAACGCCCACTTCACGTGTGAGGCTATGCTCTCCTGGGCAATGAGGACTGCAAGGTAAACCTGCAGTGTAGCATCTGCCCTCTCGCATGTCCTACCAGCACAACCTCTCCCCACACTGTCATTCCAAGGATCCTAAGGCACTCCGCACCAGAAGAAGTGACTGATGAAAAATGATCCTGCTCACCTGCAAACAGCACCTATTTCTGCTTGATTTTATCCTGTTTTTCCTTGGACCGTGTGATCATGCTCTCTGTATATGAGTCTCTCATAATAGCCATTGAGTCAATTGGTCAGTTTCAACACAGTTTGGCAGAGGAGCACAAATCTCAGAGATATTAAGCTCTGAACAGCTTTGTGCAAAAAAGCCAGACAGGTAGAGGAGGGCCTTTTAATGTCTTTATGGACAAAACAGCTGTCGTGCGGTGTGCTTGCCACTTAAACAATGGAAGACCTACATGAGGGCTCAGTCTTGAGACACAAATCTGCAGGAGACTAAGATTCTTTGGTTTCACAGAACTAAGGTTTACATTAGACATTCAGGTCTCATCTGTCCTGGAAAGCTGAAGAAGTGGTTGAATTACATTTTTATATGAGACAATAAAGCAAAATTCAAATTATGGCAATAAAGAAATAATTTTTGGGCAGGGGTGAGACTCTGAATGAACCCTAAGTCATTACTTCTGCCCTTTTATACCCATCTATAGGTATAGTTCTATGTTGGATGCTATAGGACAGGGAGGACAGGAACTACATGATAACCATTAAATTTTTTTTTCACAAGCCCTCATATAAAAGATGCATTGGGTTGCCTCGGATTTTGCTGTCAAGGTACTGGATGGGAAAGTGCTGAAGAAATTGCCTTAGTTTGGTGTCCAGACTATAGTCTTCATGACACAGACATTTCTCTTGACCTGAAGTAAAGCCTATTCTTACCTCTCAGCTTCAGCCTGTTTCTATCCCACACACAGCCAGAAGGGGCTTGAGAGACCCTACTGTTGAAAGAAAGAAATGTCCTTGTACCCATGCTCTGAGCTACATGGCTAACTTCTGGAATCCAATGAAAACAATGAGTCTTGATTTACATAAACTCTGCCCTGTGTTCTGCTGGTTCTTCTCAGCTTCACAAAAACGTCTTGCATTTTCTACCTGTCCTTTTTCCTAAACAAGTATTGACAAAATCACATTTGATTTCAGGATCCAGTTAACATCTTGGTAAAAGGAAAACCTTTCTTAAAGAATTCACACCGGTATCCTGCAACGTTTACAGTAAACATCCTTGAGGTTTTTCTCTACTGAAATGGGGCAATACTAACCAGAACACCCCTGACATTTCTAAATATTTGCTCACAGTAGCATATACATTGCTTTAATGCTGAAAAAACCAGAACAGCCCCTTAAGGCAGGCTCATTTCTATTTGCATACAAGTAATAGTCCAGTTTGACTAAGCTACACAGCTTTCCAGCACTTTTACATTAGTGTGACTGCATCTACACTAAGGGTGGCTGATAAAACAGCATAAAATCACTTTTCTAAATGAACAATTAGAAATGGACACAAAATTTGCATAGAGATAGCAAGCTAGGGAGAGATGAAACACTTCTCCCCTTTGGGTTGTCTTTGTACAGCAAGAAAATGAAAATTACTGTTAATGCTTGTACAAATCTATAGGCATACGAAGTGGTATAAAAGTATTATGAAAAAATCAGGTATCAGTGTTAATATTATGGCACATACATTAAAACAAATAAACCAACATTGTGGTTTCAGGTGTAGTGTAAAGCAAGAGGGATGTCACAAGAGCCAAAGTAGAGACACACTCAGTGGAGTGAAATTGGATTCTGTCTCTACCCTGAAAATTTCCTTCCTTATTCAACGCGATTGTTTCTGCCTCTCATTTGCATAAGCATTTTGCTCATTAACATGCTGTAAAAGGAAAAATGAGCTGGGGGTGGGTAGAAGGAATGGTACACTGATAGAATAAAAACTGTTTTAAACCAGGGAAGCAAGAAGGTCACATCAACCCCAGGACGATAAGAGCTGAGGTCAGTGAAAGCCATGGTACCTCACTGTCACAATCACTCAGAAAAAAGAGATGGAGCTGACGCTTATTCCTCACTCTTCTATATACATGACTATCTCCCCTCTCCAGTTCTCCTTCCCTTTCCTGCTCCCTCCCACCACTGTCTCTCCGTGCTGCTGCCTCTTTTAAGCCAGAGCTGTTTGGGCCAATTCTGCTCTCATCCCAGCTGGTTTCCATGCACCGAGTCCATTTTCATCTCTCCCAGCAGAAAAAGAACCAGCCTTCCAGGTTTATTGGTAACTGCCCTTGAGGGACAAACCCGCAGCTGGTGTAGAGTGAAGCTGAGGATCCACCCCCAAAATAGCCCCCATGGGGGCACAGAAGAGGCAGTTCAGTCTGGAACAGCCGCTCTGCTGTAGTACGTGTTAAGATTTGCTCTGGATTTGTAACAGTCATGGCAAGCGCGCCCAAGGGGGTGGAAGACAACAGAAGCTTCTGCCTGATGCTGCAGGCAGGACACATGGACAGCTCACACTCTCAGCCAGTGGATATTGGCTCATGTCACAGGCTTGAGACAACATCTGGCTTCCTCACTCTTGCTCCTTCCCACTGGCTCTCTCCTATTACAAGGGCAGTTTGCTGCTAGCATGGCTTCAGCCCAGGAAATAACTCCATTTTCAGGGGTAGCCAGACTCAGACTAAACAGCAAGGAAGCAATAGAAGGAAGGAAAAAAAAAGAATAGGAATAAACACAGAAGTGGGATGAAGCACTACATAGCACCATGGATAACGAGGCTGAAAGGGACATCACAGGATCACAGTCCTTTCTGATGTCCTAACCATTCTCACCATACTTGTCTAACCACGTTCCAACACCAGTGGTGGAGACTGCTCCCTCCCTACATGATCTGCTCCAAGGAGCCTCTGCCCTTACCACTGGAGAATTTATCCCAGTGAGTCTTTCTCGTAATAACAATTTGCTAATTTTTGTCCTTATCAATAGGACAAGGAGAAGATGGTTGCCTTTGGTTTTGCAGCAGCTTTCAGCATTTTGGAGGCTATTTTCACCAGTGTTCATTGGCACACGTTAAAGGAACAAGATTGCTAACTATAGTGTAGGCAGGACCCAAACATAATTGATCATGTAAGTGCAACTGACAGCATCTACTTGAGACAGGAACACACATTCATGTATTGTTTATATTAGACTATGGAAAAAAGTGAATACCATTTGTTAACTAGCACATAACAAGAAACAACCTATAAGCGCGTGCTTTTTTGCATACTTTTGCAGTGTAAATCATGCAAATGGTGGAAGTATTGATGGAGAGCTAAACCAGGGAGCCTAAAACTCCTGTGCTCTCTATCCTCTGCCTTTCTTCCACCTTTTGTGTCCATTATTCTGCTGCTGGAACTCATCAGGTAACAGGTCAGGTGAAGGTTCTTTACCTGATATCTCAGCAGTCTTTCAGTAGTCAGTACAGGAATGAAAACTGATCCCACTCCAACCACCATCAGTGTCCACAGAAGCAACATCTCCTAGAGTCCAGCAAAAGCGTCCAATACAGGGTGACTTCCAAACTGCATGAATAAAGGCTTCCTGTCACACTCAGAAACATACCATTTCAATTTATGAGTTTGGAAAGAATCAAAGGAACATGGCTCCCATCTTCATGAGTGACACTATTAGCCTAAACACAGCAGCGACTGTTCCCACCTCTATGAACTTTACATGCTAGAGCAAAACATAATTGGTTCATTGATCAGTATGATCTAGACACTTTCCCAACCTTGCAGCTTAGAGCTCAGTCTGCAGAGAAATGGTGATTTGGCCTTTGGCTACTTAGCATAGCTAGTCCACACCAGGTATGAAATGATGGAAGAGTCTCCACCTACAGCAGCATTGGTTTAACTACACTCCATTGTAGGTGTGACTACATCATTATTGCATCACTGAAGGTATAATAACAGGACAGGCAGACATGCCTACATTAGCTTTCAATGAACAATTGAAGCCAGTGCAACATGGAACTCATTGAGAGCCAAATACTCCCCCAAATACCCAAGTGTTTAGAAGGCACCACTGAAGGCTATGCTGTACCATGGCTGTTGGTACCAAAGACAGTTTGATAATGATCAGAGCTAACCATGCAGCTATTAGACCTCTGTGGAGGCACAGTAACCCTCCAACTTTCAGGTAAACTGATGCAAGTTCTCATGGCCTTCGGAACTGACGCCCGCATCACTTAATTCAGCAGAACTCCACTGCTTTCAATTGAGTTACGTTATTTGCTGGACAAACACGGCCTGTGCTGGAGAACCAAAGCCAGATATTTATTGAACAATATGAAGGAAGAGTATCATCCTACAGTAGACAGAGAATTACTTCATTTCTATAGGCCACATTATTATGCAAATAATCATCTTTGCTGTCATAAAACTTGATAGATCAGGACATAAAATTTAGGAGGTGATGAGCTTTGCATGCTATTCTCTGTAAGTGCAGGTGTAGCTAGTGTGCCTGTGGTTTGTCAAGGCCATAGAAACTGTGTTCCTCATACCTCCACAAGAGATTTTCAGTACCGCCCTGCAGCTCTGCTTCCTAGGCACTGTCTCTTTGTTTTGTTTTGCAAAGGGTCAGCGGCACACTATGCTCACAACAGCAGCCTTCAGGCAGCCCATCACCACAGCGCTGCTGACTTTTCAGTGCAGAGTGCTTTAAAGCTAAGAAAGTATTTTTATGGGGTGTTAATAGTCCCTCACAGTTGACTTCCCCAGTGACCCAGGCAAGGTGTAGCAAATGAACTGAGTTGTTTTACTAGACACCACCAATTGTGATAGAGACAGTGTCTAAATCTTCAGAAGTGTTCGATTGGAAAGAAATCTTATTTGGCATGTAGTCAATAGCCCAGTGAAAGAATAAAGCGTTGTCCAGCAACATCCCCAGAGGTATCTGGCACATGTAACAGAGGCTGGGGATAATAAGAAAAATCCCCAACTTGGATTTCCAGAATGCTAATCAGATTTACATTTCACTGGAGGAAAACAATACTTTCTGGTTTTGTCTATTTCTGAAGGCTGTTGAGACATCCAGAATCTGTCAACTGGCCACAACAAATAAATTGAGAAGTGTGATGTTGCAAAGGAAGGATCCTACATTGGGCAGAAAAGCCACCATAAAAGGGATTAGACAAACTCTTCAGGTGGAGCTAAACAATATGGAGTATCTGTTCAGTGGGCTGAACAATGTCTGACACAGGTAGTCCATAAATTGTTGATCCCTGGAGGCTAGAAGCACTTCCCAAAGAAATAACTTCTCTAAACTTGCCAGTTTTTCATACGCTTCCTGGAAAAGCCTGGTACTGGCTACTGGCTTATTTATCTGTTTTTTCTATTTAAAGATATTTTATTTTAAGATGCCATGTTTCAAGTTGTTCCATTTCAGGTCCTCAGTTGTGCCTAAATGAATGATTGTTGTTCCTTGAAAAGAGGTTCCTCAACAATCTCTGTTTTATTGGTAGATTAGTTGTGGCTCAAAAATAATGGCATCACTCTCTGTGTGGCTTTCTCAAATACCTGGATCAAGTCACAACAACATACCCAGTGACATTCCCTGGGGGTAATAGCTTTAAAGTTTGCAGAGTTGGTACAAGCTTCCAAAGACCTTCGGACACATACACATAAACTCTTGCCTAGACCATATCTTTCATTTCCCCTTGCGTTCACTTCACTCTCAGGTTTGAGGCTGGCTGTCGCTGATGTGCATTGAAGATTTGCTCCAGATCTCTGATGTCTCCCAACCACAGCCCCGAGGAAAAGGCAACCAGGTGCCTACGAGAACAGGGAGCAGATTTCACAGAAAAACATTCCCAATAGGGCTTATAGGGAGCGCCATGCGGGCATTTTACTAACTGATGGACTGGCAGTGCTACAATTCTCCGAGGTATAAAAAAAATCACCGTGAAAGGTTGAACGGAAAGAGGTGGGCCATCTACCAGCCACAACAGAGCTCTGTGCACAGGAGTTGTAAAGAAAGGTTGGAGCAGCTGGAGTGCAATCCCAGCAGGAGGGCAGGCAGTGAAATAATGCATGAAGGGGAAGACTGCTTTGCCCTATCCCTGAACATGGTGTGGCATCCTTTAAGTCTAAGGGTTAAAAATACAGGCATGGCTGCAATTGTGTACTTCCTGAGCAGTGATCAATGGAAGCAAGAGTGAAGGTGTTTGAGGCAATTTCCTGGTGTCCCTCAGGAGAGATTGAATTTAGGTTGGCTGGCTTGCCCCCCGCTGAGAAAAAATTATTCTTCACTTGGAATAATAATACTAATTATGATTAATGTGACTGCTTACATAATATCATTACCTTTCAGTCACCACCAAAAACCAAAACTTGTGATGCTGCACATGTTACGTACAGTGAAAATCCTCTTCCTATCTCCATGAGACAAGATGGGATAGGAGAAAACTTGCCATGACTCGTGATTTAAGAGAGTTAGTAGAGCCAATCATGGAAATCTCTTCCTCTGGTATCTCCCAGTGTAATTATCTATCTTCTCAGGTCTTTTGTCTGTTTGGCAGGGCAAACTCCAAGCCACACTGGATTGTTTTCAGCCTCACTGAGCCATCAAGTTGAAGGAAATGCATAAGGCTATGGCAAGCTTTCAGTTTATTTTAAACTTTTTTGTTACGCTACACCATGAAGTTGGCAGTGATGGGTTTAGTCTTAGCCTAATGTGAAGAGGACATAAGGTGGTACTGAAGATACAAATATCCACTATGAAGTCTAATAGAGTGGTTCACGTTTAGCTCTGTTATTCCTTCTTAGTAGAGGATACAGCCCCTTCAGCTGGGACATAGGAACTGGTCGTTGGTGACCCCCTGGTCCAAATCCTGCACAGGAAAAGCTTTGTTTAAGGTGCCTGACTTTGCAAAGAAACAGATAAGAAAAGCACACTAGCTCTGCTGCATAAACTCTGAATAACAGCTGAAAGCTGTTGTATCTCTAACCTTCCAGGGCAGATACATTAGTGGATCTTCTGCTTGTCTTTGAAACACCTGGACTTTCAGCTGAGTAGTTCTGAGTCTTGTTATGATATGGGTTTAGGAAAAAAAGTCTGTGGGAGCTTCCAATATTAACTGAAGCTGTTTGCTCACCAGCAGTCTATGATGTGCGTTACACATGACAGACAGCAGGGCCTGAAGACATAGAGCTATAAGAACCGGTAACAGTACAGACATTGAAAAAGCACGCAGACCCTGAAGAAGTTAAAAAAAAAAATCCCCATCGGTTCCATTTCTTTTTTCCCTGGGGAGGTCTTCTCCATTTTTAATTTGTGGTATGCTTTGTTGCTGGCCAGAGGGTGCCACAAGGCATCCAAGACACTAGTCTTTCTAATAAAATATTTCCTTCTGGATACAGAAAATGCCAGAAGTTCAAAAAAAGAGAGAAAGAGAGCAATCTCAAAATCAACTTGCAACTGATAAGAATAGAAAGGTCAAGTTCTTCTCAGCATAGCTGGTATTTGCTTTCATATTCACATCTCATTGCCTCGTATCAAGAATAAGAAGTGAAAAACTAGTCTCACGGATCAACAAGCGTCACCTGCCATGAAAGAAGGTTCTGGGATGGGAGTCCAAGTCTGTGAGCCAAGACAATTGGGTTGCCCAACCGCATCTGTCACCGACTTGTAAATCACCTTCTCTAGCAATGTCGTGAGTTTTCAAACTCTGAGACAGAGACAGCAATGCTTAGCAAGCTCATGAGGCTAATACTAGTTGCAGGAAGCCGAACCAAGGGCTTCAGGTGGCTCCAGTATCCAACTCCATGAAGCAATACACAGCCAAAACCTCAGTGGCCTTTTATAACCTTCTGGAAAGGTGGTCAACAAAAGAGACAGGAGGAGCAGCAAACTGGTCAGAGCACAGGTCTCTGCAGGTCTCAAGGAAGTGGGTGTGTGAGTTATCTGCTTAATTTTGCCTAAGGCTTCCAATTTCAAATGGAAATTATGGAGAGCAACTTTTCTGGAAATCTGATCCAGAGTGCCTCCAATTAGAGATGTACTGCCTCCACCCACCCGCAACCTCTAAATGAAAATGTCAGCCTTAATTCATGAACGGTTTTTAAATCCTTTGAAGGAAAGGACTTGAAAAGCAGCAGGTATTATCACAAGCGTTCAGGGCTGGTATCAGGCGCATGGCTATTTTATGAGCATGCGGTGCTCTCCCCCATCCTCCCACCCTGGAAAGTCATAATGTATCTCTGGGGCAGGTTGATATTTGCACTTTGTTGACACCCAATAAATAATAATCCAAATATTTGCACACATGGAATATTTTGTGACATTATAGAGCTGACAGACCCTGATTAGTCGGGTGCTGCTTTGTGCGCAGAGCTCCTATTGGTTTCAAAGTAAGTGCGGAGTTCAGAACAGCTGCAGAGTAAGACCTGTGACATTTATGTTTATGATATAGGAGAGACCTTATCATTTGCTGGTTCTGTAGTCACAAAGCCAGAATAGCTGATGAGGGGCCTTTGCCGGTATCTTCAGTATAATCACAATGTACACAACTGAGTTGTCTTGGCAAGTAGTCAGTGAGCTAAGGAAAACAAAGGGAGATTCGCAAGGGGTGCTGCAGGGCAGGAGGGAGGGCGCTGGCAGAGCCAGTGGGGCAGTCCCCAGCTGGGAGAGCTGCAGGGGCTGGGGGAGCACAGGGTCACTGGCGGCATTGGCATGCGGAGCCCTGTGCTGGCAGATACTGGGGGCTGCAAGGCAGGAAGGGGCGCTGGAAGAGCTGGGTGTGGGGCTCTGGACGGAAACAGCAGGACTGCTTTGTGGGGGGCACTGGCGCAGCCAGCGTAGAAGCTAACAGAGCTCGTATGCCATCTGCTGCTATGCTATTAACTGCTATTAGTCACTGAGCTTCATAAGCATGAAATTTCCTTAGTTGCTGAAAAGGAAGGAGAAAAGCCTGGAATGTGGCTTAACTTTGATTAAGCACCAACAAATTTGGGACAATTTAAACAAGAGGGATTTCAAACATCTCATTGAAGCATGCTGCAAAATTCCTTCCTTGCCTGGGGGAAGTACACACGCTGAGTACACCCCATTGTACTTCTCCTTCCACAGCACTTTTGTCAGCAAGATAAGGAGAAAGTATTTGCATGTGGTTAGGGAAGGAGCTATGGATTTGCTAAATGGATTTGTATCCTGTTCGGTTAGAGTGATATGGTTCAGCACATCCCAAAAAAGATGGAAGTAGACAGTAGTACAAATAGAAACAGCTTTCTCAATTATGCTAGTTAAGATAGATGTTGGTAGACTTATTAATCCTCATGCTTCAGGGCCTTTGCCGATCAGCAGCTTGGGTCAGGAAGAAACATCCTACA
Organism: Phalacrocorax carbo; assembly: GCF_963921805.1. Lineage (NCBI taxonomy): Eukaryota > Metazoa > Chordata > Aves > Suliformes > Phalacrocoracidae > Phalacrocorax > Phalacrocorax carbo. Next base: position 89,806,453 of record NC_087513.1, on the reverse strand, counting down.
CCTTGTCATGGTGTAATGCCACACAATTGGAATTGATGTCTCCTTCTCAGCCACTAGCTTTGGCTATTTACTGGGATAGGACATGGGGCCTCTTGTGACCACACAAGAGAAGGTTTAGCTCCCAGAACTGCTGTGGGGATACAAAGGCTACCTTAACATATAGAAAGATTAACGCAAAATGGGACTGTTGATTTTCTTCTCATGGGCACTCACCCTTGTAGCCAGACTTGCGCTCTTCCAGTTGACCTGGGACGGAGACAGAAGGTGGGAGCAGAGGCAACCTAATGTGACTGTCACCCAGTGACAAAACAGTGACGCAGCTCAATTTAAACAGCAGGCTGGAGAACTAATGTATTTGCAGATAAAGGCTGAAGGCACTGCTTTGAGAAAATTATAATCTCCTTCCTCAGACAGAGGGAGAAGTGAAATGCATCTGCCAGATTATTAGCTGTGAACGATTTGCTCAATCTTACTGAGAACACAATATATTTAGCAAGGTTTTGACACTACATGGGACCAGTCAGCATCCAGCAGTCCTATGCAAGTAGCAGGCTAGAATTCGGTGACAGCCACACCAGCCCACCCGGGTGCCAAGCAGAAAAAAAGAGATCATTTTGTGCACATGGTAGTCATAGTGTATGGTTGGTCTATGCAGTAAATCTGATCCTGGGGCTATTAGGACCGGATCAAAGGCTCTGCAGCCATGTCAGGTGAACTGCTGAGCTGGTATAAGTTCACTCTGTTGGAACAAATTTGTTCAAAACATTTTAACAAGGTAAATTTTTGCTCAGCCAGTACTCACCAGTCCTGTTCCATAAGAGACTCTGTGCTTCCCAGCAGCTCCTTACATTTCTCTTGCCTGCACGATTCAGGATTGGGCTCCCCTTTCCTGGCAGGCAGGCACCCGTGGTTTTCTGCACAGGGAGAGGCGCTAGGAATTCAGGCTTTCCCAACGAACCACATCCTAGCAGAAGCACTAAAGGAAGCTGTTGTCTCTTCACGACCATACATTACAACCATTGTTAGTCAGTCATTGTAAAGTGCTCTTGGAGCAGTGGCAGATGTCCTATTACACTGAGAGAAGTAAGACACCTGGGTTCGTTACCACCTAATTAGGTTCTCCATGTGATTAACTACTTGTGCTGCAGACAAAGAAGCAAACTACCCAAATGAATGCCAACAGAAGACGAGCTGGCATGGCAGCAGCAGGCACCTGACAGGCACACGCAGATCTGTAACTCATCTGGCTTCCTGATGGAGAGTGAAGGATTTTAGTAAAAGTTGTAAAACTGTAATCAGAAATTCTGATAGCATACGTTTCATCTCAGTCACAGTTAGGCCCTTTGTGACCCCCATAAACCCTTGTCATCTCACATACAGAATCCATCTTGATACCTACCTCTGGCCCATCTGACCTACCCAAACCTTTATGCCTCCTCTGCAGAGCCCTCAGCATCTTCCAGACACCTCAGCATCTCCTCCTCAGAGCCACCTTCACCTTCCCAGCAGGGGACACTTCTCTGTATCTTTCTGTACTCCTCTCCTCAAAGCCTATGCTGTCCCTCTGCATAAGACCATTTTTGTATCTTTGTCCTCTAAAAAAAGCTTCTGTTGGGGAAGCCCTTTCGGCTAGCCCTGAGATTTGGCTGTCTTTCTCTTTCCCCCATTGCCTAAACTGAGCAAGGTAACAAAGCAAGTCTGCAAAACCATCTCTCTTTGCTAAGAGCTTCCCAGTCTGCTAGAGCTGAGGCTGCAGTATTCCTGTGCAAGCCTGAAGGCAGCAGGCTGGATTTCCTCTTGAGTGCCTGATCCAGCCCAAACACAGATCCACATTCAAACTGTCTGAAGCCTCCAATCAATCAGTGAATTGTGCTGAATGCCCTTAGGAAAAAAAGATCTTTGATGAGGCTTTGCTGCTAGCAACCAATCCAAATCCATTAGCTTTCACATCTGGAGTTCCAACGAACAATAAAAATGAGCTTGATGGCCTCAATCTTGTCCTCATTTTTCAGCATCACAATAACCTGGCTCCACTAAACACAATTCAGCATGATTGCCTGACTGCTCAGACTTTGGGGATACCCAGAACCACTATAACTGCCAGAGAAGAGGGTCAGGACAGAGGGTGCTTTGGCAAAACTCTGTGTGTGTGTGCCCATATGCATATTAGGGAAAGATAAGAAGAACTGGAATTGGAGAGGACGCTGCAGGGTAGGATCAAGGGTATTGGCAGAGCTTTATGGTATAAATCCACTTAGTATTTTCTCAGTTATACATGAGTATCTGTGCAGCACTAGTGCTTTTACAATGTGGCCACCTCTTGTCCAATTTCCACCACTTTGAAGCTGTTACTCCGCCCTTGTGGACACCCCTGCTGTCCCCTCATCAGCCCACCCAAGCCCGCATCCCCACCCCTAGGCAACGGAGGGCCTTGTCTTTCAACTGGGCTGTGAGGAAGGAGGGCTGGCTTTGCCTCCCAGGACGCCGAAGGGACGACCCAGCTGATTCCAGGTGATCTGAAATGCAAAGAGGTGTCAGCGTGGAGCAGGCAGAGGCTGGGATAATTGCATGATTTGTGCTCATGATGAAAGCTGTTCTGATGCCAGTTTGGGCTGCACGTGCTTGGACTAGTCCCAGTGCTGCAAAGAGCCCAGCATGGCCCCACAGCTGTCAAGCCAGTTGCCTGGCAGGTAGGCAGAGCCCATGATCTGGAGTACCAGCTTTCAGATGCTTCCCTTGATTTCTCCAGGAGCTTCCAAAGTTATTCTAGTTTACTTTTTTTTTAGTTGCATTTCTGAGGTGATGTTGGTGCCAAAATGAGGCGGAGCACCTGATGGCAACTGTTGCGTGAGGGACTTTTGGTCCATCCACTGTTGCATGAGCAACCAGCCCCAACCCAGGATTTACCTGGTTTAGTTCAGCCTTATTTCCAATTACCTGGCCCCACACACATACCCTCCGAGAGCCCTCTTCCTCTTATGTGAAAGGCAGTTGGTAGTGGCAGTGGCTTTTCTCTTCCCGTCTTTTCTTTCACTCCAAAGCCCTGGTCCAGGCTCCCTAACCCCACTTTTTTCTCCTCGCCTTTCACAAAGAAGGAGCCTTGCTGAGACCTCTCTGCGAAACCATCAACAGCATCTGCTAATGGGCAGCCTAATAGCCATTTAATGGGCCTGGTAAAACTAGTAGATTTGTAAAGAAAATATAAGTGACAATAGCCAAAGAGGAGTGCTCAAAAGCAGGCAAAACTTGCAGGGCCTTTCCCACTTGGATTCAAGTAGCTGAAGCAGTGCCTGCAGCCAGGCAGGAGCTTCGCTGGCTTTCCAAAGCCGCCACACGTTCCTGGTAAGGATGCTTCATCAGAGAGTGACACTGTCTGCCTGGCCTGCAAGGTCGTATGAAGGATCCCCAGGTGGCTTGTACATAACTCTGCCAGGTGCTGCCATCTCTGGGGTGGAGCAGACCTGGCAGGCAGGAGGTCAGCATCCCCCAGGCTGAGAAGCAGGTCACCGCTGGAGTCACTGCTTTTAATATACTCACAGTGCAGAGAAAGGCCTGTTAAGGCCTCATCCCACAGACTCCTCTTCCCCAAACATGGCACAGTCAGAAGCAGCTGGATTTGTTTGATCCTGCCAGAATTTATACCTAAATCTTTTAATACTTATTTTCCTTATGTGTTGCCAAAAGTTTTATGAGACACACTAACCCCTGCTCAAGAAACAGACAATATATTTTGAAGGATATTGTATCTAGCTGACATATCATATAAATTCCTTTTGCCACCCTCCTGTCCACTTCTAGTTATACAGCCTCTGTGGAGTGAACACCAGTCCATATCTCTCTAGGGCTCCTCTAAAGGCCCTTATCACTCTGCACATGTGCTGCCTGTGCAGGATGCCCATGCCTGGAAATAAAAGTTGAGCTGAAATGAATCAGGTTATTGTCAGATGATCTTGCTGTTTTGGTGTCAGTGTTGGTGGCACCACCAGGATAGGATATGCGTGATCTTGACAGACTTTTCCACACCTCTGGAAGATGTGTGGGGTCAGTGAGGGAACCACATGGTCAGCTTGAGGACAGCCCACCATGCTGCTGTGAGATGGGATGTCTTGGCACTGCAGCCTGACCAGGCTGTTCTGCAAGCTGCGTATGCAGCAGTGGCAGGAGATATACTCATACCCCACCAGCATGTCCACTTGAAACATACACCAGAGTTTACCAAAAATGTCAGGAACTCTCAGTATAGCATCATGATATTGGTCTTATACACAACCCTGACTCTCCACCTGCTCCCCCTTCCCAGCCCACCCCAGCTCTGTTTCAAAATGGGACAGCAGAAAGGCAGGCTGTATTTCCCCTCATATTTCCCCAGCCAGTGGCTCTCCATCCTCCCTCCAGGCAAGTCCAGCAGCAGAGAAGAGCCATGCATCTGCGATTAGTGTGGTCTCCTGCACTCTGATCCCAAAGCAGGTAAGGGGTATGACATAAAGATACCATCCCTCACAGTATAAGGGAGAAAAAGCATTTTTCACTCCTTTTCATCATAATGTGAAACCTCTGAAAGACAGGTCCTGGCTTTCAGCAAGACCAAATTGATTGCCACATGGGGAATTATTGACAGGAGGGAAAAAAAAACCCTCTCCCCTATGGCCGCATCCTAAAAGCTCACCCAGTCCTTACCCAAGAACTGCAAAAGCATAGTAATGGTGTGACAGATGTGACAGTTTGGCCCATTACTAACAAACAAGCACATTGAAGGTGATTGCATTTCCTTTTGTAGCTGAATTTAGTGAACTATATCTGCCCTCTGGTTAAAATAATGCTTCACTTTTTTAAGGGGTAAAAAGCATGAGTTTAGGTCCTATTAAACATGGGATTTGGGGCTTGCTAGTGCCTTCAGCAGGCTAGTTGGACCTGATTGCATCTTGGTAGTCCTGGAGGCGGGATTTTGAATTGCCATTACAAATATTAAATGCATAGACTAAAGCAGATCCTACAGAGAGGAGCACAGAACCTGTGACTGCCCAGGAGACTGCTTGCACACCAATGCTTGAACGATACACCTCCAGTATGCCAGTACCACCCAGCCCCGAGCAGCAGCACAGCTAGCTCTCAGCCTCAGGGAACCTCTGCTGCACCTGGCTGGGGTGGCATCGAGACCTGGAGGACAAGGAGCTGGCAGACAGGAAGCTGTTCTTCAGCAACAAGGGGGAACACAGAGCCAAGGGTGCCCTTCCATAGAGAACCGGAGGCTACCTTTGCCTTGGCAACCACAAAGAAGACTAGGATTCATAACTGTAGGAGCTCCCTGCAGCCAGGAGTTTGAATAATTCACTTCCCAGCAAGAGACATCAATCCTTCCTCTGCAACCCCTTCTACCACCTCGCAAGATGTATGAGAGGAAGGCGGGAGGCATTTTTATTATTTTTATTTAGTTTGTGGATGTTTAGGTGTTCCTCACTATGGGCTATATTCAGTCCTCACATGCATTATATTCTCGGAACCTTTATCAGTTAACTATCCTTGCTTTAATTTTCCCCCTGTTCTCACCCTTACTTTTCCCTCTTTATAAATTACAACATTCAGGCCTTTGCTGGCAGTAGAGAACACTACATTGTTCTGGAATAAAATGGACTTTATTCCATTATAATGACTCTGCTTCCAAAGGGGAGTAGTTATACTGGAATAAAAGTATTTTTTATGCTTCAGTCTGGAGCATAATTCAATCATAAATTACATCAGAAAAAAATAAACCATAATAATAAAATGGCAGTTTGTGCATTGATTAAAGTGAAAACACTCTTCATTCTGGAATATTCTGCGTATAAAGTGAAGTTAGTGCGCAATAAGCAAGGGTGTGATTCTTCATTCATTCCCTAATGGATACCCTGCCAGAAAACACGAGTGCTTTTAGGTGAGGCAGGTTTGAAAGCGGAATAAACTATTGTGCATTAATGTGCACTAAGAGTATTCATAAGGGAGCATGGGGAAGTCACCAGTGAGCTGAAAATCCACCATTAACTACTCCCCCAGAGACACCCCCAGGGAAGTCCAGGCAGGTCCCAAGGCTGGGAGAGCTCTAGTGGAATAATTCTTCATGTTTTCCCATGGTAGGACATTTTTCCAGGCCCATTGGTCCTTGTGATCTGCATCTTGAAACAAGCTGGGAGGACTCGAGGAGTGAGGGGTTTGAAGCTGTCCTATTCTTGGGAATAGGGATATGCCACCAGGAGATGTGCACTGCCAAAACCATCCCTCCTAACTCTGTATCAGGAAGCAGAATGTGTTGCAGGCACCCCAGAGCAGCTGACCAGCCAGCTCAATGAAGACAGGGCTTTGTATCTGTGCCGGTACCCCAGAAGGATCGAGCAGCCAACATCACACACATACAGCCAGGGGCTATACTTAGGGCAGTTTCAGTTCACTTCTCTTGTCAGACATTAATACAGCATTTGCACCCAGCATCAGTTTGTATCAGCCAAGAGCTCTTGATCAGACTTTAATGTACCCCATAAAGCAATCGTTTGCAGGGAGCAAAAGAAGTGATCTTCTGGCTAGGAGACTTCCCAGGGAGTCTGTCATTCTCTTTGATTCTGCTTTATATTTTTCTTTGTATGAATTTACAGGCCATGAGAGTTAAAGAGTATTCACATTTGCTAGTTTTACCAAAAGAACAGAAATATGTTATAAATGCTCCTCAACTGATTTCTACTAAGATCTGCTAAATAGTTATATCAAGGTATACTCAGCAGGGACCCAGATGCCAATCTCAGCTCTACCAGAGAGGCATTGCCTGCTGCTCCCACAGCTCAAAAGGATGGGTCTGAGTACAAGTAAGAAATCCAGTGTCCTCCAAGAATGGCACTCTTTGGCCCTTCACAATACCTGGGTAAAATTTACTCATGGTTCAAAACTGGAATGGCCTGCCATTTGGGAAGCCTGAACATTCAAGACATCTATATTTTGTTACCCAAGACCTGGGTTGCCCACAACCTGTCCTGCCGCTGGTCCCACCTTGCAGCCCTCCAGCTCTCCCAGCCCAGGGCTCACCAAAGCAGCTCTGCATTTTTTTTTTGCTAAGAATGTTAAATCCCTGCCACACAGAGAGCTGGCCTCAGCTATGTCTTCACCGGTAAAAATATCCTCAAAGCCTCATTACTTAACACATTTTCACTAATGTGATGTTCAAGTATCACTCAATGCCTCATATAGAAAAATGATATTCTGACACTTTAGCTACTCACGGCTAATGTTAAGGTGCCTTGACAAAACAGCATATTCAGAAACATCACTGCCTGTATGCACACTAAAGGGAACATTGATTCAAGATCGTGTTAGTTACAACTGAAGTCCAACTTCCATGGACTTCAGCAGGAGGCAGACACCTGCAGGCCTCCTAGAAATCTGAACTTCAGGGCACGGGCAAACAAAGTCTTATGAATCTGCCTGTTTCTGCATTATTGCCCTCTATGCTGAAAAGTAATTTAAGCTTAGCTAACTTCTTTTGCACTGAACAGGGTCAGGAGAGCTTGCACAGTCTCCTGCCAAAGCTCAGCTGTCAGGATGGTGACATTTAATGAGGGGAACAAAATTAAGGTGCGGGAGGAGAGGGTGGTTAGCATGTTCAGCTACCAAATTGGATTCTTGAAAGCTCATGATCTTAAAGGTCTTTTCCAACCTAAATGATTCTATGATCTTCTCCCTTCCCAGCATATGATCTCTAGTGCGGGGCATGGAGAAAGGAGCCTGTGGAAATGGCACAGTGCTCCACAGGCAGATCAGCCTGAGGCCATCAAATGCATTCCTCTAGTGCTCAGATCAAGAGTCGAACCCAGGACTGTACACTGCCTTGCTCACTGGGCTACTCAGGCCCCTCGCTGGAGGGTTAGGGTGAAGCACTAAGTGAACATGGAATTCAAGATGTGGATTATATCAACAATTACAGTCTGGAGCATAATTCAATTATAAATTAAATTGGAGTTAAAAAACCCCACCATAATAATGAAAGGGCGATTTGTGTGTTGATTAAAGTGAAAACATGCAGTCATTAGCCTGTGTTTAAATCTTGTTAGCTGCAAGCAGAGCTGCGTATTGCCATTAACCTGGTGAGTGCCTGTGGGGAACTGGTACTTCCCTGGGTGTTTAAAGCATAGATGTGCATCGGGACAGCTGCTGCCCTCTGGGACCTCAATGCTGGAGGTCAGGCAGGAGAGTGGCAAGTATTTACTGACAATAACAGTCACTCACACTATACATTTTGCAATGCCTTGTACACATGTTTTAATGGGGCAAGAGCTAGCACAAGATTACCATTATAAAGAGGGAGGTATGAAACTGAGACCAGGGCAGATGATGGGACATGCTTGCTCTGTAGACCACAGGCCAACCTTGCTGCTACTTTGGGGCTACACATAGAAAGGGGAGGGAATTGCAGTCAGTGTGTGGGGAAAAGCATGACGTCTTCACCCCTCCCTGGTGAATCTCAAGAGGGCAATAGGGGCCCTAAATGAAAGGCATGTTCTCTGCCAGCGTTTCTGCAGCCCAGAGGAGTGCTTAGAAGGCCAAAGCTAGGAAATTCTGCTCCTCTGCCTTTCCCTTAACAGCCTACATGGAGCCTTGAGGGATGCGGGAAGCCAGATGCTCCTGACCCCTGCCTCACAATCCTGGCAACTTCTTGCCCCTTCTGATCTGTGTTGTGGACAGGCCAGAGACCTCAAAAGCAGGCCTGATACATCCTAGACCTCCTTCACATTCACCACTAAAACATCAATACACCTTCCTCCCACACAGTGCTGTATGTCCTTCCTCGCACATCTGTTTTGCCCCACTGGGCTCAGGAGCTTGTGTCTTCCCTGCACATTTTGAATAACCTTCCTGAGTAACCCTGCTGGGATGCATAAAGGCTCCTTGCAGCCCCTTCTTTCTCCTGTATTTCATACCTCTCCTGAGCCAGGCACACTGTGTTCCCATATTATGAGAGAATAATTGCTTTTCCCCAGCTCACATCCATACTATTTTTTTCTCTTTTGTTTTACAAACTCCTCTCCCAGAGAAATATGTCCCTGAACGAGAGCATTAGATCGAATTTTTAGATCAAATTATCCTTCTGTTCTATAATACTATCCGTAATTACTCCCTGCAACTTCGCTTTTGCTGGTGATCTCAACCATCAGGCAATTTTCACACATCTCGCCAATAGAATTCAAGTACAAGCAAATATTAGAGTGAGTGTGAATTTATTTTTATTTATAAATTACTTAACATAGAAAAAAAGAGACAAGCTCTGAGCACTTAGCAAATTACTGACTTGAAATAGATTTTGCAAAATTTGCCTGTGTTGTTTTCTCCTGTGCCTTGCAAAAAGGGAAAAAAAAAGGCATACGTGCTCAGATATTAGAAAGAAAGAAGAGGAGCTGTACAAACCATGGCATATTTCATGGTGTAAGAATGCATAAAGGAGTCTTGAGTTTTCAATACAGTGAGATTCCTCAGCCCCTCGTAAGCTTAGGCACAGACTCAAGACACCTACATGAGAAAGGCACACTTAGTATTTCACCTGTTAATGTATGTCTGAACTGAATTCTCCTTTAGGCTCTCAGCAACTTCACCTGGGAGCTACTCAGTTACATCTGGCTTTGATTTAGTTTGGAAATTATTTTTCCCCAGATTCGTGTCACTTCCTACAAAATTTCATCTAGAGGTCTGGCCAATGGGGAGTTCAGCTCTAAATTAGCCCAAGTTCACTTGAAAGTGTAGCAGAAAAAAAAAAAAAAGATCCAATTAAAACCCTGCTTTTGACTCCAGCTCAAAGTGTTCAGTTCCAGAACTGAATCCAAAACCAAACTTTGCGGTTTAGACCCATCTGCCGTGAGCCCTCAGCTCGCAGGTGGAAGCCTGTAACCCACTGCCAATGAGGGCATGTTTCATGAGACTGCAGTGGGAAGACTTGGCTGGCAGAAAATGTCAGCCCCTGTGTTCTCCAGGGGCAACAAGCTCTGGCTTGTTCATATAGAAACTGGACACTGGGACAAGTAAGAAAAAAATAAAGACCATTGCAAAAGACTGCAGCACAACTTTTTGTCATTTTACCCAGGATTTTCCAAACCTAAGGGAGCAAGAGCCTAGCTTTCTTGAATAGGCTTCTCTTACTATAACCAGCAAGCAATAATTCCCTTCAGCATGGATTATCAAGGCTAATCTTAGATTTGAAGTGGGAAGTGACAGGGAGGTTGCAGGAAGGAGGGCTTTTGGTTAAAAGAAGGCTCCCAACAGTGGACTTTTCATGTTGAACATCAAAAAGAGAGCATGCTTAATGACTTTTGGCAAGCCTTCTTCCAGCAACCAAGTTGCAGAACAGATTAGATTGTGGGATCTCTGTTCTTGGAGGTTTTCAAGACTCAGCTCAGCAAAGTTATGGCTGACCTGATCTAGTGTTGGTGATGGTCCCAGAGAAGCTGGATTACATGATCTCCAGAGATCTCTTCCAATCAGTCTCTCTAGGATTCTGTAGCACAGATATAGCCTCCTTGATTTGGTTCTCTGTATAAATATAAGAGGTAGGGCTGCATCCGCATTGTCCCTTAGACTCCCCAGCAGCAAAGTGAATCATAGGCTCATAGAATAACTTGGGTTGGAAGGGACCACTGCAGGTAATTTGGTCCAACACCCTGCTCAAAGCAAGGCCAGCTTAGATTGGGTACCATCACAGCAGACCGAGGAGATATCAGAGGCTACTTCCAAAGGCCCACCACTAAAGATGACCAAGAAAGCCACCTTTATTCAGAAGGTTTATTTATGCCACTGGGCAGTCTGCCAAACATGTGGTTGCTAAAGGATCTGCCGTCTCCCCCTAAAATGTTTTAAGAGTCCACAAATAAAAAAAAAAAACCAACTGAAAAAAATGCTGTCTTTGTTCTACTTCTAGAGGAAACCCCTGTGGTCATCAAGCATTAAAAATGGAGCTGGAAGGCACTCAAGACAATATCTAGTCTCTCCCCCTGGCCAGCAGCAGCAGAGTCCCCTGCAACCATGGCAATTCAGACAGAAATTGTCCTTCAGGCCCTGTGGAGAGAGAGACCCCATGGTGCCTCCAAGAAGCCTTTTCCAGTGCTTCATTCTCCTTCCTATCATAAAGCTTCCTGACATTTTAATTTAGTCTCACCTCATGCGGTACAAAGGAATGGCGTATTTCCCTCTTCTTCATGCACCTTTGGTAAGTTACCGTCACATTCACCTGCAAGCCCTGCAAGGCATGGATACCTGTACAGCATCTGACACAACTGGACATGAATCAAATCCCTTCGCTTTGTACAGTATCTGTAAGACCCAACCTGTGCCAATGAATGCACTGACCCCATAAAGCAGGGAAGTGTCATTTCAGAGATGAGAAAATGAAGCAGAAACACAGGCTGCATAGTGGCATGCCAAAGTTCACACAGAAAGTCTGTGCCAGGCCCAGGAATCAGGCCTTAGTCGAGCATCTTAATGTTCTCTCCTCTCCTTTTGGCACTGCTGAGATATGAAATAATAATAATCATGAAATGTGCCCAGGCACTAAGAAGATCATCACCTTAATGTAGATAATAGGAATAGCCAGCATCTGCGTAATGCAGAATCAAAATGGTTTATAATGGGGAGAACAAGATGTAGCTTAGAGTTTAAAAGTAATTAAAATTTCCTACCTAAGTTTCTTTTGCTTAATGTACTTCTAAAAAAATGTTCATCTGCTTGCAAATGCCTGACCCTAGGAGTTCAGGTTTCAATGCAACGGAAAGGCGTACATTGGCAGAATGACAGCAACTGAACAGCATCTCATCTGGATCTAAAAACCTAAAGAAAGGGAAATACTCATTATTCTAGAGGCTCAAAGACAATTTCAATCCATTTTAACTCTAACAGGTCCCCCTGTGGCCTCTTAAAACCTACTGAATTGGAGCAAAGTAGTGTAAGCGGCAGAGTTTCATCTTCAAAGGTGCAGTGAAAATATCCAGGTTGACAAGAGGGCTCAGTTCAGGAGGTTTTGTGGGGTTTCGTTGCGGACTTTTAACAATGCTCTTCCACAGAACCTTTTATCCATGGATCTCACCGCACTTTAAAGGTACAGACTGATCTTTCACCACATTACTCCTGTAAGAGGTGTATTATTATCTCCATTTAATTAACAGGGAAACTGAGGCACGGAGAAAGGAAGTGATTTGCTTCCTCACAGCCCACCAGTGGAAGATCTGGGATTAGATACAAACTTTCCTGATGGTTTAGGTGTCCCTACGCATTTTGTCCTACCCTGTTGCTATTTGCCTCTTCAGTTGCAGTCCCCCCCAGGCCTGAGTTGTCAGAAGTCCTGGGGAAGCGAGAGATCCACTAAGCCAGGCAGTGATCACAGTAAGACAAGCAGCAACGCTGCCTGCTCATTCAGAGCAGTTCTGAGCATCTATAGATAAATCTCACCAGTCCAGATGAGAACTCATAGTTCAAACAGCCCTATTCCTAGCCTACCAGTCATCATTTGCAAAGGTATACAGCAAAGCAAGAGAAAAATTCCTCCTTCCTCCCCTGTTACTCTAGTGCTGCACAGTAGAACTGCTGTGCTAGAGAAGTGTATGACTTTCCCTGAAATCAAGAAAAAACATTTCTGAGACCCAGAAACTTTAGTTGTACTGGAAGCTCTTGGCATTCATTGTGCACCTCTACAGGACTACTTTCTCAATCCAGTCACACCTGTTTATAAAGCGGTATGTGCTAATTATGCACATACATGTATTTATACACATGCGTATATATGTGTCTCTCTATATATAGCATATTGTTTCAAGCAGTTGTGTCTGGCAAGAGCACAACAGATGCAGAAATAAATGTTTATGTGACTCTCCAGAGAACAGAGAGGAGCAGCCCAGAGAATAGAGAATTACTACTGTCACCAGTCTGGTGACAAGGTCTTCCACTGAACACCCTGACATGATTATTCAAATATCAGCTTTGTAAACCATGGTAAGATCAGCATATTGAAGCCCACATATCCCCCTTGCCTGCTGAGGCAGCCTTGGCAGGAGGCAGCAGTCCTCCAGACATGTTAAAACATATTATCTCATGCTTGGTGTCCCATTTGCACAGAAATGATGGTTTCTAGCTCAGATGCAACCAGTTCTGAGAGTTTTTCTGAATGCAGATGAACACATTGATGTGCCTGTTCATGGGAAAAAGGGATTGGAAGGAACGTCCCCTCAACTTACCTTTATCCCATTGTTTTCCTCATAGAATGTGAGGGATATAACTATATTTAGGCTGACAAGAGCAGGTAGTGGTGCCTATACTGTGCTCGCAATGTGGGGGTTGATATGACATGATGGTGTTCTTTTGAAGACATCCCAGAGAAGATATTGGGCAGCTGTAGCAAAAGGGCTCTGGAGAAACAGGATCAAAGCTGAGGGGAGGCAGGGGTTAGGGTGGGGCTGTCTCTGACTGAAGTGGGTTGCCAAGCAGGGCATTAGGGAGATAGTCACACAGTCTTAATAGAGCATCTAACATAGATGTGATTCAGAGGACCAAAACCTGGAGTTTACTCTCTCCATTTTGTTACAGGAGAGAAGCAGGTGCCTCCAGAAGGGAATTCAGGACTCCTGAGGTAATTGCATAAAAGTTTGGTAACTCACTAATAGCAAGCACAACCCAAAGGGTCATGTTTGAGAGATACCTGTTTTTGCTTTTTTTCCTTAAGATAAGTCAAACTCAAAGAGGCCTTGACCTTATTCCAGGGAACAAGAAGTCTCTCCTCTCTCCCACACAGGGCTGCTTCTGAGGTCCAGTTCTCTCAGAGCTGCATGGGAGATGCTGCCAGTGGACACTGGAGACTGCTAAGACACTCTGGCTGCACCAGCAAACTGTTGCATCCTGCCTATTGGTTAGGCTCGGTATTTGCTAAAGGGGATGCATAATCCCCATTCTGATTATAACTAATAGAGATGCTATGGGGTTTTTTAAGTGGCAGGTGCCTGTTCTTTTGGAACAAGAGGATCTGAGTTATGTCACTTGTGCTGCAATGAAGATAGAAGTCACCATGGTGTACGGTGTAGAGACAACCAAAAATTATTCCTATGACCGTGGATTCATTGAATTACTTAATGCCCTCACACAGAACTCTGGAATTTAATAATGCTAATGGGGTACTTTGAGATCCATATACACGAGAACTAAAGGAGGAAAATGATCATTATGTTCTCCCACTGTCAACCACAGGTTTCAAAATATATTACAGTCCTTTGCTAATCGTCACGATGCCCCACTAAGTCAATATTATTATAATAATTTCATAAGTGCCCAGAGACTGACTCTGATCTCACTCGCGTGGGTTGTCACGACACCATATCCCACTAAAAGGCCTGTCTCTGGCATTTCAGAGCTATGGGAACCTCGTCGGTTGGTAACTTCTACTATAGAAAATAAACTAGCTTTGACCACACAGGACCATATTAGAGGACTGTAATGTTGCCTCTTATCCATGGCAAGTCTGGCCCACTAGCTCCATTGCCTTCATGCTGTTTTACAGCACAAGTCCTGTCTCACAGGAGAAATTTGGCAATTTGAAGCATGGTTCTGGGGTTCTTTCAGATGAGGACTTGGGAGCTGACCCAGGGGCTCACACCTTAAGGCAGAACACCCCAGTTACATCACTGTGAATGACAACAAAATCCGAACAACTTGTTCAAGATCACACAGTGGTATCAGTGAAACTACTCAGAGTGAAAGCTGAGAGTCCTCACCTTTAACCAGCAGATAACCCTTCCCTCTCTGTGGTTTTGGACTGCCGCCAGCGTATTAGGCAACATGGTACATAACTACAGGCAGGGATAGGGAGTTAAGAATTCAATTTCTGAGAGTTAAGAGACGTCCCTTGTCAAAGCACTCACCTCAGTGGGTGACCTCAGTATTCGTCTCCATAAAATGGGGAGAAGAAAACAATCCTGCTGTATATGTTGCTTTGAGATTCACAGATAAAACACATTTTCTAGAGCTCTGATTCTTTGTTAAAAAATTCATAGCATCATTTTCCTTCCTGCCCCCCATTCCGCTAACCATAATTCAGGGCCTTGTGGGTTATTCCAGGGGAATCGGGAGTGGGAGAGAAGTCTTTCTTTTACAATATCTTGTTTATGTGCAAAGAATGCATGGAGTAATGTTTTCTTCCATGCAGGAGAAATCAAACAAGCCAGAGACAGCTTTTTTTGCTTACAGCTTCAAACTCTCTAAGCTTTTCCTTAGGGTCAGGCTACCAGCTGCTTAAACAGGCTGTGCTTCAACTCCCTTCTTTCTCCATATTTGTGTTGAAGTTTCCTTCTCTCTGTTTCACATGTATAAACACCCTCCCTATTTTTTGCAGCGTCCATCGAAGTTGTGTTTCCTGAGTGGCTGATGTGCTTGTATGGCCTCTGGCTTGGCTAGCAGCCTGCTAGCCAAGAGTTTAACCATTTACCTAGAGTGAAAAGTGAAATTTTACTCAAGCCGCAATGGCATTAGTGATTTTCAAGCCCTAACAGCAGTGGCCAAAGCTACATGGTACTCTGCTTCTGAAAACATATACCCAATAACATGAACTCTGCACTTGAATCGCTGTGAATTATCTTAGGAGAATTTCTTCACAACAGTTCAAATGTTTCTCTCCCTGGCTCTGGCAGATGTCTAGGGAATTTCTCTAAGGTGCTCTGTACTGAGCCTCCTCTGTTAACTTGCAGGGCATACTTTTCCTCCCCAAAACACAACTAGAAAGTCAGTCATGGCAGGAAGGAGGATGCAGAAAAGAGGATGAGTTTGGAGTGGTTTAGGTTTCTTTAATGCAAGGTGACTGAGAGCACAGCAAAAGCTGAGAGGCAAGATCCAAGAATTTCTGGGGCAAGAGGCAGAAAATTATACTGAGGCACTGTTATGACTTACTGGGTCTTGACTCTACACCTAAAATTGTGAACTCTAGAGAGAGCACCACAGAAGAAAAGAGGAGGAAAGGAAAACAGAGAAAAGTAGAAGCAGGAAGATATATTTGGGAGACATGGGAGAGGCACTGGGGGAAGAGAACAGGTGAAAGCAAGATGAAGAAAACCAAAACAAAGATGAGAAAAAATGTAGGAGATGGCAGAAAAGAGTTTGACCAAATAGGGAGAAAATAAGCCAGTCCAGAGAACAGGGAATAGAAAAAGAAGCAAGCAGGCTTTTACCCTAACAGGTAAGAATTTAGGATGCTGCTTCCTACATCAGGGGAAAAAAAAAGTAACACCTTGATTAGGGACGGGTTTGAACTTAGTTTTGGATTAAGACTGAGCTCAGGAATAATCAAGCCCCTCAGAGCTAGTGTCCAATTTTGGAGACACTGGCTGCACTGAGCCTTCTTGCAGCACAATAAAGAATTGCTATGTGCAAGAGCACCATCAAGTGGTGAAGGGAAGACGATATTAAAGCAGCCAAACGGCTCTCTTGGCACAGTAAGTTCGCATAACGGAAAACTACACAGAACAATTTATATCCATGTAGAATCCGTCACACAAGAGTCCTGCATCTTATTACAGAGGAGAGTAAGAGAACAGATAAAGGCCTACACAGCCAGCTACGGTGTTGCATGCACAGCACGCAGATGGGGCTCCTGGTTGCAGGTAGAAAGGTAGGGGAAAAAAAGGTGGGAATGGCCCAGAGGGGAAACAGAAAGGGCAGTGATGGAGCAGAGAGGCAGTGGTAGTACTGAATGGAGAGGGAAGGATCAATCCAAAGAAGGCGTGTGGGGTCAAGCGTGACAGCAAGGGGGAAAGGTGGGAAGACACAGCAATTGTGGGGATGTCACTGACATGAATACAATTAACACACGTGCCACAGGTCTTCCCAGAAGGCTTGGGAAAATCAGAAAAGCAACTCAGATCTGGGCACCTCACTGGGATATTACCTCTCCTCAACACAAATCAACCTCCGCTCAAACTGCAGTATTCTTGACTGCTGGTGCTATGCCCAGCATGGCTTTGGGAAGAATAACACAAGGGATAATTGTGGATAGAAGAGAGTGTGATGAATCGATGATGGATTTTAACCAAGGAATGGATGTGGCAAAAGCAGCTTGTATATGTGTGTGCGTGGGATGCTGGAGCACGAACCTGACAGAGAAGATAGAGATAAGGGAATTGTGACTAATGTGAGGTCTCAGTAAAAAGTGGCACTAGAAGAAGCATATTGACAATTATTCCTCACACTTATTTGCCAGTTTTCACTCTCAGATGTCAAAATGTTTTAAAAAGATAGATCAGCATCACCTTCTGTATTTCTCACATTGAAAATCAGAGACATGGAGAAAGTAATTTGCCCAAGAAGCATAACGTCAATGCCTTGTCTCTGTGATGATTACCGTGCAAAATAGTCCATGTTACTGCCACACAAGGAAGAAGAGCTTTTCACCCAGGCACAGAGAGTTCCTTGTGCAAAGCTTGCAGAGTCAGGAAGTTAGAGAGGAGCTGAGACGTGGTAGAGTCCAGGCAGACAAACAAAAGAGATGAAAGGGTAAGCTAAAGGAGATGTGAGAGTTTAGTGTGGCTCACACAGGAGTGACAACACCAGCTAGCACTGGCAGGGGAAAAGGGAGCAGTGCTAATGACGGGACTTGTCTGAAAGGCAGAGAGAAGAGGAAAGAGGGCTCAAACAGCAGTGAAAGAGCAGCAGCTGGGGAGGCACAATTCACACCAGGAGGTAAAAGAGAGAGAACACCCGAGGACGACTGCCTGATCACTGAGAACCATGAGGAGGTCACAGAAAATGAGAGAATAAAAACGGAGGGTTTCCTCTTATAAGGAAGTAAAAAAAGGAAATGGACAGCCTGTTACTGAAGCACCAGTAAGATCATTACAAGAGACACTGATTTCCACCAGGAAGACCTATCTCATATGACCACTAAGCACAGCTACCTTAATCAAGTATGAGCTTCGAGGGAGACTCTAACACCTTGCCTTAACTTTGTGGGCACCTTAAATTCACTGTGGGTTTTTTTTGGGGGGGGGAGGTTGGTGGGGTTTTTTTGCCTTTTTTTTTTTTTGAAAGAAAACCCCACCTTTTTTCTTCAAATTACATATCTAAATGGGAGTCTCTTCCTAGACCCTGCCTTTGGGCCTAAGTCTTACTTTGGCAAGGAAGAATCAAAGCCCTGCAGGAGCTTTGCCATCTCTTCCAGAGAGGAGTTCTTCCGTAGTGACCTGCAGGATGATGCCGACCTCTCCAAAGCACTGCGGGCAGAGGACTTTTTGCTTGTTGCATTAACCAGAATACCTTCATAGCTTCCAGCTGCCTCAGAGCAGTGCTGGGGTCAGAAAGGGGAGCAAACAGAGATTTCCAGCATGTGCTTACACATGGCAGGCAAAGGATGGGTAGAAATCCTTTCTCCAGTGGGCTTCAGAGTCTGTTTAAAATGCAGTAATGAGTCAAATATTTCCTCAGACAGACTCTGGAGTCTCAACTTCCTATCAGATAATTTTCTACCTCTTCCCATCAAGTCTGTTCCACACCATACCAGTAATTCTCCTTTCCCTCCTCTTCTGTTGGGGTGATTAATAATTAATTATTATTAAAAGGAAAAGGCTGAGGAGGCCAACTTCCAGTTTAGCAACCAGAAGACCTAAACCGACACTAATTACAATCCTAGCCACTTTTCATCCTGCTAGGCAAAGTCTGGGTTTATGCCAAAAGGTTGTGTGCTTGCTCCTGACTATATCTAAAGCTAATGGGATGGGGAGGGATGAGGAAATGTAGCATGTTCTCATGAGCATTAGAAGGAGCTCATATGAGGCAAGGCAGGAATGAAAAGGTCTCAGCTTTCGGAAACCCCTTTTGAGGGCTCATTGGAGGAACCATAGCAGAACTGACTGCTTCTGACTTCTGCTAATACCCCATGCTGAATATTAATGATAAACATAATAAAATATGTATATAGTGTAATAGGAATAAAAACGTGCATGTAGCACCACAGATTTATAATACTGCTTTACATACACATTCAGACAGCTGAGTAGCTGTGGTGAACATGGAGGCTGCAAGGAATAAAAACGAGCTCCCTGCTCTAGATACTTATTCATGCTTATGCCAGTCTTTTCCCACATCTGCTGCATAGCTTTCAGGTCCCTTTGCCTTCCAGTTCTCTCTGTGGTTACGCTGTCTGCACAAACTTAATAGCTTCATCCCTGTAGTTGCCCTAGCACCTGGAAGTATTTAAAGCTGAGCAGAAATGGTGGGGTAAGGAACAGGGTTGCTACTGTTCATTGACCCCATCCCATGAGATGTGTCAGTATCAACAAACCAATGAACTGTAATGGCTTAAGTCTCTCCAACAGATGACCTACCTCTACTCCTGCCCTACAGCTACATTCTAGCCTTTTCACCACCATGGGTCTGCACAGAGCCATTCCCAACAGCTAGGGATTCCCCACAGCACCAGAGATGTTTCTCCATGCACAACATGACAAATGGGAATATGTCCTATTCTAAGCCCTAAACAGTCAACTAAGGGAATCAACACTAGAGAAGCCTGAAAAGGCTGAAAAGAGCTCAGAGTTTAGAAAGTAAAGAATCTGTCATGGCCACCTTCTGTGGTCTCCAGTAGGGACATCATCAGGTTTTTGACTGTTGTGCCAAAACCCTACATTTTTTCCCCCCAGCTGTATCATTTGACCTAGCAAAAGAAGTTGCCACTTCCTACAAACTTTGCCTTTCTTACTTTGAATAACGTCCTTCCTTCTTTTTCAGTTCCAGTCCCTTTCTGCCACCCTTTTTCCACATCCTTCATGCTTCACCCATTTGTCCTCCTTTCACTAAGTTGCATTGCCAAGACTGAGGACCACTGCCTATTTTGTGTGGCTAGAAGTAGTGGTGTTGCCAGTTAGGATTGGTTAGTTCTGAAGAGGACTTTTTTTGTTGATATAGGACTGTCTACCCTTAGACATTGCAATAATGTGAGCACCTTGCAGAGTTACTCCATAGTACGGGTAGGACTGGACTTGGAGCTCCCTCTGTGATGGCATTTCCTCTATGAGGGAAATCTGGATTTTAAGTAATGCTGGAAGAGAACAAGAGAACAACCAGAATGCTTTCCACAGCACCCCTCTCTCACCCAGCTGCTTCCTAACTCTTCCTTACCACACCAATCTCTTGGATTTCTTACAATGCAAGCTCTTCGCACACTGCTTTTTTTAACCATACCATTACCTTTCCTACTACCGGCAGAGGGAACAAGAGGGATTCTGGAGTTAAATCAGACACTGTTTATAAAACAAGAAGAAAACATACAGTCATACTTAAATTTACTGAAAAAGAAAAGAACCATGGTTCAAAAGTTCTGCAAGATCAGTGAATTCTCTCTCTTTAGAGCAAAGTCTCATTAGAAGAGGGGTGCAGTCCCAGGGAGTGGGTTTGATGATTCTAGATGAGAGCAGCTGTGGGTACTGCCACAAGCCTGCTGGATGTACCAGGACAAGTCACTTTATTCTCCACACTCTGTCTCTGTTTTTCCCTTATCTCATGGCTTCTTGAGGCAGAAATGGCCTTGAGATGTATAAATGAGAACTGTTACACAAAACCTGCAGAGTAGTAGTAAAAGTAATGATTATGGAAATAACATAATGCAGGCAAACTATCTTAACATGTGTTTACAAATAACAACACTATCCTTTAAGGTACTTGAGACATCCCCTGCCCTGAAGGGTAAACCTATTCATCAGAGCGGCTGTCTCCAAGGGGTCTGACCTGAACCACTCAACAGCTTCAGCTTGGAATTAGACCCCCTCTGGGACTTAAAGCTCTAGAAATTATTTAAAGTGCTTGCAAGCAAATCCATTGTGCCTGTCAAACAGTTCCCCAGAGACAGCAGGAACAGGGGAAAAATTCTTCCCGTGGAGACTCTGACAGTGATCTTGAAAAAGCACCACAGGAAGCAAACAAGTCCTCACCTAAACACAGCTAGAGTTGTCTATTTCCATTTTCCGTTTTGATCTTCAGCACCTTTGCTTGCTACCTTTCCAAAGATCTGTCAGCAGAGGTAGCACACAAGGGAGACATTTTTTCAACTAAGTCTGTCCACAGCCTTGGCCAACTCAGCACTCCTACAGAGTAATTTTGTTCTCAATAACTCCAAGGTGATTTTTTCCACAGGAATATGGTACCATCCTCCAAAGCATTTAAGTTACTGGGGCTCAATGAGTAAACATGCATTAACATGGCAGCTGCCCAAATACAAGATTGAGACTGCACACAGGGCCTTCCAGTAAGTCAAGGAAAGTGAACAGCCCTCCACCAGAGGTAACTGCCTAGTCCACTCTGCCAGTTTTGGGACTTGTTATTTTAACTCTTTAAGCCAAACTAGCTCATTTAGACTGAAACAGAAGGGAACACTGAGACAAGCAGCTCAACTGGCAAGCCTTTGAGAGATGGCACCATGGTTGGCAACCGCAGTATCTTATGCAGACTCAGCTGTTTCCAGAACCATCCATTGTTCTGTGCCCTCAGCCCAGCCACCAAGTAAAACGTGTTCACTGAAACAAGTGTCACGGCAGTAACTTGATCACTTCACATTGAGCGAGCCTGTTAGCATGAGTTATTTAAACTTTTTTTTAAATTGCTTTAGATGTCTTTAAGCTGACTCAGTGGAAGCCCCTCCCCTTGTCTAGACTGTCTCACTTCGCCCTCTAACAAGAACATTACCCCAAGAGCACATGAAAAAGCAGTTTATCTACAAAAGAGGGGGAAGAACCAGTTTATCCAGCCAGCCTGCAAATCACTTGTACTCAACTGGTACAAGTTTCTTGTGCAAGCCAGGTGACAGAAAAACAACCCTTGCCCTTAATTAACAAAGATGAATTCAAACTGCAAGAGCAGGTGAGTTTGGGGTCTAAGCTGGTAAGATCAGAGAAGTTCAATAGAAAATCTATGCACACAAGATACACCCAGCGGGATACACGCAAAGCCCCCAGAACACAAGATGGAAGAATTTCCATCATCAAAGCAGAACATCACAGGCAGCTGCAGGCAGCCTGAGGGCAGGACACAGTTGCTAAGCAACTCTTCCTTGGGTTGGATGTCGCATACACTCCCAACCCCAAAACCACCAGGCACATAGAGGACATATTGCTCTGGGGTCTCAATAGGAAGGCATCTAATGAGGGGGTTATTTTCCTGTGCTTTCCCTTAGTGCCTTCTGTGCTTCACTTCAAGCAACTCCAAGGACTCCCTAACCAATAGTCCCCTTCCAAAAAGGTGACTGGCCTTTAGTAGTTCGAAGTGGCATTTAAATGAACCAGTTGCTCATGGCATAACTATTGGCATCAGGACCAAGGGGATGTGGAACATTCCCACTGGTGCAAACAGTAAGGTGTTCTAGCCTGGTAATGTTTTACATGTTTGCCCAAAACCAAGAAGTTCAGAAATAAGTAGATGAGTAAAGGACTGAATAAAGGGCATGCTTAGAGACATCCAGAAAAGACAGTTCCCCTCCCCGCCCACTCCCCAAAAGAACTGTAAGCTTTATTTTTTTTTTTTTTGTAAGAAATCTTCCTTAATTAAGATGAAACAGGGTAAAGCCATGATAGGTTCAGTATTTTGAAGAAAGCAGAAACATTTTAGGGCATCCCACCTTCTCTCCCAAGTATTTGGTTTCTGGGGCTATCCATCTCCCCAGGAAGCTAAGAGGAGCTGGGTAACTTGAAGACAAGAATTCCTGGACAGCTGAGAAGTTTGAAGGGCTAGTGACCCTGCAAAGCAGAGAGCTGAGAGAAAAGTCTACCTCCAAAGACCTGAGAGCCCCAGCTCAGCTAGGCCTGGAAAGCCAGGAGCACCTAATCTCAGAAGACAATCCCTAGTAAAAAGAGAACTTATTAGGGGCACTGACAACATACAATGCATTGAACCACAATGGCCGGGCAGCATATCCGTGCCTTCTTTCTGCTGCAAGTTTCAGCAAAGCTCATACCCCACTGCAGAATACCTCATTTCCAGTCTACTGTTTCCTGAATGGATGAGAATTTCCTTATGAACAAACAGGTCTTCCCACACATGCAAGTTCTTAGTGCTGCGCCAGCCTAAGTTATAGAAGGTTTCCCCTGGTTACAACATTAACTTTGGGCTAAACGAAGACATCTCAGGGTACTTAAAAATGCCTTCTGGGTTTGGAGAGCAACTAAGACTCAAATGACCAAATTTCTGGCAGCACTACCTTTGATCTTTTAGGGAGAGGGGAAAAAGAGGTGGCTTCCGATGCAAGCTGCAAATATTAGCATTCATTCCCTCTGCCCGGGCAGAACTGAGCTGTCTTGTCTGAAAGGTATTTATATTTCCATAGATCAAGTTTTATCTTGTGCTCTGTAACCACTATAAATTCTTTCACACCACCCTTAACCTACTTTTACTAGAACATTTCTCTGTAATTATTCATCAGTGCTCACAGGTCTGTTGTGCTAGGCATAGGATAAGCACACACTGAGAGACACCCCCAGGCCGTTAAAGAGAGAGATACAAGTATTTGGTATTATTAATTTCATTCTGTATATGAGCAGCTGAGGTTCTGGGAACCTTAATCAAGTACTCAAGGTCTTTCGGGATGCTCATGGAAAAGTGGGACACATTCCCCACATTTCCTGAATGGCATAGCAGCATTTTTTCCCCATGCAGGTTAGGCTATTCTTCCTAAACTGGTTTTCTATGAAACTCCAGACATGTTATTAGTGAGCTGTTAATCATTAGAAAGCTAATTGGCCTTTTGTTTGATATTCCAAGGGGGAAAAGAGAAAACCAGGAACTACTGTAAGCACCAGAACCAAGGGAAGGTCAAACCCTCTCCCATCCTCCCTCTCATTGGAGCTTGGACTTTGAGAAAGAGGAATAAATCTCAGCAAGCCTTTCCTTCAGCAGTCGCTTGCAGTTGCCCATTGTGGTGTTTATGTGAGCCTGGGCCTCCAAGAGACTTTCCCAGCTGGCAGGACTCTCGCCAAGCTCCACCTTCATGACAATGGCCTTATGGCTTTCCCCAGCTCCAGTAGTTTCGGGCTTTCACCACAAAGATTTATTCTGTCCCTTTGGGACAAAATACAGGTATATCTGGACAACAGGCAGACAGCTTGCAGATAAACAAAATATAACCACAGCCTTTCAGCTGAACCTTTTTTCCGTCTCATTTTCTACACAGAAGACTCTGGAGGTGGAAAAAGAGAGAGTGAACAGAGAGAGGAACATGTTGGGGGGGAGGAGAGGTGAAAAGAAACAAATTAAAATGATGGATAGAATTTGTGTGTAATAGTGCATTATTTATAAAGACAAGTTCAACTGAAAAACATTCCCATCCAGGCAGGGAGAGAGAAAGGAGATAGCTCTTTCTAGTTCACCAAGTTCATTAGTGCTATCATTCCAACCTGAGTGCCAGATGCACTGTCTTCAAACCAACCAAGGATTGTGGCTGCAGCCAACCATGTTTTGCATGGAACATCTGTGGCTTACGAGTCAAGATTAAGAAAGAAAGTCAAAATATTTTCAAAATTTTCACATGCACATTCAAAATCCCCATACAGGATCAGCCTCCAGAGAAACACAGTAAGAGCAACATGAAATATTAGGGAAGATAGATTTTGTGACTGCTTCAGTGATCTTCCAGTACTACTTTTCCAGGAGTGGAACACAGGAGGAAAGCTGTCAGGTAACACTGGGGATCTTCCAGAGAGTAAAGCCCCAAGTTTTCCTTTGTATCTTGGGCAGAGATAAGAGGATTCCCTGAAGCTATTGCCAGGCCAGGAAAAAAACGGCTCACCTGAAGCCACATGAGCTGTCAACTTAGAAAAGCCTTGGTTTCAAGTTCCCAAGGACAGCTTTCACTCTCCTGCCCAATAGTCCTCTGTAAATTCACGTGAGCTAATACAGGATGTAAAGCTATCCAACATTTTACTACAATCCACATATGTTATATCTGCCCATTGCCTTCTACATTTACACTCTTCCAATACAAAAAGCACTTGTATTAGCCTGGCCATGGGGTTTCTCTGTAAACTTGTTATTGCTTACAGTTCCATTACCTATGAGCTTTTTGGTGATTTTCCAACTATTTTATATATTATTTTGCTCAATACAGAAATTGGGCTGAAAATATGGTGACTTACAGGATCACTTCTTTTCTGAAGGTCACTCACTTTTCTTAAAGCTTTCAGTATCTCCTCAGATCTCCCTGCTTTTTCAGAAATAATTACCAGTATTGCAGCAAAGTTTACTACACACATACATGCAGCTGTTTGCCTATGTGTAAAGCAGCTGCTCAGTCCCTCCAGTCCTGAGAGGACCTGCTAATAAACTCTACTCTGCCACAGCATTCATATTTTTTTCATTTTAGCCAAAGCCATTCTGCTCCTGCTCCTGCCTACTCCCTTCCCTGCCCTCCAATCTCTTAGAGTCTGTGATTCCTGCAAAAATAGATCTTTTCCTGTTGTCACCTGCCAGCTCTGTTCTGAGCCTTTTATAGAGACTGTTTGATGATCCCAGCTAGGTCTGACTAGGGCTGGATGGGCCCTGAAGGGCCAAAAGCATTCTGGTACAGTACCTTACCCAGAACAGCTGACCTACAACACATCTTTTTGCAAGCCTCCCATACCTGTTCTTTAACAGCTATTTTACAGTTTGTCCTTTTCATTTTCAAACTTTTTTTTTTATTTTATTTTAATCTTGTTCAAGATGCTTTGGGGGGATGGAGAGCCAAATTCACAATCTCAGCCATTTCTGAGCCATCATTAATTTCTTTCCCATCCTCATTTACTAATAGACCTACTTTCTCCCTACTGCTACTTTTTCCTCTGATCTGTTTGTAAAAGCCTTTCTTATTCTACTTTAACCCATTAATTTCATTCTGTTTCTCATCTGCCAAGCCATACCTAATCCCTCTGATGGCATGTTTTATCAGCTAGGAATTCATCTCATTTCTTTCTATTATGCAGCATTATCTCAGCTGCCTCACTGAAATCGAAGCATAACAGATCTCCTGCACTCGCTTTTATCATCTAACTAAGGCTCTGATTCAGCAAGGTAATGCCACCAGGCTCATCTGAATTGTCTCACTGAGGTCAGGCACTGAAAGTTAGAGGGATAGTCTTAACGCCCTTGTTCAGCAAGAGGAGGCAAAAAGCTCACTTTCTGCTTCTCTGTGGAAAAATATCTTTATACGGAGAGGACAAGGACAGAGGAAAATGCTCCAAAGGGGAGTTTCCTCTATATTCCTAATCAAGAGATGTAATGCCTGTCCCCTGCTCCACACCCCTGCTGACAAAAGAAATAAGGGAATGTGCCCAAAAGCCCTGCTGATCCTTTAAGGTCTGTTTGGATCCCAGAGGAATGGCATAAACTACAAAGTACTGGAACAAGGACTGCTTACAGATGTCAGCTCCATCCTTCTGGCATTTCCCCTAGTGACTACTGCTCCCAAAACCCAACAAATACTCTGCGGCTCACATGGGGCACTCTCTCAGGAGGTGCCAATCCACAAGATACTCTCCGCTGGCGGTAGGGAGGGGGTTGGGGGGTGCATGTGTCTTAAGCAGTCTGTAATATTGAAAAATAGCCCTGCAGGAGGATTAATTATGTGATCTGGACCAAAGAAAACTGAGTAAAAAGAGCGTTTGAAAATCTCCGCCACTGTCCTGTCCTCCCCCCACCTCACTTTCTCATTTGGAAACTCTCTCAGATGCCTTGCTTGCTCTGGATGTTTTGATAAAGCCTTTTCTTGTTTCTTTCCCCTCCAAGCAAGTGTGATTTGATTTGGCTTCTTTTTCCTCCCCTCCCTGGTTTGAGGTGTGCACTGGTGGCTATCTGTTCAATTCCATCTCCCTGGTTGTTCATTTTCTATACAATTCCTTTACACACCCTCCCTTCAGCCAAATGGATTTTTTTAATCTACCTTGTATTTTAAGTTGTCTTGATATTGTTAGCCTTTGGGCTTACGAGACTGTGTTTTTAATACTTTCCCATCCTCTCTATGCCCCGTCTGCAGCTCATACTAGAGGACAGCTTTGCATTCCTTTCTATCAACTCCATAATTGGTTTGCAGAAAGTTTTAGCATCCTTATTAGAGATATGTCAGAACCAATACCATGGGCCTGATTCCCCAGCAATAGAAAGTGAAGAACTACCAAGGCAATGAGAATCATTTATCACCTGCAAGGGCAGATTGAAGCCACTGCATCCAATAAAACTGTTGGAAATTATGGGGTTGGCCTCCCCACTGTAATGAGCTGAACTGAAAGTCCAGATAGAAATGCTTCCAGATTCATACTTGGCTATTCAAGTTCTGGTTTGGGATGGGCAACATTAAGTAGATTGTGATGTTCATCTGGATATGGCAATACCTCCAGAAGCCCACACGCTCTTGAAAAGTGGAATCTTGGGTTATGTGGACAGTGTTTGGCTGACCAAGTAAATTTCAATCTCTACTTTCAGCCCACCACATAAGCTGCCCCTCCCCAAACTTTCTTACATCCAACTGACCACCAGCTCAGAAGCCCATCACTTACAATATTTTTTTTTCTAAATCTCTTGCAAAAGAAAATTGTTGGCCACTCAATGTATGAGTGTCTCCAATGAAATATTTCTTTGCCAGCAGTATTTTTTCCCCAATAAATGTTTCAGTAATAATAAAACCCTCATGCTTTGTTTCTAAAATTCATGAAAGCTTTCTCATTATTTCCTAATGGTTTGATGTGGCTTCTCTCAAGTTTTGAACTTTTTTTTAACAGGGTGTGACCACTATATAAAATACCCCCTTATTTACTTTTGCCACACTTCAGTACTGAAAGTTCATTGTTTGTTGCAGCTGTTGTGTTCATGGCACGATGGCCTGCTTCTTTGCCTCATTTAACTCCAATATACTCCAGTTGGGGTAAACCAGACTATATAATGTCATTGTCCCAGAAAACAGCACTTTAATTTCTCAATAAATCCAAACCAAACCCATTGTGTAGGAATGTCTAAAGAGACTTACTTTGAGCATCAACTGTGGAAACATAGGTTGGGACCTGTCAGTGAAGCTGAGTGCCTTTCATTTCATACAAAAGCGAGAAGAGTCCAACTTCCTCCTCCACAGCTATTTTTGTCCCTCAGGGTGTTAATGAAAATAAAAGCTCTATATGCCTTACTCTAGGTGAGCCAGTCACACTGATGATGCCTAGGGAGAAGTCAGTCAGATGGAGAAATACCTCTAGTCTTTTTTTTTTCCTTCCAATATTTTTCCCTTTTTTTCCCCCCAAGCCTATGACACACACACACACACAATAAAACAACCAAGAGTGTCAAATATTCACAAACTCTTCTAACATTTTGAACCATGTTTTTGTTTCTATTTGGTGTGGAGACCATTCTGAATTAAAATATATAGCAATTTTTGTATCTTTAATCCCTCAATAATTCAAAGTCCAAGCTTTCTGGACATGGGAATTGACCCCACAACACTAACTCTATTAGAAGAGGTCAGGTTAAGTTTTGACATGTCTATCTAGCCATGATCATTGCAAGATGTCAAAGCATTTTCAAAATATTTGCTAATGAATGCTCATAGCCAGCAGTGAAGCTAATCAACATTACCTGAACCATCCAATCAATGAAAAACCAGCACTGATTTGACCAGGCTCCCACAGTCAGCTGGTGGCACAGAGAGACAGCCAAGGGAGTGTCTTGATACCTACATATTCCCAGGTCTATCCATGTAGGGAGGGCCAAGCTGGGCAGTTTGCCCCATTCTGCTTGTTTCAAGAGGTTAGAGAGCCCCAGCCCACTGCTCCAGAGGACATCACAAATTTTTTTGCCATGTATCTGCTGGAACCACAATGACCCTCCATTCATCATGCTGTAACTGTGAGATCATGCTTACAAGATCACTTAAAAAGGAAGCATGTTTCTAATGAGTCTCTCCTTTTTTTAAAAAAAACACAAACTTTTTCGGACTTAGCCTTTTCTCTTAAAATATAGCAGGCGTGATTCACATGGGAATCTCAGGTCAGAAGTTCTACACAAGGGAAAAAAATTGCCTCAGAAAAAAAGTCTGAATTACCTTTTTGATCCATCATTATACAACCTCACTTTTTTGGTCCATTTTCTCTCACACCCTTTAACTTGCTGCTCACCTTTGGGTGCTTCTTCAATAGCAATTAATATGCTTTATACATGACTGCAGCTTAGTTCAGTCCCTATGTGAACTCTGTGGTTCAGTCCCCTCCATAGAGAAGTCATCAGTGACCTCCTGTTCCAACTCAGCTCTCAACCAAGATGGCTCTCTAACACCTCCTCTTCTGTCAGCCTCCCCAGTGTTCTCAGTAGGGATGGCAATAGGACTTCCAACTTCCCTCACCTTCTCTGGCACACCAGCCCCAAGAAACAGAAAAGAGCATGCAGCCCTGCAGGTACCTTCATGCCCTCTTCTCTTGGCCATCCATCCTCATGAAATCCTTTCCCCACCCAGGCCCACACTACGCCCCATGTTCACTCATTTGCATTACTCTCCTGTGCAGTCTCTCCCCATAAGGCTTGGCTCTAATAGGTTAGAGCCACCAAGGCTTTAAATTCTCTGCTCCCCCTGTTCCCAGTAAAGTCAGTGAAGGATCTCAGTTGAAACTGGAGATGGCCTAAAAGGACAAACCCTGCAACCAAGCCCTCCAGAGACTCTCCAACTCCTTTGCCAACCACATTGTAAGAATGCTCCTGATCCAAAGATACTCCATATGCCTGGGAGTTTGCCCAGTTTCGGCTCCTGCCCTTCTAAATTTAGTGATTATTCTCCCCACCATGACCATAACCTTTTACCTCTGCTACACTGTCACCACTGTTTCCTGCGACACCCTTGTGCAGTGTCAGACTCTGCCTTGCAGTCATCCACCTTTCTCCAGTCCTCTTCCTTTATTCCATCCACCCATCAGCTCCTGCGCCAACAGTAAAATGAATTGCATCTCCATGAAACTAGCAATTGGAATTTTTAATAGTACTAAAATAATTGAGTCCATACTACAGGTAATTTTATTAACAGTCAATATTTTCTACCCTAAATGACAGATTTATTACAGCACATTATTTTTATTATTGAGTGTAATCATATCCCCATGCTACTGAAATCCCCTGGGCATCCACAGTGCTCTAGCAGTAATAAATAACCGATGCACACAGAAAAAACTTTGCTAAGGTGAATTTAAGGTTGCGGGCACATATCAGTGGTTTGAGTACATATTGCCTCTCAAGAACATTGGAGTTAACAAGTTGTTTGCAGGCAACAGCACAAAACAATTCTCATTTCGTAAGTATTTCTGTCCTATGTCCCACGTAACCCTACGTCATAGGGCTTTTCTCCAGCTATTCTCTTATCTCTCTTATGGACATACTTTACTTGCACTGTCTCCCTGTGTTTCCTTGTAGCAGTCAGCATAAGTTAGGCCTAGTTGACGATGTTAGCATACGAACTTCAGTTAACCTTATGGGTTAAGGGAATAACTTAGATTTAAGAATGGAAGAGTAACTTAAGCAAGAACATGTCAAGAACCACTTGTCCAGGTGAGCAGATTAAGAGCACCAGCAGTGACAACAGACGGTTGTTGGGCACTGAGGGAATTTAAATGAGCTAACTGAGGTAATGTCTACCAAAACCTATACCTGACAGCACCTGGAGACAACCCAAGCAACCCCACAACCTAGCACTGGGACTACGTATGGCACAGCTGGAACTGTTACCCTGACCCATCCAACTTTTCTTCTAGGCTGTGTCACCTCTCCCATGGAGCAGAGAAGTTGTGTAATTCAAAATTGCATATATCTGATTAAAGTGTTCTGGTATCTAAGACCGTTAAGTCTCTGCAGCATCATTTGGTCCTAAAGGGCAACAGCCCTGTTGCCCTGCCTGCGCACCTATGCAGCATCCCCATGGTCATCTAACCAAAGCTAGTGCAAAAGGCAGCACATGCTGTGTTTGCTCTAAGCTATGCACATGCTCACCAGCCAGCTGACAGGCCACACTGCGCAAGTCACACTTCAGCTCTCACCATCGTCTTTTCTCCCAGTGAGGGCACTCATTTAAGTCTGTCTCCCTAGCCCAGCCTCTAGTTGTTTTCTTGGTACTTACAGGAACTTCATATTTTTTGAATGACCTATCCTGTTAGGAAATTTGGCTGAAATCAGCCAACTGATACCAGCAAAGAGCAGGACTGACAGTTTGACATGCAGGCAAACAAAATAATTGCCTGTCCCTTGCTTCTTTAAGAATCCAGGACATTAAAAAGAAAAAGGAAATGTAAAAATTCCCATTAAGGTGAACCACCCAAACATAAGTCCTGGGCTGCTCAAACTGTATTCCTACAGAATACCATTTCACCATTTCCCCTTCATTGAAGAGTTTTAAAGCTATGCACCAAAGGGCACGGAACTATTTGTTATCTACTCCAAATAATAACCATGCTGCTTTGTTACCACATTAACCTTTGGTCTTTTTCAGGTAAAAACTTAAATCTCACAATCAGGGAAGATGAGGTTTATCTGTGGAGGCAGGCGAGTGCGGCATGCAGGAACACTCAGACAGCAGGGCACGAGGTGGAATTGTCAAACTTAACCTTGTAGGCTGCTAAATACCTTCTAGAGCAGTTGCCTGACCTCAGCATCTGGCAAGGTCACAGCCCTCTGCTGCACAGGGAAAGGCTGCCTTCAGCATGCTGCTTGTGTAAATTAGGATTTGTGTGCCATGTATAACTAAATAAAGCAATAAAGCCCCTTGCTGAAGCTTGGAATATTCTAGCTCTTTACAGTCATGCAATGGACTAAAACTATTTACAGCTAATTTCAGCTGTGGTTTGTCTTATGCCAAGGCCTCTCCACAGTGGAAAAGGAACAAAGAACTTAAATGATTTTGCCAAGTCACTCAATCTTGTCTCTCCAGTTTCCTAAGTCCTTATTTGTAGTGCTTTTAAAAACTCTTGCATGTTACATGCTCAAACAAACCAATGAGCCTGCAACAGGAGCTGAGCAAAAGATGACATATCTACTACTGTAAAGAAAACTTTTTCCTGTTTTCAGCCCAGTAAAAGTCAAAGCATTGATGTTACCAGCAAGAAGAAATTCCAAAGGAGAGGGGAAAAGAGTTTAACAGGGAAAAAAAAAAGCAAGACATTTCCTTTCAAGCCAAGCTTGGAACAAACAAACAGCATTTCTGTCAAGTGCTGGACAGCTTCTGGGGTTTGAAGCCTCTGTTCTTCCCAGTGGGTCACACTCCTTGTACGGCCTACCTCTCCTGTGATGCATGATAGCTTGTGAGAGCACACCTACCGCCTTGCTTCCAGCAGGACACTTCATGCTCTTCTAACATGCATTATAAAGTAGCACAGAAAAAAAAAAAAAAGAAATACAGCACCTTTCCCATTGCAAGTGAGCACGAATACACACCAGAACTCTGATTCTTCATGTGTAATTAAGCACTCATGATGTTATGAGGGGGAATAATGCAATTTTTAACTTATTTGTTAATAGACATAGGTTCAAGTTTTTAAAATATTTAATATTCTACAATATCTTCTATGAGTTAAGCACTCAGTTGAGTGGGATTTGGATGCCTAAGCAAAAAGGATGCTTTGAAGAGCTAAGGCACAAAGAGCTTTGAGATCCTTGAATGAAAGAAACTATAAGTAGCACAAAGAATCATTGGCTACACAGGCAGGAATTGTCATTATCATCTTATTTTGCGATAGCAAAACTCTGTATAACTGTTCAACACATTAGGCATTAACAGAGATAAAATATTCCCTAAAATATGAAGCTTCCTTTCGTAAGACTGAAAATTGCTGAGCTGATGGAGAAATTCCTATCTTCTTAATGGTTTTTGTATTAGATCTTTGGCCCACTGGTATATTATTTCTTAGAGTGGAACTAGGAAAAAGGTTCTGCGATAATGAGTGCTCACCTGTTCCATGTTCATGCTCAGAAGTACTGCACAATACACCAGAACACAGCCCATGTGAAGGGGTTGAGGTTGGCCTTGGGGCTGGCTAGGGCAGCAAGTCTGCTTCTCAACCCTCTGGTACCTCCTGCAAGCCTAGCACAGTCCATGAAGCCAACAAAGATCTGTGAGGAAGAGAAAGAAGTGTTACAAGACAGAAAGCAAGATGAGGACATTTGAATTTCATAAGACAGGTTAACCCCGCAGGGCTGAGAGAAGCAAAAACAACTTATTCTGAATAAACATGATAT
This sequence comes from Phalacrocorax carbo, assembly GCF_963921805.1. Taxonomy (NCBI): domain Eukaryota; kingdom Metazoa; phylum Chordata; class Aves; order Suliformes; family Phalacrocoracidae; genus Phalacrocorax; species Phalacrocorax carbo. Next base: position 89,773,228 of record NC_087513.1, on the reverse strand, counting down.
GGAAATTGCAGAGATAGAATTGAGCATGAATTTATCTAGGAAGCTACAGCATAAGTTGGTGTGAGATGCCATCAGGAAAATATTATGAAAACTGAAGACAAGACAAGCAGTCTTACCAGCCATGTCTCATGCCTAGATTCCCTGTTCCCAGAACCCATACTTTTGGTATGAGGTGTAACAGGACAGTGATGCCCACTTTCCAGAGGAAGCTCCCTCTACAGCCCCTTAGCTCAGCCATCAGGCTGAACCAAGTCCTCAAGGAGCATATTACATGCTTTGTGTTTGCCATCTCCCATATATGTCCAGGCATCGCCAATGAGAATGCTAGTTGACATTCTGAAACAGTGGCAGGGAACATATTAACAGCTAAGCAGCAGAGACTGCTGTGGGCCAGTGCTCGACTCTACCTCCCAGCCATCTCTCACTGGTTCAAAGGGACGCAGCAAGACACCAAGCCTAGCTGCTTCATGCTCCAGTACAAGAGCAGGAAAGATGGTAAGGGGTAACACAGACATACAACATAGAAGCAGGCTTACTCTACGGTGAGGCTTCATGCCCTTGTCCCAGACTGTCCTCCTTAGCATGACTGATGGTCCCAGGCAAAATAGAGTCAATTTACACCCATTCTAAGTGTATAAAGGTATTTGACAGATGAGCTCCAAAGAGCCTAGCTGATGTGATTTAAGATGTTACCTCTCCCCAGCTGTCTGCCCTGTCCCTCTGCCAGAAGTTACTGCCCCAACAGCAGGTAAAGCAGAAGAAATGTGTGCCTGCACCTTGAATGCTCTAGCTCAGGCTGGTGTATTAGCATAAACTGCCAATGAAGGGTGGGTTTGTGCTAATCTATCAGATGAAAGCTGCAGCCACTGGAGCACAGGCATATGTCTCATTCTGCCAACTCTCCAGTCATCTCCAACAGAGGAGCAGAAAGGACAGCTGAGGGTATTAAAGTCATGTGTGCTGGATACAGCTAGTTATGTATATATAGACACACAGAGAGAGTACTCTGATGAACACACTGTTTTCAAGTCCATTTTCCTAAAGTCTGGTAATCTGCAGATGCACTGATGCACAGCCTGGGCAATGACTATCAAGCACTGTAAGACAAGCAATCAATGCTAAGGAGTGCACTTAAAATGGCACAGCTACAAGCCTGCATAGGGCAGGGAGGGAAGGGTGACTTCAGTCACCTCCCCCACAGACCCCTTAAACCACCTGGGAGAATGCCAGCTCATACCCTGGCTCAGCATCATCAAGAAGGTTGATAGTCATCACACAACCAAAACTTTAGAATTATGAAATTGCAAACTAGTAATTTACTGGAAAAATTCCAGGGGTGGAAAAAAGGCAGAAAAATCTGGTCAGCTCATTCTAATATCAATTTCTGCTATCAGTGTCAGTGATGCACGTTTATGCTAAATGTTTCTTTATCTCATACAGCATAGGACTTGCTTTTTGCATGAAAATCATTTGTGCTTTGGAAAATCCTGTAATGCGCTGATTTGCTTTGCTTTCTGTTGTACGCTCTCACTTTCCTGTTTGTTTTGTGCTTGTATCTCTTGCTTATGATCTCTCTGTATGCTGAAAATCCAGTACAAATATTTAGTAAACAATAAGAAGCTCATTGCTTCTTTCAAGCAGAAAATTTGCCTCTGCCTCACAGAACATCTATTTTGGCTTGTATTTAATTTTTTTAATAATGCATGAATGTATATCTATAGATCAGATCTTTCCTTGCTTGGATTCTACAGCGGTGAGTGTTTTATAAAAGTCAATATAGATAGAATCAGCTGTAATCCATTTATGGCACACACATCTTTGATCAGAAGATATATCAATTGTTCCTGTTCATATATGACAGGCACAAAACTCCTTTTTCACTACATTTATTCAAAAGCTTTAAGATTTTGTAAATTTAAGGACCCCAGGATGATCTGCTGTTCTGACACTTCAAGAACACTTGGGGCAGCCCTGAACTGGAGACCAGAAAGAAAGAACCACGACATGGATAAAGTAACTAGCATATTCCCCCTAAACTGTTGCTCTACAATAGATTTAATGGGTAATGTAAAGAGATGCAGGCTGGAGTGCTAGAGCTCTCCCTTCACAGGGTAGATTTATCATCCCAGTCGGGGTCTGGGGAGGCAACGCACTCACCTCCTTACTTTTCCTTGCAATTTCAGCTAGAGCCCAAATGCTTTTGAACTGCCATGTTGACATGTGTTCCTCACTGTGCTATCTCAGCTTAGTCTATTTTTTTAATAGTAAACTGATTTTGAGTGCCAAGCTATATACCAATATAACCAATTATGACGTCTAAATTCAAGAGGCTGATGCAAATCTCAGACTGCCCAGGACACACAGATCTCAGGCCCAGGCTCTATCTACAGTCAAGGGAGAGAAACAGCCATCCTAGAAGAAGAAATTTGGAGCCCTGAGGCATGTGACTCTTTCCATGGACAATATTGTAAGGCAGACTTTGGTAGCCCTGGAAAAGACTTAATTCATTTGTTGATCCACTGTCCATCATTCTTCTAACTTCATTCTTCAATATCAGGCACTTGTGTCCGTTTTAAGCATTGTAACAGTTGGCATGAATGTAGTTACCATGTGCCTCTGCCAGTGCAGCCAGAAATTTAAAGTATCTAAAAAAAGAGAAGCCTATGCTGAAAATGTTAACATTGGCTGCAGTTTCTGAAGCAGGTATTAAGGCCCCAGTAGGTGAAATGAGGAAGTCTCAACAGGCAGAATAGCTGCTCTTCCTGCCTCTTTCCAGCTTGAGGCTACCCATTATAACCAATTTCATCCTTCTCTCAAATTTGCTTAGATGATCACTAAGTGTTGGGAGACCCTCCTTAACTGAGCCTTTCGTGGAAAGAATTCTGATGTTTCTGTATTTCACTTGGATATGTAAGAGATCTGTTGCTGCACAAAGCAAATTATTTTTTTAATGACAGGCGCACTGTAGCTTCACCAGTTTGGACTGGAATCAGAGGACTTTGAGGCCACCCTGGGGGTTTTCAGGCAGAACCACCATGAAGCTAGAGCTATAAATTTAATCACTGTTTATTGACGTGGTGATGTTGGGTGTATTGATGTATTTTATTGCTAAGCAGTGCATTCTCCCCATGTTCCCCCCCCCCCCCCCCCCTTGAGCAGATTAAGTGCAGATTCCAAAATACAGTCCAGCAGAGACACGTGTGTCATACTTTTCATTTTGCTTGCCTCCCACATAAAAGGACAGCTATGAATTTCAGCTGAGGCTTATTTCTCCTGCACAATGGCCTATCATTTTTGTGAAAATAAATAAATAAATAAGTGGCAATCATTCGTTTTTTTAGTGGATATAAACACTTCAGGTCAAACTCAAAGTGACTGAAATGATATTGCATTTTACCTCTGGTTGATAAGTAGTTGTAATTTACAGGCCAATAGGACTGGGTAGATAGAAAAGCAGCTACCAAGTAGAATTAAGATAAAGAACTTCCCACTCTCACTTTGTCTTACACCTTTCACTGAACTGCAGTGCTCCTGCATCATTTATTTCCTGACTGTACGGTCTTGTATGTTACACTAAGTTGCTGCCAGGTAACATACAGCATCATTTATATCACCTTTGAGCAGTGCCCAATTACAAAGCAAGATGCTGGAGTCACTGGTTCAGTCCCAAACACAATCAAAGCAACTTCTGCAGAGAAAGCTGCACAATTGCTGGGTAAAGTGCCACTCATATATAGCTCTGCCTTAATAAAGGCTGATTGTCATAGGATAGGCTCTAAACATCTAATGGTATCTCTCACCCTTATTCTTTGCACAGAAGTCTTCTACTTCCAAGATCTCTCCAGTGTTGTACAGTTGTTACTACAGGACTCCAGAACAGTAAAGCCTATGTCAGCTAGACACATTGTTTTCCAGTCCAGAGATAACTTGATTAGTACCCGCTCAAGCATCTCTGCACTGTTCTTGTGCGCGTCATGGAGGACCCCTGAAGGATCAGGCTATACTAGGTTTGAATAGCAAGGATTTTCTAAAATGTGTGGTGCATTCGGGTTGTCATAGTTTGGATTTTGTCCCTCCTCCCAGCCTACATTTAAGAGCAGCTTTGGGCAAGTAATTTCCTGGTTTTATCCCTCCATTGGTCCCCATAGCATGGCAGTACTGTAGAACTTCATGAAGGCAAGCAGTTCAGGGCCATGTCAGTACCAGAACTTGAAGCCATGCATTTAGTTGCCATATTGCAGTTGCTATTGGATATATGTGTTCTTTGGAAATGATACGGACCTTTTTTCACTGAAAATTGGTATTCTTTTGAATATGGCAAACAATGGGGAAAGCTCAAGTATATATTAAAAACCATGCTGAGAGTGGCAGCAGTATGTTACCATATGGTAAGACCCATTTGGGTTTACAAATTGTAAAAGGACAAGATTAAACCCTTTTGAACTAGCACCTGCTGCAATGGTTTTCCCCTTCCCTCCTATTGGAGACTGGGAAGATAAACTACCATTTGTGAAAAGCCCATTAAAAATACAGAGCTCCCCATTCACACTGGTGCCGAGTATTAATATCATCTTTTTCACTGGAAGCCTGGAGGCCAGATGTATTCTTACTCACTATATCTTTCACCTTAACAGACCTAAATCTAGAGAAGCATCTTTAGGACTTACTCATAACACAAATGGAAGAACAACATTAAGGCCTATATCCAGTGTATGTATAATACTCCCATTTTCCAGATGAGTGGTTTGCAAACTGTGGTCTGCAGATCTCTAGGGCCTTGGTCTATTGCTGTCTCCGATATGCATTGCAAGGATCTGCACATGGGAATTTCCTAGACCTGTCTGCACATCTCTTCAAAAGTATAAGGGATCAGAAAATTGACAGGTGGGGAAAATATGTACGTAAAAAACATTGAGGCCAAATGCATCCATGATGAGAGTGGAGAGGAAAGGATCGGTATCTGAACACTCTAGCTCCATGTGACCCCTGGCACTCCCATACACAAGGTATTGCTATCAGCAAGGGCTAAGACCCCATCAGCCTCCTCCTTCCCCTTTCCTCCTGTAAATCCACAACTGATTAAAAACATTAATTAACTGTCAAACCCTCCCCCGCTTTCCGTCAATTAAATCTGTTTTATGTCCATTTTATCTATCCATCCAGATGCTTTAATTAGTCTCCATGATTGCAATTCATCAGCACTTCCTAGGAGTAAAACACATCAGCAGTCTTCTCCCTTGCTCTATACAATTTACACACCACCTCACCTAATGGGCCTCTGAGTCCAACTCATGTTTTGGGCTCAGCTACAATCAAATAACAGTAATGATTAGTACAAAGAGAACTGTCTTTCTATTCCCCACTAAAAAGTTAATACTGTGTCTTCATAATCCACAATACAATGATTTAGTAGTGCCATTTGTGTCTCCTGATTCCCTAATGTAATGACTTAGTACTACAGGGATATACACATTATCTCTTGTTTGTAAATTTTTAGCAGGTTTATAAATACAGTATGGCCTTACTGTGCAACCTCACGATCTCTCTGAACCCAAAAAAAGTTTGAAGTTAATAATAAATGATAAAACTTGGGGAAAAAATGAATCAGGCTTCATTAAATGATAAAATCCATCAGGCGCCGAGGGCAAGGACAGGGGCAGGGACTCAGTTAATTTGTGAGAGTAACGTAATTTTGAATTGTTGGAAAGATATAACAGTGGTAATTTGTAATACAGTTTTAGTTTGTCGGTCATCCCAAGGAGAGAAGGCCAAGTAGCTATCTGACCTTCTCCAGGAGAGAGAGGGAGAGAATATATTCATTTAGGCTGGCAAAATTCAAAGGCTTATGTGATCTTGAGCTATAATGATTAAGAAATCAAACAGTTCAAAGAGCTGAGCTGCCATCACTCCCACTGCAAGAGAAGATCTCCATGCAGGTCTTCCAGCTGTAAGGAACTCTAGGTAGCCAGATCAGAAAACCCCTTGCTACCCTCCACCTTGTTTTGCACTCAGCATAGAAAACAGCCGTATCACAGCTTCAAGCTTAAGATTTCCGCTCCACAACAGTAATTTCACAGAATTTCACAAAAGTTCCCCAGTAACCTCACCTCTACTCCATGCCTCCACAATGATGCATTAGATCAGTTAATCATTTACATCCTGCCTATTGTCACCGTGCTGTCAGAATCAGAGATTGGGCTATTAAGTGTTAGATTGGACTTCCTACTTTACACAAACATTTGTATTTCAGACAGTAGTTAGGGGACTATAGGGGAATATTTTCCTCTACCATCACGTGCAAGCAAATACCATCAGGTTTGATACATGAGGACATGCTAGAAAATATCTCTTTGAAAGATACCCAAGCTCAACAGAAAGACTCCAGAGGAAAATTAATTGATTAGTCTCCTCAGCAATCTCCCATGGCAGATGCATTACCACTGTAAAAGTCTGCATCCCATTTCCAATGTAATTTTTAAAAAATTCAATATTTAGCTTTTTGCATTTCTTAAGACTTTTTCCATTGAATTAGAGAGGCCCACAATTTGAGGCAGCAGAATGACATGAAAAAGTAAGAATGGGTGTAGCATTAAAAAAAAAAAAGTCAAAATACACTTACATTTTGAGCTGGTAAGTGTGATGTTGGCATCCTATATCCTCTCCTTTTGTTATCATGTTTGGTATTCCTCTTCTCAGGGGAGCAGGAGCTGTATATTCCTTAGCTGAAATCTTTAAAAACAGTGTAGTCTTCTGTCAGAAAATGGTGATCTGACATAACTGAGCTGTGCAGTGTCTGCATGAATATATTGACTGTATAAAAAGAATCATTCAATGTTATCAAAACACCTTTGAGTGCAAATACATATTTCACAAAGTATTCCAGATAGCTTTAAAATATTTATGTTGCAATTAAACTAAAAATACTTAATGTGTATTTCACAAATTAAGCCAGTAAGCCAACTGGGGCTTTCATCCCAGTTTGATAACATAAGATTTTGAAGTGTCAAAATCACCTTCAGGACAAAATTTCCATTTCTGTTGCCAGCTGTCATGACAGTCCTCAAAAGAGCAGTATGGTCTGCAGCTGATGTCTCCAGGTCAGGACCTTTTGATTGCTACTTCCTACCTGTTATTCCCACTTTCCCATGGGAAAGAACTCCTCACTCAAGACCACCACATGTCAAAAGACTTACTCAGCAGGCAGAGAAAAACTTCAGATGGGTCTGCGCCCACACATCTTATGTGGGCTGCAGCTGGGGAGTAAAAAGTTACCAATCCCAGCTACTCACCTACTGCCACAATTTATTGTCATCTCCGGTCTCCTGACATATACATGAATAATCACTCCCTATTTAGTCCACCCATCAGTTTTGTCAAGGAGTATAGATACGCCAACAGAGGGTAGTATCTTCTGGTGATGAGCAGCTGAGATCACTAGCCTTCATCCAAGACTGACTGCTGCTTTGATTTAACTCTTCAGTTGCAGGTAAATTCTAGGTTGACGCTTGGCCTGCAGTATGTAAAGAAATGCAAGCGCAGGCAGGTTGCGGTCAATATGCATTTAGCTCTTTACACAAACCAAGGTTTTCCAACAGTGAAAAATATTGCATTTGAAAACCCACAAAATAGTAATTAATTCAAAATACAGCCAAGCATAACCACCTTAGAAACATCCATCACTTCTGATTACAACCCAGACATCTTCCTGCCAGAGTTTTCACATTCCGATTCTGGTCCCTTAGAGATACGTGAGATATATTTACAGTTTCCATAAAAATAAACAAGAGTGACTGTTATGTTAATTCACCATAGAGAGGTCCTCAGTCTTAGGAAATTTTGTAGGGATTTGCAAACTAAAAGAGATTGAAAGCCACTGTTCTCTATCAACTCCCCAAGAATCTATATGGTGCTGATACTAAATACCTCCATATATTATTTGCATACTGTGCAGATGTTTGCATGCTGTGATTATGTAGAATAAGTATGCCTTGAATCTGTAAAACACTGGTCTTATTTATATACAATGCCATACTTGGTATTTTATGTTTATATTTTCTCATAAGCCACCTTTATATACTGCATTGGTGGGAAACTATCAAAACAGCTTTGAAAATAGCAAACACTCAATCACAGGTCAATTTTTCTGCCAATTCACTTTCATGTTTATCTGGGGAAGGAATATTGGCTTTGGTGGTGTCAGAGCGAATTACCTCACTGACTCAAGTGGTCGCAGAATTTCAGTCAGTGTGTTATAGTATTTTTATTGCATCTCAGGCAAAGTAATTTCTAGCCTTTCCTTTTGGAAACTATTTAATAGTTCAATGAACTTCACCATAAGGGTTTTCTCATTCTTATTTCTCCCCATCACTGCTAGTTCTGCCCAACACACATTAACTAATTCCTTCTCCACTCGCTGTTTACACACTTCAAATATTCATAGAGGGCTACTTTTCTCCACATTCTCTTCACTGCCAGATGCATTAATTTTAATTGTTACAAAGACAAATGAAGATTCAACTTTGGACCAAGCCTCTAACCTCTCTAGGTATCTTTGTATTATTACAATTTAATTTCTGTTAAGTACTGACAGTATGCCAGGTACCTTCAGTTTTCCAGATACTGCACAGAATGGAAAGGTACCGTTCTCCTGTGGAACGGACAGTCTAAAAGACAAAGCAAAGATGGGAAAAAGCATCCTCACAGCTCAGAGCATATGGTTAGGCTTAGAATAGGGGTGCAGCTGTGAAACTAGTCTGAGGGATGAAAATAGGCAGGCCCTTTCTGCAGTCCTGGTAAAAAAGTGGATTTCCCGATATCATTGGAAGGAAAGGTTGTATGAATTTTGTGGGATTTTTAAGGAAAAGAGGTGGCACGAGGCTGAGAGGATGAGTTGGGGAACAGGGCAGGATGCAGAAAGAAAAGCAGCGCAGGAGCCAAACCAGTGCCTGTCTAAAGATGCAGATAGCACTGGCAAAGGAAGTGGTGGCATGCATAAGGAAAGTACCCTAGGCCCCTTCCTCATGAGTGAAGGATGAAATACAAGGATGGAACCACCACCACAAAGGCAATACACAATGAAGGGGTGATCAACTGGACAGCCAGCCTGAAAATGTATGAGGAAAGAAGTGAAGACCAGAGCAGCCTCAGAGGATCACAGATGAGACTGAGGAAGCAAATGCAGCCCAAAAGCTTCCAACGCTAGGGATAACAGCTTTATTGTCCTGCCTTTCCCCCTGCCTGCAGTTCTACCTGTCTTGCTAACATCCATGCAAGAGACACGGATGTGCTATTTAGTCTTTCTTCTAGCTATAACCATAGCCCACTTTGGGGTAGACATCTCTCTCCCCACTTGATAGATCTATGTTCTACCCAGGAAGCATTCCTTTTCATATCCTTAAAATCTCAGAAAAGCAGATGAAGCTTTACAGCAAGACACTTCTTGAAAGGCCATGAACATTAAAAGAGATCCTGGTTCTTTATTTATGAGGCAAGAAAGGCACACTAAAGGGAACTGGAAGTTTCCACAGTGGGAACAAGCTAGAGGCTCTCCCAACCTGCTTTCCAGTCTGAGAAGGAACAGCTGAGGCGAAAACCAGGGACCAAATGCACTTCCCTCCCACCCCCAACCCAGTGAGGCCAAATCCTGGCAGTGGCTCCTAGAAGTACCAAAGATCCACTCTGTTACCAGAAAATGGCCTGCACTGTTTCCAACACACACATACAGAAGTAATACACACTCACTGTTACAACATTTCTTATGCCTGCTCCTTAGGTAACCTGGTCGTGTTCCCTGGACCTCACATCAAATATTTTCTCCAGCTTCAGCAATGACATTGGGAAAGCAGCCAGCATCACTCTAAGTGCCCTAGACACACATACGCACCTTCTCCAATCAAGCTTCCTAGTAATGCTTCAGGCTCCATAGTTCTGTGATTATCCACTAAACCTCAAATCTTGCTCTCCCATTCGTGGTGGGAAAGAGTAATCAGCGCATGCCATCATCTTCCATCCCCCCTTCCACCTCTTCTCTCCTTCACCCAAGAAGGGATGAGACAGAGACATCCCAAGCAGGTCCCACCAGAGAAGGGAGACATAGAACACTAAAGTTACATTTCTTCAAGCCTTTAAGAAGCTCTTGAGCTCCTAAAAGCCACCTTAAGGCTTCTCCATAGACACAGGTACCAAAGTACTGGCCCTCAAGGGAATAGAATACTACATATAGTACTGCACAGATGCAGAAAAGAGAACTTGATTCCAGAGAAGAAGCATCCCTGACTACATTAAAACCAGAGAAATACCCACTGCCATTCTATTTCTGGCAGAAATAGCACTTTTTGCAAAAAAGCAACCCCCTCCTTTCAGACAACCCTAGTCCTTTCCTCCCAGAAACCTACAGGCAAGAAGATAAACTGTTTATAACTAGCAGTTTCACACCAATTAGCTCCATGCTCTGCAAACAGCATTGCAGACTCAGTGTGGTGTTTCTAAGGGCTTGTCATTTTAGAGTACTACATATATATTTCTATATAATTGATCTGTTCTACTTTAAAGAGGCCATCAGGAAGACACGATGGACAATTTATTGCAGAGGTAAGAAGGAGTTAACATCAGGTTATCTGTGTTTACACAACAGTGTTTTACAGTCCTGGCTCTTAGAATGAGACTAGAGCCCACACCATTCTACCCTGCCTCCCCAGCACCCCACTTGCCACTGGAAGGGAAGGCAGGCACAGCAGTAAAAAGTCAGGACAGCCAACCTCAGTCTTGACAGGATAAGCACAGGTAAGATAAGCACAGAGAATACTCTGCCCCATAGCATGGATGCCATCATTTGGATACAGGTTTATAGTGCTGGATGTCACAGAGCTCAAGCATAATGCCTAAAGACACGACCACATGGGTATGGCCTAAATTAGTTACCATTTGGCTATAGAAACTTGGCACACCTGACCAGCAAGAGAACTGGCAAATGCTGGTGGCAAATACACAGAGTACTGGAGTATCTCAGAAATGTTAAGGTCCATAGCCTCAGAAATCCCTTCCGTGCCCCGATAATAACATACCATGACAGGAACAGAAGATGCGGGCCACAGAACTATGACTATTATAATTTGTTATCTAAATACAGACATTAAGAGCTACCAGGGCTACTCTGACTTCCTGCAGAGCACAGGGCATAACCTCCACCAATAGTTCCCGCACCACACTCATAACTTCTGGCTCACATCATGCAGCCTGTGTAGAAGGCTGCCAGGGCTGGACTAAAGACTTGAGTGCTGGTGAATTCCCATGCTTCTGACAGAGCTCTTCCAACAGCTCATTACTCTGCTGTGCCTTATTTCCACTCCCAGTTTATCTAGCTTCCATCTTCAGTTCTCAGATCTCATCACGCCTTTGCGTACTAAAGATCTGTCTTAGATCAGACAAATTCTTCCCCTGTTGGCTTTATTCCCTGATCAAGACCCTTCACTTTGATAAGTTAAATAGATCGAAATGTCAATGCCTTCTCTGCAGATGAGAATATTCCCAACCCTGTATCTTTCTTGTAGTTCACTCTGCCATTTTCAGCTTTTGACACGTGGACCCCAAAGCTGAAACAAGGCCTGGAACGCATACACCAATGCACACCCGTTTAGTCCATTTTACTGAGGGCTCTGCAGCAAGGAGCAATATACCACATTCAGCTCTGCCGGGCCAGGCAGGAAACATATGCAAGTATAACACCTTGAACAGAATGAGAGACTAAAAACCTGATAAGAAATAGATTTCTCCAAAGAACGTGGGAAATATACCTAGGGATTCAGTGAGGACCACACAATTGACTTGTAGTCAGGATCTAGACAGGATTTTCCATTTGAAGGATTCTACAACAGATCTCCTGCTGTAACCCAGCTCCCTGCAATCACTGGCACAGCTTCATGAGGGGACTGCTGTACTGCCATAGTGCCATGGTCAACATTTGTGAGCATGGCTATCTGCCCATTGAGATGAAAAACCTGTCAAAACAGAAGACATGGGGTAAACCACCTACTTGTCTCCTACTCTGATGTCCCCAAACAATGTCCCACATACTCACATTCAGCCTGTGAACACCAGAACCCCAAAGTCATTTACCAAATCAGTCCACCACAAGATAGAGTTCCCCCAGCCAATGCCTGTCCCACAGTCTATTTTGTGATGCCTGACTTCACAGGTTTAATATACATCTTTGCTTACACATTGCTCCATAGACTAGGCCTTACCCTGCTATTAGTTAACATGCAACCTCTGTTATGTGTAAGCTTTACAAGCAGTGATTTTATCTCTTTCCTACAGACACATCTGTTTTGTTATTGTAAAAAGTTGACTTTTCCATTTCTTTTTAGGGGAGGGGGAGAAGGTCTGCTAGTTTTAGAATAAAATAGCGTCTTGATGAACAGACCTTATAGGAAAGTATTAAAAGCACATGAGGGTGACAGGAAAGAAGAGTCAGTGAAGGAACAAGTTGAAAGAAGTAATCACTAAGGACAGATCAAGGGAAGAAGCTGTAAAAGCAAACCAAATCGGAAACATAAGCAGGAGCCATGAGATGCAGGGCCCTGAGAACAGAAGCTGATTCTGATGCACAACACAATGAAGAGGCACTGAAGTGACTTAAAGAGGCAACTGTATAATTAAAAGATCTCTAGGCACCTTCTCAAAGATGTCACGACTTGTAGTCAGGGTGAGCTAGCAGAACAGCAAAGCAACACTGCAGGGGGCACCAGCTTGTTCCTTTTCCCCCATACTAGTATCCAGAGCTTCTATATTGTACTGGAAAACTTCAAAACCAAGAAAACATGGGCAGAAATGTGATCTTTTCCACTGTAGTGTCTTGGTGAAAAGTTCTGTGGAAAGCTAAGGCAGGGATCCACACAGAAAATGCACAAGAAATACATCCATTGGATAGGAGCTATTTAAATATTTGATGGCTAATATATTAAATGTTAATTGAATACTACAATGATTTTCTCCCCTGGACAGCACACAATTAACATTTAATTTGTTATAAAATATTTAAAGTTATGAAATATCCGAGGGCAACTGAAATGTCTCTTCTACCAAATTGTCTTGGGACAACGTGTTAAGGGGACAAAAGGTCAGGTTAGCATTTTTAATTCCTCCGTGATCTGTACAAGAGACATAGAAAAAGGTTTTAGAGCTGTCATGGTTCAAGGACATGGTCAGACAATATGAAGGGGGACACACAGGTATCTGATCCTGTCCCATCCAGGTTAAGTGAGATCACAAGTCCTCATAGCTACAAAGCACCCAGCTTGAAAAGTGCTGTGGTGACTATCCATTCCCCAGAGAAAAACAAATGCTGTGCACTTAGACCAAGCATATGTCTTAATATTATTTGTTTCAGAGATGCCAGTGAGGTAGTGGAGGCTTAGCTGCTCTGCACTTATTCACTCCAAGGCATATTGACAAGATTAGGATTCAGATGATACTAGGCTACTCTTTTGGCTGTGCCCAATGCTTCACTAAGCATCAGGGATGGTAATCAGCTTGGGATGTTAAAAATTAAGCCAGTTTAGGACCTAAACACAAATCTATCTCATTTGCTACACAGAGTTGAACATCCTAGCACATTAGAAACTTACCTTACTTTAGTGCCTTGTTTAGCAAAAGGGGTAGGAAACCTCTGCTGAGACTGAAATGTGGACAGGGGCCTTTTAATTAGTCCAACAGTGAACCCTTCAGCAAATTTAGGAAAGCTTAGCCTCAATAGTCCTGCTATTTTTGAAATAAAGCTCAAGGAGTAGGAAAAAAACCCATCAGAGGTTCACTGTGTATCATTCAAGAGACAAAGGGAATTAATATAGAAGCAAACCAAGCCTCTTTTGTAGGTACCCTTAACTGAAGAAGTAACTCCCACGGCTAAGAAATGCTGAATATTCCTAGGGGTACAGAAGGTTCACCTACTCAATGCCACATTGTTTGGCCTTGACTTACCTCAGCTTTAAAGGGAATACATGCTTTGTAAAGCTCAGTCCTTAATACAGCTTCTTTTCAATTTCTAACTTTCTTGGCTCAGACCTTTCATTGACCATTTTCTACAACTCTGCTAAACAAACTCTAAGCCTTAGGCTTGTTACAATAGATTATTTCTACCTAGAAGACTTTCAGCTTCCAGAAGCTCCTCTCATTTGCTGCTTAGAAAGGTTTGACTAATGTGGGAAAAAAATTCAACATGTTCAGTTCATAAATACGTGGAAAAGGGTACTGGGGAAAAAAATCCAGGTCTTTATCAGAGTGAGGTCTCTGGCCTTCATGATACAACACTGGCTCACTCCCTCGTTCATATTCTTTTGGTAAGAGCCATATTGCCATCAACCACCATGGTGAACCACCATCACTTCATGCACAAGTATACAGCATCACAGAAAATCTACATCCAACAAACTGCAAGTCTTGTCTGTAGGAGCTGACTGAGCTTGCACCAAGGAGATCCATGTAGCAGTAAAGATGCAAGAGTTATGGATGTGTTAGAAACCATGGAAGCGCTTGAGAATGGTAATATATCAATTAGAGTTTCTCCCCTCAAAATGGTGGTGGGATCAATAGCCCAGCTGAAGTGCATCTACACCAATGCACACAGCATGGGCAACAAACAGAAGGAGCTGGAAGCCATTGTGCAGCAGGAAAACTGATATGGCTGCCATCATGGAACCATGGTGGGCTGACTCTCGCAACTGGAGTGCTGCCATGGGTGGCTATAAACTCTTCAGAAGGGATAGGCAAGGAAGGAAAGGTGGCAGGGGTAGCCCTGTATGTTAGGGAGTGTTTCAGTTGTCTGGAGCTTAATGATGGTGACTATAGGGCTGAGTTTTTATGGGTAAGAATCAGGGGAAGGCCAACAAGGCAGATATCATGGTGGGAGTCTGTTATAGACCACCCCACCAGGATGAGGAGGCAGAGAAAACATCCATAAGGAGATGGGAGAAGTCCCATGATCGCTAGCCCTAGTTCTCTTGGGGGAATTCAACTGACCAGATGTCTGCTGGAAATACGGTACAGCAGATAGGAAACAGTCTAGGACGTTCCTGGAGCGTGTGGAAGGTAACTTCCTGACACAACTGGTCAGGGACCCAACTAGGGAAGGTGCCCCACGGGACCTGTTGCTGTGAACAGCGGAGGACTTGTGGGTGATGTGACAGTTGGAGACTGTGTTGGGCGTAATGATCACAAAATGATAGAGTTTGATTCCTGGAAAAGTAAGGAGGGGGTCAGCAGAACTGCTACCTTGGACTCCCAGAGGGCAGACATTGGCCTGTTTAGGATCCTGGTTGACAGAGCCCCTTGGGAGGCAGCCCTGAAGGACAAAGGAATTCAGGAGGCTGAACATTCTTCAAGAAGGAAATCTTAAAGGTGCAGGAGCAGGCATTCCCCTTGTGCTGAAAGAAGAGCTGGCAGGGAAGATGACCAGCCTGGCTGAACAGAGAGCTTTGGCTAAAACTCAGGGGAAAAATGGAGAGTTTATGACCTTTGGAGAAGGGGCAGGCCACTCAGGAGGACTATAAGGATGTCATGAGGTTGGCCAAAGCCCAGCAAGAACTTAATCTGGCTACTGCTGTAAAAGACAATAAATGTTTCTATAAATACATTAGCAACAAAAGGAGGGCTAAGGAGAATCTCCATCCTTTATTGGATGCACAGGGAAACAGTGACAAAGGATGAGGAAAAGGCTGAGGTACTTAATGCCTCTTTTGCCTCAGTCTTTAATAGTAGGACAGGTTGTTTTCCAGGTACCCAGCCCCCTGAGCTGGAAGACAGGGATGGGGAGCAGAATGGAGCCCCCATGATCCAAGGGGAAATGGTTAGTGACCTGCTACACCACTTAGACACACACAGGTCTATGGGGCAGGATGGGATCCACCCACGGGTACGGAGGGAGCTGGCAGAGGTGCTCACCAAGCCACTTTCAAGTGTTTATCAGCAATCCTGGCTAACTGTGGAGGTCCCAGTTTACTGGAGATCAGCAAATGTGATGCCCATCTACAAGAAGGGTTGGACAGAGGATCTGGGGAACTACAGGTCTATCAAGATCTGACCTCAGTGCCAGGGAAGGTTATGGAGCAGATCATCTTCAGTACCATCACACAGCACATACAGGACAACCAGGCTATCAGGCCCAGTCAGCATGGGTTTATGAAAGGCATGTCCTTCTTGACTAACCTGATCTCCTTCTATGGCAAGGTGGCCAGTTTAGCAGACAAGGGAAAGTCTGTGGATATTGCCTAACTAGACTTTAATAAAGCCTTTGACACTCTTTCCCCAAGCATCCTCCTGAAGGAACAGCTGCTCATGGCTTAAATGAGTGTACTCTTCCCTGGGTAAAATACTGGCTGGGTGGCCAGGCCCAAAGAGTTGTGGTGAATGGAGTTGAATCTAGTTGATGGTCAAGCACAGGTTGTGTTCCCCAGGGCTCAGTACCGGAGCCAGTTTAATATCTTTACCAATGATCTGGATGAGGGAATCGAGTGTACCCTCAGTAAGTTTACAGACAACACCAAGCTGGGCAGGAGTGTTGTTCTGCTTGAGGATAGAAAGGCTCTGCAGAGGGACTGGACAGGCTGGGTTGATGGGCCAAGCCCAACTGTCTTAGGTTTAACAAGGCCAAGTGCCAGGTCCTGCACTTGGGTCACAACAATCCCATGCAACACTACAGGCTTGGGGAAGAGTGGCTGGAAAGCTACTCAACAGAAAAGGACCTGGGGGTGTTCTAGACAGCTGGCTGGATACAAGCCAGCAGTGTGCCCGGGTGGCCAAAAGAGCCAATATCATCCTGGCTTGTATCAGAAATAGTGTGGCCAGTAGGATGAGGGAAGTGATCATGCCCCTGTACTCAACACTGATGAGGCTGCACTTTGAACACTGTGTTCAGGTTTGGGCCCCTCACTACAAGGCAGACAGTGAGGTGCTGAAGCATGTCCAAAGAAGGGCAATGAAGCTGGTGAAGGGTCTGGAGAATAAGCCTTATGAGGGGCAACCGAGGCAACTGTCATAGCTTAGCCTGGAGAAGAGGAGGCTGAGGGGAAGACCTTGTTTCTCTCTACAACTACCTGAAAGGAGGTTGTAGTGAGGTCAGAGTTGGTCTCTTCTCCTAAGTAACAAGCCATAGGACAAGAGTAAATGATCTCAAGTGGCAGCAGGGGAGGTTTAGATTAGGTATTAGGAAAAATGTCTTTACTAAAAGGGTTGTCAAGCACTGGAACAAGCTGTCCAGGGAAGTGGTTGAGTCACCATCCCTGGGAGTATTTAAATGACATGTAGATGTGGTGCTGAGGGACATAGATTAGTGGTGGACCTGGCAGCACTAGGTTGGCAGTTGGACTCAGTGATCTTAAAGGTCTTTTCCAACCTAAATTATTCTATGATTCTAAATGATTTCTCTAACCAAAGATGGTATGCCTGGGCCCTGGAACAGGAGACTTCTGCCTGCTGAACTGTGTAGCAGAGAAAAGAGGGTATAAGAGTACATAGAGAGGGCAAGGGTACCTATACACTCAGAGGATCATAGTAATCATGGAGGATAACATACTGTACATCTGAGGTCATGGTAAACTGCAGCAAGATATGAGTCTGGCAGCCTCCTTGGTGCCACCAATATAGAAGCTGCATGTACAAACAACTCCAAGAAACTGAAGAGGTGCCCACATGAAAATATTCGTTCAAGTCAATGCCAATTCACTGATTCAAAGAGACTCTTTATTTCCATACACTTGATGGCCCAAGCATGTTGGAATCCAGCATTTTTGTCTGACCTCTTGCAAAAAGAGGGTTTTTTTCTCCTCTTGCTCCATGAGCCTAGTACTGTGGGATGCCTTGGAGGATTTTTTTTGATGGATTCTGCCCCAACCCCCTCCCCACCATTTCCTAACAACTCCAACATTTCAAGTGATGTCCAAGCAGAAGAGGCAAAACCTTTAATGTCTCTCACTGGCAACAAATGTTTCCATAGAAATCAGATTTTGCTTCTGCAGAGTGATTCTATCCCTCATTGATACTTTTGTGACAGTGGCAAACATACACTTTTTGGTCATGAAAAGGAAAGAAACCGGAGACTATAGGAGTACTAAAGGCCAGAAATTATATACTTTTTCAGAGCTGGGCAGAGCAACTTCAGAATACTTCTGTGAGGAGGAGGAGGAGCTGGAGCACTGAATGGTGGGCATGAGCAGACAGGGGTGTGGAAAACATAGGGCATGAGCTAGTGAGGTTCTTTTGCTCACCCTGTTTACCAACCAGATCTCTGATCACACCTTGAGCTTCTTCCTTCCACCATGTCAGATTGCCCCTTCCTGTTTCACTCTGTTCTCACCCAAGCAGGACCTGTTCTCCTGGTACGAGGCTACAACTTACCTATCCAGTGGATCTAGCCTTGTGGCAGGTTCCTGTAACACCACAGTATATCAGTGTCTTACCTAATTACCATTCTCTGAGGAGTGAGACCATTAACAAGCTGCACTGAAACCAGACCTGTATACTAATTAGGGAGCTGCCTTGGAGGATATTAATTAGGGGTGACACTTTCAGGGAAAGTATCCCATTTGAGACATGGCTGGGAAATATGAGTACAATACAAATAGAGACAAGATGGGGCATTATAGGGACAGCCTGTTGCCACATTGGAAGACAAGAGGGAAAAGGTATAGCAATATTCCTTTTAGGACTTGCTTCTGTGTCAAGGAAAATTCTAGAAAGCCCTTAAACACATCTTCCTCTACCATACCTCTTTTTAAGCTAGAAAGCAAAGCTGTGAATAAACTTGTTTCTTTGTATCCACAAAGGTAATCCTCCTGCTCCTTTCATTTACACTGCTCTTGGTCTTTAGTAAAAAGTTCTTACAGAAGTCCAGGAGCCTTGGCAGCAAATGGCTGGAGCACATGCAAGGTGATCAAGAACTCAGTTTCTTGTCCTGGTTCTGCCACTGACTGAATACTTATTAAGTTCTCACTTCTGTTTATCATCTTTAGTCTCATACATCACCTACCTCATGCAGCCCTAAGCACCGCAGTGACAGAGGCCCCCGCTCCCACCACCCACAGCAACCTTGAAGAGTCAGCAAAAGAGCAGGTTTGCAACTTACTCCAGAACCCAGAGGCAGGTTTTAGAGCACTCTACAGATTGCTGAGTTTTATTCTTAAGAGCGAGGTGGAAAATAAGCAGCAGGAGTGAGAACTCCTCAGCAAGAAAGACCCTGTTTAGAAGCGTGTGCCACTCATTTCTTCGCTGCACAGCTTCATATACTGAGTTTGTGCAATTCACACATCTGGCAACACATCACTGTAGAAATAATTTCACCTGCCACTAAACTGCTGCCACCTCACTTACTATATTCTGAATGCATCCCCTGCCATTAGTTTCTGGGTGTCTCACAAAATAAGGAAATAAGCAAAATAACTGCTAGACTGGATCATGTCTTCAGGCCATATAGTGCAGGGTCCTGACTCCCACTGTGATCAGCATGAGAAGCTGCAGAAAAGCATGTACAATTATGCAATTAACAACCTGCCAATAGGGGAGGTTTCCTCCTTAATGCCATCAGTTATTAGTGAGCTGATACCCTCAAGCATGAAGGTTTGCATCCCTTCTGCATTTTTAACCTGCCTAATGTAATTATGTGTGCTCTCACTGGCTATTTCGACATCCATTCCCCTTCTAAATTCTGCTGAGCTTCTGACCCCAAAGTTATCACATGGCAGTGAGTTCCACAGGTTAGTGACACTGTAAAAATATACCTATTTTCCCCTTAGAAAGAAATGCAGATTCAGCAATGCTGATTTCCTGTACATTTTAATGCTCACATATAGGCTTAATTTCAGCTTCTTTCTTCAAGAGGCCAAATTCTAGCTCCTGATTTAAAAGACAGACTTGTTTAAGCTATTAGCACTAGAGACAGTAGCAACAAGTGAATAAAGAAGAGAGCTTGGCATTTCTTTTCCACATGAGAAAAAACAGAAATCTGTCTGTTATTTCCTTTTAGTGATCACTTACCCTGAATACCTTGATTTCCATAATAGAAGCAGTAGTGCACAAATAACTTTTTTCTTTTTTAGGTCCACAGCTACTGAGGAAGCCAACCAAACACCACTTTTTCCAGCCTTTTTCCTCCAGTTGAGGTCACTCACCTGACATCAGGAGGCCTCAAAAGGACAGCTACTCCATAAGGGAAGATGAGCCAGGAGCTGAGGATACCCCTAGTGTCCTCCCAAACCAAGGGCACAGTCCTATAGTACCCAAACAGAGCCAGGGCAGGAGCAGGTTCTGCTGATAGTCCAGTGACAAATGGCAATGAAATGAGCCAGGTCCTGGGTTCATTCAGGAAGTCCAGTCAGTCACAACAGCTAGAAATAAGACTACCTACCACATAGCTCAAGCTAGGATTAAGAATCTGGGTTGGAACCTAAAAGCAATTCCTGGACCAATGGTTGAGGCTGCATGGGTGGAGGGTACAGGTGAGCCTGGTCAGGATTGTTAAGCCCCACAGGTGTGCTCAGGGCCTTGATAAGCAAGTGATTAGCATGGAGTCCCATCTGCATGTAAGCTTCAGTGACAGAAGACAAGCCTTTCCCTGACTGTGCTGACGGTTCCACAGACCAAGGAAGCTTTTCCTGTTTTATAAATTCCTGTAAGACTCAATGGATGCAAGCAAGTTGGGGTGACTGTTAAGTAGTGTGCAAAGTTAGTTGCATTTACTCTCATACTGTTTTTATAATTGCTGTAAAGTACCATCATAGCTGACAGCTTTCTAAGGAGTATGTGAAATACCAGTATTCACTTTTGGTTTATTCTCTTCCTCTTGCCATAGAGAAATTGTGTATACTTTTATACTTTTTGTTTCAACAGTGTTTGGGACTTGTATCTTAAGGTCTACTGCACCTTTTTTTTTTTTTTTTTTTTTTGAGGAGGAGGAGGAACACTTGCGATTTGAGAAGTCAGTAGGATGAGAGACAGGCTTTAACTCCTGGGGGAGTTCCTGTAAAGTGTCTGCTGCCTTCAGACAGAAACTTAGGCCTTGGAGACAATGAGTCCAGTCCAGCAATATGCATCCTGTCTCTGTCTGCACCCGCAGCCACTAATGTCTTAGAGGGCAGTCTTGAGATTAGCCTTGCCTAGTTTCTGTGCTGCAAGCTGTGAGTGTAGCCTCAGGCCCAGGGGAAGCATGCTTCCCTCCACATGTGGGACCACAGAAGCTCACATATACCCAACATGATACCTGGCTGCCAAGCATAGCCTCTAAAGCAGACTGGGTTGACTGCGAAGGAGCCACAGAGCCCAAAGCCAGGCAGGGTGCAAAGCATTTGTGCATTTTTGCACAACTCACTTTCACTGAGGAACAGACACAGCCTGTGTCAGCCCTTGCTGCTGCTGCTGCTGTTGCCTTTATCCCATGGGTACAGAGCAGCGATGTGTTCAGAGGAACATTGCTGGGTTCTATTCCCGGATTAATCTGTATGCTAGGGATGATTTCCCCAGTGGCTTTCTTCTCCAATGCTGGTGAATCATCCCCCCCCACCAGAGATGACGTATCCCAGTAGCTTCTAAACAGGCTTTGGAAGAGCATATTTTCTGTCTTTGGATTATGCCAGATAGCATCAAGTGATTAGTGGGTTTAATATAAGAAACCTCCTAGATCCCACTGGATGGTCTTCACCACCCCTCTGGTCCTTCCCCTCTCAAACTTCAAATTACAGTAGCCAGGCCCCTGCTGCACAACTGAGTCTGCTGCTACTCTATCAATACACTCTGAACATTTTTCAGGAACAAAGTGGAAAGCATTTCCAGCAAATGCTTTTAATGTCACTTTGTTTGCCAAGAGATGCTGCCTCCTGCCTTAGTTATCATTACGAGAAAGCATCGCTGCTTAAATAGGAAAACAAGTGATGATTTTTCCCTGAGTTGCTCATATCTCTAGCTAAGCAGTTTCTGCACTCCCTGGCAAAGGGACATGGCCAGTGCTGAACAGAAGAAAATACTTGGAGTGCCCTTTTTAAAAAGCACCCCTTTGCAGGCATCACCTCACCACTTCAGATAAAACCTGTTGTTAAATATCTATCTCCCCTGTCTTCCTTTTCTCAGATTACATCAGATAGATTGTGTGACTGGCATTTTTTCGGTTGTAATCCATGCTAACACACTGTGCTCCTTGCCTCTCTCTTGTGCCTAGATGCCACCTATGAATATATTATGGTCTCACATTTCAAGTCAGTAATTTTAGATACATTTTAAGAGAGAGGTATTGAAGGAAAGCACAGCTTCCTTCATAAGACGTTCACAGCAGATAACCAATAAGCCAACTGAGTACCTTTCCTGGCAATGATCCATTGCCTTATAGGGGTATTTTGGAAGGGTGATGCTCCTCAGTTGCCCAGTAGCTTCCTAGAGGGAACAATATCTCCCATGGTCCGATGCACTCTCACCTGTGGCTGAGTGGTACAAGGTACTAAAACATAATGGTTTTCTTCAGATTTTCTGTTTCTGACAGTTTTCTGAGCAGCTCTTTACTTCAGACATAGCCTTGTGGCTCAAGAAGTAGCTGCTTGCACCTTCCAGTCTTTGTACTGTTATCCTGAGAAAATATTTAAACAGGGGCAAACATCTTTCTTGTGAAGGAGCAGAGTGAGGACCTCACCTGCATCAAGCAGCATCACCATTGCCACACCAACTGGCAGCTCCCAGAAGCAGCCTGGGTGAGACATTGAATAGCCATTTAGCTATGGTACCTTTTCCTCAGTGGGGATTTTAGAGCTTGTGACAACTGAAAATCGTGCCTTCTGTTAAACGGGATGATAGTACAGTTCCTACATCTCTCACTATCTGTCTCTAAATGCCCTTGTACTTGCCCTCCATAAATTCATGTGCCCCACTGTTTCCGTGTCTCAGACAGGTGCACTGTGCAGCCACTTCCCCTCTCGGCAACTTACTGCCAGCCTGCTCTGGAGAACAGCAGACGCCAGTTGCAGGCCATGCTCTGCGAGCATCTGCAGAGGGCAGGAAATGAGGATGCCCCTCCTGTTCAGGTGGCAGCACTGTTCAGGCAGGTGGTACTCAGCTGTTTGCCTGAGCCATCTGACTGTGGGTATTTGTATGCAGCCCAGGATACTTATAGGCATCTGGAAAGCTTTGGAATAGATAACAATTGAGTAACCTACAGGTCTTGGCAGCTGCAAGAGCTGGACAGTAGCTGTGACTACGTGGGAGAGTGACTATATCCTAAATGAAAGACCTGAACTTCACCTTAGTCTTGCTTTGGGCATCAGATAAAGTGGACAATAACACGTCTCTGAACAGCCCACTGAAGAAATCTCTCTCCCTCCCCTGACTCTAAAAGGAGCCAAAGCCTTTTCCTTACAATTTCTCTCCCCTGACTCAGAAAGATGTTTGCAGGATTCAGCCTGACACATTTTCCAGCCTCACATCCATTGGCACATATTTGCCCTGTCTGTGCCACTGGCTGATGATGCCTCTCCAGCCAGACAGAGACTTATCAGCCTCGATAGGATGCCTGTGGTAAGTAGGCTTGGAGTCACTTCCCTACAGCTGGCCAGCCAGCAGTGTTTGCTGAACGTATCTGGCAAAGCAGAGTCACCCAACTCTCAGCTGCCTTTTCCTTCACGTCCTGTCCAGGAGGTATCCATGCTTTCTCCACTGGCACCAGGAAGCTCGTTGGCAGGAATCTGCTACCTTATGCCCGCTGTGGTATCTACGTCAGTCCAAGCCACAGTGCCTGGAGACCAAGGTTCCTACCTTAACGCTCTGCAGCTTGATCAAGGTGAAATCTGATTGGCTGTTCTGTGGCCAAGAAGTGCCAGGATGGCAGATGGCAGGGAAGAAAGGTGAGCAGAGCTCTTTACTGGCATCCAAGATCCTGGGAGAAACCAAATTGCTTCTGTAGGTGTCAAATACCAGGGTGGGTAAGAAGAAAAAGATGCCAAGAGTTGTCTTGATTCTGTTAGAAAAGTCAACAGTGAAATATTATAGAGAGATTAAAACCCAATATAATGACTTAATTTATTGAGAGTTAATGTCCTGGTCCCTCATTGACAAGGAAGAATCAGAGGGAGGTGAAACTGTTAAGCAACTTTATTGCTCCCAGCTCGAGCTCAAGCTGTCCTCTTCCCTTTGAGACTTTCACAGCTCAGAGAGACATGAGCTACACAGCAGAGATGGATGTCAATGAACACAAATGCATCTGTGCTGATGTGTGCGTGTGTGAGGGACGTTGGGCAGGGCTCTGCCCAAGAACCTGGCATCCTTTCCCGATGCCAGCCACTCCTCTAGGCAGCAATAACAGCTGTACTGTTTAGTGTTTCTGTCATGTTTGCACACATAGACCTCCAAGTATTTCACAGGAGAAGGAACCGTTGTTGTCTCAGTTCACCAGTGAGAAAGACTGCAACAAGCAGCTGACCTCCCAGATCACCCAGCAGTTTAGGGAGGCAGGGAATCATAGCCATGGGAGGCCATTAACTCAGAGTGCTACCTGCTTCGCTAGATTGCCTCTCTTTTGGTAGAAAAAAGGCAAAGACGAAGCTTCACAGCTTGTCAAAAAGTCCAGAGATGAATGGGAACCAATGCAAAATACCAGCAACTGTACAGATTCAGAGAAGAGCAGTAAACATGATTAAAGGGCTGGGGAAATGGATTCCTGGGGAGGGAAAGAGAACTAAATATGTATAGCTGCCTAGCTATGCCCAGAGGAGCATACTTAACCTGCTACAAGTATTTGATGGAAGAATAATTGTACTGGGAGGAATAAAGGTCTTACAGCTATGAAGAATAGGGTGAAATTAAAAGGGTGGAGATTTAGCCTCTGATGGGCACACTCGATAATGGAGATGCTGACCTGTCTCCCAAAGGAAAGCCTGTTGCTCCGCTCGTGCAGCGCTGTCTGGGAGACAATCATTCTCTGGTACAGCAGTGGACTCTGGAGGTTTTTCCAGCCCTATTTACTTGGTTTCTGTGGACTAACAGAGGTTTCCTGTCTCAGTATCCTGTCACTAGGGGTCAGGTGGGTTTTTGTTTTATATATTCTGATGACAGCTAAGGGATACGTGGCAAATCTGTATCACTGGAGAGTCTAACCAAACATCTGCCTCCAGAAACAGAAAGCTACAGTAATAATATACAAAGCCTTCAGCCCTTTGCTTTAGTGGAAGAGGCATTGTTATTCTTGTCAGAAAACTGAGGGACTGAAATCTAGCATTTCTTATCATTAAGGAAATATTGCAGATGGTTGGTTGCTGACAAATGTCGTGACAGCAGAGCTCAGAGTACTGCTATCTGAAAGCAGGAAAAAATATAGCAGTTGTCAGAAGAGGGCTTTGCAGTGTATAAAGGAAGCTTCACTACACAGAGTTGGTGAGTGTAGGTTTAGGCCACTCCAATACCTTGCAAACCACCATCTACTGCTGAATGCAGAGAGTCCAAATGGTCTGAGCTTGGTGCATAAGGGAAGTGCACTGCATTCACTTACCTCAGGCAGTAGAAGCAGGCACATTCTTTGAACGTTCATTGATTTACTTAGTAAGGATCCAGAGTATTGGACAAAAACTGCTTTTCTGAAATGTGAAATTAAGTATCTGTATGGAAGAGGCTGAGAGCAGAGGTCAAAGGCATTGCTGAGACCAACTTTGTGCAGGGCTTTCTTCATAGATCTCCAGACCTCAGAGTATCTTGTGCCCCACACTTGCAAGATGGGGTCTGTATCTTCTCCCATCTCTGCAAACCCAGAGTACTTTCCGCATACATTTTCAAGGTTGTCATTATAACTCGCTGTCTCCTCTGAAGTGCTCACTGTCTCCTACTGAGAAAAGTTACTTTTCCACTTGATTCTAACCTTCAGTCTCCTCTGCTTAGCACCAAGACAAAGGAACACAATGGTTTTGGGAGAGAGTTGCCTATTTTCTGCTCCTACTTTCCTCTCCTTTTGGGCTTGTTCTCATACTCAGAGGAAATCTACTCTGAGGCCATATCTGTTATTCATTTGCTTTAACTACCTGAAGTCACATACCCTGCTTGTTGAGGCTGACTTTGCCATATGTGTGGGGCTTCATGTTCAGTCCTGCTAACCTTCAAGAATTTCAAGGGAATATGCCATGGTATAAGATTCTGCTTTGCTCTGCTCTACAGTCCTTGGTCTAATATATACTGAGATTCATATTGGATAGTGCAAGAAATGTGGGGCTGGAGCAGGAATTGAACTAACAAACTCCAGTTTTCCGGAAACAGAAAAAAACCTCTTATGACATAATGAATATTTCCAGCAACATTTTCAAAATATTGTCTGACAAAATAGAGGAAACACAGACAGGTGTTGTGATCAGAAGAGGCAAAATATGACTGTGAGGACACACAAGTATGAGAAACCATGAAGTGGGAAGATTTGGATTTAGGGTTACATTAGGTTTTCAACAGCACAGCGGTATGAATGAGAAGCAGGCCTTACCACTTCTGCTAGACACAAACTGGGATTGGCTTTTCTTGGCAGAACACTGCTTCTCACCTGAAATAATTGTGACTACAGCAATAAGACAGCTCTACAGGACAGGTATGCCCAGCCCTCTCTCTTCAGGCAGCCAGTGGAAATTTCCCTTCAAAGCTCTCTGTGGGAAGAACTGCAACATATCTCACCTAGGCTGTAGATAGCTTTGCACAGAAGATATTCCCAGACTGTGTAGAGACAGCCTTATGGTTCTGTCTTTATTTCCTGTCCCTCACACATTAGGCAAAAACATTATTGGACTTATTTATGATAATATAAGGCCTCATAGTTCTCTTTGTGCGGGTTTGGTGGCACATCCAGAGTCACAAATATCAGGGCTCAATGCCATGTCCTCTTCCAGATGCAGCCAAGAAGACATTATTTCTTGGTCAGATCTGTTGACTGAAATGATCTTATGGCCAATCTCTTCCACATTTCAGGCAGAAGGAGCTGACTTAGCTTTAATAACAGGTCATTGCTAACCTAGTTCAAATGGCTAAAACAAGTTGTTGTGTCCTGACAAAAACCCACCTCAGCAGGCAGGTATGAAAAGAAGCTTACCTCAGGCAAAGGTGCCATGCCAGGAAGCCGGAGCCAGTACGCCCTTCTCCTGGCACAGCAGCAGCCAGGAAAGGGTGTGTGATCCGCGCCTCAGCTTGACAAGGTCTGGAAATCAAGGCTCATGGTTTCAAGAACATTGGGAACAGGGGCTGATCTGCTGTAGGTTTGCTTCAGCAAACTGCTTGCTTTCTTCCTTCCCTCCCTTATAATTCTTCCTTCAAGTACAGCAAAGCCAGCCCACCTGGTTTGCAGAGTCTGTCACCGGGCCTTTAGACTGGAGGAACAAGTGTTTCCTTGTAGAATGTCAGCAGCACATGTTTCTGGGAGACTGAAGGGCAGGTGGTACTGCCTTATAAATCATCTAAACATGCCTAGTGTGATAAATGCCTGCTGTATTTTGCATAACATCTGGGACAGCACAGGAGACACCTTGGGGGTTGGGAGGGAGCAGAAAGTGAACATTTTCTGAATGTTATGAATTGACAAAGACAGAGATGGTGTCACCATATGGTCAAAGAAACAGTCAGAGATGCTCAGTCCGCCTCCTCTGAGGGGAAAGGCAACGGCTGGGGCACGAATGCACAGCAACCAAAGGGTATTCATTTGATATGGTTTTGTCAGCATGTGACAGTGTTACGAATAGTGTGGTCTCTGTGTGGCAGGCTGAAAGGACAGAGGGAGGGTGAAAGAAAAGGAGGAATTGTGTGGCTTTCAGATGAACTGGTTGGTTAATTCCTCTGGGGTTAAAAGGAGAAAGATCAGGAACAGCAGAAACCAGCATGGGGAAACGGACTGGCAGGAATTACTACAAGAGTAACAAGGATCAGGACAAAGAAGGTTTAAAGAATGAATCTGAAAAAGTTTGAAGCCTGAGCATGATTTTAACACCTTAGTTTGTCCAAACTATCTTGAATGATCTCCATCTATTCCTGAAAAATAAACATGAAACCATATCTCTTGTCACAGAGGACATCTCTTGTTTCAACCTTCCTTGCTTCCAGCCCTTCTCCTAACACCTAGCTCCCACCACAACTGGAGGAGAACCCACTTGAGCATATTTTCAACAGGCATTGGAGACTATTACTCAGCACAGCCCAAAGGAACGCTGAATCAATCTTCTTATCACACCTTGTGTGATTGGATTGTTCTTCTTGCCTTTGACACCAGTGCTCCAACCCATGTATGAAGTTGACTGAATCCCAGGCGCATCTGGAACCACAAAGAAAAAAAGGCATCGAGAAACATCAGGAAACCACCTAGCTCATCCCTTGCTATGAAGTAAGATGAACTAGAACGAAACCACACCTGGCAACTGGCCACCTAATCTGCTCTTATAAAGCTTTGCGGTGATGGAGTCTTCAGTCTCCCCAGGCAATCCATTTTGGTCCTTCACTACCATGGCCATTTTATTTCTAGCCTGGATCTTCCTTGCTGCAATTTAAGCCCATTATTTCTTTCCCTATCCACCATGGATGAGAAGAACGGTTTATTCTCTTTTTCCTTGCAGCAGCCTTTTATATACTGGAAGACTGTTACCACCTTCCCCCTTCAGCCTTCTTTTCTGTAGGCTAATTAACCCAAATTCACTCAATCTTTTCCTAGGTCATATTTGTCAGAACACTGATTGCTCTCATTACTGTCCTCTGTTCAGGCTCCCAATTTCTTTAAGAGTAATGCTGGGGGAAAAAAGTTTAAAAACGCATGCCCACATATTTCTGCAAATGGGTGTTTGTGTTCACTCATTGCTACTGATCCTAAGTTAGCACCATGTTTTCACTGGATTATTTTCTCTTTATTTCTCTTCCATTACTCTTTTGTTGCTTTCCAAAGACATTCACAATAATTCTTACCTCTTCACAATGCAATAGCCTGTACTGCCTTCATAGGCCCTCCTCCTTGTAGCACAAAGGTGGACTTCCCCATGACTTTATAGTGCCACATACTGGACAGTAAATGAAATAAGGGTTTGCCAGCCCAAGCTTAAATAATGGCAAAGCAGCCCTAAAAGACTGCAGTGTCTGAATGTGTGTCCTATTGTTCAGAAATGTGTTTTATTACCAGGTAAGATTTAAGGATAAAAGAATACATTCACTTAAAAACATAGATTTACAATAATGAAAGCAAGTCATAAAATGATATAAAAATGTTATTAAGATCATACTTAACCTAAGGATTCTCCGTTGTGGCTTCAGGGTAGTTTTCTCCAGTCCCTATCCCTCTAGATGAGTCAGAATTGGAAGCAAAATGTTTGCAAAATGGCAGTTCCAGGAAAGTTGCTTTGCTATGCATTGTTTATACCAAAATAGAGTACTATCATTACTGTAAGTTCTCTTTTTTTGACATCTGAAACATGCGGCAAAATTAATAGAATTCAACAGTAATTGGTCTGAAGTCAAATGCCTTGTAATACTTTATGCATTTGGAAATGCCTTCATAGTCCAATCTGGGCCATTTATTTCCTGAAATGTCAAGATTACTAAAAGCAAAGATGAAGAAGAGCATGAGCCAATGTACCTTTGCTCCTGCTGTCTCTGTTTCTATTTCTGCTGCTGCCATAAACATGTCTGATATGCAACACACTGGATTAGTTTACCCGCCATGAGGCATCTGGAGCAAGCTGGGGAGGAGATGTGGCAAGTGAGCCACAGCGGGCAGATGAAGGGCTGGAAGAGTGAGCAGGGAGCAATAACTGAACTATGGAGACAACTATGGCCAGTGATTGTAAGGGAAGGAAGGTTAAGATCGATCTTTGATAATATTGTGAGAAGCAGAAAAGCAGCACAAATCAGGATCCATACAATGCAGTTTACTCCCTGTAGACACTTGTAATGAAATGCCACGGCATATTTGTTATCAATCTCCACCACATTCACAGGCAAGCTGCTCCTATAGCTTTCCTTCACATGATGGCTGTGTGCAGCATGTGTCTCCTCCCAGCTGGTCTCAGCTTAGAAGCTTTCAGTTCATTTGGGGAGAAAGAGCAAAAGTAGGATGGGCTTTGCAGAAAGCTCTCCGTTGCACAACTTAAGAGTGCTTGCAGAAGTGCTGGCCAGGGTTTCCAACACAGAACAGGAACATTTTCAGTTTCATTCTGGGTCATCATTTTCTGAGTTACCTTGGATTCAGTGTTGACAGAGCTTCAGAAGTCAGCTCCACTTCCTACTTTGCCAAAGCAAAGCCAGTTCCTGCTGCTGCAAAGGAGTGGTATGGAGCAGTTTCTGTTGCCTGTGTCATGTAGAAGCATTGAGCTGGTTGCACTCCATACTTCTTGCTAGGGAAAACCAGCACTCAAGGCTGCTCATAAGCATTTGGATATATGGGTAGAAGCCAGACAAAGGGATGCTGCAGTAGGAGAGGGCATGCACGGAAGGGGCAAGCTGGTCTTAAGAGGGAGCAATGCAATGTGGAACAGCATCTAGATGAACACCAAAGAGAGGATAGTTAGGAACATCTCCACATGAACCTGCAAGTGTACTCACTCAAGGTGTAGCTACTGTTTTCCCAGGAGGACCTGTTAGTATTAGCACCATGTAAAATGCTATGGAATAGAGGCATAAAGGCATGCTGTGCCAAGCTGCAAGGCACTTCCAGGCAGATGAACATTTAGCACCTCGAATATATAAATACCCTTGCTATATAACAAGGTTTGAGTTATGTTTCTTACAGCCTTTGTGAAAATCGATCACAGCTCAGTCTCTCAGTGAATATCATCGCAGAAGCAAAATGACTCTCTCAAATGGCTGCCAAACCTTCCCATGCATAAGCCCTAGTAGTCACCCTTTTTGTCCTTAGTTACTGTGGTCAGTGAGAAGGGCTGATTTCAAGCCTTAGTTTTTGCTCTGAAGAGCCCAGGAGCACTGCTGGAGTCCAACAGTCCTTTCCCAAGCACAAGCCCTTTACCGGGCTCTCTCCGCAGCAGGTGACATTAACACTTCTCCATATAGTTGTTCAGAAAGAAATGTTTTTTTCACAGACTATTCATTGACATATAGCTCCCACAGCTAATCCTAAAGTGCTTTCTAACACCATAAACTATACACGTTATAGAGATTAGAGCTGAACAAATATTTCACTATAAATCATTTATTCAATAAGTTTCACATGGGTTTTTTTTTTCTATTTGTGAACTGTCTGCAAACTGAAAGCCAAATTCCCAAATTCATTCATTAGTCAAAATTGCCCATGAATTTCCACTGCAGATAGTTTTTGCCCTGCAGGCCATTCATGGACAGTTTGTTATGAATAGCTTCAATTCAATGCTTGGTTGGTTTAGCTGCAGCAGTCATGTGGACGTGCCTCTGTTCTGAATGAAAATTCACTTTCAAATATGAACCAATATTCACAGAGAATTTCTGCTTCTGTTCACTCAGCCCTGGTAGGAATCAGCCTATTCAATCTAACTGAGTAGGTTAAGCTGTCCACATCAGCACAACAGGCTAGAAAAGGAACAAAGTGATGCCCAGTTTAAATTGTTCTGTGTAAAGGCAGGATGAGAATATTCTGCTGGACAGTTGTGAAGTGTCAGAGTTGATGTCCTCACTCTTCACTGAAGATTGACCACCAGACATAATTGGGAAGATGGCTACATCTACAGTGCAGCATCTCCTTGTGTAGCACAAGAATATCTGTTCTACTGTAACCTAAGAAAGATGGATGCTTTCTCCTTACTCAGTATTCTCACAATGAAGTAACATGGGTGAATTTTGAGTCACAGCCAGACCTAGCTCCCTCTTGCCAACCTGCTTTCCAGCGGGTTAATCCATTCAGCATGTTTCCAGGGTGTTTGTAAGCATCCTTCGCCTCTCCAGAGAAGAAAGTAGATGAAGTAGAACATAATGTGTTGTAAACACTGGTTTGAAGTTTGAGTTACCGTTCAACAAGCCTGCAGGCTTCTCTCGTCCTGTTATCTGTCTCCAGCAGATGTTGTTCACATCAGATCACTCTGTTGCAGTCCCTGCTGCTGCCAGTACTGCCAAATCCAGCTGCTACTCACACCGGGGCTCTGAACAGCCACTGAGCTGCACCTGCTGGTCCTGCTTCTCCATCAGCAGTACATCAGGGCAGCAACACCCTGAAAATCTCAGGCAGGCAACAACAGGGGCTATGGGTGTCCCTCAGCACCACTGGTGTGCCCTGAGGAAGAGATTTCACAGGCTGATGCAACATCGCTATTTGTAAGACTTCTTTTCTTATTTCTAAAACTTGAATTGCTCCATGTAGGTACTTCGTGACAGAGAAGAAAAACCAAAGGCCTTCTCAGTTGAGATTTCAGATAAATACATTGGCAGCTAGGAGAGAATAGTAAATATCCCCAGCTGGCAAAAATGTTGACCTTATGTTGGCAAACTCAAAGCCAGAAGAAACCAAACAAGGTGGTAGGGAGAGGGAGGAAAAAGGAAAAATACCCCCACCCAGTAAACAACTGCCAAACCTGAAAGCATTTTATTTTGTGATAAACAATATTTCTATTCCTTCCCATGAAGAGCAGACATTTGCTGTGAAAATATTTCACAGAAATTTCATATGAACTTTCCACCATCTTTCTTTTTTTGCCAGACTGTTTTGAAGGAGGTCTAGTACCGGTTGAATAATAGTTACATGTCTCCAGGTTGCCATTTGAAAGGTATTTGTATTCTTTGTACAAGAAAAGCCCCATTACAGAGCATTCAGTATATATACAAGACAACAAAACCTTCTCTGGCCCTGTATTACTTTGAGCTTTGACCATGGAAGGTGTTGAGCCTCAGTCAATGCAAGACACTGCTGCCATTACCCTCTACAACACCTTTTGCTCAAAATACCTCCAAGCCCTTTCTTCACCAGTTCTCTTTGCCCTTTGCAGTCCATTTGAATCATTTTGCCCTCACCTTGACAACTCATCTTCCACTCACTTCTCTGCACCTCTTTCTTCACTCAGCTTTCTTGTAGCACCTTTGCTGAAGCCTCTTGAATAGTCACTCTCTCACCTTTTCCGAAAGGTGACCATGACCAAAGATGCATCCCTGATCCTTTCTGTGAAGCAGTTTTTGCCGTTCTCCATATCTCTCCCTCCATAAGATCTGGTTTTCCAAGGTCTTCTCTCAAATGCCTGCGAGCAAATCCAGCATTCCTCTGCTCCTTCAAACACACATACATTACTGAACAGGAAACTACAAAGGCACACATGAAATGGGCCCGCTCATTCATCTTACCGTCAGTCTTCTTGCATCCTTCAGGAGAGCAGAGTCTAAACTCCTTGGAACAACTGCCATGGCCTTTTTCTATCTTTAAAGGTTCCTACCACTTTTATCATGATAAAAAAACAAACAAACATCCAAAAAACAAAAAAAGAATAAAATAAGCAGTACTTCACCTAGGATGGAGAGGAAACCTCCTTTTGGTTTGCAGCAGCAGCTGTTAAACAGTGAACAGCAAAGCTGCATCGCAGCAGGGAAGAATGAGAGGGAAAATCCTGTGGCTGGTTAAAAGTACTCTGGCAGGAATTTATGAGGGTGAAATAATTTACCTTTCTAACTGTAAAATTTAATTAAATTTCATGTTTTTTACTTGCTGGGACACCTTGACGGGGGGTCATAGCTGTAAGTCTTGCCAAAACCAAACAAACCAAACTAATCTGCAAACAACCACATGTCATTTTTTAATAACTTGAAAGAAATTGTCCGCTCACTCAAAATCACACTGCTTCCCTGTGTGTAATGCCTGCTGCCACCCCAGCCTTGCAGCGGGCTCAACGCAGCCCCTCACCCAGGCAGGCCCTTCTGCCTCCAAAAGCGGGAGATGGGTGATGGATCCCAGCTAGAAGTGCATCTGCCACTCAGTCTCCTTCACCCCTTCGCAGAAAACCTAGAGGATTTTTCCTCTCCGACATAGGCCTTGGAAGACACGAAGGTTGCACCCAAGGTTACACGAACGAAGGGTGCCAGGTCCTTCCTACGCAGCAAATGAATGATTACAAAGCTATTGTACTAGAAGGGGAGGGAAAAAAAAGGTGCATTGCTGGCAACTCGCTTACTTGATTGCATTTTTCCCCTCCCACCCTTTCCTTTGGAGCTATGTAAAACGTTAAGAGTAGGGAGAGATTTAGCTTAAATTAGGTTTACAAATAGCCCAGTGAATAGGGAAATGAGATGCATATGCTGCATGTTAAAGTGTCACCGCCACGCAGCCCGATGCGACTGGGATTTGGAAAGAAGCCGGGTCCGGAAGATTAGGTGCAAAAGACTGTCAGTCAAGAGCCCGCTGGAAGGTTTCTCAGCGAGCACTTTCCGAAGCGCTTGATGCTGCTGCCCCCCGCCGGTGCCTCCCGGGCAGCTCCGGGCGGGCTGGCGCGGCGGCTGCCGGGCTGCTGGCCGGGGGCGCCGGGGGCCTGCGGGGGTGACCCGCGAGAAATCGCCATTTTCAAAGGTTTTAAGTGCAGTCATGGTCCGGAGGAAAAAAGGTCTATTAAAAATGACGACTTCCGTGCTCTCTATTTATTCCCTGTCACTGAGATTTATTTTCTCTCCTAAGTTTTTCTTTCCTTTGCTTTTTTTTTTTGTTTTGTTTTTTCTTTCAAACTGCAGACTGCATCTGGCCACTGAACGTCAAGCTCTGGTTTTGATACCTTGCCATAAGGGTCCACATTGACCGTTGAAGCTGCTACCTCGGCAGCCCTGGAGACCAAAGCCCTCTGTCCACAAGGTATCCACACAGCGTAGTCATGGCTAGCTTCTTCCAAACACTGGCTCCTGCTAGCTCAGCTCACACTCTCTGTCTAGCAACAGCCCTCTGTACCAGCTCACAAGGGCAAGTAGTCTCCGTGGCCTGCCTGACTTCCTTGCTAAGCCTGCTAGCAGGGGAGGCCAGGAGCAGGGGCTGGCTGTTTTCATTACTCCTTTTATTTACTATCCTTGATGAATGACAAGAGACATGAAGGCTGTTTGTATCTCCATTTACATCTCTCTAGAAGAGGGGTGGGGAAATTTGGATGTAGATTCTCTCATCATTTGGGACATCGGGGGTTGTTATCAGCATTCATAAAGAAGTTCTGCACCTTGGAGGCAGGGCAAATGCCAGGAGATAAGCAGCTGCCTATTACACAAGGCAACATTTTCCCTGAGATGTGCTGATGTCACCATTGATTTACAAAGGAGTGGACAAGACTAAGTTGTTCCCTCCTAAGAGGTGGTAGAACAAAGTCATTGCATGTTGGTGAAATCACTAGACTTGCCACCTTTACAACCTTCCAGCCAGCCTCCTGAGTTCCTTCAGAGGCTTGCACTGGGGCTAACTGGGCCTCACCACAAAACTGGAAAATCAGGAGAGATGGAGCTAATTGAGAGGAGGCAGAAGATGGATGAACAGAGAAGGGAAGAGTGAGGGAAAGCTCACAGAGTTGAAAGCTGAGAGTGAGGAAAAGGAAAGTGGACAAGAAGCTTCAGCCTCATGGACTGGGTGGACAGGACTGAAAAGTGTAGGGGACGGGGAAAGAAAGGGGGAGGGAGTAGAAGAGAAGGAATGGCAGAGTCCACAGAGAAGGAACAGACCTGTCAGCAGTAGGAGAGGCAAAGCAGGGTGAGAGATGAGAGAAAAGTCCTCTCTGAGGGAAACACCAAGGGAGGGAATGGCTTGGAGAGGATATATGGAGGGAAGAAGGGAATAGATGGAGAAAGCAGGAGGGGGCCTAGGCCTGGGAACAGGAGGTTGAGGGAGTAGCACACTGTGCTTTTTGGACTTGGCTTGAAAAGACGGCTGCCTTGGGTATAAGGCATATGAGGAGGGATAGCACAGAGTAAGACACAGCTGCCCCTGTCTGTGCTGTGGCTGTTACTGAGCAAAGGAACTGTATTCACTGTGAAGGCTCTCAGTGACTTCTCCACAAACAGCTGTTTTCACCAGCTCACCTCCAAGCACACTCCCTGGTCACAAGTAACCAACATGCTGGGAAGCTGTTAATGCTGCAGCTGTCCTGTCAGGAGCAGCCTGGGCAACAGAGCTCATGCTTCTACCTGCTGTCCTGAAAGAAAGCTGAACCAGCATGCAGTGCAGCATTGACAAGGTCCTGACACCAGTTTACAGGGAAGAGTGGCCTTTACACTACTCCACAGAGCAGCAGTGCTCCTTCAGTCAGAGGGGCAAGTCTTAAAAACCCACCTGCTGCTCCCCAAACCCAACGGATGGTCCCTATTTCAAGACCACATGAGATGGCAACCAGAGCTCTCCATTTCCTACAAGGAGCTCCGGAGACATGAAACCCATAGCTCCCTCTTTTTCTCCAATTAGCAAAAATGCATTGTTTTTCCATCCAGGTCTGAGGAGGGCTCTAGGGTTAGCTGGGAGCCTGCAGCTGCCAGCCATAACTGGGAGTGATAAGACTGATAGCCAGGTGTATGCTAACCACAGCTCTGCCTGTGGAGGAAATACACAGCATTCCTGTGCTTAGGGAACACCCCCGGCATTGAGTTTGCTTAACGCTAGATAAAA
Organism: Phalacrocorax carbo; assembly: GCF_963921805.1. Lineage (NCBI taxonomy): Eukaryota > Metazoa > Chordata > Aves > Suliformes > Phalacrocoracidae > Phalacrocorax > Phalacrocorax carbo. The sequence goes on along the minus strand of NC_087513.1, from coordinate 89,736,693 downwards.
CCAGCGCCCCCCCCCCCCCCCCCCCCCCGGCTTTCCTGTCCACTGGGTGAAGCCATCAGGTTTGCCAAAGATGACTGGAACTGAATTAAATCCCTTCTTGCATCTCTTAAGAGCTAGTTTGAGTGTGACTGGTCGCCTGCTTCGAAGAGCTGCAATCCCGACAGAGAGAGGGAAAGAACTAGGCGGTCTTGAAAACATAGGTTAGCACTAGGGAAAATACTGGTCTCTGGTTACAAGTAAATTAATGAGAAGTACAGAGATCTGTATATTCCTAGCATACTTTCTCTGCAGCATCTGGCAAAGTTAACACCCAGGGCTGGCAATGTGCATATGAAGAAATATGCAGATTATCCTTAAAAAATAAAACTTGTATAAGGCAGTGAGTCAGAACCAATATTGGAAGCATTCCCTTTTATCCCTGTGCCTAGGAAGACTGTGGGCTCTACAGTCCACATCAGATTAGATGATTTTTTGGAAGACATTCTCAAGCCTGTTCTTTATGGTTATATCAATTTTGCAGGTGGGGAACAAAAATTTCAGAGAGACTAAAGCTAACATTTTCACCCTCAGGCTCTTATGTTCAGATTAACCAATGAGTCTGCCTCCGACATGCACTCCAAGCATCTGGCTGTGGCCCCCCAGGAGGGGTGTCTGCATCCCTACTTACCACAGGTCATGCAGCAAGTCAATGACAAGCTGAGAGTGAAACCCAGGTCTGACTAGTACCCCAGCAGCACGTTTGCTGGATCACAAGTGCCCAATGTATTTGTCTTCATTTAATGTGCTTTTTTTTCTATCCTCTTGAGTAATTTCCTTCCCTTAAAGGATATAAATCACATACCTACAAAGTAAAAAAAATATTTGAAGAACATTTATATTTAAGCTCAAAAGGGAGTTTGAATTTAACTCCCTGGTGGCTGAGATGTGACTGGCTGGTGAATGTAACTTGGTTTCACTATATGAAGATATTTTATGGCTTCAGTACCAGCTGGCTTGCAAACCAGTGTTCAGTACACTGGGGCACTACTGTGGGTGAATACCCTTGCTGCAAGTTAACTTAATATTGCCTTCATTCATTTCACCTAAATCGAACTACACTGCTCTCAGCCCCAAATGCACACACACACACCCCCAAATCCCCACCAGGCTTTGCCCCAGGTTAACTCAATCAGTTTAACAGCTCCATTTCATTGCGTGCTGCTCTCAGATGGAGACAAGAGGTTTCTCTTTATTTCTCTAAGTCACACCACAATTTCATTTTGTCACTGATCCTATTGCTGATAAAGATGGGGTGGGGGGAAATGCAAGAGTAGAGCCATTCCCAGTGACTTCAATAGCATTGGCAGTAGCAAGTGTTAATCTGTTAGTATGAAAAGGGATACACTTTCTGTGTATTAATTATAGCTTAGCAGCAGAAACGCCACCAGAAGGTTTAAATGAACAATGAAAAGGACCTAAAAGAAATTAATACATTGGGAAGAATCACAGCGACCATGTTCTAAATAACTTAGCACCTAGTATCTGTTGTCTCCCACTACTACCTTGTATAGGTGTTGCATTCGTGTGAGGGTTGTTCCCTTCCCTCTGTGCTTCACTCTAACAAGCAACGGATTTGCAACAGTTCTGAATAACACAAGTCTAATGCTGAGACTTAAGTTTATGAGAGCTGAAATATGATGCAAAGATGCATAGACATTACATCTACAAGACAGACTGTCACTGATAACTTCCAAAAACCTTTGTAAAAGAAAAGAAAACAAAAATCTACAGCCCAATAATCCTTTGTGGGCAACAAAAATAATTTAAAACTGACAGACTGATTTGATCAATTTTAGTGCTCAGAAATATGACAAAACTGTCAGGCACTGCAGCTCCCTTCCAGCCAGTGGACAAGGAACTTCGTGTCAGTCGGAAGAAAGGTTAGACCTACTGTGTATCTGGTGTGTGCTGGGGAGAGATGGGGGCACAAAATTTATATTAAAGCCCCGCTGAAAGGCTACCAGAAAAGCCCCATGGGCTGTATGCTCTTGACTTGACCGACAAGAATAGAAATGAGGGCATGACACGGAAATCCTGATTATAAGCTGCATTTCAAAGGCAAATAGTATTTCTCGGTTAGCTAGGCTTAGAACCATGGTTTAGACCGTTTCAAGACCAGCTTTTTGTAAACATGGATCTGGAACCAACCTCTGATTTCTAATATCCCAGGATCCCACTGCCTGGTGCTGGAAATGGTGCGATGTAAAGTGAAAAGCCTTGGAACCTTGGTCACATCCCAAACCTATTAGGGTCATCTTTCCTATTTCCCATCTACATGTAGCTGAAAAGAAAATCAGACTTGGGAGGTTTGCATATAATCACCTTGCCTTTTGAACCAAAGCCTCACCAGACTTGCCTGAGCAAGTACTTTGCTTTCATATCTGAATGCAAACTCTAGCTGTCCTTGATGTTGCACTGGAGCATGGACATGGGAGTGGTTTCACAAGGTCACTGAAGCCTTAGATCACCAGAGCTGGCTGGCAGGCACATAAGACACCGTTTGCAGTGGCTTTTCCACTGGGTGCTCTCCTAAGCTCTGAAACATTGCTCCAGTGTGGAGAAGCTAGAAAACTCAGCCAGGCAGCTCCTCTCAAGCACAACAGCAGGGCAGAGGACAAATTTAAGTCAGCTGCGAGTCCATAAGAAGTCAGTTGCACTGGTGGATACAGTTAAATAAGGAAGCTGCAGCTCATTACACTATTTGTGTCCCATCTGTTCCTTATGCACGAGACCATTCCCCTTGCTTTGAAGAGGAGGAGTTGGGAAGCTAAAGGCAGGCCGTGGTGAAGACCATTTACTTCTGGGACACAGACAAAGCGCTCAAGCCTCCCCACCACAGCATAGCAGACACCACAGTACCGAGGGCAGATCCTAAGTAACGATTTTAGGAGAAAAAAAGAATTCATACTTAAGGCACAGAGCACTTTATTCTTTGCAGGACCACAAGGAAAAGAAACCAACCCAAGAGCTAGTAAGGAGCTGAAGCCTGGTGCAGACAAGTTGAACAAGCGGCCAAGGGGAGCCGATGTAGTTCTTCATCCCTCCAGAGGATGTCATCACAGAGCCACCAAAAAAGACGAGCTTGGTGACCCAAATCTGGAGAAAGTGTGAATAAATGCGTAGTGTTCAGCCACTCTTAGGACAGTAGCCCCAAACCTCCCTATTTACTTTTCCAGAAGTAACCAACCTTCCCTAGGCCAGTCTGCAACTTGTGGAAGGACAGGAAGAGTGGCAAAACCCATCGTAATTTGAGAGATGTGCAACAGGTTAGCCTGAAAAACAAACAGAATGTGTGCTCTACATGACTGGGCTGAGCAAAGGCATGGGGGGCTTTACAGCCATGCCTGTTTTCAACCTTCTTTGGGGTCCCTGAACATGGATGGGGGTGTGGAGAATGCATTCACACACAAGCAAGACAAGCAAAGAAAACTGTGGACATGGAGACTGTATTCAAGGATAGCAGGAACAGACTGTGTCTGCAGTAATTGAGCAAATTCACCCAGGAAAGAGCTCGTGGGGGGCCTATGTGTTTGTTCGCCCTGTTCACCCATTTCTGTGGTTCTTGTCACAAAAAGGTAGTCTTTGGGTTTGTGCGTATTTGTCCCAGCAGCAAAGCACAGCCAAAAGGAAGAAGCACTAATGATGTTCATGGCACATTTCTGTAATAGTTTGTAGCCCTAATGATGCATCTTAATTTTGAGAGTCTAATGCTACACTGGCTTCTCTACTAAGGTAGTTCTAGCCTCTGCTGCCTTTGGTTCGTCATGTGGGACACGGGCATACATGCCTTTGCCACAAACCTCAGCCTATGAAGACAGGAGATAATCATGACTGGAAATGCTGTATCAGTGGTGCAGAGCACTCAAAAAGAGTCTCTAGGCTACTGTGCAATCTTAGAAACTGCCACAGCTTAAAATACTGCTGCTGCAACCCAAACGTACCTTTTTTCTATCTCAAATGTCTACATGGACAAGGTCCTGGTGATTGCTATATTCAGCTCGCCAAAGAGTCTTGAGGTCCTTCAAGAAAAATAACTACCTGAGAGAAATTCTGCAGTTACTGATAGTAGCCAGGAAGCTGGCAGGCAAGCTGTGTAGCTCATCCCCTGTACCAAACACAAGCAAACTAAACAACAGACCCTCTGGGTTTTACTGTATCAGGCCCATTAACCAATGTTTCTCTGCGCTCATGCACCACACTGGTTTTCCCATTAGAGCATATCAACTGGAAGCAAGTCATCTTCCATTTCAAGTATGATTTAATAAGTCCAAATCCAGAAGATGGCCCAGACTACATCTAGTGCTAAAGAATGACTTGCCAGCCAGTGATGCAAGCTGGGTCTCAATGTCCTCTTTGCTGCTATTTGTTTCGGGGGGTTGGTTTTGTCTGGTTATTTTCTTACATGGATAGATTACATTTCCTGCCAACCCACTTTCTCATTCAAACACGTTACAGAGAAATGGGGAAATCAGGAACAACCAGCCAGCAGAAAATGGCATTAGAAGGCTTAGTAAGGGCCTGATCCTTAGCCATGCACACTGTCCCATTCCTACACATCAGCGGTGTTCTCTAAAGCAAGGGAGACTCAACCACAGGGAAAGGAAAAGTGTATGTGACCTAATGAAACCTTTCTTTGTGCTACCCACCCAGGTGACAACAAGAGCTCTGGGCTAGTGCCAGACTCAGGAAATGTCTTGTGTGTTCCCCCCCTTGCTTAGGAGATCACAGAGCTGGTAATTCTCAGTAACATCCTCCCAGCACTTGCAATGCACAGAGGCAAACATGGAAGAAAACAGGCTGAAAAGAAAGCCATAGCTTTTCATTCTCCCTGCTTTGAAGGCTTGCTTTGTCCCTGATGTTCACCTACTCCCCACCTGAGGAGAGGCATAGCTCGGTGGCGTTGAATTCCCTTTCTCAACACTGATACTCCTGAGCCTTATCAGCACGTCTTTCCTTACTCGCAAGAGCAGAGCTGTAACAAGGGCATGGTGGGACAACCCTGGCTCAGCTGGCATCAGGACAGCAAGCTGCAGGCAGGATGGCCAGCAGTACTTGGAAAAAGCACAGGGAGAAGGGCAACTCAGTCATCAAGATACCTCACACCTCTGCTCCAGGCCTCCCTTTAACAGAGGCTGTATGAGTTAATAGAGCTTGCTGGGTTTGCTCTGAAGTAAATGTGTGAAAGGAATCTGCTTCGTCAGTTTTCCCTGCCCTTTATCTTGGAAATGTTCATGACCCTTTTAACAGAATCTGGGTGCTGAGGGAAACCAGAAATCTATCATGAAAATTCCCCCAGTATATTTCCTTCTGGGGGGGTGGGAGGGGAGATTAAAAAAAAATTCAGGTTGATTTCCTCTGCCCAGTACAAAATTGATCACCCAGTTACCTCAGCCCTGGGTGTCATCTGAGGCTGCCCTGATTTGAGGTACTCTTCATGAGGACCTAAACCATGACATAAGGCGTACTGATCTCCTGAGCACCCCTGGTCCTCCTGGGGAAGCCAGGCAGTCTTGGACAAGACACGATCTGGTAAACTGGCTTCCATTGGAAACTCATCTGTGTTCTGGCAAGTTTGTTGAAGTGCACGCGTCTGGGTAATTTTATTCTTTTTAGTTCAGATGAATCAGCAGATCCAAGTCCAAAAGCTGTGTAAGTTACAAAAAACTTCTGGCAGTCTATAGACCAGATTTCCCAAATGTTTTAAATTGAGCTGTCATCTACACTAACCTCTAAAAAGATGTCCACTTCTATTGTGTAAAACATCCTCCTATTTTTATTTCTCTGTCCCAGCACTCAAACGTACAGTTTATATTTGTGCTAGAACAAGTTTTCTTCTGATATTCTTTGGTAGAAGGTGATATAAATGATAAGTATTGACACTTAAAGTAACATCTGTGGCACCCACTGTGGTGCTCAATCCCTACTACACAGCTGGGGTTGAAGGCTGTCAATAAACTCAAGCATTTCAGTAGTCACTTCCACTTACAACTATAATAGTTTGAACCTTTGTTTGCTTTTTAATGACAAATAGTCACTCTGGAGCACTACCAAAACCTCTAACTGGTGTTTTTTGCTAGATATTTGTATTGCAGCAATGCCTCACTGGGTAAAATTTACAGGCTAAAACTCCAGCGTACTAGGTGCTGCACAAACCTAGTAAACTATTCTCTATCTTAGGAAATTTTGCTCTAGACCACTAGACAGAGACATACAGAAGAATGACGTTAAGGGGCAAGCCAGTGGCAAGGAATGGATAGTATAGCAAAATACTGACAGGGCTATCATGGCAATAAAATGCAAAGATGCTATTAATGTCACATCAAGGTTGCACAATCAAAAGATGAAAAATGCAAACATTAAGATTCCTATGGCAACTTTCCGAAAATGGCAATGCAGTGATTTCATTTACTGTAAGGCCTATAGCTGAAAACACATTTACAGGAGTATTTTAAACTAGGTGTTGAAAAATACCATGGAATAAGAACACACTGCATGTGCAGCAGGGCTGAATTACCACTGCTGTTGGATCTGTAGGTTTCTGGTTTTGATAATAATTCTTAGAATATCTGGGGGATTTTAAACAAGAAACAGGGAAAATGAAACATGGAGAGAAAAATGCAAAATCTTTGGCAAAACTCAGATTGCCCTAACTAATAATAACCTTCTCCTAGCAGCTGCTGGTACAGACTAAGTGTGTGCTTCCCAGTCCCTTATGCCCTGGAAGTGTAAATGCCCACACTAAAATCTCCCATGCTCTGTCTGTGTGGATCAGCACTGTTGTTAACTTCCTGGCAGTTTCCCCCATCATATTTTTTCAGACACCCAAGAAAGCCATAGCGACCTTCCTGGTGACTGCCTTAGATTTTGGCTCTGGGTTGAACATGCCATGTTTCAGATTGGAAAACCAACACATGAGCAATTTTAAAAAAACATTTTCCCACATCACTCAAAGCAGCAAAGGACCTCCCATGCCAAATGACAGAAAATAAAACTCACCTTTGTCTAAGGAAGTAGGGTCCTTGCAAGCCTGGAAAATTGCACCTTCAAGGGCAATGTGTCAGACTATTATGAATGAGAAAAACAAGGCTATAGTACCAGGGTTCACTACCAAACTGGCTGGCCTAATAACATGCAGGTCTTGGTTGCACGGTCGCTGCTTACTGCCAGCCGTATCAAGGATGAGTGTTAACAGCCAAATTCATTGTAGTTACAGAATTAGGTGGGGGGAAATAAAATCAGCTGCAGGCAGTAAGAAGTCCTTTTTTTATATGAATAAAGTTTTATTGAATTTTAGACAATTAGAAAGAACAAAGAAAGAGGAGCAAACAGTCTCATGGAGGGTAGGAACCAGAAGAGCTTTCCCAGTAGAGGAGGGGATCTGCTGAGGGCAGTGTTCCTGTAAATGTTGTACAGGGGTTGTTATAAAAGTGGAAAGAATGTGTCTGGCCTTTTGCTTGATTTTTTTCCCCCCTCCCACATTAGGGTTTCTAAAGCCACTCGTCTTCCCCCGTCAATCGTACTACCCAGCAGCAAAGTGAGCAGACAGGCAGGAAAGAGGACTGCTCGGTTGAAATGTAAACACTCACACAACCACCTGCCTGCACCGCTGCTGCAGGGTTTTACACCCATTCTGGACGGACTTGTGTAGGAGGGGGAAGGAAGGGAAGTTGGATTTTTTTTTTTCTCCTTTTTCTTTTCTTTTTTTATTTTAAGCAAAGAAGGCACAAAATCTCAGCCAAGCTTCAAACCTAGTGCTGTCTGGGAGCCCCCAACCTCCCAGAAAGCTACTGTGTTCATGTGGGAACCCAGCCCTCACCTCTCCCTCCTCTTCCTCAGAGTCTGTGCTTGCATTTGAAAGGTACCACTCAGGCAGAAGGACCCGCCCAAGGTCTGTGCACTGCTAGGGTATATAAAGCCGTGCCAGGACAAGGAAAGTGGGGATGAGGAAGAGTCTGTTGGCTTAAAAACAGACCCTTTTTCCAGTGTGAGAGCTATGGAAAGTCACCTGTGACTCCCCACATTGCTTTTCCAAGAGCAGACCTGGGAGGGCTCTGGTGCTTTTGGAGGTGACCACTGCCTTTACATGTGCAGCAGTTGGTGTTATGTGGGAAGGCTGAGACACCCATCTGGGCGTGGCCCCTTTGAGCCAGTGCTCTCTAGGAGGGCAAGTCTCAGCCCCCAGTCTAGCACTCCAAATGGCACCAGGCTCCTTCAGTGGTTTCAACCCTTGGCTTTGATTAAGGCTATTGAGTTGCAATAGAAAAAGGATAGGTGTCAGCCACAACCACCTCCCTGGCTGCGAGGAGATGGCAGATGCCACCAGTACGCTGCCTGAGGACATCATGGGAAGTAGGGGAGGCAAAGACATAGCATTTGGGCTTCAACAGGGTACCCCCTCTATTAAGCCCCTGCTTTCACTCTTTCTAAGGAAAGAGATTTGGAAACGAATCCTGCCAACCTCAGCGTCTGGGAATTCTGTGTGCATGGGAGAGCAGAAATGAGAACTGTGATGCCTCTGTGTGAGGACCCCAAGCACAGCGCATGCCCTGCCATGCCAGCCAGCCTCGGATAGCCCGATGAGGAAAACCGACTATGCAAGTACCAAGGCTGTGGGGTCTGAGGCCACTTGCCCTGAACCAGAGCAGCCCAGGGCAGCAGATGCCTCTGGACATGCATACTGCTCTGCCACATCACCCTGCCCCTCTCTGCCTCCTGAATAACCCCAGCAACACCCAAGAAAAAAAGGACACGAGCCCTACAGCAGCAGCAGCAGCAGCAATGCAGCCTCGCTCTGCATGGGGCATCCTGGGGAAAGACACTCAGGTGGCTGCATCCTCCACAGCCATGAACAGGGCTCTGGCAGCACTCTGCCCTAGTATAGGAAAAGCAGCCAGTCTGAGGAAGACCTGTGTGCGTCTGTGTGTGTCTGTTTGCATGTCGGTGTGGGGGCAAAACTGCAATAATAAAGAAAAACACTTCCTGGTCCATGCCCTCAGTCAGCCACCCCCTTGGCCAAGCTGGTGGCTGTGCCTCCATCTCGCCCCTCCAGACTGGCCCATGCCTCCTCATACCCAGCCCTGGCGCACCGCCCTCCTTCATCTGGCAGTGGGGCCAGGGCCATGGGGAGGGGGCCAGGGCCACCATGTTGAGGCACAACCTGCCTCAGAACCCCTCCCCACTCAGCCCTCCCTGCCCTGACACAGGCTGTCGTCCTCTTGGAAATAAAACAGCAACAACAACGAAAAAAAATAATACATATATATCTCCCCAAGCCTCCCTGAAAGACCCAAATGGATAGAACTGACCCTCTCAAAACCAACAGGAAACAAAAGCAAAAGTCCCCGCCGAGGTCAGGCGCACATCCCAGCCGGGGCCCAGCAGCCGGGAATGGGTCCTGACCCCCCTGCTCCCCTGGCCTTGGCACAACTGTGGCATCCACCAGTGCGAGGAGCCCCGACAGCCGGGGAGATGCGGCATGGCCGGGATTGTCCCACCAGCTGGCAGCAGCCTCAGAAGGGGAGGGCAGAGAAGAGAGGTGAGTGTGCCCCTGCCGCCTCATCACCTTTCAGGAAGGAGTAGAGTCTCTTCACCCCACCGGGTACAAGAGGCCCCTTGCTCGGCTCTTGGCCGCTGGCATGGCCTTACACAAGGGAGCCAGCCCGGCTCTGGGCGGGCACCATGACGGGGACAGCCCCGATCCGCTCCAGCGTGGCCTGGCTGACAGCGTAGGAGCGGGTATGTGGTGGCCGTGTCTTCCTGCTGACTGAGCCATTGCTCCGGATCACCTCCTGAGGGGACGGTGCTGTGCTGGCTGTCACCACCAGCGTCTTAGGGGGAGCTGGGGATGGGTGGCCACCGTTGGCATAGACAGGGCGGGTGCTCGTGCTTCCCGAGCGGGAGAAAGGGGGCTGGTGGGCATCGTTGCTGTTGCTGAAACGGGTGAAGGAGTCTGTGGCATGGTTGGCTTTGGGGTCATTCCAGTAGCGGCTGTTGTAGGTGTTGGAGGAGGTGAGGGTGTCATTCTCTGATGAGGATGCATCAGCATGGAATGTCTTTGTGGCAGAGGAGCATTTGGGTGGCAGGTCGTCCTCCCTGGGAAGGAGAGAGTGTGAGAACACATGGAGGATGCTGCCCTGCTTGCCCAACACCCACCCCCCGCCACACCCTTCTGGGGTCAACACCATCAATTCAAGGTAAAGGACAGCACCAACATGAACCAGCATCGTTCCTTGACCAATTAATTCATCCCTCTTTACAGGAGCTACCTCTGCACACATTAATTGCTCCGTGTGCCTACTGCTGAGGCAAATGACCCACGCTCATGTCTAGGGGGACAAAAACAGTGGTTATCACAACCACTGGTACTATGCAGGCTCAGTATGACTGTACCTGTACAACCAATGAAGCTGATCCTCAGGGGAGCTGCAGGAAGCTACCAAAGGGAAACACTGTGGCTGTAACACCAGAGAAGATAACACCTGTATCTCCAGAGCTTTTCAGCTATCACTGGTATAGTGGATCAGGATCCCACAATCATGTGGATCCCACGTCATGTGCAGTCTCTCTCCTACAGAGCTAACAATGTCAAACCAAGGCTCTCAATTAAGGCAATACTGAAAACGAAATCTGTCGTTATCATTCTCCATTTCCTCCCTCCTTTTTCTGGACAGATACGTATATCTCCCTCTGGCCCAGGGGAGCACACTTAGGATTAGCAAGAGTGAGATTTCTGATTGCCTTCCTACTAGTCTCTGTTTTTGCCAGGCAGTCAGAGATCCCCTGGCACCAGCTTTCCTTGGCCCTTACCTTATCTCATTGGGAATCTCCTCCTCTTCTTCTTCTTTGTGTTTATTTTTCCAGTAAAACAGTGCCACGGCCACCAACACAATGCAAACAACGAGCACGACGGCACCTGTGGCCACCGCTCCTGCAATCAGGCCAATGCTCCGGGGGTGGGCTGTGGGGATGATTGAACAGAGAATGGAGAAGAAATCAGGGCTAGGCTGTGGCTGCCTATTAACATTTTAAACTGCCATGGCTTGGGAGGGGGAAAGTCAACGTCCCCATTCCAGGACACAATGATCTTCTGATAGAGAGGCACATGGGAGCTCACAGCAAACATGGTTACACGCTTTACTGTCACAAGACAGAAGCGGGTGGCCAAGCCTCCCTTGGCAAAATACTTACGTGCAATGACTTGCAGGTCCAGAAGGCAAGTGCTGGTTCCAATGGCATTTGAAGCCACACATTGGTAAAGACCTGAGGACACAGTGCTGATATTTCGGAGAGTGACAGTGCCCTGGACTTGGTCTAGTCAGAGAGAAAAGAAGGATTTAAATCCCTCCCCCCCTTGAGGAAAACTGTGAAAAGGCAAAGCCAGCAAATAGAGAATTTTGATGTGAGACTCTTAAGAGAGAAATAAATTAGGAAATAACCTTGAGATGGAAGCATTGTGCACACACACACACAAGATTAGGTCTTAAGGAGCTTACACTAGATGTTTCTTTTTCTTCTTACAGAGGAATTTCTGCAAATGAAAGCTTGGGCCTCTCAGCATTGTGTGAGAAAATGGAGGAAAGAAGAGATGTGCAATTACTGATACCTAAATCTACCTGCTAAATTCAATCCTGTCCTGTAAAACACCTGCTCTCCCATCCCTGGGCTTCCCACCCCCTGGTCTGCCCATTTTCCTCATTCCTGAATTATGTAAAACTTAAATGCTTGTGTATTCGTAAAATACGACTAGGTAAAGGGCAAAAGTACAGCTATCACTACTTGGTCAGGACACCTAGGCTAAGAAATCTTATGAATGGGACTTGGGGCTGGGCAACAGCCAGTCTGATCAGAGTCTTGCTTTTACACACATCTGAGAGGCAGCTCTGACAGTAACTTACTGGAGAACAGTGACCTCAGTGTGAGAAGCTGGCAGTATTTTCCTGGGATGATTCTGCCTCCCTTCTCCCAGTTTCCAATCTATAAGCCTTTCATTTGGTTTAAAATGCAGGTGAGTCAGCAGCTGAAATCTCCAGCCACATGTCAACATCTGGCAACCATGTTCTCTCTCTCTTTCTCATTCAACCAGACCCTTGCTCCTCAACAGGGAACATGTTTCTGTACCAAAAAAACATTAAAATTTAAGTGGCCACTGGAGGGTATCTAGTCCACCATGGGCTCTAGGAATCTTCGTTCTGCTAAAGTGACTATGCAAGTGATGTCAGACACTCAGTGAGCCATGCCACCTTTGGTGACTCAGACAAAGGAAAGCCCAGGCTGTCACCTGGGAAATGGGAGGATAATCAACAGAATGAGCACCTTGTGTGGCAGTTGGGGGCAACTTGGGAACATTGTCCAGTTTCTCCCAGAGGTATGTTGGCCGGGGGATGCCTTCTTCCGAGCTGCAGGTCAGTGTGATATCGCTCCCCACATCCAGGGACCCCTGGATTCTGCAAAGCGGGGTAGAAGGAGGAACTGCGAGAGAAGAGGGGAAAGCAACAGCAGATCAGGAAATATGACCAAACAGTGGAGTGCAGGCTCTTTCTGGACACGTGCTGCTGAGGAAAGCAAGGACACTGGCATGAGCTGACAAGGGGACAAGAGGGAGGCAGCGGACAAAAACCCATTAAGGTTTGGGGGTGACAATTCACAAAGATTCCTGACCCACCAGACCATCAAGGTTACAGACTACTGCTGACCTGCACAGGACCCAGTACTTGTAGATTCCTCCCTAGAGAAAAAGGAGGTGAACATTTCTGTGCTTGGAACAGCAAGGGTGGTGAAAGCTAACAGAGCTGCAGACAGAATTTGCTGTTGTTGGGTTTTGCTTTCATATCCCTACAATGTCACGCACTCTGGTGTATTTAACATCACAGGGTGCATCCAGTACTAATAGCTTTCATGAAAAGGAAGCAAAGCTTTAAAGTAATTCTCTCCTGTTGCTATGCACAAATCTCGTATGGTCCCTTCAGCTCTCCAGGATGCCCTCGTACTTTATTCATGCTTCTTTGCAACTCCACATCACAATGCTGCCACAAAAGCTTTCTCTCTATCATATTTTAAAACTCCATTATATGCTACCTGCATATGAAGGCTACAGACTCCCACAATACCCACAAGGTTGCCCATCCCTCACCACAGGATGCCCATGGGCTCCAATGCATACACTACCATATTGCTCTGCTATGATGCACTATCAGGCACAGAGGATCCCCTTGGCCCTGTTCCTCCCCTTTCTCCCATAATCCCAATAAACACACCTAAGACAGTAAGTCCAATGACTCCAATATTCCTGACGCCTCGGTCGGGAAGATTGTTGACCAAACACTGGTACGTGCCGGTATCCGATAGCTGAGTATTGTTGATGAAGATGGAGGCACTGGTGGTTGGCATTGTCACAGCAAACCCCACTCGCCCATAGAACTGAGGTGCACCACCAAAGATCTGACCCCCTTGGTAGAGAATAACCTGGAAAAGAAAGGAAGGCTCAAACACCAGTCTTCAGGAGCTGAGCAAGGAGGAAGAACAGCAAGCAAAACATGGGCTTCCAAAGCTGAAAGGACCAGTTCCTAAAGCATCCCTAAATAACCAGAGCTCGATATTCAGTTGTCCCAAGCAGACCCATCATAGCAGAGGTGTTTTCTCTAAAAGAGGAACACATTCTGTAGCCTGTTTTGTGCCAATAAAAATGTTCACAGAGGTAACCGGATAGATACCCAAGTCTTCTTGCATCTCTGGGTTGGCAATACCAGCCTGCTTCATATAACAGTCATTACCCATCTGGACAGATTGATGTAGAGAGGCAGACACTCTCTGCTGGTCAGTGAGGAAAGCATTTGCCCAGTGGACAGTATAATTCTCAGTCTCAGCCAGTAAGATCCTGCCATGATTTGACACTGCTTATTGAAGATCATTGGGATGAACTGAATGACAGTCTCTACCAGTCAGATGGCTTATATAGCAGTCTGCACTCAGACCAAGTCCCCAAGGAGCAAGTACTCTTCAGTGCAGATTCTCATAGCTGAATACCAAATGTGATGGGAGCAGTGTGACCCAAGACAGATTAATTTCAGGGCAATGGCATTCTTCTGCTATCAGAATGTGTGGACAAAAACCAGGCCAGAATATCTCAGGTTATGATTCTTGTGCCTACCACAACAGACTCTCCTTTGCTAATGTTCATAAGAATGGACTTGCATAAGCAACAGACAGTGAAAAAGTAAGAGGGAAAGTAAAAGGGGAGATAAATCTATGAGATGCCATGTGTTCTGGCACATTTTACCTAGATTTCACAGGTTTAAGCCTGCAGCTGCTCCCAGATCCTCCAAATCCCATATGCAGCACAACAAAACATGGATTACTTCTCCTGTGCTCTTTTGAACACACAAACCACCAGCAACCCAGGACAGCCATACAGTATCACATACACCTGCCCCAACTGCACATCCAGCCAAGGCAGCCAAGGACACAATGTGCATCAGTTAACAAAGCATTGAAGAAATCAGATTCATGTAAGACCCAGAGGGCATGTTCAGTGAGGAAGGGAACGTTCTGGCACAACCAGAGACTCAGCATCGTAAAGGGAGTCCATCCAGATCAGTGTTAAAAGGGTGAGGAAAAGGAAATTCCCAAAGAAAAGCATGCTCCAATAAGAAAGGACCTACCTGTTGAGGCTGGTTGGCATTAGAAAGAGGAATGACCATCCAGATGACATTAAGGTTAGTGAGAGCAGCATTAGTGGTGAAGGTGCAGGGCAATACTGCTGTCTGTCCTCGGGCAACCTGGATACTCCCTGAACTGACTGTCACCTCCAGAGGACACACCAGACCTGGAAAGAGGAGGACACCTGATTCAGGCATTTCAGGAGAAGGACACCTGGTTCAAGCATTGCAGGTGGCCCCATACACATGCAGATCATGACAGCAGAATCCTGTTTTTACACAATTGTCCCTTACCAATTACTTCAGGCTAAAAAGAATTATATTACTCCCTCAACAGATCAGGCTGCTCTCATGCAGACAGTTTTCACAGGCAAATGCAGATAGGTGGACCTTTTAGGTCACAGCACTCTAGTTTCAGAGCTTCTGAAAACAACAGGTTTTGTTTTGGCGGGGAAAGAGCTGGAAGAGCAGCCAAGCTGTGTCTAAGAGATAATGAAATATGTTTTCAAACCCATCAATCTTAATGATACCCAACATCACTGAAACAGAAAAGGAAGCTGCATTCTGAAAGTCTTCACCAAGGGGTAAGAAGAGAGAACGTGTATCATTAAAGAAGAAACACAGCTCTACCCCCACTTCTACCCCTCATAAAATCCAGCATGAGCAGAAACATTTTAGTGCTATTTTTAATTTAAAGGGTTAAAAAATTGAAATCTTTTCCAGTCCAGGTATTTCTATCTACTGGTGAAAAATGACTACTGATAATGGAGGATATCATCAAATCTCATTTATTTTCCAGCATTTCCACCATTTACTTCTTTGCATTCCACACAGGCTGGACAGCGCTCAAAGCCTGATAAGCCCCAGCTTCCCAGCGCAGCAGCTCAAGGCTGCAGATTTTAGACTGCAAGTCACACAGGGAAATACCTCCATTCCTACTGCCAAAATCTTATCAAATGAAACTTAACCAAGGAGTAACCACCACCATTTTGATCAGCACTAAAATTCTTTAAACCATTTCCCCCCCCCCCCCCCCCCGCCCCAAAATCAAAACACTGACTACAAAAAACCATCTCTCTATACTACAGCTCACTATCTTCTTGTCCAAAGCATGTGGGAGGCTGCTGGAGGAGAAGGCAAGGTGTTTTCAAAATCCAAGGCAATATCAGAATATTACTAGCACCCAGGTGTAGTCTGTGGACCGCCCTGTTCTCTTGCTGACTCCAGGAAGGGCTGCAAGGGAAGTTCTATTTTCTGCCAAGAGACACTAGTTTGCTGGAAGTGAAATGCTCCATGAAAGTAGGTTTCTATATGAACTATGCAGAAATTGAACAGGCTAATTTCTGAGAAAAAGGTGAGTGGTCTCCCGCACACTTGTCTGCTGGGATCCTTCCCAGCCTACCTAATGGAGAGATGGGGCACTCAGAGCCTGGAAGAGCTGAACTTCAGGTGCTTCAGATCCAGTTTCTAGCACCTGAACAGCCTATAATGAGCTCCTGGGTTTGGACTGACTGCTCCAGAGCTGCAGTACCCCGAGCTTGCAAATCCTCAGCAACCTCTGGGCTTTCATTCCCTCATCCATATCTCCCACCCCCAAAGGTAGTTCAGGGAGGCTCAGAAGTACTTCAGAAGAGAGTCAGACAAAATGCCATTTTAATCTAAGTGAAATTCATGAGTTTCTTACTTTGCAGAAAAAAAAAACAAACCCAAGTCTGACTTTCCTCACAGGCTTGGAACATATTTAAAAATATGAAGCATTTCAGAAATTCCTAGGGAAACAGTTCATCTCTGGTACTAACATCTGAGAGAACTGGGTGCCTGGATGAGGAACAGCTGGTGAAAGCTTAATCCATCAATCTCCTATGCAGGGCTGTCAGCAGCAAGCAGAAGTAAATAATTTGAAGAGCCAGTAATAAGCATCACCTTTATTACAAGGTATCTATCTGCCTTCCATTTGCCTCTGTGGTTAACAGACTGGGAATGGTTTTGGACTCCTCATTGGCTTATGGCTGGTCAGGCAGCGGTAGTAGTCCAAAAACCAGAACCGATCCATGTCAGCTTTGGAGGTGTCTCTTACTGAATACGACCCTAACAAGGGATTGTGTTTTCCGCAGGCCTAAATTTGAAGGCTACCTTACCATGACTACTCATCCAGTCTAGCATCATCCACGTGCTAAACAGTGTGCAGGGAGTCACAATAATGTTGATGTTTATTGGATTAACCTCTCTCTCCAACATGGTGCAGAAAGCTTTTCTGCCATGTTCAGCATAGATTTAATGAGGTACTTTCCATGTAAGGAAAATCAACTGCTTGTCTGATTTGGAATAACAACTTGTGTTCTTCAGCCTCATCCCTTATCCCCTCCATGAAAAACCCACACATTCAAATTCTTGTCACTCAGCAAAAGTAATACTTAAGTATGAGTATTCACTAGCAGTGAATTCGCTGGGAAAGTTATAGTTTACAGTTTGCATTGCGGGGTTAGTTACATCAATCACTCAGTCATCAAGCTTATGTGATTTTCATGTCCAACCACTCTCTTGCCACTCCAAATACTTACTATTAGTTGACTATAAACATCCTGCAGAATATTAAAAACACTAAAATAGAACATGCATAATTTCTTCGCTGTAAAGATAATTTTCAATACATTTGAGAATTTCCCAACTGACTTATGAACAATTTTTAAAAGGAAATAAAACACATAATATTCCCTTTGCTCTGCCAGTGACCCACTCTCACCCTGCAGCACCCCACAGCCCCCATAAACTCCTCCCCCCTTCAAGGCACCACAGCATCCCTTTTAATTTTAATGCCATGGCATGGTTTCTGTCAGGAGGGACACTAAGGAAGAGCTGAGGTCCCCATCCATTTCTTTTGCCAAGGGCAGCTGCTTTGAACCTGGCCATGCATGAGGAGCACCCCCACCATGCTGCCCTGTCTCTGTCTTATTAAGCCACCAGGCAAGCCAGCTCCTCAGACTTGCTTTTGCCTCATGCATCCCACAGCCTGTCAGCTGCTCTTTGGCCTGGGATGCATACAAGGCAGGCAGCACTTAAAGACAAGGACTCATTTTGTTAAGCTAAGTGGCACCTGCAGGGCTACAGCTGGGGAAAACACACACAACTGCTTCTGACAAGTAAGCTTAAACAAGGCGACAGGGGAGTCAGGAGACCAAATGTAGGCAAAGTCCTCTTCCACCAGCATGAACAGGGAGGTAGGCTGGTGTGTTAACACAGCACCAGGAGGGCATTACTACTGTGTGACTCCTCCCCCAGGAGACAGCTGGAAGAGCAAAGATCAAATCATCTTCAGAAGCTACAGAGTCTTTCTTTATATCTCAGACTACTAGAAAATGTAACACACTTACACATGCCCTTGTCCATCTACACAAGAATCTACGTGACTGCATCCTTCCACACCAGTACTCATGGTCCAAAATAGAGATGGATGCACACAAAGACACATACACTTATAAACCTGTGTGCCCAGGAAGACACCTAGTAGGAAGACTCAACCAAATGTTACATGTTTAAACATTCCAAAATTAGGAGTTGCAAAAATGTGGCTTTGCATTAATGCAAAAGGACGGAGAGAGGGGAGAGAGGGAAGAAGAGCTTTCAGCTTTAGCATATCTATTGGGATAAGGATTTTTCAATGCAGCCTAAGGAATGAGGACTTGAATTCCCTTGGGTAGATATAAATGCAAATATAGATATATGCATACACATACCAAGTCAAATTACACACAAGAGGTCAGAAAAAATCAAGCAAAAGATGTTGTAAAGGGTCTCCTTTTGCAAAGGCACACAATCCAGATCTTCTCTAAGCATTCAGATAAGTTTAATGACTTGTGAGAGACAACAAGAATCAATCACCACCAAATCATCTCTTAGAATGGGATTACAATGGCCATTACGCCCTCTCTTGTATGTGTAGTCTCCTCCTTACTTAGTAATTAAGCATCCCCGTAAGCAGCATGCCTGGAGGAAGAGCAGGGTACACCACTGTCAGCAGAAAGAGGAATGGGCCCTTCCTACACACAGGACACTTTGATCTTAGCTTGATTCTGCAAACGGCTTTATCCTTTGATCCCGATGCAGCGAGCTCCCATCACTAATTAGAAAATGGATGCTCCATTTTTTTGTCCCCTGTCAGGGAATCAACCAGCAGAACAACGTTTTGGCTACAGAGGCTTCTTTAGAGTTCCTTCGTTTTTCCAGGACCAAGTCATTATTTTGACAAAAGATGACTCTGATTTCATTTTTGACGGGTTAATACTGCTTTTCCAAGTAGCACACTCAGCTTCGTCCCCTGCATCCATGAAGGAGTCCATGTAGATAGTTCATACAGCATGACACAAGCATGTAGGGCCCAGTCCTGCAACCAGCATTTGCCTCCCTGCTGGGTATGTGGAGGAGGAGGCGGCTGCTGCCATATGTTTGATAGCTGACCTACAAGGATTGCAAGCCTGAGAGGCTTCAGAATATACCAGATGCAGTAAAGCTGAAAGACATGGGCACTTTCGACTCAGACTAAGTTGATTGAAAATGTTCCCAGCTCCTGCACACTGCCACACCTCTCTGCCAGAGATCACCAGCAAGACCAGCAAATCACTTTGGCTGACAGCCCTCTGAGTGAAATGAGGACTTCCACCACCAACACTTCACATCAATAGACCAGATTATAACATGAACAGCTGGTGCACCAGTCCATATTACCATGATGCCAGATGGTCACAGACAACAAGGGCCTCAGAGGCTGCAGAAGCTATGCCTTCAGTAAGCACCATGGTCATGCTGTTGAAGTTGTGCTAAGGTCATGTCCTCCTCTACCGCTGGATCATCCCCAGCACCCGGTTTTCAGAGGCAATCATGCTCATCAAAATACTTAGGTATCACTGGCTGCACTGCAGTGTAGTGCACAGAGAGGGTCTTTCTGCACTGCATTTAGCCTAGGAGCATTGATCACCCAGGACCACAGAAAAATAGTAGTTTCTCTGAAGAGCCATTCATACTATGAAAGGCAAGCTTCCACCTTGCCTCACCTTCTGGAGGACACTCTCTACATTGCAAGTATCCCCAAGAACTGTTGGCAAGTCAGCAGCATTTGGCACCTGCTAGCAGCAACCTCCTGATACTCAACAGTGTGGGAGGCTGGGCTAGCATGACTTTGTATATGCAGAAGCCAGGGTACAGGTTCAGTCTGCAGCACAGGCAAGCCAGGGAAGCAAATGGCCAGGGGAGAAAGGAGGGAGGGAGGTGTGAAAGGGATTAAAAAATCCTCAGCTGCGTGCATTCTGAATCTCCAGACCTCCAGGGAAAACGTGCAGAAGTGTGTGAGGCTGGGGGGAAGATGAATAAAGCTTCAAGCTGTATCAGCTTACGTCTGACACCCAGGGAATGGCTCCCCCTGTCCCAGTGCAATTAGCAATCCTATTGCCATGTGCTGGGGAAGATGCCTTTGGCAGTATGACATTTTGGGTCCCTCGTTAGAGAGGCAAGGATGAGCTCACTCAAAAGTTCCAAGAACAGGGTAGGAACACAATATTCAATCTGGCAACTGCAGGCAATGGAGAGAGAAACTGCAGAGCAGTCTTTTCCCTGAGATGAAAAGAGAACAGAAGTCGCTGTGTCTTTGGCCTGCCTCGTATCTCTGAGTCTGGGACCAAAGCTGCCTTCTGTGATAAAGAAATGTCTCCTACCCTAAATGAGCTGAGGTACATTGGCGACTCGACACAATGAGCAGTAGCAAATCCTATAGCCCAGGAAGGAGTGACTCACAGCTGGAAGAGATAGTAACAGATGTGGGGACTACTTCTGCCACAGGATCAGCTAGTGCAGCAATGATTCAATGATTCAAGGAGCCTGACTTGCAGTGCAAACACTGATAATATTGAATCTATCCAGTATGATACAACAGCATCCAAACAGGCTGGTCAACAAGCTGTCTGACTACTGGTCTTGCCCATTGTCACCAGGGTCTGGGTATCCTTCTGTCATTCTAGATGTCCTATGCTTGCTAATTCAGAATCTATCTAACCAAATGCAGTGTCTGGAGGCAGCTTGCAGTAGACTCCACCCTGCTTGTGGAACCAGCATCACCAAGCACTCCAACGGAGCACAGATCTGAGTTAATGCCCAGCTAGGCTGAATTATTTTCAGTTCACTACAGAAATTCTACCATGGAAAAACTTCCAGCCTCCAAAGTCATTCTGCATGGCAGGCATCCAGGATAGATGCACACAATCATAGCAGACTGTACCCTGGAGCAAATGTGCCCTAGCACAAACTTTCCTGAGGAGGTTGCTTGGTAGAGACCTTGGAACAATTATACTGGGCACTGAGAGCAATGGTGAGAAGGGAGGGCTCCACCACGCTTCTGCCAGCTCACAGCAAACTTTGCTCCAAAGACATCCAAAGGGTGATTGCCAGTTTGTGGGCACATGTTATACGGGTGCTACAGAAAGCCTTCCCAGAGAGCCTGCAGGGATACTGAGGACACCCTAGAAAATGTCATGCTTCTGTCAGAAAAGAGGGGGCAGAGACTTTCTGGCATAGCTTCTCCTCAAGATACAATAAACACTGCCTAAGCCACTCCCAGCAGAAGTTTGTCTAATATAGTCTTTAAAGCCCCAGACAATGTCTGTACTGTGCAGCACAGCTTAGCAGTCTGGTCCAGTACTCGGCAGCCCCTGCTTTCTTTTGACTGCCAGAGCTCTCACCAGTGGTGCTTCTGGATTCCTGCCCTTCCCTCTCTGCAACCCAGGCATGCAAGTCACACTTGCCAACATTGTCCCTTCCCCTCGCCCTGTCCACCTCTTTCTGCACTACCCCCATCACAATGATGTAGCTGATCAATTGGACACAGTTTGGCTGTTTTGTTCTCCGAGACAGCTGCATCAAACTTTTGATATCTCAGACTCCAGACTGAGAATTTATTAGGAGTAAGCCCATTTCCTTTATTTGAACAGGGACAATATCTCAAAATAAGGCTCATGCTGACTCTTTCTGGCTCACAGGTCTAGCAATTGGGATAGTAACCTGATAGTGTATAAGGTAAAATAATTTCTAACTCTTTCCTTCCTATCTTTGCTGGCTCTGCAAGACAGACTGGAACAAACAGCAGGAAAACTATCACATCTAGCATGGTTTTAGAGCAAGATCTTTGTAACACAGGTGTTAAATCTAGACTGATGCTAACTTTTCCTCTGAGGTGTATACAGTGTTACTCTCTGTTAAATGCAGGTCAAAAGCCAAGTTAACCTCTAAGCACCATTATTCCCAGAGAAATCATCAAACACACTGGTGGTATCTAGTCATCCCTCCAGCATGGAGCCTCCCAAGTAAATAGATCCATTATTGCCCCAGTAAGAGCAATCTCAGGATTGCTGCCCACCCCGTAAGATATGCAGGTTAGCAGACACTAATCCAAGGAGAAAACACAATGTCAGGGTCTTGAACTCAAGCCCTGCAGTCTTTCTTGCCAAGAACTAGACCAGTTGATCAGGGACATCGACTACCAGTAAATCTGTGTTGATCACACCGACCCTTCTCTCTTACCATTTATAACCTCATCTAAACTAGACAGAAAGCAAACAGTGAAACTTCCTGCTGACCCACTGTGCTCTGGCCTCAGCTGTTGGCCTGGTGATTAGCGGTCACTACCACCCCTGCCATCCTCCCTTTTAGAAATAGGTCTTTCTCTGCAGGCCAGCTGGGAGGAGGATTTCAAACAACTGTCTGATTGAGATGACATGGAACACATCTCCTTGTCCCTGACCTCCCCAACCTGCAGCCATAGCGGGGTGAAAACTGGACTTTAAGACCAAAAAAAGGCAGGAAAGCTTTCAGCTATACATACTTCAAAAACAGTGTCAGATCCCTCCCATGTCCTTGTCAGAGGAGCTGGACTAGCTCTTGCAGGCTCTCATAACACACTGAGGAATTTGATTCCTTCCCCATTTCTGGCACAGACTCCCTGGGTCCTGCTAAGCAAGTCAGTCAGCTCCAGGTATCCTCAGAGGGTCCCTGTTAGTGTGAGATCCTCATTTGCTCAGGTTTAGACCTAAGGCGTTCGATTTGCTGAACTGCTGAGCATTCAAACCTGCTAGGGAAATCAAGGGGGGCTGTGCTCTCCATGTAGCAGGGATCACATTATGATAAGCTCTCTGCGTAACCTGAACAGTGCTATTCCAACAGATCTTGTTACTTGTGTTTAATTAGTCACAGTCTTTAAATGCAAGAGGATTTTGAGCTGTGAGAAAAGCATAGTGTTAGAGCAGCTTGCTAACATGTACAAAGTGGGAACAAGAACCCAGATCTGGTTTACAGATGCCCTGGTGATAGCAGGGTCAGGGGCCCAATGACCAAAATGGTCCTTTCCACTTCTGGACTCCTGCTGCGCTCCCAGTACTGGCTTCTCTTCTGTGTCTCTAACCAGCCTGGCTGGAACTGCCAGGAGAGCCACCTTCTTTGCAGCTTCTGCTAGCTGGGATGGTTGCCTTGCATGTCTGCTTCCTCAGATGCAGTACGCATGCAAGTTAGAGATAAAAGAACAACTGCATTGTATTATAGCAAGATTATAAAAATGGGAAGGGACATTGATAGGAACAAAAATAGCATCTACAATGACATTAGCTAGGATAAAACTAATCAATCGCTGTGCTCTGGGGCATGCATTAATCCCCTCTCCATGGTATAGTGTTGCACAATTAGGTACATTATGGAAAGTTTAACACTTCCCTCCGATGCATGCAGCATTGGCTGAAAACAGAGATTGCTGTGATCTGAGCTGGCAGTCCTTGAATTCACAGCATTTGCAGAGGACTCAAGGAGCAGCTGCACTACTGAGTTTGGGGAATTTTTTGCTTTAGCAAATAAGCAAGAACAGAGAGGACCAAGAGGGGATCAGGAACTCACTCAAGTGCTCACTTGTCGCTCCCCTGACTTGAAAGAGGGGAGGGGTGGGTAAGTCTAATTCAGCTCACTCTGTGGGACCATTTTGTGTCAACTTTGCCCATTCCTGGCTGTACCCAGAACTGGAGTCATCAATGGCTTATCTCCCCAGGACTCAGGTGGGCAAATCAGGAGCCTGCAGTCTGTCTACAGAACATGGCTGGAGGCCACAATGAGGCAGCATACCCAAGGTACAAACAGGGTGGTGTCTCCTTGCAACAGGGTGCCAGTCATTTCTTTCTCTCCTAAGGTCCTCCAGAGATGCATGAAGCACCATCTTCCAAATCACAGGCACAGGGAAGGATGAAAGTGAAAGTTTAGCTGGGCACAGAAAGGTATTTCCCTATTCTTTGTCTTCTACAAAGCTGTGACTGGCAAACACAGTCCCTCCTTCTTCATCCCTAGTCCTGTGATAGATCAGCTCTGGGGAATCCTGCTGCCGTAACTTAAGACGTTGTCATTGTCTGCTGTTTGCCTTGTCACCTAGCACAAGGTTGTTGCCCTGAAACCACCAAAAGTAGAAAGGAAGCTGTGCCTCCATCTCACAGCCAGGCATTAATTAGCATAACCTGCTGAGAAAGGTGTTAAGGACAGGTTAACCTGCTTTGCTGTGAAAGAGGAAGGCTGCATTGCAGACACGCTGTCCTGTTCTGCTCACTGCTACAGTGGAGGCATCACCTAACACTAATGAGTGTCTAGGGGTGGGAACATTTTAAATGACCATGGCCAATTACTTTAGCTGAAGTGACTTGGGAATGAAAGCTTATCAAATATTCATGCAAGCACATTTAAGGTGGGAAGCTCAGCTTGAGTGTGCACAGAGCCTGCATCAACAGCTCAGAGCTGCAGACTTTCCCATTCATCTAGCTCAGATGCCAACATAAACCTCCCACATCCCTCCTCTTAATTATCTCACTGCTTGTCATAGCATATCACAAAGAAAATGCACCTTTTACAGCAAAGATTTGTATCTATGTTTCCTAAACGAGGGAAAAGGAACAGAGTTGACTGAGAGCAATGAACGCATATGTTGGCTTCATTTTCCTGAAGCAGGTTGGAAAAAACCTCGCAGGATCCAGCTCTTAACATCTGGTAAGCACCACCATGGCCAGTCACTGTCTCTGAAAGCATCCTCAATGTCCCCACGGATATTTCTAACCACACCTGAGGCCAGCTGAG
Organism: Phalacrocorax carbo; assembly: GCF_963921805.1. Lineage (NCBI taxonomy): Eukaryota > Metazoa > Chordata > Aves > Suliformes > Phalacrocoracidae > Phalacrocorax > Phalacrocorax carbo. The sequence goes on along the minus strand of NC_087513.1, from coordinate 89,711,863 downwards.
CCCACAACATGCAAATTACAGGATGCGGCTGTGTGGGATGAGATGAGAGCTGTATGTAACTTGCTTACCCCAGAGCAGGAGCCTAATTAGAGCTCTTCCCAGGATCTAAAAGCAAAACATAGCCTCAAGTTCCCCCCCACCCATCCCATTTCTTTGCTAATATTCTCCCAGCACAGCCCAGTCAGCAGAGATGTGTCACGCTGCATATCAGTGCCAAGTACTGGCAACAGCACGTGACATTGCTGACACAGCAAAGTTGCATCCTTCAGGAGAAGGTATCCGCTGGTGCCTCAGCAAGAGAAGTGTACCTGCTCCCAAGACTGGGCAACGGAGAGTTAGGGTTAGGAAGCTGAAATCAAAACAGGTCGGCAAAGCTCTACTAAGACACTTACTCCTATTTTCTGTTTGCTGAGCCATAAAAAATACATTAACGGCCCAGCAGCTTTGTAAATGATTTATGGTCAAAAGAATAAATTTCTTCCTTCTCTCCTAGTTAAAAAAAAAAAAAAAGCACAACATAGTGATAAACTGCTTAATAAGGAAAAACAACCTGAGGTTTAAATATGTTCAATGGTATATTGAGTGGGAAGGACAGAACCCATAAGAAACAAGATTAAAGCCCAGTAACAGAAGCTGGCACAGGGGAAAGCAGGATGAATGGGTGGGCAGGCTGGAATATATGACCTGTGTGTGGTGGAGACAGGCAGGAGCGCAGGGTGCAGCTGCATGGGAAAAGAGGTGGGGATAGGGGAAGGACAACTGGCTCATTAGTGATTTTTAATACTTTAACATAGAATGCATTAAGAGGTATGCATTCTGCGTATCCCTCCACTTTTTGCCCCCATTACAGGAAAAATCCTGCACAGACTGCAAACTTGCACCTGAGTGGTATTTTCAACTACCCTGAGACAACCATCATTAGGTCTAATTCCAGTGCATATAGTCCCAACCTACAGTTCAACTATGGTTCAACTACTTTTACCCAAAGCACCAAGAGCTATGTCCATCCTCCCCCAAAAGGAGGAAGAGCAGAGGGTGATGGACAGAAAAGGGACAGTTCTTGCCCTATTAGACACAGGCTGGGTGAAGACGCAGGGACACGCTGCTGTGTGGCTCCCCCTACAAACACCACTGACATCCCCTGGAAGCCCTCCAGGACCTCAGGTGGCCACGTGAAACCCAGGCCTTTTTGGTGCTGCTGCATCTTCCAGAAATGATGAAGCAGCAACATAACAAGAACACAATGCATTCACCCACCCAGATGTTGATAGGCTCCACTACAAACAAGAGTATAACCATGCACGCGGGTGTGTGCATCTGACACAAAGCCACTGAGGCTGTGGCAGGGCTTAGGTCAGCAATGAGGACTCCAAGGAGCTGGGCCTCCCTGTGTGAGAAAGCTGCGCTGCAAGAGGGGAGAGAAGGCTGGGCCAGACTTAGATCAGGCTGGAGAGGGGCCTAGGGCAGCCCCAGAAAGGAGAGGCTGGGGGAGAGGAATGTGTGGCTGCAGTAGCAGCGTGGGAGCTGGGATTGGGGTTAAGGAAGTGCAGGGGACCATGAACAGTGGGGCCTGGAGGTACGAAATAACTCCCCAAAAAATGACCCCACATGTCCAAGCCAAATGCAGGGGAACTCCCCCAGTGCTTCCTGAGGTACCCACCTTACCTGCCTTCCCCCAATTCCAGGATATTCCAGCACCATCATCACCCCATGGTTGGTTACGATGGCCTATGGGGTGCCTAAGACAACAGGAAATAAAATTAAGTAATTTAAAATAAAAGCAACCCCTGAGGAGACAGAAACTAGCCATTTCTGAGAAGAAATTTTCCATTTATAGAACGATTCCATTCTCCTTGAAGTCAGGAAGGACTGTCACCAGACTCTTAAAGGATCTGGTCCAGCAACCCACAACTTTTGGCTGAGGCAATGCCAACAAGTTGGCTATCTGCTTTCCACCCCAATTTTGTGTCTCATTTGTGAAATGCTCTCATCCTATGGAGTACACAAGCTTTGCAAGTAAAAGGCTATTTGGCAGAAGTTTGGTGTTCACCGTGCCTTTGAGCTCCCATAAAAATTTTCCTGCTCGGTTGTGAGTCCTACTTGACCTACACTGATGCCTGCATGGCCAGCAGAGTGCCCACAGCTGCTTGGCCAGACACTGATGCACAGGCCGATTTGATATGTCCTAGCAATTCCACTAAAGGTAGTTAAGTCCCTGGAAATACACTCGATGTTTAAAAATTAAGCACATGTTTAAGTATCTTGCCAATTCGGGGCTTAAAGGTCTAATCACATTTGCATCCATTTTGATAACAAAACTCCCGTAGCCTGCTGGTATGAGAGAGAGCCTTTAAGTGAGAATGTTAAAATTATTAAAAACAAACAAACAGAAAAGAAACAAAAAAAGGCAGGCTCTTTTTCATTTAAATTGAAAAGAAAGAAAAACCCAAATTTATCTTCTGATCTGGCAAATGTCAGGTCAGTAATTGAATGTTTCAGATTATGAGTTGAGCTGTCTGAAAGAGGTTGTAAAAGGACAATTTTCCACTGGGAAAAAAAGAGCTTTCATTAAAATCAAAATAGGTTGTAAGAATATCAACTTTGATGACATTTTCAGTGAGTGAAGTCAAAATGAATTGCTTTGACTTTCCCATTTATTTATGGTAATATTGGCACACTTCAGTTCAATAAGGTAAAAACACTTTATTTCAATCCATTTAAACTTTTGCCATATATTTAGATATTACATAAATTCTGACTTAATATAATTTTATTCAGTAATGGTACAGTGTTACACACACACACAATATGCTACGGCCTTTCAGCACCATGTGAACAATATCTTTTCCCAATGGAAATTTCCCAATTTTTGTTCCATCCACTAAAATATCTGTTGTCTTACTGTGATTTGAAATGAAACAGAGAGAACATATTAGGACTTCCCTGGAATAGATGACCAGTTCATTACCAGCTTTAGCTACGAACAGCTCAAGCCCAATCTTCACATGGATACACTCAGAGTTCAGGAGCTGTAGGTGTTTCCATGTGAAGTTTAGTCCTGATGTTGCTGAAGTGGCCAGTATCAGACACAGAAACTTCCACACATGTGCCATAGGAAGACATCTATTTAAGCACTTTTCTGTCCTTTCCCTGAACGAGACTCGCTCCCAGCTCTCTGTCCTCATGGAGTACCATCTTCCCCACCTCCCTGCCCCAAAACCCAAAGCTGTGCTGTGAATGCTGCTGACTATAAATCAATTCTTTGCTCTCCAGTCATTTGGGCTAATCATTCCCACATTGCATGATGGAAGCACGACCGATACATAAAATGTGCACAGCCAGATTAATGCAAATCTGCTCTCCATCTGCTGCGAGCCCTTCTGACATGCGGATACGTGCCAGCACAGGGTGCAAAGGGAAGCAAGTCCTAATTCTGGGAGGTTCTCCCTGCTCACAGTGTCCCCAGGGTTGAGGCATCTGCAGCTCTAAGTGTCCAAGCTGAGATCACTGGGCCTGACTTTGTGACCAATGCTAAGCATCCTCATCACCAGCCAGTCCCAGCCCTCCTGCTCTCTAGTTGGGTACCCAACACCATGCTGAAAAAGCTCAAATGCAGAAGGTTGCACCAATAGCTCTAAGATATGCTAGCAGGTAAGGCACTGGGGCAATGCAGAGAGTCTCCATTTTGCAGTGAGGAAAACCAAGATGGAGAGAGGGTATAACTCACCTGAACACCACACGGCAGGTCAATCGTGAGACAAGAATAGGACTTCGGCACCTGATTCATGGGCCTTGCTCTGCCTATTAATCATGCTCTCCACCACCGTGCCAAGTATTAGTATTGATTTCAAATTAGCCCACACATTTCTTATCAAGGAGAAAAAAAAAAATAACCAAGAAAGTTCACTATGCTCAGCTCTGTTGGAGGCCGACATGATTGTAAAAGCAAACACTTTCTGCAAGAGGCCCTACCCCAAAGCGCTCCAGGCTGGCAGGCATACACCACCACCCTCAAGGAAAGATCAGGTGCTCACAAAATGCTCCAAACGTCTTAAGAAGGTTTTCAAAAACCATAGAGTATCATCATAACGTACTTGAAACACAGGAAAGAGGCTTTGTGAATGCAGCTGCTGCTGTTACTGTACATGACAACATGCCCCCTTCCTTACCACCTTCTTTTCTGACGCCAAGTCCTGAGAGTTAAATCTGGGTGACCAAGCCTCGTAGTTCTGTTTGCTTTCATGCTTGCCCTCTCATCTTCCCTTCCCCTGATGTCCTAAATTCCCTTTTACAAGAGCTGTAAACTTTTGCAAACATAAAGCTGCTACAGGCTTCCCTTGTCTTTTAGAGTATCAGAAAAACACTTTGCAAATTTTCCCTCCATAACAGATGCAAGAAGCTGCTTATGCCCAAGCAGAAAAGTACACAAATGCTCTGAACGAAGAAAGATTGTTTTCTGCACAGCTGGCTCAGTTTTTCCCACAGATGTTATCGCTCCTGCCAAGTCTAAGAGCACACAGAGCAGCATTAATATGAAAAAGCCAACTGGACACTGGTTTAACAAGTTGAAAATTCCCTAAGCACAGCCTGGATGCTGGGTTTTCCTCTTCCTTTGTTTTTTGCACCCAGGGGGAAAAAAAATAAAGTAGAACAAAACCATAAGAAGCCAGTGAAGGAAGTCTTAGCCTTTCAGGGGTAAATTCCCTTTTTGAAGTTCAAAACACATGTTAATCTTTAATGTTAAAGCCTGGATTAAAAATTCATTCAGAAATCTCACAGTTTGGAACACTTACAAGTCCGTTGCATTTTTAAAAGCTCAGATCAGTGCTATTCTGCATAAAGAAATCTCTCCAAACTCCTTTCTTTCTCTTGAAGCCAAGAGCAGGTATTCACTGCTCTCCCCATTTATCCTTTAAGCTCAGAGGGGCCTTGTTGTTGTTCCCAAGAGCTGGGAAAGGCTTACTTTTGGGGGTCTCTGTGTCCCATTTCAGAGTACTGCCACTCACTCTGTGGCCCTGGGGAGCAAACCCGCAGCCAGTGGGAACAAGTGGTACACTTCCAAACAGTACTCCCCTGTTTAGCAAGGGTTAGCAGTAGTGCAAGGTCATGGCTTGACTCAGCCTGCCCAGTTATGCCTTTTTAAAGCCAGATCCTATCCACAGTCATCAAAAACATCTCTGGCTTCCACCTTTGTCTGAGTCCTTGGCAATGCTGGGGAAGACACACACGGAATTCTGCAGCTCAGCCCCAGCGTTGAGGTTGATGGTACCCACAAACATCCCCAGTTTTAACAAAATGATGTGGGATGCAGAGCTCCAAGGAAAGAACCATCTGTGCCTGACATAGTCCTGGCTGCCACAATTCATTGCAGCAGAGGATCTTTTTCAGAAGACCAAAATATTTTGCATCATGGAAGGAAAAATTGTCCCCAAACCACCCTATGCCACCTTGCTACAAAGATTTTTATTTAGAAACACAGAGGACAAGGCTGAGCCCTCAGTTTTACTTACTTTTTTGTGCTCCCTTTTTGTTTGCCTGGCGTGGGGGGACTGAGGGACCAGGCAGCAAGTGCAGAGATGTTGTAGTTTTTACAAGTATTTTTGGAGCCATTTGCTCTCTTACCAGCTGCAGTCTTACAACACTGCAGTAGGCTGAGCAAGAGGTTTCCATCTCTAGAGTCTGTGGTACCACATCTTTACCACAAGGGGTAAAACTTTCTTTTTAAGCATCAATGTTTCTAACAGCCACCTCGCACAGTTGCCAGCAGTTACCATCACAAAGCAGCCTCTCTCCTGCCTCCTTGTCCTGCACTCTCAGGCTTGTTTCCCTCCAAATCATCCACCTGAGACCATCCCCAGGAGGCTGCCCTCACCTGCAGCCAGCTGGGTCCATGCCAGATGAACCACCCTGCCAGCAGAGGTGAGCCCTGCCAGGCAAGGAAGGTGCACGGGCAGCAAGCACAGCTCTGGGAGTGGGTGTCCCCTTTGGCGATGTGCTGATGCCTCTCTGACCCTCCAGATGCCATCAAAAGAGTGAACCTCTCATCTGCAGCCAAGATTGCTGCCTGCTATGTGAAAGGTACAGTGTGAGACCGAATATGCTACACTGCACAACACAGTGAGTAACCCCAATGTCGCCGGACTCAGGACAAAAAGGATGCAATCTGTCCCTAGCTTTAAACCAGTAGTTGTCATCAGGAAGGAAAAGAAAGAAAAGAAAAAACACATAGAAGAGATTTAAAATGTACAAATTGCACTAATCTCTCCCTTGTTTATGAAAATTTTTCCTGCCATATTTGTTAGTTGCAATAATAATAACCTCTGATAGTAGAAACATACTTTGGCTTCTTTCCCAGATTCTCCTCTTGTTCACCAGGCAGTGAAGTCATTGTATTACCAAAACTTCACAAAGACCTGGCTTTGCAGGACGGCCTCCACCAGGAAAGGTTTAGACAGCTTCCCATGGAAGCTGAGAAAACAGAAGAAGGGTGGAAGAGAGCCCTTCTCTCAGGGATAGGGGAGTGATAGGCAGGACGGAAAAAAGGTGGCAAATCTCCACTATATTTGCCAAGTAGAAAGTAAGGAAAGCAACAACTATGAACGAACACACAATCCAGCACACAGTCCTGCTAAGGATGCAGATGTGATCTCCTGGCAGGATCTGAGCACCCCTGGGACCCAGAGGAGTCAAGGACAATGAGCCCAGGTGTCTTGCCCATGCTTGTGCAGAGCTAGATGTGAACCCTCACTCTCCAGAGCACAGCTTGGTAGTTCATCTCTCAGATCATCTTTTCTTCCATAAATTCAGTCTTCTACTTTTAAACTTATGTGCCCATCAAGTCAGATTACAATTAAGACTCTGCAAGTATGGCAAAATATATTCATGAACATCTGTTTGACTAATAAGCCTGAATATGCGTCAACAGTATTCACGCGACCTGGTTTCCATACCTTCTGCGAGTGCTCACACCAGCTCTCCCCTGCTCAGAGACGATGATATGAGGGAAAGGCTGCTGCACACACTCACATAATCATGAAGATTGTTTCAGCTGGTGAAGGACGGTCTTCCAGCCTCTGGTGCACTTTTCAGGGGTTGCAGGCTACTTCTTGGACTCCATAAAAAACAGCTAAGATAAACAAGCCTAAAGTCAGAAGGCTAAAATTTACTATACCAAAGCTTGGTCTACCGCTGAGAAATCTGTATGTGCGGTTGAATCCTCTGCAGTCTGGACTTGCTGGGAGAAGAGGAGTAGTTGCTTATGCTGAGGCCAGACCTGCTCATCTGGCTGGGTGCTCCCAGGGGTGCAAGTAAGCATCCCTCCCATTCCTCATCCCACCCTCTCTCCCTCAGATCTGCCAGCATAACTGCTGGTGTAATAGCTCTCCCACACAGCTCTGGAAAAAGGTCTTCATTAGTGGGTAAAAGCAAATTGTTTTCTACTGTAGGCCACGCTAAGAGGATCAGGTTAAAGAGCAAGAATGCAGGCAGCCGTGCTGGCAACCTGAATTGACGGTAACCTCTGGCAGGGGAAGGGAACAGGGACAGCCTCTGACCTCTCCATCCACCTCTGTGGCGGTCAGGGCAGTACATCTGACTGCAGCCTTGCTGCCTATCTCCATTGGCCTGGCTGTGAAGTGGGGCAGTGTCCCCTCACCCCACCAGGACTTTGTGCTGCTTGGGCATGTGGTATTGAGGGAAGGCAGGTAAACAAGCAGAGACTGATGGAAGGAGCAGAAACCATACCCTGAGGTCTACATGCAGGTTCAAAGTCATAAATACTCAAAGCAATAGATTGCAAGCTAGAATATGACCCTGGGAAAAAAACATTTCTTGAAAAGTAGAGAGGTATAAACTCAACTGTATACACTTGATGGCCAGCTGGAGAGAGATTGTGGAGTTAAATTGGCATGGCTTAAAAGACACACCCCACAGAGACAGATGGAAAGGCTGCCCGCTGATACCTCTGCAAGAGCCCCGTATCTCCACAGATATCCTGGATATCTCTAAGCAGGATGTGGAATGGCTAAAGAACAATACAGCAGCACAAGAGTAGTCGCTGAGCAGGAGCAACCAAGAAAGACCAGCACTACACTGGATAAATCCTAGAACAACAGAAGCTCAGAGGGAATTGTCTTTTGAGGCTGCCACAGGGATGCTATTTATGTTCACAGTAAACACAGGCCACAGAGAAGGAATTCAGCTCTAATGACAAGGTGGTATTGTGGGAGGCTGTGTTGTACTGAGACTGGCACAAGGCTGCTGCCCATCCAGGATGACTTTCATCAAAGGAACAGCTTTTTATAACTACTTGTCCAGCTTTCATTATCATAGGACCTACTGATATATATTTCTACACTCATGTCACAAAATGTTAGTATTTTCCAAGCTTTAGGATGCAGGAAGATACAGCAGTGGAGAAAAGCTCTTCTGCTAGGCTGGAAGACAACACTGCTTCAGACAGCACATGCAGCAACAATCCATAACCACAGAGGACAGATGAAGAAAATACAGCTACCTTTGGAGAGTGGAAGTCTAACAAATGAAAACAAGCTTCCATTAGTCTTTTGGCATGAACATCCCTGGCTCAAAGTAATTAAATAGGTTTGGTTTATACTTTTTCTTTGATCAAGAGGAATGGTGTTGCTGCCTCCACACTCCCATTACATCTAAAATGGTAGAGAGAGAAGATCCTTGGGCATCCACACACCTACCGTCTTCCCTGCAGCCCTGCCAGTGACCCTCACAAATCTCCTCTCCAACGCCAATATTGCCCCCCACCAACGAGACCAAAGAGGACATGGTTCGAAGCAGTGTGCTTGTGCCCACCACCGCAACAGTGCAGCTTGCCATGGCTGTAAGAAACACAGGAAGGGACTGAGGGGAAAAATCATGCCCGCGAGTTGAAGGGCATGTATATGGATCCTCACTCCCCAAGACCTGCTCTCACTTTGCAGGCCATACTTCCGGCCTTGTGAGACAGCAAACATGGTGGCGTGGGATGGGGGGTGGCAGTGCGCAAGGTCCCTGCCATGACAGCACCTTCCTCCCCAGGGCAATGGAGTCAGGGTGCTCACTAGAGCTGACAAGGCCATGCAGCACTGATTTGGTGTTTTGCATCCTCTGAGAAGCAAAAAACAGGAGGTGGCAGGGTGGTTTTCCCCCTGCTTTCTGGATTCTTGGCTTTCTGACAGATTTCTCTGCAAGGGGCTACCCAAAAGCTCCATGGAGCTGGAGTGTCAAATGTTAACACTCAGCACTTAATTTGTGGTGCAAATACTGTCAAACCCAATTGCATCTTGTTCCCCCTCCAAGGCATCCCAGGCCCTCTCAACTTCTGCAGGGGGCTGAGGCTTTAAGGAATGACCAACTGTTAAAGCGAACCTGTGAACTGGCAGGATGCACAGCGTATGCTCCAGCGCCAGATGTGCCCTCTCCCCTCTCCTCCCCTCTGCTGGATCCATGTATGCACACAGCGTGGTCAGCAGGGAATACACCCCAGGAAGCTTAATTAATGAACATATTTGAAAGCTGCAGGCATCATCATGCTAGAAGAAAAGAGTGATAACATTAGCGTCTGAGCATGAGCTGTTCGGATTAAGAGAGGAGGGAGATGGGGCTGGAGACGTGCTGGCTGGCTGGCTTGCTGGGAGAAGTCCCAAAATCATAGGACCCTCTGCAGGGATCTGCCATACTCATCTGTACCAGGCATAAAGGTATGAGAGGGGAAGGAGCCTTTTAACAATGCGAGGTCAGGCAGGATTAAGTGGGAACCCATACAACACGGCAGACATTTCTTTCTGCCTCCTGTGAAAGGAGAAAGTGATCATCGTGGAGGAAGGGAGGTAGGAAATGAGATAGAGATAGGGAGATACATCAAAAGGACAGAACAGAAACAGAAGAAAAATAGATAGAAAAGTGCTAAAAGATAAATGTAGTATGTTTTTAATTTGCATGAGAAAAATAGTTCTCTTTTCCCCACCAATCATCTTTATTAACAACAAAATTTGCAGTGAGATCTCAGACTAGCTATCTAGCTATGACAACAGCAAAGCTCTGAAACAAACTGCTCCAGGGAGGCTGTGAAAACTCAGCCTCGAGCAGCTTTTAAAGGCAGGGTGTAGGGCTGACTGAGACTTAACCAGGTACTTCGCCTGAGCAGTGCACAGACCAGATCAGTGGTCCCTGAACATTTGGCCCACTATCCACTATCTGATTTTTGGAGAGCAGCTGCATGAAACTACTGAGATTGTAAAAGCTACTATTTAATACAGTTTACCTGCATAGTGCTCACCTCAGTTTCACGGATCACAGTCCACATACCACTGGCCTAAAAATATGCCCCAAGACCTTCTCAAGCTTCTGCAGCTCTACCTTTGTACATGCTTCAACTGCAAGGACAGGCTTCAGGAGAGGTGAAGGAGGCCACAGAAAAAAAGACATGTGCAGGAAGCCCACTTTGCCCCATGGACCTACAGCTTGCTCAGCAAGAGTGCACATGTTGTATGTAGCCACAATGGGAGGTGCAATCTCACCGGTCCTTCCAACCCCCTTCTCAGTCCAGCAAGCCACTGAACACCATCCACACCAACTTACAGTGTTAAGCCTGGACATGGAGCACATCAGGCTGAACTGTGTTATTTTAGATCTTGGCTATCAGCAAGGAAGCCAGTGGCAATACCCTGGGCAGGGGAAGAGGTCGATGGCAAGCAACTCTTCCTTCACCTCTCTCTTCATGACACTCCAGGGAGAAGGTATATGGGAAAAGATACCTCCTTGAACATCTTCTTTCTCTGAGTATCTGGAATCCAAATTCCAACCAGTAGCCCAGTTATGGGGCTAGGTGGGCCTGAGGCAACATCCAGCAAAGACACTGCTATTGAGAGAATGGAAAAAGCAGTGGTTAATCTTGGGCAGACAACAACCATGGGTAAAAATGTCCTGCTGGGAGCACTGGAGCATGACAAGAGGTCTTAAACCTCCCTGCCTGGCACCATTCCCATTTAAAATCCTCCTCAAGCCAGCAGACTTGATTGATAGGGAAAGACCATCTTCCTCCACATGCAGGGAAGAAGAGCAAGGGGAAAATCTCCTGCTTCTTGCAGGAGCGGAGGGGCAGCTTTGCTTGCTCAAGCTTGCCCGCTTACATGAAGGCTTGAGTAGCTGCAGGGTAATGCCCTCTGCTTTGGCTTACCAGGCTGAAACCAGCACAAAGGCCATCCACCAGTTCTTGGCTCAGCAGCTTGCCAGCCTGGTGACCAGCTTCAGAGCTCAAGAAGATGTCACCAGCTTAGCTTGCAGGACTGATACCAAGCACATTTCTACCTGAGTCACTGTGTTTTCCTACAAGTTTCCTTTCCAACCTTCCATGCAAATGTCAGCACTTGTGGCTATTTATGTTTTTGGGGAAGTGACTGCCTGAGAGAAGGGAAGCTGTGAGAAAGGAAACAAGAAATAAAGGGATGAAGAGAAAAACAAGCAGAAAGGTAGGTAAGAGTTTTCCAGCATCAAACTTAGACAGAAAAGCAACAGAAAAGGTTTCCTTTCCTTTCCTCCCTTGACTTCTTTCCAGCCCTCTTTTCCCTCCCTTTTCCTCTCAGTGAAAATGGAAAGCTGTGTGAAAAAAAAATTTAAAACCACCTGTCCCACTTCCTCCTCCTACCATGACCATTTTCCATAGAAGAAATTAAATGAAGACAAGAATGTAATTGAAGCTTCTGTGAAAAATAGTCTTTGATTAAAAAGCTGTTTTTCATCAATACATACAGCTGAAGAAAAAACCTGGACCAGCTCCACAGAACAATTTGGAGATACAGGCTAGCCCCAAACCCACAAGTATTTGTCCTCAGCGAAAGGAAGACTCAGACACAGCATGAGTACACGTGTCCATACTAGGTTTAATCCAGCTAGCATGCTAAAACCAGCAGGGACACCGTGCTGGAAAGGACATTGTGTACTTTCCTGATAGCAGCTCACAGAGAGATCTGTGCTACCACATCCTCCCTCTGACTCTTACTCATGCTGAACAGAATTGATGCAGCAATGCCATCACACCCTCCTTTGCCCAGGCAGACAAAATCCTTAAATGCACTGATTTGGTGCTACAACCTTGTTCAGCAGGTATCAGAGCCCCAGCTCCTGACCAGGAACGATAGAGCAGTTCATGTACATGGGGCTGCTCTCAAAGACACACGTCTCTGTGAGGTTTATTGGCTCTCTACATCCCACTTGCTGGGAGGAAGCCAAGATGCAGGAATTTGTGAACTTGCTAACTCATCATTTCAGCCTGGCTGGCACAATGTCTTGACATGGCCTTCTGGGAAGTCTTATGACCACTTGTTGGTTGCAGGGCCAATGCTCAAGCCCAGGTCTTTTGAAGCCGTTGCCCCAGAACATCAAGGTTTTATGCTACAGTACAGATCATGAGATCAGCACTATAAATTTGTTAAGGAAAGGAAGCCTGCAAAGGACATGCAGGACACAGACAGCAGGCACAGCTGCCCACCCTGGCAGCCACACTTAGACACCAGGCAGCTGGGTCACAGTGCACCACAGTGACTGGGGGAATACAGGAGGCGTGCCAAACAGAGATGGGGTGCACCAACATTAAAGAGGTCCACATGTCCTCAAATAGCTGAGCGCATCTGCTCATGTATATACATAACCAGGGGAAGAGCTCTGTTTCCTCTGGATCTTCCTCCAAAGTAGGTTGAAGAGAACCAGAGAGGGGTTCTCACTTTTTCTTCAGTGCAGTGGCCCAGCAGGAGGGAGCAGAGGAGGGGAACTGGTACAAGGATACATCTTTCTGTGGAAGGGAAGATGCATTGAGGGGTCTCCAGCCAAAGTACACTGTTGTTGCCATCTGGGGCAAGTACTGCTTCACCCTTAGGCAGGAGCCTTGCATCCCTTTCATGCCTCCTGTTCCCCCACAAAAAAAAAGTCCTCCTGTAAAAATGTTTACCCCCCCACCAATTTCTTTCTCAGCCAGCCTTTACTTCACCCATGAAAGCACAAAAAGAAACTGAGCTCTGATATACCACTGCATCCTCCCTTTCATCCCCATTCTTTTCTCACCAGTTTGAAGAGTAATGACCTGAACCAACCCCAGCTTAAGACAATGAGTGTCTGTGTATTGACTTCAATGGCATTTGGATTAACATGGGATTGCAAAATCTCAAAAATTAATGCAACTGTAATACTGTTAAAGCAATGGCTCAAAGGTCAGGAGATCCCTGAAGTTAAAGGTTTCCCTTGAAATTAAGTAAGCCACACTGCACATCCGCATTGCCTATGATACCTTCATAACAGAGAATGAAACCGAGTGCTGCACATCTGAGAACCCAGGAATATGAAACATTGTGCGTGCAAAGCAAACATTAAGCAGTAGCTATCTACCTCTTTCTTTATCCCCCAGTTGGTACTGATATCTTGTTCACTGCAATGCTTTTTGTTCTTGTGCTTTTCTTGAAAAATTAATAAAACAAAAACGTTAGAAGAAGACAGCGCATGTAGAACAAATACTCCTCTGACAACAGTTATCCTGCAACAACAGAAGTTGGAGAGCAGCAAACTCAGCCTTAACCTCAGGTCCATGTAGCCACAGGATTCTACCTTTGAGCCGCCTTTCCAATTCATCGGAGGCCAGGCAGGAAAGCAAGATGTTGAGGAATATGCCACTAATAGAGGGACATTCTTTAAGAGCTTCTCTCCCATACAGGTAATGTCCTTGTGCATATTGTTATCCCAGCTGCACAAAAGAGAAACTGAACTGCCTGGCCCCAGTTTTAATCAGAGCACCCACTAAATTGTGACTGCTGACAATTTAGCCAGAAGCCGAGTACCCGCAGTCCTTGCTGAAGGCAACAAGGACTGGTGGTTTGGAATAGTCCTTTCTCCAGATGCTGTGATAATGCCATGATAATGCCCCATCTCAGTGTGGCCCCACAGCTTCTCCTGCAGGCCCGAGTGGAAGTGGGGGGAGATGGATGCAGTCAGGGGCAAGGGAAGCAGGCAGCCACTATTTCCACTATTTGTTCATCTTTTGGGAGCTGCCTGTTTTCCCCAGAACTTTCCAGGGAAATCCTGGCTACGTTCAGTTTGGCTGGGGTACAAGGCTATTTTCAGGGAAGCAAATAAACAGCTAAAGATCCATTTTTAATTTTAATTTAGATCAAGGATTTATATTTTATTTGCTAATTTTGCTTTAATCTCCTTGTCCTTCGTTACTCCCTGACTTTCACATGAGGGGAGAGGAGGGACACATGGAGGAGGGTGAGGAGTAGGACCCAGTGACGAGGAAGGCACAGAAAGAGGGAAAAGAGTGAGGGGAGAGAGTATTGTTCACAGCATCTGATCCTCCGATTAATGTATTTCTAAGCAGATTAACCGAATCCCAACTGCTCTGTGCCAGGTTTCTTCTCTAAGCTTCTCTCCCCCCCATGTAAACAAAAAGACATTTCCTCTGAGCAAACATCGTACTGACCAGAGTCCCTGCCCTCATGTAGCACAACACTATAGGGCACAGGAGAAGGGGCAAAGTATGGGTCTGTGGAGGTAACCTCTAGTTTTAAGCATATTTTGTGCTTTCTTTCACCTCCTTGGGACTTTGCATGACTTCTGACTTGTCCATTTTCAGGAAATGTGGAAGGATCCCAAGAGTGATAATGGAAAGTTGAAGAAGCAACAGCTGGTGCTATTCTGAGAACTTGTGACCTTGTCACACTTCGCTTATCTGTAGCTGCTCTCCATGGCACCCACACAGGAAGGAAGAGAGGGAGAAAGATGACTAAGAGCATCCCCAAAAGAGGCGGTGGGAATCACTACACACAACCCACTTTGTCCTGCCTTGCCTCATGGAAATCTTCACACTGACTTCCTACAAGAAAGAAACATTGCCATTTCAACCCCGGGTTCTTGGAGCATTTCTCAGTCAGTAGTTGGCCAAACCCACACAACCCTGTATCACTGTTCCCATTTTATAGATGGGGAAACTGAATGTAGGGGAGACTTCTCTGAGGCCACAGGGCAGGTCAGTGGCACAGCCCCATTCACATGAGCTGAGTTACAGGCATTTTTCCGGGTCACAAGATCAGCCTTGACTGAATAGGTCTTCTTTATGACACTTCAGATTTAGTTTCTAAGTTTATTTGTTTCCAGACCTTGTGAAGCAACCCCTCCACCAGTCAGTCTCCAGTCTTGCTCCCCAAGGGCAGGTTTGCCATCTCTGCTAGCAACAGCCACAGTGGTCATGGGACATTTCTACCTGCCTAACATGTTGATGGAGCTCAAAGACCATGCCTGCCTTCAAGCATGGCAGTGTTGCCAACACATCTTGAAGGGGAGCCTGGAAAGATGGAAAGACCTCCTTCCCTCTCTCCCCTTACAGCTGCTCATTATGTCAACAAGGTTTCCTTCTCTGCCTTTGCCTGAGCAAAAAGTGGCCAAAACACCCACAGACCCCCACCACCCTCTTCAGGTTAGAAACATACCCCTTAAAGAGGAAGGTTTGTCTGTATCTCCTACCAAGGAAGAAGAGCAGCTCTCATAATGAACAGCCAATACAGCATAGTTGATGAAACCACTCAGAAGAAAGAGGAACTCCCGTTTGCTCAGCTGCCCATCTTGCCCTGCTCAAGACATGGTGAGAGCTTTAAAAATTAAGCCAAAGACACGCTAAAACTAAAATGCAGGCTTAGCCACACAGTGACTGTTCCTAACACAAATTTTACCTAAGAAGGCTCCAACACACACAACTTTTAAATTAAATACTTCAGACCTTATTGCACTGTACAGCACGGTATTTTCCTACTGATGCCTTTTCATTAAGAAAACCACAAGAAAAGTCCTGTGCTGCAAATAGAAGTGGAGATTGTGACTAAACAAGAATATACAGAGTCAGTTAAGGCTGTAGGGAAAAGATAAGGGCAAGGGGGAAAAAGCAAATGAATTTATGTTGCCTAAGGCACTGAAGGGAATAAGAACAGATTTACAAATTCATCAGGAGGAGAAGAAGCACCAGAAAGAAGGTAAGTTCATTAATAAATGAGGATGAGGATGAAATTAATGGTTCAGAAATGGCTGAGCAGCTTTTTAAAATCTGTCCTTAGACAAAAGAATAAAGACAGGAAGCTTGGACTAGAAAGAAGGGAGAAAAGCAAGTTTTAAAAAAGGCAGAAGCAAAAAGGGCTTGAAGAATGGTATGTCCACGAATCAAATAAAGCAAACGACATCCTAGAACTTAATCCATAAAAAACAGAGACATTTTTTAAAAGTATTTTTCACTTCAACAGAATTAATACAGGGCTGAACATAAAGCAATCTATACATATAAGCACCTGCATAAATGTATGCAGGATCAGGAGCTTAATTTGTTATGGCAAGGCATTGACAAACGTATTATCCCAGTGACGAATAATCTGACAATTTACATTGAGCTAGGGAGGCTCCACAAAACCAACGAAAAAGCAAACATAATAAAGATTTTCAATAAGGAATAGAGCTGGCAATGTTTAATTCCAAGTCGATATCTATCCCTAGTGAAATAATGAAACAAATATGAAGAGTCATTAAGAATCTAAAGAATAAAATCACATGCAATGCATGTGCTTTTTAATACGCATGCACAACTAGCACCCAGACGAAAGGCAGTAAGGGGAATTTGAAACTTCAGGATTTTGAAGGATTTGATATCGCCCTACTGTGTCAGTTTGACCAGAACCAATAGCCCATGGATCAAAAAACTGTCCAGAGGTACCAAAAGAAAACATGCTTTGTTGGACTGGGAAATGACAAATGATGTGCCAAATGGTTTGCATCCGTGTTGGTCTTATTAAACTAATGTCACAGGAAACCAACACTAACTGTCCATGAAATTTGTAGCTGACGTCCTACAGAGAAATTGCAAATATAATAGAAGACAGACAAACAGGCCCTCAGTGAGCACAGAGCTCCTTAAAATTAAGCAGGCATGGGCAATGGTCCGAAAGTTAAAGCAGAGAGTAGCATGAGTGGGACAGAGGATGATTGAATCTAGTCTCATCAAAGCCACAAACTGAACCCAACAAAATAGAAAAATGCAGGTAATGTCCCTGGAGAGAAATAATCCAAAAGATGGATACTCAGCAGGAGGGAGAAAGCACAGAAGCTGTTTTGTTCTCGGAGACTTGAGGTTACAGAAAATAGCAAATAAAAAGATCTTGATGTGCTATATTAGTAAAACAGGCTTCTGCAATTTTGGGTGGTGAACAGAGGGCATCCCATCACAGCAAAGGGAAGGAGGAAAGACTTCCTGCACCATTTCAACACAACCAGCCCAAAGATTCAATTTTGTTCATTCCATCAGTTTTTCCTCATCAGCAATAAATGAGCAGCAAACTAGAAGAAAATCAGTGATGATTGATAAACAGACCTGGAAGACCTGTGTTCAGTTTTGGGCCCCTCCCTGCAAGAAAGACGTTGAGCTGCTGAAGTGTGTCCAGAGAAGGGCAATGAAGCTGGTGAAGGGTCTGGAGAACAAGTCTTCTGAGGAGCAGCTGAGGGAACTGGGGTTGTTTAGTGTGGAGAAGAGTAGGCTGAGGGGAGACCTTACCACTCTCTACAACTACCTGAAAGGAAGTTGTAGCGAGGCTGGAGTTGGCCACTTTTCCCTAGTAACAAGCTATAGGGCAGGAGGAAATGGCCTCAAGTTGCGCCAGGAGAGGTTTAGATTGGATATTAGGAAAAAATTCTTTACTGAGAGAGTGGTCAGGCATTGGAACAGGCTGCCCAGAGAGGTAGTGGAGTCACCATCCCTGGAGGTGTTCAAAAAACATGTAGACATGGCACTTCAGGGCACAGTTTAGGAGGCATGGTGGTGTTGGGTTGACGGTTGGACTTGGTGATCCTAGAGGTCTTTTCCAACCTTAACCATTCTATGATTCTATGACTTTATGAAGAAGACTAAGAAGGGGTAGATGTGTATAGCTTATTAAGGAAAACCCCAAAGGAAGTAAACTTTAACATATATTTGATGCATGTGAATACTGCAGAGTGGGAGGAGGTAGTAACTAGGAGTTATGAGATTGAACTAGAAAGAAAAGAAAAAAAAATAGAATAGGCCTTATATCAGGAAATAAGTTGTCCTGGTTCTACTTCTGCATCAGTGAAAACTAGAAGTAACTCAGAAAGGAAAGAAGGGGCACAGAAAGGGTACTGCGAGCGCACCCAGAGAGAGCAATCTGGAGATCCTTTCCCTCTCTTCCAGTCTCTGCACTGTCCGAGATCTCAGCTCCCAGGCTCCAGCAGCACTCTTTGTTGCACTGATTTGTTCCTTCCTTTTAGGAAAAGCAGACACTTAACCCAGTATACAAACACTGGACAGAATTCAAACCACTGCTGAGGTAAAACAGCATTGCCGGGTGTTACAGCAGCTCTAGCTAATCTTATGCCCATTAGCAACATGCGTAGTGACGTAAAACATACTAAGGCTCTTATTCCACTATTCATTACCATTATTAATACAGTGACATACAAATACATAACGAAGACCTCCTGTCCTTAGAGAGGTCATGTTTCCAGATGCTTGATGACAAGAAGGGCTGGGAGAGGGGCGCAGTTTCTGAATTCTTCTAAACACTACCAGGCTGCATAAACAGACCTGACCTCTTCTCCTGAACAATGAGGAAAATGAACATTCTTATCTCTCATCAGAATTTAAGTCAGCCCAAACTGCAGGTACACCCAGTACATCCAGGTACACCAGTAAATCAAGGGTGGAACATCCTCGGGGTCCTACATAATTTCAAAAAGACAAATCCAACCCCCAAGTCAGGAGATGTCCATTTCTGTTACTTAAGAGCCAATGAAGGAGAAAACAAGAGTAATAGTGCTCGGCAGCCCTGAGGACGTTCATCTAAGCTGCCGCAAAAGGTCTGCGCTACAGCAGGCATAGGGAAGGACAGAGCACACGGAGAGAAAAGTACTGGAAAGTGCCACTACTTGGTGGTAACTCGTGACAAATTTGGCCACCTATTACTGCAGGATGAAAGAGTGCTGTGATACGGGCTTTCTGAGTCTTTGTCCACTTACTGAAATAAATAGGCATTGCCTGCCTGAGAGGTGTCTTCTGGAGGTTAATACACTTAATATCCTTATTAT
Source organism: Phalacrocorax carbo (assembly GCF_963921805.1). Taxonomy (NCBI): domain Eukaryota; kingdom Metazoa; phylum Chordata; class Aves; order Suliformes; family Phalacrocoracidae; genus Phalacrocorax; species Phalacrocorax carbo. The sequence continues at coordinate 89,692,732 of NC_087513.1, read as the reverse complement.
GTTCATTCCTCATTTTCTGACAGCTAAATCCTGGCTTGGCCTGCCTTCATATGCTGTAGACTCAAGCAGATGGGATGCATACGTGCATTCCCCATCACATATTTTGGGTAGGGCCAGATGCAGCACAGCGTTAAGTGTTCCCAGGTCACCCAGTGGCAACAATACTCAGTTGCACCCCATAGTCCCAGACAAGCAAGCTCAGCTGTTTGGGAGCTAGGACGTACCTTCCTCTTAGTATCTGGCAGAAGCACTTCAGGAACTGCAATGCTTTTATGCAGCAAGCATAAAAACTTCTATACAGCTCACTTGCCCCACCCAGAGGCATTTTGCTCCACTTTGTGCAAATACCAAAGTTCTGCAGCCTTCAAGTTCCACAGGAGAGGGGGCAGATAACAGCCATATCACTGAATTAAACCCAAGAAGCAGCAATGACAGTAGTGAGGGAATCCTACAGACCTTGACAATTATCAGGTTCAGGCCCTCTGGAGCCTTTCTTCAGTCTCTCAGAGTTGTGGAATTGATCTGGAAACCACTTTATTAATGTTCTTTCTTTTCCTCCCCTTCTCCCCACGCAGCATCATCATTTATTAATTTATGATTAAATGAATTATTGATTCTCACTGCACCTGCAGTATTCGCCATTGTCCTTCTTCCCCAGAGATATCTTTGACTGATGTGAGAATGGCAAGTTGTCAGAGAGACAAAAAGAGGGACAGAAGAAACTCACTGTGTACGGGACCTCACACAAGCATGCTGCCCACTGAAGTGCCAAGCTGCAAAGGATGGACGCAATCCACCAGGGCACAGCAATGGTGCCACCTTCCCAGAGAGCAATGAAAAAAAAAAGTGCAAAGCCAAATTGCTCCTGATAAAGAGAGAATAAGTAGCAGAGCTATTCATAGGTATTCAGCATGTGGGGAGGTATCAAAAAAGAAAAAGAAAGAAAAGGTCTGACCCGAAGCAGAAGCTTTTGTTTTTGTTCAGAAAAGTCAGGCTGCAGTTCTTTGAATACATCACCGAAAAACCTTCCAGGCTTTTGGCTTTTGTCTTGCAATTACAATCAACAGATGGTGATTATTTCACAGGCTGGGGCATCTGGTCAGCTCCTAGCCAAACATAAATAAAAGACTTTTGCCTGATTTTATTGGGCATTCTGATCCAGAAACGAAAACAAGGTTGGGAGCAAAAGAAAAAAAGGGAGAAGTGTTTAAAGTTCCCTGGTTTTGGAAATATTTCTTTTCCAAGAGAAAAGGCTTAGCGGGGGTGGGGAATAAATACAGTATCTTTATTGAAATGTACCCCTTGCACAGATGATCAGAGTTCAGCACTCATGTAATGGATGGAAATTTCAAAGCCAGAATCTCCCTGTCACAAATTAAACCTAAACCATGACCTTTTATCTGGGCTTTGCAGGCCAGATAATCCTTCAGCCTCTTTTATAGCATCTTTCACCCAAGCATTGTAATGTGCCTCCCCCTAAGAAGCCAGGCAAGTTTTATTCCACCTGAGAATGGGAGGAATGGCTCAAGGTACTGCTCCTGCTTTTCATCATGGAAAAAAGACAACCAAGACACAGCAAGGAAACACCCTCTCCCCATGCATCTTTCCTGGCCAGAAAAGCTGCAATATTCTTCTTGAACTAACCACATAGAAAACACGCTGCCTGATTTTTATCCTTCCTGCAGCCCTCACCTGCCCGTGAATCACTGTGCCTCGACACCAAGTAGAGCATGCTGGCTCTGTGCGCTGGTCCGCTGCCCACCGAGGGGCTGAACCCACAACAGCGAGGGAAGACCTAATTTCACCAGATGAATTGCCCTCTGATGTGGGAGGTGCAGGGATGTGTTTTCAGGAAACAAATTCCAGGATGACAGAGGCTTTGGCCATGCATGTGTGCAAACAACCCCAGAAGAAATGCAGTGGCCACATCTGTTGTTCCGGAACCCCGATTTTGTTACGCTCTGTTAGCCCACAGCTCTGTTTCATCCCAAGCATACGTGAAAGCATCACAGGTTTTTCCTCCGAGCAGCACAGGCACTACAAACCTCAGGGAGGTAAGATTTGGTTATTACTTATAACCTGCATCTCACCCAGCACCCCAACAGATTCTCCTACTGCTATGCTGCATATGAAAGCAGCTTTTTACCACCTTCCTCCTCTCCCCTTTGCTATTCCTGTCACTGCAGGCTTGCCGTGCCTGATCTGAAGAGAAGCTTCAGAGCCCTCATTGCTATTTTGTACTACAGGACAATGGCTAAAAATCTGGAAGGCGCTCGGCCAGAGAGCAATTTTGTTAGGAAAACAAGGCAAACACTTTCTGTTCCTGCCTTACACATGCCTCTGGGTTACTCAACCATTATCTGCTAAATTAAGGCTAGCTGTGCTGGCCTTAAGAGCCCATCCTGTACCAAAGTCACGGCCAGCCATGACTTTCTAGCCATTGCCATGGGGCACACGCGGCTGTCTTGAACTCTCCGGCAGCTTGTGCAGAATCCTCACCCGCTGCTCGTGAACACGCAAGCCCTGCTCCCACAGGCAGCACAAGGAAAGAGATGAGGATCTCCTCCAGGTTCCCCACCATCACAGCTTGTGTTACGACACACTGCTGAACTGTTTTGGACTTCCTCCCTGGGAGAATCGGCAGAATTCAGCCATTTTATTATGTGCTCGGCAGGACTACAGGCGAGAGTGGAATTAGATGCCTGCTCTCTAGCTGAGGAGGAGTGAGAGGGACACCCTCCGGCCCAATTTATATACAGTGGCATCAGAAGACTATGGCAAAACAGGACCTGAGGTGGGGCAGGGGGCATAGGTGGGTAATATAGGAGTGAAATCTCTGCAGAGAACACACATACGTCATGGGATGAAGGAAGGAAATTACATTACACTCTACATGTACAGGGAACAAGCTTGGCTCTCAAATAAAAGAGCAGCATGCTACCCCACCGCATCCTATTAAATTGATGGGCTACATGGCTGTGCTCAGGGCTTCTCAAGATAAAAAGGTTCATTTCCTTAGAGAGCAAGGTTTTGACCTTCACGACCTTACTGGGCCTGTGCGCGTTTACCCATTTTAATTTCAGATTAGCATCTCGCATTTTCAGTACCTAGGGGGTTACTGTTTTCGCCTGTGCAGCAACTGCAGTTCATAAAAGTATCGGTTACCCTCCCCCTTGTTCACAAAATCAAGGCAGATCTGACCAGATGGCACATGCTCCTGTGCTCTGTGTCAGGCTGCATTAATTCAGGGGAAATGAACTCTCCTCCAAAACTATATTTATTTCAGACACCGCCATGCCCGGTTGCTGGGCTGTCTGCAGGAAAACCTAGAGCCAGCTCTTTTCCATGAGCTTAGTAGGGGAAAAAGGATGGCAAAGCCTTGCTGGAAGTCTCAGATGCCAGGAAGGACGAGTACCCACAGGCTCCCAGGTGGCTGTGAGTATTTCAGTGCCCCTTCCACAGGGCTTTGAGGCAGTAGCTGTTTCCCTAATGCTCAAAGCACCATGAAGCAGAGAGTGCTCCCACACCTCATTGGACCAGCCAAGTAACATCTTAAGGCAGTGCAACTGAAACAGCTCAGCCTTTTGGGGGAGGTTGCATTACACTGCCATGCTAAGATCAGGAATGGGATTCCTCCAAGCAGCACAGAAAGGTAAAAGCCAACCTGGAGTGGTGGAGGGTGTGTAACCTGAGTTACTATCTAGATCCAGCTCTTCAACAGGCCTGCTTCTATGGGGTTTATGCAAGGCATTTCACCTATTTATAGCCCTGGCCATGGTGCCCATTGATGGCTCATTTCTTCCACCTCCTGCTGGAATAACTCTCCCCATTGCTGGAGACAATATAGTGTGAGTGCTGGAAAGACAGTCTGATTGGGTAGGAAATGCCCTTTGTTCCTCTCTGTAAAATGTTATTTACCATCTTAAATAGCACATATACCAACACCTAAGTGCTATACTATAATTAGTAAAATCATGCAGAGAAAATGTTCATGTGGATAATGACACTTTGCGTCCTCCCATGTGGGTAGTTTAAGGTTGAATTAATTCATGTTTGCCCAGCTTTGCGAGATCTATGGAAGAAAGGCTATTGTTATGCAAATAATTATTAATAACGACTCCTCCTGTGCTGCTCCCCATTAATGTGCTCGATTTATAAGTCAAAGTGTGTTTTTCTCCTTGCTGCAAGACAAACTGGGTTCCATGAATGGAAATGTTGGTGTCAGTGTACCTGGCAAGGGAGGACAGCTCTGTGGTGAGGGCACTTTTCTGAGGTTGAAGGCTTGGCTTCTGGATCCTCCTTTCTATGCTACGAGCAATACATATGACCCTGGAAGTCACTTGGAAGAGCAGTCACACTGCCTACTCAAGGCACCAAACTCAGGCACAGTTCTCAACAGAGACACAAGCCCCTGCAGAGGGAAAATCAGACTACCAAATACTATATAATTTTGGCAACAGTTGAATAATTATCTTCATTTTACAGACTGAAGCACAAACACCTATGACAATAAAGCAGCTCTTAGAGGTATGGTAAGTATAAATACACCATACATATACTGCTCAATTCCTACACTAAATAAGGACAAGTGTCTAACAAAGGCAATTTTTAAGAACACCAGGGTCTCGATACAATGCAGACATGAGGGCTTTGGTATTAGAGCCACAGTCATTTGGAACAGATGTGCAAAACTGCTCCACAGCTGGCTCTCAAGGTCCCTGAGAGGTCTCCCACTGTGGATGAAGACAGGACTACACAGAGTAGGTAGTTAAGGAATTTCATATTAGGCAAGACTTCTCTCAAGTTCCAAGGTATACTGTGATCCACACAGGGGTCACACAAACACAACGCCCATAGGACTGTTGCATGACTGGGTGCCCTTCAAAAACTACACTTTTTTTGTCCAGGAAAACTGTGAGGACAGAAAAACAAAGAAATTTAGCTGTTACCAGAGTCTTTTCAGACGTTCATCAGCCCTGTACAGCTTATCAAAAAGAACAATTTTGTCTCCATGCTGTGCAAGGCTGCTTGCAGCTAGGACACATCAGCTTTACTGTGCTATTTCCACACGGGAAACAGCCATCAGTGCAGCAGGTCTGATGCACCCCAAGCCCTCATGCACGCTTATTTTGGTGAAGGATTTCTCAAACAGAAAGACAAAGAAGCAAGAATTAAGTTACACCTTTGGCTCCCAAGGTGGTAGCTTGTGTGCACAGGGCTGCTGGATGGGGTAGGCTGTGACAGACATTAACAGGGCCCTTGCAAATGGTCACCCTCCATCACCGATCATTATTTTTGCAGGGCTCCCACTGCACCGAAGTTCACAGAGACGTAAGGCAAGACACAGGGTAGTAAGGTTTGAGATGGATGTCTTCCTGCATCTTCAGCAGCCGTGAACGTTAGAGCGTCTGCAGTCAGAACCTAGCTAAAGGCAGGTTTGAGGACCACAAGAGACAGAAATGATGCCTGCTCATCTCCGTGTAGTTCTGCAGCTGCAGTCCAGCTAAGCATCAGGGAAAATTGATTTTGCCACATGAATGAGCAAGTATGAGGTAAAGGCACTCCTGGAGCTGATGTGATAGAAAGAAGGTCCTTCTTCTCCATTTTATTTATCTGTTACCCTGCTTTCACAGTAGCTGTGATAAATAGATTAATCATTGCCACAGACAGTCCAGCGTTCAGATAAGTGCCCTTCCCCGAGGCCCCTGGAAGAATGCATATTGTGTGTGTTTGCATGAGAAATACAGCCAGCCCCACTGCTTGCATAGGCCTGCAGATTTGCTCGTTCAGACATCAGTCCAAGACACAAACACTTGCAAGTCCACCTACAATTAGCCAAAATCTTCAAGAAACCAACCAAGGTGTTGTAGTGTACAGATGCTGGTGTAGCTGCCAGGAAGAAAAATGCATGCCCTAAGCCCTGCAGAGCAGTGTGGCTAGGAACTGATGTCTAAGGGATTCCCTAGTGATTTCAGCAAGCTGATAAGAAACATCCTAGAACAAGTCTTATTGGAATCATAGCAAATTTAACCTAAGAAAGCTCTTCCTCATTGTCTTGGTTTCAGCTGAGGGTAAGTCAGATCTCTGGGTAAGGTTTCCAGCCACCAGAAGTGATGGCTTCAAGTTCTGACACATGTGAATCCCTTCAATGTTAACTCTACAAGCAGCAGTAAACAGGGTGGGCAGTAAAGACATATATTGCTGACATTTTAGGTAGGTCTCAGCAGTTCAATCACATATGAATTTTTATTCCAGCCCGAACAGCTTTCCCTTAGGCTGTTTCCCACAAACAAGTTCATGTCATGGGGTCTGCTATAATAGCCCACTTTGGCTAGGATAACACACATCTTTGATTACGGAGGACTTCCGTAAATGGACTTCTCTAAAGACTGAGATCAGTCTTTAAAACATCACACCTGGTCTCCCCTACAGAAAGCAGAGATCATAAGGCACTTTCTGTTGGCTGACCGGTTTCCTAGGACTGGATGAGGAATCCAGCTGATATTCTTAAAATATCTAAACCCATTATGTGTGTGAGCAAAGTATCCTGTTACCTACACAGGCACAAGTCTTTAGCTAGGAACTTGCATCTCTAAGGGGCTTTAAAGACTTTTAGGCCATTTTGTTGAGAAGAAAACACGCAACTGGCACAGGAGAGAACACAAGGGTGGTAAGTCTAGGTGGGTCATAAAGATGAGAGCTTTGCTCCCCCCACCCCCCACCTTGGACCCACTTGTCCAGAGCAGCAAAGATAATATTCATGGGCAAGAAATACACTTTGTTTTTTGAAACCGCACCAAAGATGCCAAAACATGGGTGCAATTAGCCTACAGGTAAAGCTCGAGGTTGTCAGTTTAGCATCCCAGGTAAGGTTGCTATTAATGATCATGCATTGTGCTGGAAAATCACAGAAATTATGCAGTTGCCAGGGTCACAATAGGACAGCTACTTCCTCAGTGCTCTGGTTACGCTTACTCTTTCAAAGACTCTTTCTTGAGCAGCAGAATATCCGAAGCCTGATTTCCTACAACTGTCTGGTATATGTCTTCTCAGGTGTCCAGTAACCCGTCTGAGTTCTGACCACAGCCATTGCAGAACTGAACAGCATCTTCCCACCCATGTCCAACAACGATGAGTTCCCTGTCTTTCTTCAACCACTCACTCATGAGTAGCTGATCCTTGGTGACTTCTTGGTTAGTGCTTGCTCTTTCTTTAGAAAGCATCTCTTCGGCAGAAGCCTGTTTTGCTACTGGAGTATATTTGCTACCTGGAGCCTGGGGGATTCACTTGTAGGGGAGAGGCATGTACATGCAGCTTCCACCAGGGCACAGGCCCAAACAGAAGCATTCGAGAAACAGAGCAGCAGCCTCTTTCTTGAATGTGGTTAGCTGTCTGATTGCTGTCATGTAAGACTGGCCCTGGGGAATGGTGGTGACATATGACTGCAGTGCAAACATTGCAGGTGTTCCCTAAGCTGGGAGTTACTCAGGATCTAGTATAACTTACGTGTTGTAACATGTTACAAGTAACATATGAGCAGCATCAGGAGAAGAAACACTAATTAGATGATTTATGAGCCCTGAAAAGACCAGGCAAGAGGTGAAACAAAAAAATCCCTTCCAGATGTGGATCCTAGTCACTGACCAGTGAACTGGCATCAATTTTGGCAGCCATGTCTAGTAAACCCACTATCAGCTCTGCACGATGCAGTTTGAGACTCACAATGAACTGCTTCATGTAATGGACACCCCCAGCACAGGTGAAGGCCAAAAATTTCTCATACCATCTCTGCCAGGCTGTGAGAAATGCCAGTACATTTAGCTGTGGCAGATGAGGAAACCAGTTTCCATATTTCACAGTTCAGCAATCCCCTACACCTGCTGAGGAAGAACACCTCTGCCCTCTGCAAGTTTTAATGGAAACGGAGGAAGACCTAAAATATCCCCTGCTAGTGCATCCATGGAGGAGATCCCACCAGAGTGCAGTTACAGTGCACGTCAGAAATGCAGGTCTTAAATGTATGGCAAGATGCTTTTCCACGTGAGGAATGTGTAGTTTCACTTATTTACAGCAATGCTGCACGTTCCTTTCCTACTCTACCAGCAGCTCAAAAGATGCACAGCCAGCATGAGACAGCTGTTTTGGGATCGGCCTTTGTCACAGAAAAGATGCTGTGAATAAATCATAAGCTTGTGAGTTACTCTGGCCCACAGGATAGCCCAGTATAATTAAACCCCCCATTTTACAGACTGTTCAATTGAGACATGAAGCATCAACTTGACCTGCCATGATCCCACAGGCAATGAATGACCAAGGCAGGCACAGTGGGTCTCCCTGGCCTCCCAAAAAGGCACACGCACGAGCAGGAATAAAGAAGGCGCATTCTTCTTTGCATCCTCTTTTCTAAATACCTCCTTCTGTCTGCAGGCTTGCGATGCACACTTGGCACTCATGTCAGCCCTCCACATACACCATTGATCACAGACCAGGCTTCACAGGACACTTCCCACTTGTTTGTTTGCTAATGAATATTATTTTTAAAAAGTATGGGGTGGGGGGGGGCGGGGGGAGGAAGGAAAGACGAGGGAGCCTGGAGTGAAGGCTGCCTTTGTGCTCAGTCTCTATGGAAATAATCCACAATGCTAATACGTCCTAAAATGGTAATAAAGCCTGTGTTCTCTTATGTAATCCCATAGTAAGAAAGAGCTCTGTCGGCTTGCCTGACAAATGATATCTCTGTAACCTTGGAGGGGATTATTACTAAAAAACACAGGGTGGAAAAACAAAGCAACACAGACACAGGCACATGCAAATCCATCAGATACAGGAAAAGGACAGACAGCTTCAGTCGGGCTCCTGTACGTTGGCCCCATGATATTATGTCTCTGCCATCAACCGGAGAAAGGACCTCCTGGCAAAGCAGCAGCCCTGCCCCGGCTCCTCCTCTGCTCACAGCCCTTCCCTCCCTCCCTCTGCAGGCACCTCAGCACCAGGAGCAGGCAGAGGGCAGGTTTTCCCCTCTTCTGTCCTCCTTCCTGCCCTCCCCCAAAATGAACATTCAAAGCCCCGGCAGCTGGCCAAATCCAGTTTGCCTGCGTCACTGATGCACGTGGATTCACATCTGTCCTGCCCAGCGGTGATGGAGCCAGGGCTACGTGCTTCCCTGAGGAGGATTCATGCCCCCCAATCCATCAATTTGTGTGTCAGTGAGGGAGGAATTGCACTTTTTCTGGGCACAGCTAAATGGCACAGTAAGGCTACCCAGTTTGTCTTAGATGTATAGGGAGACAGGTTTGGAGGCTGGGGTATGCTCATTTTGGAGCTGTCTCTAAGTTTGGCTGGTGAACCATAAACTAAAGCCAGGCAGCTCTTTACCCTTGTGCCTCAGGTGCAGAACAGAAATAAGGCACTGCCACATTTAAGCCATGCTTCATGATGCCAATCCCAGTGTACGTCCATGCAAGTAGTCCTTTCGCCACCTTCCTCTACTTGCCTCTCCCCACGCAGATGGTGCCCCTCTGCAAACATGGAAGGGATCCACCAGGGACCCTGGAAACCCACCAGAGGCACGGGTCTAACACAGTAATTACTTAAGCAAATGCTCCTGTCCTCCTGTGGACCAGCCAGCCCCAAACTCCCTCCTCCAGGACATGGAAACCAGACAGTCAGGAGGCTGACCCCAGGAGACAAGTCACATGCAGTGATACTGGTACCAAGCTCTTGTCTTGGTGCCAGCAAAGGATAGTGAGTACTCCAGTATCTCTTTCCCACAGATGAAAGCATGGGATCATTTAACAGAGCGCCAGAAAACTTTCTTGGGAATGAGACATGACATCAGGCGGGTTTCCATGCCTGATTGAACATTCACCCTTTCATGATGGGCTGCATTTAAGAGACTTCTAATGTTTTCTCAGACAGCAGGAGATGAATGAATAAGGGTCTCAAGTCAGAGAAGATTCCTGAAGGCAGGAGAAGGCCAATTCTGAAAAAAAAAAAAATCAGTCCTAACACTTTAAAAGATGTTATTATGACACTTAAAAGACACTTTTAAGGGAGCACAACCTTTACCAGTCAGTGCATGTAGACAGCTGTAATTCATACTAGATATATGCAATGTGACTGCCTGGAAAATAAAGGGTTACAATCATTATTCACAGCAGTCACTTTTTTTTTTTAATTAATAAGCTTGTAATTGGTATTGACTTAAACCAACTGATGACAGTCTTATGATGAGCCATTCCCAGCCAAGCTTCTTACCCAACTGCCCTCAGGTCAGGAAAACAGTGAACTCCATTATTGGGCAGAAGCTTTTTACCCTGCACCAGTCTCCTTCCTCGCCCGAAGAGAGGTCACCCCATGTACAAGACTCAGCAGCCACCCTACTTCCACAGCCTTCTTCCAGCCCTTGTTTGCTGGCACCATGGCTGCACTGAGCCCCTACCATGCTTCAGCCTGGCTTCCACAGGCCAGTGTCTAAAACGCCAGCACTTTCTGGTGCAGTGATTTCCATATGAGGAACCAGGATTAAAAAAGGTGATCCCACAGTCAGGACCACCAAGGCCCCTTCGCGATACCACCCTGGTGATGAAAGCAAAGGCTAATCCATCTTCAGGCATTCGTTTCCAGGAAGCATAAGGGGCAAATCTCGCTCCTCTGTTCAGACACAGGCTCAAACAACAGAAGTCCTCCCCAAGATCTGCAAGGTATGGTAATTTTGGACATCTCTGACATAACTGCAATACACAGCTTGGACACGCCTCTTTGAAGCACAGGGGAAGGAAAGAGGGCAGTGCTGACAAAGGGCAGGGCAGGATTGTCTCTTCAGCAGCTCAAGCTGTTGCCCCACCTAAGAGGCTACAGCTAAAAAGAAAGCCCTGGGGCAACATTTCTGGCCTGAGGCTCATTTACAGAAAATTTCAGAATTTGTTTCCTTCCAAGAAGAAAAGCACAAGCCACCTGGACGCAGAAGGCATCACAGCAGCCCCTCTAAAAGGCTCTCCCTGGGTGCAGCACCAGGCACACCAAGGGGATGGAGAGGGGAAACCACAGGTCTGGCACCAGGCCTGGGCTCGGGGCGTCCCCCAAAACAGTGCCCTGGTTCCCCCCTCTCCCCGGCGGGACCGAAAAAGTCCCTTTTTCCCCCTAAGCCTCGACAGGGCGCCCACGGGGCTCCCTTCAGCCGGCATCCTCCGGAGGGCTTCCCCCTCCACTACCAGGGAGCAGCGTTAGAGGGCAGTGCGCTGCCTCGAACGCGGGACGCGCGGGTTCCCCCCACCCCCGGGCCAGGGCCACGGGCACCCCCCAGCGCAAGGTGTCCCCCCGGCTGTCCCTCAGCATCCCCGCCGAAGGAGGGAGGGAGGGGGCCACCCCCCGGACTAGGTCCCCTCCCGGTGGCCGCTGCGGCGAGCCCTGCCCGCCGCCTCCCCCCCTCGCAGGCAGCAAATTCTGCAGGGGCTGAGTTTTAATTAGAAAATGCCGGGTTTTAATTAAATAAATGTGAAGCCGAATAATGCAATCAGGAGAATTGCCCGTGCTCTTTTATTTTGCAATTCAATTTATTTTGTGCTGTCCCCACACTTTTAGTTTTCATATGCCAAAGACTTTTGCATTGATCACTCGGAGCTGCATTGCAGAATTTGCCAGGGACAAAGCTGGAAGCTCTGGCTGTTGAATAAAGGGCAGTTGGAACTTTTCACAGCTGGGGATGCATCGGAGGCAGCCTGCGTCTGCAGCAGAGGAACAGATTTTTCCAGATTTTTGAGCACCAAAGTTCCCACTGACCTTAAGCGGAGTTCAACAACACTCCTGAAAATCAGGTGCAAAAGAAGAGGACAAGAAAATACGCTGTCCCATCTACAACTAGGGAGCATGTACACACACGTGCATGTAAGCGAGCGCATAACCCGACAGGGTATCTTCATTTTGCAACCCTGCAAACACTTCATTAATGTTCTGAGCACGCAATTGTTAAATTTAAGGTTCTAGAAAGCAAAATTACAAAACAAAAACGAGATTTTTGCTTTCAAAAGCCAGTTCTGGTTGCTAAGTGACTACAATATACTTCTCTATCACTTCTCTATCATTTGAAAAACCCACGCGCTAAGTGCGAGGAAATTGCTAGGTTAGGACATCAAGAATGTGCCCTAGCAAGATGATTAATTTTATATATGTATTTGTACTACAGTAGCGCTTAGAGACCCCAGGGAGCCGTTGTCTTTGGTAACATTAAGAGTAAAAGATGGTTCCAAGGAGGTCTTAAACAAACTAAAACAGGACACACCAAGTGGGTGTAAGAAGCCATAGCGCAGACCTGAGGAAAAAGGAGGGCAAGGAAGCAGCTCTATCAGGACTGAAAAGAAAATATGCCACGAACAGAAGAAACTGTAAAGGGAGATATCTACATGCAGAACTGGTGACTGAGGCTGTAATAAACTATGGGTGGAAAGCCGGTTGGGGGTTTGGAGGAAAGAACACAGAAAGGTAAAAGCATGAATGAGGGGCCGAAGTAGGAAAGTTTTAAAACTCAGGACAGAAGTTTGAGAGAACAGGGGCACCAGAGGAGCATCCTGCAGGAAAAAAGCTCATAGTGAGGGTACACATAGAGTTATAGGTGAAAATCCAGAGGAAAAAATATGAAACTTTGATAGATTGTAGGCAAAGATGTAGTAAGAGCTGAACCTATCAGATGAAGCAGCACAATCAGTAATAGCTGCAAGACAGCAGGCACTAGTTCTGGTTACTGTAGCAATATATGCAAAAATGCTCAAACTGAGAGAATGATTCCTCTGTGCTTTATCAAGCATCACATAATGAAAAGTATGAAGCGACTTTACTTCCCTTTCATAATAGCTCTGGAATGCTTAACAAGGACTATTTATTTTATTTCCTAAACACTATTTTCCAGAACGCTTGTCCATAAGAATTATTGTCAGTGAATAAATTAATCAGCTGACTGTGCCTGTGAATAGTCTTTCTGCTTGCTGATTCTTAGGAATGCTGGCATCACTGTCCGGTATGAAGTCTGCATGTAGCTATAACAAACCCCGTTGTTTTGTAAATACCCTTTTATTCATGAAACAGTGCTATGCTTTTCCATACGGCTCTCCTACACCCGTCTCAAACAGGGATTTCACATGCAGTGCCAAGCAGGGAACAAAGACAAGCAGGCATAGATATTTTGCCATGGACTTCAGAGTATCCACACACAGGGTATGTGCCTGAGAAATGGGTAGGGGGCTGGCACATCGGGACTCTAGCTGTGTATAGACATGATGCCTGGGGTCTTCTCCAAGCCACAGGACTACAGCAGCACTGAGACCTGGGACTTTGGTCCAAACATAACTGCCCACTAAATATCCACCACAGAGAAGCTCAGAAAAGTCCAAGAGAGTTTGCAAGGATAATTTAGAAGGAAAAATGACAAAACTTGGTTGGTAATGAAATTAGAGAGGTGGACTTGCTTTTAAGCCAAAAAGCTGTGATTACTGTCTATATATACAACACTTATGTCATTTATTGAGATCACACTGTGAGTTTGTGTGGGTGTACGTCAGTATTTTGTCACCCACACAGTTTTCAAACCTGCTGGTCAGAAAACCTAACAAAGCAGTACACACCTCCAAGATTTAGGTTCCTGTAAGTTTTGTGACATCAAGGGGATGAGTAAATTTGTGTTGTGACAAGCTGTTGTAACAACTCACCAGACAGCTGCCTGGTTTCGCCTGCCAGGCAGTCAATCACCACACATGGATCTCAAAGCCAAGTACTTGCCAGACCAGTACCTGGCCAAGCAAATAGAAAGGAGAGGAGAAAGTAAAGGATATTTCCAAAGGTCACAAGAGATGTAGGACGGAGCTGAGTGTTACCAGTTGGGGCAGGGAGGGGTGTGTGTGGAAAGCTTTGACAGAGCACAGACTGCCTGAAGATTTGCGGTGCAGGGGATGTAGGACAGGAACCTGCAGGAAGCCAAGTTCCCAGATGAGCTTTTCTTTTTGTTTCAGCAGGTGAAAATACCATTTTCTTTAAAGGTCTATAAAAGAGGGGTAAGTACCAGGTACCGGGTAGGTACAGATGGAAATCAGTGTAAGCAAGCTCCTTCTAGGCATGCTCACACACTGCACAGTGACATTTGCTACACATGTAAGTGCAGCACTACCCTTATTCACCCAAATGCTGCCAGCAAGCCCAGAGAAATCAGAGCAAGCCCAAGCTGAGTACACTTGCTCCGTCACATCTCTGCCTCATGCCCTGTCCCTGAGGTCTTGAAGTCTCTTGTCTGTTTCCAAACTGAGCTTCTGTACCTCAGCAGCTTATAAAGTGTGTTGAACAGCACTTTGCATCTGAACAATGCCTGATCATTCAGGACATCTGAGTATCTACAAGCAATCTCTGCAACACACACTGCCATCTAGCAAATAAGTTACAGATCTAGCAGGCCATCTGTAATGGAGGCTTTGGCCATCCCTGGGCCGCAGACCCCCCATATATCCTCAGACAAGTTACTTCACCATGTCTATCCACGCAAAAACCAGATCTGTATGCTCTCCCTCATTGCCAAGGAGGCACAGCAGTGGGGAGTTCAGGAGGAGGAATAATTTAAGGTTAATAGATTAATTGCTCTATGCTCATTCGATGCCACTACTTCCTGGTCTTGAACTGATACATTTTAGCTCTGTAATCATCTGGATAAAAAAATAGCTCACACAGCCCTGCAGGTCCTTGGCCAACGTCTCCTTCTCCCATCTTGCAGCTCCTGCTCCCCTGCCCCGGTACCACACGGCTCCCTGCCAGCAATACCCAAGCGCCTCTGGCATGCTGCAGGTTTGGAGTGGTAACCGAACACGGCTCCTCAGAATAGACATGCTCCCGCCGTGGCTTCCACCCCCTGCATCTTCGGTAACCCTACCCGACCAGGGCAGGGGCTGGAGGCAGGAAACCAGGCAGGCCAGCAAAACAGGAGATGCTCAAGACTCCAGGGATTAACTCTATCCACCAGGCGCAACTGCTTCCCAAGTCCTTACCCCCAGCCCATCCCCAGATCTTCATAACAGGTGGAGAAGGAGGGGGTGGCCACCACCCTCACAAGAATCCCTACATGCATGCCTGAGGGCTGGATATAACCAGGTACACCCAGAGGCATCCTGGCAGAAGGACGAAGACAGCAAGCCAAATAAAGACATGGAATTTGGCACCCAAGTGGAGATAAAAATACACGGACTTTACCCCTGCCCTGAGCAGAAGGAAGGGCTGAGAGAGCTTGCTGCCAAACCCAGCCAACTTCATCCTACCCTTCACAAAATTTTCAAATGACATGGCAAATATGGACTCAACTACAACATGCAAGTCAGACCAAGTGCACCAGGAGCCCTCCAGCAGCACTGGCAGGCAGCAGCCACACATATCACTCCACCAACACAGGCATCCCTGCTCTGCTCTTGTGGAGTGGGTGGGCTGGCCCTGCTGCAGGGGCTTTTGGGCCCTGGGCCAGCAGAGTTAGGGTTACTCCTGGGACACGGCTCCCATACGGTAAGACTGGTGCCACATCACAGGTAAAGTGAAACTGGGTGTACAAACTCTGCCAGGTCCATGGGGCTCAGAGGCTGGGTATCTGCATGGCACCCCAGGAGTAACTGCCAGTAGGGAAGAGCTGCCCGGGGCTCATGGAGGGTGAGGAGGCAAGGGTAGCCCTGGGCTGGCGGATGAACATGACAAAGCTGGGAGACAGCTAGGCTTCTCAGACAGGCACAGCTGGAAAGGGAGCCACTGCCCTTGAGCATCCTGTCCCAGGCACTGGGTGAAGCCCCATGACCATGCAGCTGGCAGGTTTGCATGTAAGCCCAAGGAGAGGCAAGGAGAGAAGCTGTGGGAGAAGTGCAGGAGCAAGGGTAAGAGCTCCTGGTTGTGCACAGCTTGAGACTGGAGGAACACAGAGGAGGGATGAGTCTCAGAGAAAACTAAAAGGAAGCAGCAGCCACTAGACAGAAAACACAGACTCCATTTTTCTGCACCACTGAACTGAGTCACTTAGCTTTTTATGACACCAATGAAGTACTAGAAAAAAAGAAGCCCACCCTCTGCCTGAGCAGACAAGGCATGTCTAGTGTGCAACACACAAGAACAGGTCAGAGGGCTACCCTACATGCATCTCTCACAGCATGGTACAGCTCCATGATGAACAAAGTACATGGCGCTGGTAGGATGGTAGCACAGTATGCAAGGAAGAAGAACTACAGAGGTGATGAGACCTATCAGACTTGACACTCTGGGGAGGGCTGCTGAAGGGCCCAGTTTGGTGGGCTGGAGCCCTCAACCCAGGAGCCTTGAGGGAGCTCGGTCTCAGACCTGGGCTTTGGTGCTTCACTTTCCACAGGGAGCTCCAAGTATGGCGCTATGCCTCATCACCATTCAGACCAGAATCCTGTGTTTCAATTGCTCAGCGAGAGATGGAGCTCACCTGTGGTTGCAGCCTTTTTGATCCAGCTGCTCTGCATTACCATGGCACAGACCACTGATGCAGAAACCCAGTGAGACCGTGAACAGAAAAAAGGAAAAAAAAAAGCTATAAAGCTATAAGCAGGTAACTTTAGACGTAATGTGTGTGTGATGTACGAGACTCAGCAGAGCAATGGATCGGCTCCACTACCCAGTGACCAGTGCAGGTTTGACGTAACAGAAAGCACTTCCACATGTGTAACAGAGTGATCAAGAAATATGGGGTAACAGGAGAAGGACAAAGCCTACCAGTAACCTGGAACAGCACAATCAAGGTGTCACTTGTGCAGTGCATCTCTGAGATGCAGAGAATGAGACATGCACCATTTGGTAGAAGAAGGTATACATTTAGGTAGAGCTACGCAGAAAAAAAACCACCAACCTTTGCTAATGTGGCAATAAATGCAATCAATACAGATTGCTGGAGCAATCAAGTTGTCTAGAGAAACCGATACCTATGGATATCATGATCAATAATGCAGAATTCTTTAAATACCTAAAGAACAATAAATTTCAGTGCCTAGTCTAGGCACTAAACCAAACCAAAGTGCCTAGAGCAACTTGGTTTGCTGCCACTGCCTTACTTTGGAGAAACACAGCCCTTTTCATAGATAGGTTTACTGAAAGCAGGATTATGTCTCTATTTCACAAGCCGCTCTCCATAGGCGGCTTCCCTTCTCCTCCCCAGATGGCTTCAAAGCTTCACCAATCTTATGGCTTAGAGGTGCCAAACTGGATCGGGCAGACCCAGTGTACTCTGCAGCAACTGAGAGCCACACGCTGACAGGGGCAGCAGCCGTGTCACCTATATGCAAGTTTTTAGCAAATTGAATGCAATGTGAATCACACGCTCAGGGATGCGGTATCTATGTTAACTGCTTTGATGTAAAATGTTCTTTAATGCATCTCCTTCCTATATTCCTCCCCCCCATAACTATCAATGACTTTACAAGAAGTTTCTGAAGCAGAGGAGTTGTCAGGAGGCTGGAGCAGCTGAGAATGAGACAACAGGGCTCTTCACACTTCAGCAATATGTTGGAGGTAGTTAGGAGTTGCAGTATTCACACATTTGTTGGATATTATTATTGCTCAGTGATGAAGGAGTTAACTATACAAGCACTAGCATTCTGGGGTTTAGATCACACCTCTCTGGACTCACTGGCCTGCTTGCCCCTCCAAGAGAAACCATTGCAAATGCCTTTGCAACTCATTGCAGAAAATGTGCTGCAAATTCGGGAGCCCCTCATTGCATCCTTGAACATCCAGCTCTGTCTCTGCAGTAAGCCTGAAAGGAAGGGCAAAAAAACTAACAGAAGCTGAGATTCGTCAGTATTGCTGAAATTTTGTGAGTCTGGCAGCAGCACGGGTCATAATGATGGCAGCAGCACTACAAGAGAGGAGATTTGGTTCAGGTAATGGCCTAATGGAAGGGGAAGAAGGAAGAAGACAGCTGATCTGGGAGGGGATAAAGAGGAGCAAAACAGAGAACAAAGCAGAATATAGTTACAGATCTTGTCTGGAAATATCATCTTCACAGGACATGGTAAACCCCTACAGAAGGCGATAAAAACACACGTCCTGGAAAAGGTGTGCAGAAGTGCTGGATTTGGTAAAGGAGTTTCTCCAAATAAAATCATTTCCACTTTCAGCCCACTCTGACCACAGAATAATCAGCCAGATTCAGTGACAAACTGGGGCAGCAACGCAGCTGGGAGGACTGATGATAAGAAATAGATGACATGCACAAATCAACACATACATATATGCACACACACAAATGTGTGGAGGAAATTCCTTACCAATTTACTGTTGCCTATCTTAGGCTGCTCCAAAACCCTCTCCAAGGCAGACAAAGAAAGCTTTGCCCTCCTGCGTCTATCCTGTGACAGACAGGCAAGTGGGGCTGGTGGGGGAGGCTTTCTACAAAGTATCAGGAACTGGCCATTTTGCTGGAGGCAGGATGCCTAATGCTCTCATAAAGGATCTGAAGCCCCTGTTTCTACCCAATTCTGACTGTGAACTCTCCCTGGACAGGGGACAGTAAATCCCTCTCTTGGGAGTGAAATATTGATAACCTTTCTGCAAAGCAAACAGCCCAAAAATATGACTCCAAGAGGCTGGAGTGCAAGAAAGGGACCATATAAAGGGTCAGCAGCACAGGGCAAAGAGCTCTTACCATCACGAGCATGCAAGGCTGCATGTTGGACTACTCAGCTTCCTACTTCCATGCTTCAGACTTAGGAAAGCCCAGTGCTCCTTACCTCCCCCAGAATTAGTACCTTTACTGCAGGGTTATTCTCAGCTCTTCTGTGGCTGTTGCCCCTGTTCACATACATTTTGGACCTCACACATTAGCTAAGTCCTTGCTAGAGGCCCAGGTTAAAACCCAAGTGGTGGTTCCACTCCTGCAGACGACCCCTACCTACTCAGCAGTGTGGGCAAGGGGTCTTCCTGGTCCTGCCCATAATTCTACCAAGATGACACCTCCGTGCCTTGCTTACACGCTCCCTACATATCTATTATCCCTTACAAGCCTATCTTCCCCAGACCAGCTTTTAAAGACCATATTTTGCCATACTGTCCCCTGCATCAACACTTCAATTCCAGAGCAGCAGGCAAAGGAAGCTGATGGGAAATCATTCACTTCCTCTGCCACCACAAACTTACCACATGCCAGGGCCAGAGACCTGCTGGACCCCCAAAATATGGCCAGGAGGACACTGAATTTGGAGATTTGCACTCAAATCTGCCACTGTACGGTGATCTTACGCAAGGGAGGTTTCCAGCAGGATTTCAGGCCAGGAAAAATTCAAAGCCCTCAAGCTATGTATCAAAAAGCTGAAAGATCATATCCTTCATCCTCAGAGTTTACAAAAATGTGTAGCAGACTCAGCAGCAACTTCCAGCTGAGAGACTGACTGGTGACCTGCAATGAGGACAAAGGCACCTGAGAAATCAGCCAGAGCACAAGCCACAACATGCAGCCATCTCTCAACTGCTGTTGATTCAGGAAAAGCATCATTTGGGATAAGTAATCTTCATTTAAGTAAACTTCTCTGTACTATGGGAAATCTCCGTAGCAGGACCCCAGCAGGTACTGAGTTACACAATTTTTTTGCTGAAGCTTTTTGCAGTGAAATCCTGCTCTCTCATTCAGATAAACTATCCATGTGGCTCTTCAGGACTACTTATGTTGCGCTGTGTATAGACAGCATCTGGGAATGTAACCTCTTCTGCTGTTCATACCTCTCCCAATACAATAGACAGATTCCCTTCTGCCCATGCTGCTGCTTAGACACTGGCAAAACCAGTTTGCTAGTGGTTCTCCAAAGCCCAAGTGCCTGACAGAGCAGCCCTATACCCTGCAGCACAGAGACAGCAGTGCAATAAGAAATGCCACACTGTAGGAGGAGTTATGAGATCACCTAATATAGCTGGGAATAGATACATATCCCGTTGCAAAGCAGGAGCAGCAAGCTGCAATGTACATGCAGGGCAAGAGCCATGGTTCCGAGGCTCAGCCTCCACCAGAGTGCCAGTCCCACCAGAGCACACGGCTGTTGGGTTTGAGTTGTACAGGTGCTTTCCTCTGGTGACGGCTTTGAAGACTGCCCATTCATCTGATTTGTGAGTTATGTAATCACCAGGGGAAAATAGGGTTTGTTTGTTTGCTTGCTTTTTTGCTTTAATAGAAGTCATGTAATCACTTTAGGTTTAAGCTCCAGTCCAAATCTGACTATTTTTACATTTCAGGCTTGATCTCTCTGGAAAGAGGATGAGTCCTTTTGCCTGGCTTACACAGAACGAGTTGTCATAACACAGTGGCTGCTGGAGGACTACATGGAGACCAGCGTGCCCCTTCTCGTCCTGAGCCCTGGGATGCACTTAGTGGTTCCTCACTCCACAGCTCCCAGGTAGGGATCCGTGGGAGATGGTGTTATAACCTGAACCACGTGGACTGGACAAACCTTGAATACTCTTTCATTTTCCAAGTCTTGCTCTAACTTTCTTGCACCTATACATCCCCCTGCCACCTCCCCAGAAGTAATTAATTCTGTATTTCAACCCAGGTTTTGAGCTGATCACATTGTTCAGCATTTCTGTCTAAAACACAGCAGACGTTGCTTTCATGATACTTCCCTTGACATTAGCTGTCACTGTGCATGCCACCTACCATCTAAAGATTGAGATGCCAAGTTTCAACCAAAAGGACCAACAAAAGATTTGCATAGTTTAACAAATCACACCCTCCATTACACTGGTGCTTCTCTGCACCGACCAATCCTAAAGCATATGGAATAAAACAAGCTTCCCCACTACACTACCACCCATTTCTCCACATTTGCAGCAGAGACTGCCTTCTGCTGAAGACGGTCCACACTTTAGAGTTGCTTAGACCTTGGCCCAAGCCATCATAGAAACAAAATCTTGTATAGACCTTCCTGAAGGTGCAGGGTGTTTACAAACTGATTTATTGCCCCAAGCCCCATCAGTGGCTGCTTTTACCCCTTGTCAAATTATTTGGATTTCACTCAACACTTCTTCTCAGGCGGAAACGCCCATCATGTTGGCAGCAGGATTAAAATGGCATGTGAGCCAGCCAGGGTGAAAATGTCCCCGTTAATTTTTCATCTTTCCTCAGGCAACTCTGCCTATAGATCTACACAGGTATTAAGACAGCCTTGTCAAGTAAAACCGTTAGCTCATCTTTCTCATGTGGCCTCGGTGCACAGCCAGCAGAGCTGCTGGTACAGCAGTGGAAGGCAGCTGCCCTTC
Organism: Phalacrocorax carbo; assembly: GCF_963921805.1. NCBI lineage: Eukaryota > Metazoa > Chordata > Aves > Suliformes > Phalacrocoracidae > Phalacrocorax > Phalacrocorax carbo. Next base: position 89,671,465 of record NC_087513.1, on the reverse strand, counting down.
CAGAGTGGCTATGCCTTTGCCATACCGGGGGTCTGGGGCACCCACTGAGGCTGAAGGCAGGTTCCCGTGTACCAAATACTTCAGTCACCCTCCTTCCATAGCACCCCCAGGGACAGCTGAACCAACAATGGCCAGAGAGCGTTTTCTATGGTGAGTCTGATGCCAGGTAGTCCTTTGTGCTGGCTACCGGTGGGCAACCATCACTTTGAATCAGAAGTGCTTACACAGCCTAAAGCATCCCTCTGCTGCACACCCTCAGCCTTCTTCAGCAGGGCCCACGGAGGTCAGACCACACTGGAGAATCACATCTCTGTGAATGGGCATCTCACTGGGAGACACCAAGGTGCTGTGACTGAAATCAGTGCTCTGCCGGAGAGGTCTTAACAACAGCAGCAAGGGTGATCCCACCTCGAAGTTCACAGAGCTTCTTTGCTCCAATTCATACTCAGTCCCCTCTCCTCTGACATCACATCTCCCTTCAGCCGTCCCCAAACAAAGAGGCGCTGAAAAAGATGTCAAAATTAATCACCCCTGTAAGCACAAGAAACCTGTAGCTACCCTTTCTTAACAGCCCTGATACAACCAGGCCTCACACCAGCTCTTCTTTCATACTCACTGAGCCTGAACAGTCAAAAGCCTATAGAAAGCAAGGAGACCTTCATGGGAAAAAATAAAATGCTGCCCAAGGTGATTTTGCAGCAGGTTGTACTCTCTGCCAAGCCCAGGCTGGGAGAGCAGCCTCCTCCACAGAAGAGCGGTGCCGTTGGAGACCTGGGCTTTCAGGCCAGAGATAAAGCTGAGGACCATACTGCTTCTAGCCATTAGAAATCCTGTGGTCATTTTTTTACAAGATTAAAAGTAGTAAGCCCAGTGTCATGGCTAAATTGCTGCCCAGGTGATTATATGCTCCCTATCTTAATCCCTCCCAACACTTCCACAGGCCAATACTCGCTCAATAACTTACATTCGTTTCACAGAGGAGGCATGGCAAAACCAGCAAGCCAAGTTCATGGAAGACTCTGTTCAGACGTATTTGAAGTCAAAGAGACTTTGACAAGTGCAGATAAACAAAAATGTATTTTAACTCCCTACCAGTCAGAATGTGGTCTCTTAAAAAGCTGATGAGATTTAGAGATGATTGAGCTGACAATGATTTAGAGATCTGTGTGCATTTGATTGCATGTCTGATCATACATCCTTTTGCTATAGATCCAGCCTTAAAATATTGCTAAGGATGCACCCTTACAATACATACTTGATGTGAGGACCATTAACAATGAGAACTATGTAAGTACTAGACTTGACCAGATGGCAGAAAGATTTTTGCATTTTCTCATCATACAGTTACTGATGGCTTTGCACCATCATCATAATAGCTTTGTCCTCCAGCTGTATAGTCATAATTGCATTTTATTTTTGTATTTCTTTGCAATTTGGTGCTAAGCACAGCTCTCAAAATGGCTGCTTTTGTTCCATGTATGACCCTTCCCTCTCCGTGCTGGCTGGCTTTAACTTCTGTCGTGACAATATGTTTATCTTCTCTAATATTTGTTTACCCTTTTTTATTCTGTCTATTTTCTTTGACATACATTTTTAATTAGATGCACTCCTCTGCTTTCATTGCCTGCTAACACATTCATTTAGGAAGTGCAGTGCTCACTATTGCTGCAAATCTCTGTTGTATGCTTAAAAGGTCAAGTCTATTTCTTGCAATAACCTTTGTCTAGCCAAGTTATCAGTCATACATCACAGATAAGATGATCCCTAAGGAGACCACTTGTATTCAAATCTTTTTTCTTTGGCAACGAAGATTCATAAACATACGGGCTAACAGTATCATACCACTACAGTAATAATTATGTTTTACTTTTAGGGATAATATACCTTTTGCACGGGACACTGTTCTAGACTCATGGTACACTTAAAATCTCTGGAGATTTTGCTCAACATGATGCGTTCTTTTTCAATTGGCACCCACTGCTGAGCCCCTGAGCCTCAAAGCCCCATATGGGTAGCGAATTCACTCACCCTCTGTGCATTTCTCCAAAAATTCTCAGAAAACCAGGAAGCACTGGACCCACCTCATTCAATGCTCTACCAGAAATACTAACTTCCCATTTGTTTTTCCCAAGCTGGTGCCCAGGATGAGGTGCAGGAGAGAAAGCGACAGTGCTGAACAATGAGTGCTCCTCCTCATCCAGCCCCGTGAGCGGGACAGGGGACCACAGCGTGGCTGCAGTGCTCCAGAGATTACTTCAGCTTTGCAAAACAAGGCAGGTAGCAGGTTTGTGCAGTCAACTGGAAAGCATCTGGGGTTACCAACTGCGATGGGCAATACTGACCCCAACCGCAGTTCGCCCGTTTCCACCCTGCCCCCAGATGGTCACAAGGAGCCCTGGATGCCTCCGCATGGCTGTACAAGGAAGGCAGTGATTCTGGGCTAAGGAGACCATCCTGGAGCATGGCAAGGTGTCCTGCCTTCACCCAGGTCAGCTGCAGAGCTAGAGCCGGGATTTGAGCTGGGAACAGGAATCAAAACGGACTGAAATCATGCTTTGCTGATGTCCTGACTTTGACCACACCTTGCCACCTCCTTCATGTCAGCCTCAGCAACTGTGCCGCTATCTAAAGAGTCGGTTCTGGGGTGCAATTGCAAATGCCAGGACAGGGGAGGTGGTGGGAAGTCATGGATGGCCAGGCAGAGGGTTGCAGCATGCTTTCAAAAGAGCTTACACCAACCAGACCCATGTTTTGAACAGCCCTGACTCTCAACCTCATGCATTTGTTACCTCCTCAGGTGTGCAACAGTTGGACACCTATCTCAAGCCAAGTAACTGAATCACTTCCAAGGTAAGCCAGGCTCTCCTCAGCACTGCTTCAGCACTGTAATTAATTCACCAGCCTTTCCTTTTCGTCTCCTGGTGCCAGGTCAGCAAATTCACTATTATCCCAGTTACTAAAACTGTATCTTGCTCTCTCTGGCAGTTTATCAACTTTATTGGCATGAATATGTCTTCCCCAGACAGCCCTCTGAAGTAAACGCATGGTAGAACAAACAGCTGAAAGTGTGCAGAACAGACAGCAAAAAGCTTGCATGATACACGGGGCAGGAGGCTGGGAGAGCGAGACGGAGCCTGTGCACGAGGTGGAGAAGAAAGCATGTATGAGCATTAAAGAGACATCATCCATACGCGAAGAAGCCGTGGGACTGCTCCTCTGGGATCAGCAGTAGGCAACACTGGCATTGCTCGTGTTCATAGCCACACAGTGGTTCACAGGACCCAGGGCAACACGTGCAACCAGAGCTGGCTTTCAGCTAGCCTCCACAATGCCCCTCAAAGCATTTGCTTTTGCAGCAAGACATTTCTGGTTTCTGGGAAGCCTACTGTGAAACACTGAGAAATAAGATGCATCCAGGCTGCCTGTGAGTTATCAGGTACAAGAAACACTCCTGTATGATGGAAAACAAGTTGCTAAAATAAAGATATCAGCTCTCCAGCTGTGTAACCAGGGGTCCACACTGTGAAGGCACATGTACACCAGCCTTCTCCGCCTTCAAAGTGCTCCTCAGATTTCTCTGCCATCTCAAAGCTGATTATATTTACCCTCCAGGTATTGACTGCATTGTATTTTAATAATCTGCCCACCTGTTATTATTTTCTCTCCCAAATCTGTCACTCTTCAGCAGTGCTGTAATTTAACTCCAGCTGAATTCTGCTTGGGTTTGGATGACATTTTCTCTATTAGTACCTGCCAGAGACAAAGCTGAAGCTCATCAAATGATAAATGATCATAACTGCCTTTTGCTCTCCGAGATTTATTTAGATTGAGACACAGAGAAAAAAAGGCTGAAATAAGCTTGGTCATCACAGCCCCACTGCAGGTAAATGTCGGTCCCAGTCATGACATGACCCGCAAGCCAAGAATGCTCACTGGCCTCAGAGGTTTTCTGACAGTTATGGCACCACCACACACATCCAACGTGCTATTTTCTCCCATCTCTTCTCTTCCAGGGGAGGGTAAAAATCAAGATCAGACACTGGTTTTCTGGCAGTATGGTAAAAGTGGAAGAGAGAGAGATGGTCACCACATGGTCTACCACGCATCCAGGTTGTCTTAAAAGAAAGGGCAACATCCTACCCTGATACACCAAAGTAAATCCGATCCTGGTGAAAATACAACACACACCCCAATATCAAATGTAAATATATATGGGAGGAGAGGGTAGGGAAACCCCTTCCTGGACTTTGTGGGTGACCAGCAGAAGCCCCAAAGGACTTGGGCTTCTCTTGCAAAATTAAGAAAACTCTAAAACAGGCTGACTCCAGAAAGCTAAGGCTCGGCTCTCCTGAAAATGCACATTTAAGCTAGCTTTTCTATGCAGGCCTAGTATTTCCCTTGGCCAGCATCTCTTTCAAGTGTGCAACTTGACATTTTTCATACCCAGCAATACCAGTCAAGATCTGTAGCATCTCCTCCCTGAGAGGAAAGCAGGGGAAAAAAAAATAATGTATCATTGCACTAAAGTAATTCTGATCTGGCCTGGGGGTATATTATGATGAGGCTTCACTCCCTGGTATGCTTCCAGACGTTTCCATTTCCTCACTGTCACTTCCTCTCGGATAAGTTTGCCTGCACTGTTTGCACAGCTGTCAAGTCCACTGGAGATGCCAGGAGACTGACAGCCACACATGTAGCTCAACCCAACTCTCCTGCCTGGCTCCACACCTCTGCCAGAGCTGCCACCTCCCTCCAGCATGACACCAGCCACCCATGCAGCAGCTGCCATACTCCCTGCGCCTGAAGCTGCCTGTGAGAAGGACCCGGCCAGGGAGTTGCCTCAACCTTTGGCAGGGAGCAGGTAGAAAGAAAAGCAGGACCATGCACAGGTTTGTTCACAGGTGCAGAGTCAGTCCAGGGTTGCTCCCTGCTGGCACATATCCCCACCACCATGCAATTGCCTTGACTGGCCTCACCAAAGAAGACAGCACATGCCTTCTTGAGTTGACATGGTCTTGGACACAGAAGAAGGAGGACTACTTTTGTTCTGTACCATCTGTCAGCCAACAAGCCCGTCTCACGCTGTCCCGCAAGGTTTTGTGTGTTTGGGATGCCTTCAAGGAAAGGTCTTGACCTTTGCCTGGACAAGAATTTTACACTTTTGTGGGGTGTCAGGATCCTTTGTTCTTTAGACAAGTGTCTGCCTTCTCTCACAGAGACACAATAGCCACAATGTGATGATAAGCAAGCCGTTTTTCACTAGACCTTGCCAGACAAGGCAGGCAAAACCCAGTAGCAAGACCTACCTAAATTGTAACCAGGCCAGTTGACTGAGAAGTTCGTTGAGCATTGTTGGAGCCAGGACTAGCAGCTCAGTTGTACGTCCTGAAGCAAGCTAAGACTGGTTTGCACCAAAAGTGGGCCACAATACAGAGAGATGGATCCTCTCAGCCCAACAGGCTAGCTGCAAGTCAGCAAATATTACACTATCTAGCCAGTATGTATTGGCTGTGAAATAGCCAATACAACGCTACGTGAAAGAAAGATGTCTTCAGTTCCTTGAGACACCAGATCTCAAAACTTGGATGTCCGAGTCAGCATCATGCTGCAGACCCTGGATTTCTGCATTCTCTTGCAGATTGCAGTTAATCGGAGTTGCCTGCCTGTGGGGAGGAGGCGAAGGATCAGTCCTGCAGTTTCCGTTGGCTGCATTATTCAGTTCTACAACCAGTGTCTGCGCACTGCCAGTGGCAGGATTTTCCTCTCTAGAGGTGTCTGGAAATCTTCCAGGATGAAAGCTTCTATCATTTAGCCAGTGCTGTTACCTCCCTGGAAGGACAAGGATGCACCCCTTTGCTGGTGATTTCTCAGGTGACAGCAGCTGTCAGAGAAGGTGAACATAACAGTTGAAAGAAACTTGCTACTATTCTCTCAGGTAAAATGTCTATGTGGATGCTGAAACATCCTAGGGAAGTGCAGCTTCACTGCTTTCCTATCAGTCTTGTTAGGAGCTCAGTTTATTATGTTTTGTTATTGCTAGGCTGAGTTCATTTTGGGGCCTCTTAATTACAATGCAGTCTGCTTTGGAAATAAAACCTGCAACAGTGTCTGCAAGCACTCACAGAGCAGAGAATTATAACTAAAAAAAGATGTCAGAGGCAAACCTTCAGCTGTAAAGGTCTCCAATTTACAGCCAGGCAGGTTACTGCAGGGGCATTCAAGTTAAGTCAGTCTGTGTTAGGATGATGAAGATGGGGAGCAGCCGCCCCAGGTAAGCGCCGCAGCAGAGCACAGGCACCACGTCACAGCATTCACTGTGCTAGTACCTGGCGCCATGGCCTTCGGACAGCTGGTGCACAAAACAGGAACACATTCGGGGGGCCATCACGTGGGAGAAAGGCAGAAAGGAGCAGGAGAACAGATGAGGCACAACGTGAGGAATTTGTGTGCATTACAGATAGGTTCCCACGGGCAGCTGTAAACTTGGTAAATACATTATGTTTTGGAGATTAATGAGGTGAGATACTTGCAACGGGAACCCATTCTAGGCAATGTTTTCTGCTAGCAAAAACTCTGCAAGCTCTCTGGAAAACATGCAGGTGGCAGGGGTGTGTGTGTAAGTGTATGGAGAAGATCCCTGTATACAGGGAGCAGTCCCCAGCAGTGTATAGGCAGGCTTAATATTGGGGAGAGGGTGGAGAAGGGGGCCCATAAGATATTTTTAACCAGTAAGAAGATGCAAGAGGAGGCTGCAGCACAGCCATCATGAGAAGTACTCAAGTAGACACTTCATCTGTCCGTCGGGAGAGTTATGCCATCTTTTCTGCAGAAGCACAATCATGGGACAACAAAGGACCAATGCGTTAGGTGGTTGTTACCATGCTCCAGCCATGGTCCCTCTGAGTGTCTCCAAGACCACAGACTGGATGTACAAACCTCCCGTAAGAAAACCTGGACCCCTCCTGCCCAAGATAAGGGAGAACCTCCCTACACTGCAACTGGGGCTCTGCTGTCCAAAGGAACAGGTCTGCAATTTTTAAGCCTTATTGAAAGGCAGAGTGCAAGCCCAGCAGCACGATGGGCACAGAAATTCAGCAGTACATACCAAGTAACACATACAAAATCAATATAGGCATGCTCTGAGGCTTTTCTATCTCCAAGCAGCTTGGCACCACCAGGGCTCCCTCCATTTCACTGAGGAGAGCTGCTCTCAGCAGAGTCCGGGGCGGGGTGTGATGCCGCCAACATACACCAAATCCTTCCCAGACCTTATCAGAGAGACATGAGGACTGACATGCCACTACAGTTTGACAGCAGACAGATTTAACAGTGACAGTGTGGGGTAAAGTGTTACTGGAAAATGTAACATTTGCAACATGTCTCCACTATAAGTCACAAGAAACACTGGTGCTGTTTATTTCTTCATATTAAAAAAATATGTAGAGAAGGGGAGAAAACATGTGCGTGGGCTCAGGCAGTCCAGCCCTGACTGGGCAGAATAATTTACTACTATGGGGTGTCGCCTCCAACATTTTCCTGTCTGTGTATAAGTGCCCCAAACAGTGATGTTCTTACCATTGTCACTCATGAGCCAGACAAAAAACGTCTATTAGGAGCTTTTCTTGATACTCCACCTACGTTTCTTTCCCTGAGCTTTATCACATCACTCCTACTTATGTACCTCCCGCTACCCTTTTGAGCAGCTCCTCTCCCTGAAGTTCACACCCTTCAAGTTACAGGAAGACAGTTAGGTTTCCCCTTTGAATCACCAATTACCCCGATAAACGCACTTAGTTGCATTAATCTTTCCTCATACCTGGGCTCCCCTCCAGTACCCTAATCGTTGTTGCTTTTCTTTGAACTCCTAATTTGCCTGCCTATGTGACAATGAAATGTCTGGAGCTGAGCACAGAGGTTTGGGTGGGATCTGACCAAAGCTTCACACTAATTTCATCATTAGCAAGATTAGGTGTCTCTAGCAGGATCCGGGTGTTTGTCCATTTGCACATCTCATCGCTCATGGTGCGGCTGTCCTCCAGCCGCCTGCAGATTCCTACTCCCACTATCATTTGTTGGTTTTATTTAACCAAGGGATTAAAAGCTTTCAGGATGGTAATTACAATGATAGTTTGAGTGCTGGCTCTGAAGCCTGACGGCACGCCAGACATCCTCTGGTTCTGCGTGGCACGTCCTTTGGCATGGGAAGTGCCCGCGGGGGGGGGTCATATGGTGCTCCAGCTCTCTCAGCCTCTGCAAGTGATGTCCACCCATGGCAAAGTGAATCCAGAGCAAATATGCATGGCTTGAATGCCATGGCCACAGGCAGGAGAGCCTCAGGGGGGTTAAGCAGGAACTTGGTGCCCTCTGAAACTTAGGGCACTGCCCTGCCAAAAAAGACTGCCTGTGCCCACGTCCAACAGCATTATTCACAAATGGTGACTGAATCTAGGGCAGAAAAGTCAGCTAGGGATGCTCTGAAGTGGCAACTGCAATCTTTTACTGTCAAAGAAAAGGCAGCATAAAAGCCACCCACACATGGCTGTAGAGTCACATTAGTTCTGGTATTCTAAGTCAGAATGAAAAGATTATCTGGTCATACATGACCACAGTATCGAACGATTGCCTGTCACTGAACTGCTTGTACCCAGAGCACAGGTTGGAAAGTGACCTACAGGTAAGTATCACCTACGATAGTCGTCTGCATTATGCCCACTGGGCAGAAATGCAGGGAAGTCATATATTTTAATTTTGTTAGCTTTCTGCATACGTTCCAGGAACAAATTTCCATAAAATGGAACTAATGAATCTTGCCTGGTTTGAGACACAGAGCTGAAAAGCCCTGCACATAAGGAACAGGCAGTATTAATAATATATTAGACTTCTCTGCAATACCATTCTCATAGCTGAGAACATATGTGACCCTGTGCAAGCTTCATCATCTCTCACCTCTGTGCCTTGGGGGCTTCAAGATAATTTCAAACTTTGAAAACCTTCCCCTCTGCTTGCTCCAGTTTCTGTTGTTCCTAGAGAGCCGTCCAAATTTCACAACATCACCTGAGCAGTAGATAAGTAAAAATTGCCTCAGCCATAGAGGAGAAATCTAGGTTAATTATGTTGATAACTTAACCCCCGGGCTAATCTCTAGTCCATTAAGGTAAGCAGATGGTCAGCTCACTGCAGGGAAGAGGAAGAGGGGATGGAGTAGCAGCTCCCATTCACAACACGCAGGACCAGACATGCCCCTGAGAGGGTGGGCATTCCCAACCTGCTCCCTTCCCCCACGGATGGGTTTTCTTTGCACCTATGGCTGGCAAGGCAATCCAGAAAATGAAGCACAGAGCCATCAAGAGATAAACAAAATCCCCCACGGGGTGGGGGGGGAGCGTTTTGATTCAAGTAATCAGTTCACTGGCATAGACTGAAAGGAGGGAGGGATAGGGAATGGGAGGCACATGCAGATGGATCTTGCAGGCTGGCATACCTGAAATGGGGTGATTAAACAATATATCCATAAGAAGTAAAGGTCAGACACAACGTGTCATTGCATGAATGGAGGAGAAGCATTTGCAAAGTAGTCTCCTGACCAAAGCAGACACTGAAAGCCCTCCCAGGAGCACTCCTGTGTGGGCTACGTACCCCGCAATGTTCCAGGGAAGGAGAACCCTGTGGTCAGTGCACGGGGCTGGGAATAGATGTCCCAGTTCCTGTCCCCAGTTCTTTCAGTAACGAACGGGTCAAGCAGGAACAAGGCATTTTTTTCTCAGTTTCTTCATCTGTGAAGAATTCTTCTACAATTTGCAGGGGGATTTTGTAAAGCCTAAATGCCTCTAAAGTGCTTTTCGGTCCTCAGATGAAAAGGGACCGTGACACCTCACATGTCTGTTAGCAGTTGTCCCATTTCTTCAGTAGAGAGGCTGGGATGCCAGGAACTGCTCTGCCTGCCTAAGAGCTCCCTGGCTTCCACTGAAATTGCAGAGGAGTATTCATCTGATGTCCTCTGGAGAAACAACAAATCCCAGAAGGAGAATAAATGAATATAGGTTTGTGTGCAAACAACTGCAGTGTATGGAAGGGACTCTCCAAACTATCCATTTTGGGGATCGTTTCTCAGGGCAAAACTACCCCATCCCAACTTAATCCTCCGACCACTGTAGCAAGTGTCTTTCCAAACACTGGCACTCTCCAGACCATCTGCTAGGACACTGAAGGTGTCCACAGTATGGGAATATACAACCTTACAGAGAAACAGAAATTGGGAGATTCAGACTAACTATTGTTTTAAAAGGTACAGTACAAGACTAATGGTCATGTTGCAATGTTGCATTGTGATATTCGAGACACCTGCTTGAACTCCTCACGGGATCAAACCACAACATAACTGTCAAGTTGCCAAGCTGCAACTCAGGTGCAATGTGCACATTAAACAATTACATCTGAAGGAGGTGGGACCAGCTGGTGCACATTAGAGCCATTTAACTTATTTAGGGGACAGCCTGGGCAGCCTTCCCTTAAACATGCACTTGGAGGTGAGCTGCACATTGGGAAAAGCAGGGGCTATAATAAGAAGATGGCATCAGTGAAGCCACAGGTGCATTTATCTGGTGTACTGCAGGTAGGAGCAAGCCCCAACCACCCTTTGAGTGGATAAAGCTGCATAGCTGTGGTTAGTGTGCTGAGATGCAAGGTGTATTAGCTCATACTGAGTGCTGCACTGAAGCAGTAGCATGGCTTTCAGACCAGCACTGGCTTGCATTCACTGGCTTGGATGGACGGTCAAGGGAGCTTACTTCTGCCTGCAATATATCATGAAGGCTTTGCCCATGTCACCTCCCTGTGAGCTTACAGATCCCCTGCTCCTCATCTTTCCTTTTTCCCCTGTCTGTTCCCTTTCAGTAGTGCAGGTTCTTTTGGGAGGCGGGGATGGATGGCACCGAGTGCCACCTCATCACCACTAACGTGCACACAGGCAGGGGGATGGTTCACAAAAGAAACTGCTGCTTCCCTAAGGAAACTGCACACAGCTTCACCTCCCAGAAGCGCCCTCCAGGCAATCATCATTTCCCCGCTGCACCTCACGGGAGCGGCAACAAAAGTGCAGCTTCTGTCAGAAAAATTACTATTACCAAAGGACCCCTTCCCGCTGCTGAGACCTGCTGCCTCTGTGTGCGCCCGCGTGCCCAGCTCTGCTCACCCAGATACATTTTAATGTCTCCTTATTCCTGCTGGTGCTGCACAAACAACTGAGCTTTTCCTCCTGGTTCAAATTTCAACATTAATAAAACACATCCTAAAATAACGAGCAGTACCAGCCCCTTACACAACACTGCTGGCTCATGCCCTGGCATGAGGATCCAGGCATCTACCCAGGTCCTCCAACTGAGGTGGCTGGCCACCTCCTTCCCCACCATCCCAGCCAGTACATCAACTTATCCAGCCTGATGGACCCCAGGCACATGCTGTGTCTTTTGTCATGGCAGCACTTCTGTGGATAGGCAAGTGTCATAACTTCAGTGTTACTGACAGACACAGATCCCTAAATCTTCTTCCAGATACAACTGGGAAACACCAAGAAAAAGCTAGCGGGACTCACCCTGCTAAAACTGGCATTGCCAGCAGTGGGGTGAGAGCAGGAATGACACCTTGTTGTGTCTCAGAGCCCTGCATGTGTTGGTGGCACTATGGCACTAAATCTGCTCCGGTGGCTGAGCAGCACCAGCAGCTGCCCCATTTTGTCCCCCATGGAAAGATTGCCACCAGTTCTAGAAAAAAGGGGGGGATGTTTTAAGTAGCAAGGAAACATCTGACAATGGTAGGCATGTCACAAGGATAACATGGATGTTAGAAACAGTGAGTGGGAAGGAAGCAATTTGTCTCCCTCCTTAAAATATTTGGTCTTGTAAAAAGGCACAGGAAAGATCCATTTCTCTCCTATTCTGGGGATTCAGACTGATAATGAGCAAGTGCAGGACCCAGAACTTCTCCCACATGCACACAAGCATCGAGCATGTTGTTTGGCAAGCCAAGGCCAGAGGAGAAACAAGCAGTTGTTCTCCCCTCCCTGCCCTGGTCCTGCTCAGCCCCCAGTGCCAAACCGCTCTACACCTCAACATGGCATGGGAGAAAGATGCCAAGATGCAGAGCAGAAATCCAGCTCTACCACTCCAGGACGCCCCAAGCTGGTCAGGTGGTGAACCTGTAGGGCCCTGAGGAAGAGCGGGAAGACATCACATTTCAGTGAGGCTTTCCTCTCCCGAGTCACTCAAAGGAGTAACTCTGCTTCAGATTCAGTCCAGCCCTGCCTGGTGAAAATTTCTAATCCAGCAGCTGAAGGATTACAGAAAGTTAGAGGAGACAGATGGTGTTGCAAAGACGGAGAAGTCTCATTGCTTGGTTTCAGCCTGTACTTCCTGAGGTTATGGCCAGGATTTCAGAAAGCTCCACCCTCTATATAAGCTGCCACTCACCCAGGGCTGGACAGCCCCACCATACCAGCAAGATGCTGGCTCAGTGCAGGAGCAGCAGAGGCTGCTAGCAGGAAGGTTTGCAGATGGGCTGCAAGTAAGAGGGATCCCCCCTCTGCACAGCCTCGCAGGGAATAAGGATATTTCACATCCATCCAGCACTCTGCAGAGGCACAAGCACAACCCCTGTTAACTTGCACGCTGCCTCCCCACACCTGTCACCCTTCGCAGTTTTACCTGCTGGAAAATGAGGCACTGAAGTTTTTCAGCAAGTCAGTGGCAGAGCCTGGGACAAAGTGATGGCAGTTGCCCCAACTTCCTGCAGCCTGCTCTGCTCCCCTCCAGGAGCACCCGCACCCATCTCACTCTGTCCCTACCCTCAGCCCGGCTGGGGCACAGCGGTTGCACCGAGAAAGATCATGTGCCAGCTAGCACCAGCCTTTCTCCCAGCAGGGTTGCAAGAGGAGAATGCTTCAGCCTTTGGATTTTTGTTTTTACCAGTTTGCAACAGTCCAGGGCTTAAGTGAAAATTTATATGTATGGATGGGTTTTTAACATCTGCTTTTTAAACTCTTTTCAAGGCACGTTAGAAACACTAGGTCTCAGCTTCCTAATTTTTGCCAAAGACATCTCCAGTGAGCTAATGAAATAGTCACATCACAAGAAACAGAACTGAAGCCTCATCCAGGAAGCTGGAAGAGCCATTGAAAGCTCACCCTCTGCTTTATCTCAACACTTATTTAAACCACTTGCCTGACAAATACTTGTGAGAATAAAACTGTTTTCCTGAACGCCAATGCAATTTTCACACAAGGATGAAGAAACTTCATGATACACCTTTCCAATCTTCCCAGAAGCCCTCCAGGAAAACCCGGGAGACAGCTTCCTGATATTTCTTATGTGAATAACAAAGTAGAGAAAAGAACCAAAACACTCCAGGGGATTTCAGACACCCATGGATAATGGCACAGTCATCAGCAGCACTGCAGTAACCTCCACAAACCAGCGATGGATCAGTGAAATGTGCAGAAGTCTGACAAAAGAAACATCTCTGCTTCTAATAGCAGTATATTTTTCTTTTTATGGGACACCTTTAAAACAAGGCAAAGTGAACAAACCTGAGTCATGGCACTTGGTTCTGCTCTTGGCTCTCTCCACGCTGCACAAGCCTCAGCAAAACCTCTCCCTTTCCTAGCCCCTAGTGTAGCCTGCTGCCAAACAAGGATCTCAGGGACATTTTTGAGGCCTACAGATGAAAATGTATTTTGACAGGTCCAGGAGGAATAAGTGGCACCCCCTAACTTTGCACTGGCATAGCCGGTTCCCCTTCCTGCCCACTCCGTGATGTCGCCAGTCACATCCAGGACAGGGATAGTGCAGGCTTCTTGCACAATTCCAAGCGCTTGCAAACTGAACAGGCACCCATGCCCTTGATTCAATAAATAAATAAAACTCTAGGAAGCCCACACAGTGCTCCCTCCCCTGCTTCCAGAAAGAACACCGAAAGCTCAGTGGACCAAAATCCAAGTGGTGAATCTGAGCGTGGTCCGAGGGCAGACAGTGCTTTATACCTCCGTCTTCTGCTTCAGTAGAATGTGCTGAGGGCGTTATTTACAGCACAGGCATTGTTGCACACCAGTTAGTCTTTCTTTGCGAGCTGCGGGGGCTGCAGGAATAATGAGATAATTATCCCCATTATTCCCAGCAATGGTGGGAATGAGAATGCCTTTGTCCTGTGCTCCGGACTGCACCAGCTCCAGCAGTTTTGTTCTACCAGCAGAGCCACCTTTGTGGAGGCTCCAGCAATGTTTTGGCTGAGGCAGTGCCTGGTTGCGCATGCTGGGGCATGAAGACCACAAGAGACCCTGGATATCCCCACACAGCAGAAATTACCCCCCTGGGAAATCTCAGCCCACCAAGAGTCCAGCGCATCCCTGCTCCCCTCAAAACACACACCATGCCCTACTTGGGCGAGGATCGTCGGGAAATGCAGACAGCAGATGGGAGGGAATTAAACTCAGATTGAGGAGAGACTCAGGCCCCCCAGAATTGAGACATTCCTGGCAAGGCACAGCTGAAAAGCACTTAGATATCAGCAGCCCTTGTTAATTTACCAGAGGGTATTATCCAAGCTCATTACAAGATTGATGTCCACTGTGGTACAATCGTTAGTAGTTACCCTCAACACTTGGCCTAGACATGGATGCAAAATCTAGTAGCCAGAAGTTCTTTCTCTTCCTTGCTTGATCATTTTGCTGATCCCTTGGCCTGAGAATAATGATCAGATTAGAAGGCTTTTTCTTTTTTTTTTTTTTTTTGGCTCTTAGTATCCTTAAACTAGATTCACACTTCTGTTAGCCACTTCTCATCACTGCCAGGAGCATTAATTAGAGCCGACGAGAATGTGCATGAACCTGCTATGGCACAAAAATGGCAACTCCAGCAGAAGGCTTGAATGAGGAGCTTGACAGAGCAACTACCCTCCCCTGATGGCTCAACACATGCAATGTCCCTGCACACATTCAGGCAGTCAAGAGACCACTGGAAAGCAAGAGAACAGTAGTGCAGTTCCAAGCCTGACAGCAAAAATGCAACTTAAAGTCCTTAATGCAAAGTTGCGTACTGCATTGCTCGGCCTGCAGGTGGGCTAGATGGGCTCTTCCACACTAATCCTTTTCACCATTTGTATTTCAGGGAAGACACAGGATTGTAGGCTTCATAGACTGCAAAGCAACCATCGTTAGGTAACACCTTTCCGCAATATTCCTTTTATTTCAGCAAGCGGTGCAAGCACGATGACTCGCTGCTCTTGTATAGCTGAAAAGCTCAGCAGCAGCAGCTACACCTCACACACAGCAACCCTCAGAGCTGCAATGTTGTTTGCAAAGGATTGCCATCCTTTGCCTGTTCTCCATCACCAAGCCTTCTGGTTTTTGCCAACCCCTGTCTCAGAGGAGCCCCTGTGGGCCTGACCGCCACGTGGGGACGAGCACAACGGAGCCGGTCATCCTGGTGCCGCCCACAGCAGTTGCATTTAGGGAAGTGGTGCCTGTGACTTGTTGAAGCTATCTCAGTTGGAAAACAAAAAGCCTTCTTTCCCCCACTCCCTTGTTTTTAACTGGGCACCAGGCACGTGAGAACGACGCCGGCTTTGCATGCAGCTGCAGCCCCTGTGCCCTGTACCACTGGCAGCAGGAAAACCGCTTGCTGCGGGACCCACTGTGACAGGGACCTTAGCTATGGAGGTACGCACCCCATTTACACCCTCAGTTGCTCAGAAAAGGGCAAATGTCCTCGAGGGTTCCTGCCTGCTCACTGGGGAAAGCTGCCGGGCACCAGGGTCCCATGCTTCCCGTTTCTGGGGCAGCAGAAGAAGGGAGATGAGGAGGGGCTTTGCCCGGCAGAGGAGGGGTAGCAGAAGCAAAATATTTTTGGCAAATAGAGAACACAAGCAGAAAAACTAGGCAAAGTGTGAAGATGACGAATGGGAAATTAATTTAAAAAGAAAAGGTATGTCTACTAGCACCAAATTATTCCCCCCAGCATACCCAGGTTTCCCTGTTCCTCTCCTCCAAAGTAACTAAGTAAGAAAATAAAATCAGTTCCTTATGATATACAGGTGGTAATTAGTTCATGAAGGAAAGAGGCATAGAGGTTATGGATGTCAGGGACAAAACAGGAATTGAAATTCAGAGCTTCGTTTCCCCCTTCTCTCTGCCAGCATCCGATGCCTAGGTAAAGCAACAGACCCACTCCTTGGTGCAAAGCAACAGCCCACACATCCCCTTTGGGGCCTGCCTCTTGTCTGTCTCTCTTTCAAACTAGGTGAGAATCATCAGCCTTCCAGCTTGATCCCAGCGGGAAAATCCAGCCTCTGTGCCAGGAAAGGGTTGGCCGGGACATCTCTTCCCTGCCGAAACCCTCTGCCACCCCAGCCCACGGCCACGCTAGCCATGCAAAGCCGGGCTGCTGACCTTTTCCTGGCGCAAGCTTTTCCACATATTTCATAACAGGATTGTTGTTTTCTTGTGGGTTACACATTTAAGAACATTATATTTGGAGCATGGATAGAAAGGATCTATTTAACCAGATCTTTTATTCCCTCTCTCACTCACATGTGAGCTTGCTGCTCCCCCACAGCCAGCTCTCTGTGCATACACACACACACCATGCATGCCTTTTGGCTGCCTCCATCACCCTGGGTTTAATTAAACACCCTGGAGGCTTGTTTCTAAACCCAGATTATTGACAGATTTTTTTTAATTTTTTTTTTTATACCCTGGCTGCTGCAATTCAGACCTAAATGAGGTGAACAAAAATATTCAAACAGCAGAGAGGGAGGGAGGGAGGGGGAGCACAGCAGCGCTCAGATCCGAGCAACACGAGGACACAGGCTGCACTTGGAGCAGGATGTAGGAATACACTGCGGCAGTCTGCAAGGAATTCTGATCCCTGCCACAGACTGTGAGCATCCCAAAGAAGACCCAAAACTGTAACTACACTGTAACTGTAACTGCAGAGTGCTCAGGAGGGCAGATGAAGTGCTCCACTAACACCCTGCAAGGCACTGCTGTGTGTCGTCAGGTTGGGAGGAATTCATTGGGCAAAAATGCCTTGAAATTTGAAAGAGTGGAGCATGCCCCAAAGGACAGAGGAGGGAAAAGAAACCGACCAGATTACAGCAGATACTGTCATGCTGATCAGAGGGAGAAATGCCCTCCTGACCCTACAGGTGACCAATAGACACATGACACATGAGATTAAAGCACATGCAAGAAAGTTTAAGGTTATAAGAATTGTCCAGGTAAACCGAGAAACCTAGAAGGAAATCCCTCCAGGGATGCCAGCACTCAGTCTGGAAAGATCCTTTCAATTCCAGTTGGTGCAGGCTTTCCTGCCTAACCGAGGCTCTGGTTTCCAAGACACCTAGTGCAAATGACACAGTGAGATGAATTGGGTGTAGTATTTACTCCAGAAATCCGCCCAGGATTTATGCTGGCTGCTCATCTTCGTGCTGGATCCAAATCCAATGCCCCTACTGCTGCCAACACTGAAACAAGAAAAAGGTTTTACTTTGTGAGACAGCAGGAAAAAAAACCCCACGATAAATCATGTGCCACTGCTGAATATCTCTGGGAGAGCTCTCACCATCCCCACAGAGACACAAAGGAACAAGGGTGCTGGCATGGGGTAGAAAGAGCGAAACTTCAGCCTGATTTTGCAGTGCTGGATATTAGCATAGCAGGAAAAGCACTTCATTCCCATGCAGCAGCTGCTGCTGCTGCACGGGCCAGAGGGGCAGGTGAGGTGAAAACTGCAGCTTGGGGTCACCAAGCCAACATGCAATGAACACCAGTGGTCTGAATGCTGCAAAGAAAGGGAGGCTGCCCGGAGTCTGCCCCTGCTCTGCCCACCCCTTGACTCCACAAGTATGGCTACACGTGTTTCTCTAGCTTGCCCTAGCTTGTAGCATACTTGACCTACCTCCTGGGTTTCCTGCCAGGCTTAACTCAGCATCTGCAACAGCCCATGATGAAAAGTGCTGTCAAAAGCAGTGCAAAGTACTGCATGCACTGGTTTCTGACAACACTTGCCAACTGTTTTACTGCATTGCAAGGCAGACAAAGGCTCACCACACACAGCATCAAGACTCAGGCTCAGTCCAGTCCAGCACCCATGGCAACAAAAGTCCCGTGCCTGAGCTGACGCTGGTTTTAGTGACACAGGACAAACTCCAGTTTATGCTTTAGCTAAGGAAATGCAGAAGTCTTTCATACCAGACAGTACCTTATCCTCACACAGCCTTCTTGATCCTCCCACTCTTCCGGAGAATATGCAAAGTTTTATGCCTTGAAATAAATGGAACGGCTTTGTTAAGCACAGGCGCAAGTCAGAAGCAGCATCAATCCATGCTATGGGCTGAGCAGCACCTGCAGGACCTGTGCTGGTGCCAGAGGGAGGATCTCTTCTTATCCCTCAAAGGAGACCAGAGATCTCTCATTGCTGTAGGGGCTGCCCAGGGGATTAGCCCACAGTTGTTCATCTTTGATGAGAGAGAATGCAGGCATGTGAGCCCAGCTCAGCATGCAGAGTACCCTATGTCAATCAAAGGACTGAAATTTGCAGCAATCAAGGCCAGAAAGAGCCTCAGCTGAGCTGAGCTATAACTGGTAACTACAAAACACAGCAACATTCCTGCTTTGTAGTCGCGTACCAGCTCAGAGCAAGACTTTAAGCTCTACACACCACCACGCCCAAATACTTAAGGAATCCCTGAGTAGCAGGACTGAAGCCTAGATTCCTGCAGCCTGCTGGCTTGGGTTTTCCTATGCCTAATAATCTACTTAAGTTCACATTAACAGACATCCTTTCCCACACTGGGGTTGTTAATTTGCTTTCCTTGCTTAATCTGTTTGTATATTTTGATGAATTCTGGAAAATGCAGTATTTTGAAGACGCCTGTCAAACAGGGCTGAAATTGTCCTATAAGGTACAAAACTATAAGGGTGAAGCAGACAGTGCAGCTTCACAGTCCTTCCCTCCCTCAACCTCCTCAGTGAGATTGAGCTAAAAATGGATCCTGCCAGTGCACTGTTTAGTTACTGCACCAAGAAGAACCTGAAGCCTCAAATCCTCTCTGAAACACAGTTTGGGCTAAACAGCCCTTTCCATTCTTGGCTTCACTAGGCAATAGATTTTTCAGGACTTTAAATACTTTAAACATTTAAAGAGAACTGTAAAAAAGATTATTGATGCTCCTTTCATTACCTGAATTAACTCCTGAACCCTTCTGGCTCATCCCAGGGCACACACGACCATTAGGAGGTGGGAGCACAGGTGAGAGTTGAAATGCTGCAGTGGCATGCTGAGGTACCACTCCCCACCAAAACCTTGGGTGCAAGCTCAGGTTTAGGCTGAGGCTGGTGCCTGGGCTGTAATGCCAGCAGCTTCATTGAGCAAGCCCATGCATTCAGGCTCATTCCTGGCTGTGGCGCTCACCCCCTTCTCCCTCCTCAGTTGCAGTGGGGTTGTGCCAGATCACCCCTGCGGCCACCACACAGCCAGGGATCAGCTTCCATGATGGCTACACAAAGCGTGCATGCTTAAGCTTCTTCCATTGTGGTTCTGGGGCCTGTAGAGGATGAGCCGGGGTTCAGGGTCAGAGTGTCAGTAACTCCTTGGTAAGCACCCAAGTAGTCCAGGAGGGTAAGTAACCCGACGTATGGAGCTTGATGCCACTCCTCCATGCTGCCCAGCAGCCACTTCTCGATGCCTACCTGCTTTGCAAGCCCCACTGATTCTCAGCAAGGCAAAAACCTGAAGGGCAGAGGCTCAGTGAGCTGAAGCTCAGAGCTAAACACACCTGTGCCTGACTCCACAGGGGCAGAAGGCAACCTCACATCATGGCACAAGAACACTTCTCCATGGGGCATAAGTGGAGAGAAACAGGCAACCTACTGGTGGGGAGCAGGACCTCCAGCGGCCAGAAACCCCATGCTGCCCTTCTCCCCTCTGGAGGTCAGGCATTAGAGCACAGGCACTGCAACCCGGCTGCTGTGTAGGCACGAGAGCCAGAGGTGAAGGCAAAGAGCAGAAACTATTTCAGGTTACATGACCCCATCTCCACCAAATAGGATTGCCAGACACAATCCAATTGGCTGAGGCGGGTGACAGTCCTGCAAATAGTTTTGTACTCTTGCCCTCTTAGCTGGTAAATAGCTTTCAGCCCCTAAAAGTGCTGAGCTGCGCTATGCATTGGTGGAAACAGCTTGCACAGAAGTGAGACAGCTCAAGGAGGGGGAAGGGGAAACCTGGGCATCGGGTGAAATGCTGCTGCAGCATATCCAGGTCAAAGGGACACCCTGAAAGGAGCTATTAAAAAAATAAAAGAAAACATAAGCAATGAGTTCAAAGCAAACCACTATTCTGTCTATGATCTCTATTTAGGCACATCTCATATATAAAGCCTGTATGGTTAATGCAGCACTAGGAACATAGGAAGCAGCGTAGGCAGAATCTACTAGCACACAGAGCCTGGCCCCCGTCATATAATCCCTTTCACAGACAGACTGAGAGTCATCTTAAAGGCTGTATGGGTGTTTTGCTCCTGTCACTCTGACCTAACAGTTTGAAATTTCGCTTTAATTCCCAGACCAGATTACCACAACTGATTCATAGGAGCCTGTACTGTTGCCAGCACCTCCCCTTACCCTTAAAAAGCTCTTCCCCCATCACACTGTTTACCTGCTGACACATTTACAGAGCACCTTATGCTCCCCCTACCATTTCACTCAGGCTAAACAGTCCAAGCTCTTCTAATCTCCCCTTGCAGGACAAGCTTTCCATTGCCTCATCATCCTGACTGGCACCTGCTTCAGCACAAGTGCAGCTTGTGCTTAGCGAGATCAGTTAAAAGCAACTGCCTCTGCCCAAAGGAGGAAACAAGGGTTTGGGGATTTCTTTTTTGTGTTTGGGGGGGTTTTTTGTGTGTGTGTGTGGGGGGGGTTTGTTGTTTGGTTTTTTTTTTTGTTAGTTTTATTTTTAAACATACCTTTTCCCTTTGTGTTTTTGTCACTAGATTTTTTAGTGTCAATACTTGTCTTCTGCAATCCCAAGGGAGTTGCATTCTTTGAGCCCTTTAAAAGCTCCCTGCATTCAGCTGTCCGGACAGCCTCACGTACAGCCCATCAGTTGCCTGTCCACACCATGGCTGTTGGGATGATGGGAAGGAGGGGCTGATGCTGGAACAATTTAATTTCTGCTCTCTGGCACAGAAGATTCAAACAGGAATGCCATTCCTAGCTGTCAGCACAGGGCAGAAGAAAAGTGTGCTCACAGTGATACTGAACAAGAAGTCTTTATGCCACCAAACTCAGCAGGATGGAGACGTGAATGGGGCTCAGCAGGGCTATCTCTTTCCTCCTGCCCCTGCTCTGCCTAGCACTTACAGGACATGCATGGTGCTCCCTCCCTCCTGCTCCATTTCCATTAGCACGGGATGATGCAACTAGACTTTTACTGCAGTTCGCTGAGGAACACTTCCGTCCAAACTGATGAAACAGCAATTCAGCAGAGGATGCAGGAGGCACTTCAGAGAAGTGGCAGTGACACCAGACAAGCTTTCACCACATTTATCAAAGTGCCTGCAGATTCCATTTCAAGGCGGTAGTGACACTTATAAATAATGAGCAGAGCTCTTCTGCATCTAGAGCATTTTAATAAATAAAAATGTAAAAAAGAAGCCTAAATAGCACAGTTAGCTCTGCTTCTGCAACCTTTTGGTCTTCCAGCAATAAATATCAATGATTTTCTCCTTTGCAGTCCCTGAAAGCACAACTCTCCTTGGGTGATGCCCCTTTAGCACAGATAAGATCTTTCATATATAGAGGCTACACTACTACACTCTTAACTGAGAAATGCAGAGCTCGTTTGTGTGCGTGTGTGTGTGCACACATGTGCACATGTGTATATGATTTCACTCACCATCTGGTTGCTCAGGCTTTAGGCACAGAATAAACCAGCCCAGGCCCTGCCCTGCACACTCTAACTTTATGCATACTCCCTTCAAATCACTACTGGTTTTGAGGGTGGCATTTTGTCTGGCGATCTGTTTCCTATTTCATCATCCGGTTTTAAGTCCTTATGAAGAATGACAAAGAAAAGAGCGGGAAAATATTTCCTCAGACTCAGCTTCACCAATGTCCCTCCTTCCTGCCCCGCAGCATCCCTGCTGCCCTGCCCATGAGCCAATTTAAAGCACAGATGACAAAATGCTTAGAGGTCTTCCAACACGGGCTCAGAGGGCAATGTGGAGCCCACTCACAGCATCAAAGCAACCTTTCCAATACCACGTTTCCTTATGCACCATTAAAACACAGCCTGACCTAGTAGGACAGCAGGATCACAACACATGTACACACAGCAGCACAGGCATGCGCACACGACCCAAGCCCATCCCACTCTGCCAGGATGCTCTGCCAGAGCACTCACGTCTCTGGAGGTCCTGCATGGTTCTGGTGGCACATCCCGTGACCAGGCTTGAACAAGGTGCGCCGCTACAAGCACTGTGCTTTATTCAGCCTTTGCAAGTCTCAGGGAGCAAAGTCAGGACAGCTCTGTCTCTGCCGCACACCCTGTGGTGCCTGCCCTTTCACGCCCAGCTTGAGTGATGTCCACCGTATGGCACACTAAGTATGCCCTCTCCGCTAATGTGATTCACAGCCTAATTAAACCCCTGCAGAAAGAAGACATTTTCTCTGCGACTTGCTGCGAGTTATCTGCACAGACTTGCCGAGATACAGCAGTGGTTACTGCCACAGCATCCTCTCTGCAAAAGAGACAGGAAGGTGCCGTGGGGAGGGAAGTGGCTTCTACTGGAATAATTTACTTTGCTGATGAATACTTGGAAGTGCCAGTCCACCGGAGCTTCCCAGTCTCCCCTCCAGCGTGGCAGGCAGCATGAGCCAGGAGCCAGCCTGCTGCAGCTGCTGCCAGGGTCCTGGGTTTGCTGGAGAAATACACCTACTGTGCCGGTGGGAATCCACCTCTCCTTCCCAGGCTGTTCACACAAACATATCTGACTCTAAAACAAGGGGCACACTGTTAACGAAACCACAAAACCCTAACAAGCATAAGCAGTTTGTTCTCCCCTTGCCGCCCACTCACAATGGTAATCACTGCGGGTCATGCAGGAAAGTGAAAGAGGGCAAATAAACAGTTCCCAGGACCCTTTTCCTTTATGGGTCCAAAGGGGACAAAAACCCCAAAGAACAGAGTAGATCAGATACAAATGTCACAAAAATTAAAAAAAAAAATAAAAAGGGAGGAAAATAAATAACCTGAGCTTAAGTGCCCAAGTATCATTGTGTGGCTGAAGAGTCTGTTCCTCTCGAGAAGGGTTTCCTTTCTTAATGAATGTGTCCTACTGAGTTACGCACTGATGCTAGTGAAAGGATGCTCCCTTCCCAGCAGGGGAAGTGCAAAATCAAAGTCCTAAGAACTCAGAATGCAGCTGTCAGAGAAAACAGTGAGCTGTACACAGGACCATATTTATGGCTAGATTTAGAGGGTTTTATACAATATTTAGAGCTACTGTTAGATTTGGGGTGGTTTTTTGGGTGACTTCCGCACTTCGTTTTACTTACTTGTGAGTCATCCAGGTGATAACCATGTGCAGATTGGTTAATAAAACTGAAATGCAACAAGCTGAACTATCATCACAGTTCTCATAGCTAAGCACTCCTAATCTGGAAATGAAATGCTGAAGGTTCCCGTAGTAACATTATCTCAGCATTTTACGTACCCAACATCCAGCAAAACAGTCTTTGGAAAAAACACAAAGAAATATTCATACTGAAAATACAATCTTCCTCAAGTGCAATAAAGACAAGATAACATTACCCAAATAACACAATTTAGAGACTTATTCATCTGAGACATTAATGTTACAGTAACACAAGCATCTGTATTTTTCTCTCCCTGAATTCCCCACAACCTCCACTGTTAAAAAAAAATAAAGGATCAGCTCAGTTATGTATTACTAGTTATGTAAAACTGGAGCTGCTCAGCTTGAAAAAGTTCCACAGGCTTCACCAGCGTAAACTCTGTACGAGGGAGCGCAGCATTTAAAAGCTTTCTAGTAAGAAGGTCCCCTCCTGCAGAGTTTATACGCTCCATAGAAGTACAAAGATTTCAACAATCTGTTGGCTGTGTTAAAACTCGCCTAAAGTTTCCACGCTGAAAATTGTCACAGGAGCCCAAGAATTCCAGTGGGACTCAGAAACTTATTTTCCTCTGGGCCCCTTGTGCTTCATCAGTTGGTAATGTTAATATAAGGTCTGATCCTGCTGGGCTCTGAGCAGCCACAGCACTCCCTGGGTACATCCACAGGGGATGCCAACTATCATAGCTCCACTGAAGTACTGCGCATAACAGCACACCGGCCCCTATAGACTCAAAGAGCACCAAGTGCTTAGCTTCCTTGAAACGCATAAACGTTTTTTATTCAGTTTGCCTTCTATTTCTTTTTTCTTCCTCACAGCAAAGAGCAACAAGGGTTCTTCGAATAAATAAAATGTGACTGAGTTTCGACATACTTTAATTTCCACCCTTTCATGTTACAAATAACCCCTCTCAAAAGATCAAAATATAGCCACCATCCTTCACAACTCCACACCACCTTCTTCTTTTCAGAGCATAGTGATACCACTCCATCCTAAAGACATGCACGCACACAAAACATTGCCAGATCGACAACTGGAAATCCCCTCCTCTAGGCTGAGACCAAACTGGGAGACTCCATCCCAATAAGAAATTCCTTCTTACTAGTCACAGGTCTATGAAAACTGAGAGTGCAGTGAGATTTCCAGCACTGATACAGCCAGCCAGAGTACTGCTTGCAGGAGGAGGAATCATCCTGCAGTTATGCCACCCAGCTGGGAAGGTGACTTGGTACCTTCTCCCAGCTACTGCCACCAATTTGCTCAAAGTCTCTGCTAATTGTTTATGTCTGGGTGCTGGGAATATTTCAGTGCCTGATTCCCAATGAAGTCAGTGGACGCCAGGATAGCAGCTAGGAGCTGGGTGCCTCCATACCTCTGTATGCCTGTCTCTTACTCTCCCTTCTGCCCCTTTACCCATGGGCACAGGCAGGCAGCCACAAGAGCCCATCCTTCACACAGGGCTGGCTCCACAGCACGAGCGTTGGGGTAACCAAAGAGCATCACTCAGGGCACCGACCCCCAGAGCCTGGGGAACAGAAAATGCCGGATTTCCAGTACTTCTGTTGGCAGTAGAGAAGCAGTCACCTATCAGCTCCAGGTTTCCAACAACAACCTGAATGAGCCCCACACTGCTTGCAGGCTTCAGTGCCACCCTCACACCACCAGTCCTACCCTGCTGCCAGAGCTGGGGTGGAAGCGGAGGAGGGGAAGGCAAGACCTCCAGGCCCCTGCACGCATTCCACCACTTGCGTGCTGCAGAGGGGTGTAACTCACTTGAATTAATATCTCCATTTGCAAGGGGAGAACAGGACTGCAAGAGCTCAGCGCACGAGAGGGCATCAGCAGAGGACCAAGGAAAAGTACGTGGTGGAAAACCCAAGCAAGAGGAAAAGGGATGCAGCTAAATTAAAACTTTAAGAAGTGACCAGAAGCAAGTGACCTTTCCTTATCAGCAGTTTACCCGCTCTGAGAGAAGAGAAAGGTTCCTCATTCTCATTCGCTGTCAACTAGCGATTTAACACATTGTAACCGGTTTTAGTGGGCTTTGTTTGCTGCCAGCCTTGGCAGAGGTCTGCCTGGCCTCATCACTGTCCCCACGCTCCAGCTGGCTCTTCCTACAGCAACAGAGAGGGAAGCCTGCTCTGCTGCTGCCCCTTCTGTGCCTGCTCTGAAGAATTTAAATGTCATCAGTGTGACACTATTTGGGGAAAAACACAAACAAACCTGGAGTCCCTTACCTCTACCCACAGAGGAAAAAAAAATAAAAAAGGAAAATGGTTCTGAAAAGCAGCACCTACACTGGCACGTCACAACACCCGGAGCTCTTTTGTGGCTCTGCACTTGGGACTCCTCATGCCACCAGAAGCTCCTGGCAGCTGAAGGCAGCAGGAGAAGCAGCCAAGTTTCCCTACACCTTGCTGGGGAGAGGAGCTTCCCATGGCGGAGACCAATCCTTCATGACACCTTGCTGGCATCATCTGGAAGGTAAACTCCAAAAATATTACCGGAGGGGTCTGTCAGCCCTCATCCACATCCAGCTGGGGTAATGAGACTCCAGCACTTCAAACACAGCCGGCTCACTGCAGGGTTCTGTGCAGAGACACGGTCAGTGTCATGGGGTGGGGCAGGAGGGTTTGGTTTGCCCAGGCTCAGAGGTCCCAGGGCAAGGGGTTAGATGTTGCTCCTCTGTCCTCCCTTCATCCTGAAATCTTGGAGATGGGGAGCACAAACGTCAATACAGAATGCTACCTGCATGGCAGAATGTGTTTTTTGGAAGAAAACATCGGGGTGAAGCCTCTGATCTGAAGCGTCAGTGTGAACTCATGAGGCAGTGAGCCCTGGGCTCACCCCCGTGCATCATTCCAGCCTTTGGCAAAGGACCCTATCTCATCCCCCGTCCCTTGCTGCCACTCCAGTTTGACTTATCCTTCCCTTTTTTATTACCTCGGCGCCACGCGAAAACCAGCTGCGAGTCAAACAAGCCTCTGATAGACCATAAAACCCTAAGTAGGGACAGGCTGGGCTGCTTAAAATGAGTGGCGTGTTGCCCAAGGCCAGGAGCCTGCCCCCCACCAGCCCGGCGCCCCGGGCTTCAGCAGAGGGGCTGAAAAGCCCCATTGAGGATGGCAGGGACGTCAGGGCTGGCTGAACATCCCGTCCGGGAACAGTGGGCTCCTTGTTCCCCAGCCTGGGTGGTGGGGAAGCCTCAGCAGAAAGCCTGCTATTGAGATGGAAATCAGGGCCTTGCACCCAGCCAGGAGGAGGAGGAGGAGGAGGAGGAGGAGGATCGCTGGCTCCTCCCAAACAACAACAAGGGCACTGGGAGACTTCGGATGGGGCAAAGGATAAAGGGGAAAGGGTTGGAGGAGGGGGAGACATGCTCCAGCACACACACTGCACAAGTGGATGCTGGAAGAGAGAACAAAGCCCTTTCAGGGGAATAAAGGGAATCCGGCCTCACCGGTGAGGTTGAGGGAGGTGCTGGGTGTAACTGCTTTGCTGTCTTGCTCTGTGAGAAGCAAATTCGGTAAGGCTAGGCATCTAACATGCTTCTGATCCCAAAAGCACACCTCAAAAGCAAATGACCCACATCATTACATATGGAGAAATAACAGCCCCAAGGAGTAAGGTTGCCTGCCCATGGACTTGCAGCAGGCCTGGTGCAGAGACATGCTGATAACAATTTTTGCATGGGGTTATCCAGTCCTAAGAAATTTCTCTCTCTTCTTCAAACCTGTGAATCTATCCCTTTCTTCTGAGTTGTTTTTGTTTGTTTTCATTTGGGTTTTTTGTTTTGGTTTTGGGTGTGTTTTTTTTTCTGGTGGAGGGATGGAACAAGGCGAGAGAATGGGGGTAGTATCTTCAGTAACTTGTGCTGGATAACACACCTTTCCAGACTGTAAGAAAACACAGTGGCTCTTCACACAAGCTGTCTGAACAAGCAATTCAGCAATGGAATAAATCAAGGCAAACCCTCAATAAATTAAACCTGAATTAAATTAATTAAGAGGAGACATTATGACTTCAATCACAGGAAATTCTACAAGCCGACCTGTGGCTTTAATTTCACAGCTGTGCTTGTGCTACCCTGTGGTGCCATCAGTCTAAATTAATTCTAGGTACTCACCCAACAACAGCTTGGGAGACACTGGCTGCCTTACAGAGCCCAACAACTGAGGTCCAGATCTCTATCCTCCTCCCAGTCTTCATCCTGGATCAGGCTTGACCAGGCAGGAAAACATCTCCCCCCCAAGTCTCAATGGCACCCCTTTCCCATGCATGGTTTCCCTATGCATGGCACTGGGAAAAGACAGAGCCTAAAAATTACCTTAGTTTGCACATTCCTTTCTTGGACAGGAGCAAAAACAAGAAGCTGGGGTTTTTTTTTCTTCTTTAGTGTGGATAATGGTATAACAGAGACAGTTTCAGAGTAATTCTCTGGGACTTAGTCCAAAGTTCAATTACTACAGGACGTGATCACAGGCCACATGAAAAAAGAAATTATACGCTGAACTCTGGTCTTTAATTGGGCTTGCCAGGAACCCCCTGTGTCATCTGCAGGAAAGATTTGAGAGAGAAAAATAGAAAGCAAGAATCAAAGGAACAAATGAAACGTGTGTGTCTGTCTCCTGCCCACCTTCACCCTTCGTTTTAGAAAGAAATTGATCACAATGTTTCTTATTTGCTTTGCTTCTTAACTACCTAATAGACAACAGGAACAAATTTGGAAATAAAATTGTGGAAAAGCACAGGGAAGACTTCACTCACCCAGAAACCTGGCAGTCTCCGAACTCCTCCAGTAGGTGAGAAAGCCTTTCTCTAAACCATTAAGATAAAGCACGAAGCGCCATGGACAGACACAACAGAAATATGCCTTTCAAGGCTCACTGAGGTGGGAGGGAGATCGCTTTGATTGAAAAGCTACGCTTCCACGTTGGGAAACACTAACATGTTCTGCAGAGCAATGAAACCTCTCTCCAGATGCGTATCGCTCCTAGGAATTAAGAGCCCCGATCTGTGGATTTCTCACAGCACCAGTCCCCCTCATACTTTCAACAGTGACTCGCATGCAACTAAAACCCCTGGAGACTGGAGGGCAGGGAAGGGGAAGATGCTTTCTTGTTGCCATTGATTTTTCTAGGGCAAAGTGGTTCAGTTACTCTCCAGGTAATGCCTGGTGACCATTTTAGCCATGATTCCTTCACAACCCATGGTTTAAAAAGTTATTTAATCTCAATTCACAATGAGTGTGAAAATTGTTTATTCTCAATTTCCAATCACTTGGTGAACGATTTAAGGAAAAAAAAAAAACACACAAAAAAAACCCAAAACCCAAACAAACAGCTTTCCGTCTGAGAGAGTTTGCTTGTACCAGCTTTTTTGGCTGTGACTGGTAACCTTGATCACAGGGTGCTGGGTCTTGACACAATCTGAGAGCAATAGACTGGGAAAGCTAAATAGAAGATTTTCTTGCTTTCTCCCAGGAATGCGCATGCCATGAACAGCCATCCCCCAAACACTCACGCAACTGAACCTGCCTGTATGAAGGCTTAGGAGCAGGCAGATGAGGACAGTCAAACCCCACAGCTTCCCTGTATGATAAGGAGTATTTACAAACCCCAGGTGTGATTCCTCCACTTGGGTAACAAACGTGCTGCCCACCACATGCAGCTCCTGGGGAAATTCAATGCCTACCCCTTTTGTATCCACTGGTTACTTTACACTAGACTGATCTCTCTCCTTTTCCTTCCCATTTTTCTTCCTGAAGGAAGAAACAGACTCTGCCCAAACTGCCAGCAACGATGATGAAATACTTGTACTGCAGAAGTCCCACAACATGTTTTGCTGGATGGTCCCTGCACCAAAACTCCTCCCTTGTTAAATGGGACAGCAGCAAACCTCAAACAGGCAGTGAACGGCCACCACACAGTGAGTTCTCAGCACAGAAGTGACAGGAGAAATTTCAGGAATCTGACATACCTGCAGGGAAAGGACAAAAGGGGCAATCTACTTTGCAGAGATTTAAACTCTTTGGGATTTTTAAAATTCATTTTTGTTTATTGTTACTAATATAACAATTATTAATAGCTATTATCTTATTATTTTGTTAATTTATCTCCTTTTTAACACCTGTTGTGCCTAACCTAGCCTTCACCAAGGTAGTTTATAAGCAAACCATTGAATCACTCAAGTATGAACACAGCTCAGGTATTCAGCTCAGATGCTGCCAGAAAAGCAACAGCACCGGATGCCATATCCACTGGCACTGCTAATATATAGCTGACCATGTACTAAAACAAAAACAAAAAACCAAACCACAATCTTTTATTTGTTCCTGTTTCTTTCAACCTCCAGAACAGACAGAAACTAGGCATATATTTAATCCTCTATTTTATTGACTTTACACTAAACGTGTGACTGCAGCTTTTATTTGTGGTATGCCCTCAAGTCCCAGCCAGAAGATAGAATCACTGAGTCCCTGTGGATGTTTTAGGGTGCTCAGTGACATAGCATCCCACACCCTTCACAAGAGAATTCTTCCAGTTTTTCAGTTCCTCTGGAATGGGACACTGGTCAGCTTGCCCAGCCAGTCCCACACTGATACTTATCAGGCCACAGGGTCCCTCGCAGCCCCACTCCTGGTCTCAATATCTCTGTGTGACTGTTGTCTCCCACGGGACGGGCTGAGAGAACTGGGACAGCCGGAAGCAGAGAAGGCTCAGGGTGCATCCCATCAATGTGATTCACCCAGTCCCATTTGGCTCTGCTTCCTCCCTTCTCCCCTACTGTCCCTTCATGCAGTCCTACGTTCACCATGCTCCTTTGTCCCCAGGCACTCCCTGCCTTGGTCACCCCCCTGATCAGCTCCCTCCCTCCTTGAACATGAGCACAGTGGCCTGCTCCTCCATCACCTCCAAGTATGGCAAAGGAAGTCACCTGAGCAGGTAAGGGAGACATGGACCTGCACCCTGCTCCTACTGCCAGAGACCAGCCCTAGCTCAGCTCATGGCAACTGGAGGGGAGGTCTGTGTTTGTCCCAGTACCAACTCAGCACGGTCTGCATGCGGGGGGGAGCACAAGGCACAGCCCCATCACCCACAACAGCTGGAAGGTGGTGAAAACTCGGGAGCTTTTTCCTTGCTAAATTCTATGGTGCCTCTGCTGATCACACGGACAATCAGACTTGATTTTTCGAAGGATCTTAACCTAGCCAAATTCGGGTAGATTTTCTCAAAGTTGGCAGAAGGCACACCTGTGCCACCAGACCCTCCTTCTGCTGCCTTTCAAGGTCTGGCCACACAACACATGGAAAGGCAGCATTGGAAAGAAAACAATTTCTTTTTCAAACACGCAGGAACCCATTCTTCCCCCCTAGCCTTATTCTCAAAAATAGGACAGAGGTGACTAAAATTTTCCATATAAAGTCAATCTGAGCTAGAATTTCAGGATGGGAAAGTTTCAGCCCATGTTTTTAAAACCTGGAAAGATATTTAAGTGTCTCAAAGCAAAGACAGGATAAAAATAATGACTATCACAGTAACTCAGGGGGCAACAATTGTAATTAGGGGCATTATT
This sequence comes from Phalacrocorax carbo, assembly GCF_963921805.1. Lineage (NCBI taxonomy): Eukaryota > Metazoa > Chordata > Aves > Suliformes > Phalacrocoracidae > Phalacrocorax > Phalacrocorax carbo. The sequence goes on along the minus strand of NC_087513.1, from coordinate 89,640,207 downwards.
AACCCCATTTACAGAGAGTGAAATTGAGGAAAGAAAAGGTGAAAAGTATAACTGAAAATGCCATGTGTCCTTAAACACGGGCAACACAACCAGCCTCCTTGATTGCAGTATTTTTTTTTTAAATCCTAAAAATACTGTTATCATCTCCAGAGACAATCTAACCAGGCTGCATATCAGCCATGCTGTTGGTGCAGAAATCGGGTGGCGTCTCCCGTCAGGGTTACCGCAGGTCCTGCTGGCCAGCTAGCCCTGGCTCTGCACAGAGTGATGAGGCGAAGCTGCTGTGAGAGACAGATCAAGCGCTCAGTGGCTTGAAGCCTGAGCAAGGCATCTCTGCCAAGCAAGCTGCGCACAGAGCCAGCACGGGTGTGCCTGCACCCCTGAGCTGATGCTGGTCAGGAGTACTCAAGTGCACAGCACAGAGATGCTTGAGTGACCCTGTGCTGTGCCAGCCAGGTTTGATACAGCCACTCGTGAATCAGAGTGAATAAACCGTGCCAAAGCTCCTCTCCAGCAAAGCCAATTAGGTGTCTCTCCACTGTGATCCTTTATACACAGTATCTGGGAGAGCTTATCCTGAGTCCTAAGCAAACGTGTGGAAGCCAGCTCAGGTCTGGCACTGCACCCAGGCTGCAAAGCCCTCCCTCCTGACCCAGCCTCTAGGGAACACAGCACAAACATAAGCATGGCCCCAGTAGGGCTTATCCGTGGAACAACCCCCGTCATACCTAACACACTGTTTCCAGGGACAGCTTCCAGATGCATTCACTTTTACTATGTATCTATGACATCTGGGTGCTTCATGGTCCAGACAATGCTACTCTGCATGACCTCAGTGTAACACAAGAAGCACTGTACCCTGAAGAGACCAGGGGTAACCCTCAGGAAATCACCAGCTTCATCCTTCTGCCCCAAGGCAGGATTTCCTTACAGCTCTGTCACCCTGCCAGCTGCAGGCTGAACCTATTCTTAGAGGCCTTCTTCCGTGATGGAAACGCCACACCTTCCCCAGCCAGCCTCTTCAAAGGCTGTCAACCCCTCCTGCACATAGGAGACATCCAAGGAAGATGCAGATTCTATAGAAGCCAATGGTACGTAGAGTGCACTGGCACCTGGGAATAAGGTTGCAACTGTTTGGGTTTCTGCAGGAGAGCATGAGCACACAAGCAAAATGAGCCCTGGGAACTTCAGTGAACCATGTACTATCCTTATAGGGAGAGCAGCCCATAAGATAAAGAAACTCTTCACAGAGTCTCTGAAGTCTTATTCATGATCTATTTGTATATCTATGCTGATTCTAGGGTAGATACATTCACAGAACACAACACACCCTTGTACATAATGACAAGAGAAAAACATTGCAGTTCTGCTTGGCTAGGCCCCAAGTCAGAGCAGTTTTGCTGCAAACCTTTATCCTCATTATGTCTTAGGTCGTGGTTATGGTGGTAATAGCAATACAGCACCAACATAATGTTTTTCCCTGCCTGAATCCTCAGAAACAAGCCCCTGTCATTCCCTCTGTAGAGGTAGGGAGAGCAAGGCCCAGGTGTGTGCACCCACCGTCGTGCAAGTAACCAACAGGGCAGGGACAAAACACATGGCCTCATGCTCACTCCATGCTCCTCTACCACACTCTCTAGGCAGCACCTCTCCTTGCCTCTCCCTGCCTCCTGCTCCCATGGCTGGTCAGGGAACAAAAGCTTGAGAAAAGGTATGAAATTCAGTCCCAGGACAAGAAAAAGCAGAAGAAAAGTAATCCAGAAGATGAACGGGAAACACAGCATTGGTGAGGTGCCGTGCCCCCTGGAAAAAAAAAAACCAAAACCAAACAACCCAGCAGAATTTCCCTACCCAAGTCCTCAGTACAGCAATAGAAGTCCAAAAATCACACAAAATGCTGACTTGCTGCTGCTTTACCGGTGTCAACCACTGCAGGACAAAAAGGACAAGGGTGTTCAGGCACAGCCAACTAGCCCGCTGCCAGCAGTCAGCCCTTCAATCTCTCTGCGCGCTGCATAAAAACACGAGTGGGGACAGGGTATGAGTAGATCGCGCACCTTTCTACCCCACACCTATCAGTGTGCTTGTGCAATGATATCCAAAATAGCTATGAACTCCTCCAGTGACTTGAAGTACAGCTGCCCCATCTACTTACCAAACCACCTGCAGGAGGAGGCAAGGACATGCAGTTCTCACCCATTTTCTTTGGTGCTTATTTACTCTATGTATCTGCATAATCACAGACAGGAGTTGATATAAAAGCCTGATCATGCACAAATACATGTCCACCCCCTCTCAGTCCCCACAACTCCAGTGGAAAAAATACATGTGGGCAGGGTGGGGGAATAGTCATGAGCAGAAGCCGTGATCTGACTCTGTCAGCAGATGACTTCTATTTGCACTCGTTAGCACTGCCCTAGCGTGAGCTAACACCACCCCCTCGGGTAATTTAAATTTATAAAAAAAAAAAAAAAGAGGAGAAGAAGAGAAAAAAAAATCCTGTATTTCTATATTTAGGAGGTTAGGATAATCGGGGTGGAAAAGCCCATCTGTTTGACGTTCACTCCAGCTGCTGTGGATGCGGAAATTTGCCTATTTTCTTTCCTTTTCCCTGTTTCGACTTGTCCTGGCTGACTGTGACACACAGAGAGCCTGACGTATGGCCACAGCCACTTAGGTCTGACACTGCACCATCCCATAGGAGTCACTGCAGAACCAGTTGGCACAAGTGGGATCTTTCCCAAGGGAGTGTAAACCAGTTAAAAATACTAATTATTATTATTTTATTGCTACTATTAACAAATCTATGTTTATAATACTGAAAAGGAAGCAACCCAGAAGGGCAGAAGACAAGGTAAGACACATCTTAGACCTCTGTAAAAGACAGTTTTAGAAAGGCAGCCTCCCCTCTGCCACATCCTCCTTTTGAGAGATCTCCCCATATAAAGCTGAATTTCTGTAGGATGCCAACTTGTCATTAGTGGCACTAGCCGCTGCATGGGGACATAGCCACACTTCTTTTCAAACTAACCTCTTCTGCCATTTTCATCCCAAGGCTCTATGGAAATGAGCCCAAACTAAATTCAGAAATGGACTTTGATCTCCCACCTTCCTGAGTTGACCAGGCTCTGGTCCCAAAATAACAAGGATGCAATTGCCTCAAGCAGTCTCTTGATGCTGTTCCTGTCATAGATACAGGTGCCCACAATCCTTGCAGGATATAGCATCCTTGCCCCAGTAAACCTAACGCAGTGCTACGTGTTTTGCTGTTAAAGGCATCTCTGTAAGTGTGTAAGGACACGTGGCAGACCGTTGGGACCATTTGCTGTTTATCTTGTTTGGTATAGGTGATTGCTTTTTAATTTCACAATGTTCATCGCTGGGGTCATTAAAGGTGCCGGGGATGAGCAGTAAGCCTGGATAAATTTTATGCGATTAATGCTCTGAAAGCCCTACAAAGAGGAGAAAAGACTGCCAGTGCAAAATTCAGAATTCCACTGCCAGCTTTTCCTTGAAGGGTCCTTTCCAGCCCTGGAGCTGGAATCACAGGACAGGTCATGGAGGAGGACAGGTACGCGAGGAACATAGATTGATAAACAGGAATATAGATGGAGAAATGCATCAGTCCAGGGAATCCCCAGTCCTCCCCGCAGCACACAGTACTAGCCCAGCTCCAGTGCTCCTTTCCTCTGCCCAACAAATGTTCCCTTGCCTTCCCAACCACACAGAGTTGAAATTGCCCCGTGGATTTCCATGTGTGCAAAGTCAGGATCTAGGCCATCACCTAAGGAGCAATAAACGTCTCCAGAGGTCCAAAACTTCCCTTTGGAAAAAGCCCTCCTCTCACGTACATTGTATAAGTTGCTTGCATACAAGGCATTGATGGACACTGATGACCACAGGCTTGTCCTTGAGATATACCTAGTCTGGGTTTTGGTACAGAGCATGGCTTGGATGCATTTCTGATCACAGTGGCATGAGAAACAACATCTTACTCCTTTGAGCCTCTGCTCCAAAGAGATCATTTTAGGAACAGTCACTCTTCCTCACCCAAAAGTCACTGTCTACTTCTGTGGCTGCCTCCCACACATCATTCATCACCCAGAGATGATTTATTCTCTTCCCAGCTTCCCAGACCACACTGGCCTGAGCTGTCTGTGGTCTTCTGCTAGCTACTCCACTTAATATGCCTGTGGGCATCATGGCCCACAAAGAGTTGTTTCCCTGGGACATGAGGCCCCTGCAGCCTTCCCTCCTCTGAGAGAAGATCAAAGGCCTCAAAGATGTTACTTTTCTTTCCGTAAGGTTCATGAAATTAGGTGGGCAGGTACAGGTGAGATACTGCTAGGGGGAAAAAACAGGCCATGCTCAACCCTCTACTAGACATAAGAAACTCCACACAGATCAGCCTGAAGGCACAAACGGGAAGGAGATGAGGTCTCACTGGCTCACAAACCCACAAAACTAGTTAACTGTGCTTTTCAGTCAGGCCAACAAAACAGCACTTGCATTGCAGACATCATGTAACTTCAGCAGCTGCTTTCTACAATGTGCAGCCTCCAAAAGATGCACAGGAAAATGTAGACTTTTCCCAGTTTATATTGTTACAACAGCCCTTTAAGATGCTAAAATAACTCATACCTATTCCTTGCAGACCCAAAAATGTTGTCCTTTCTGTGAGGGTCATTTTTGTAAAGAATTATTTAATATTTCCAAAGTAACTTTTTTTTAAAGAGATGATAAGCCAATAAAAGCACATAGAAAATATTCTGAAATCTTGAAAGGTTAAGATACAAAGAAAATAGTAAATAAAACTAATGGCTGGGGTTTTTCTTTTTCTTTTTTTTCAATTCTTCATGTTATTTCCCCCAATATTTAAGAGAAAAAAAAGAGCACATAATAACACATGTGGGAAACTTCAGATGATCTGTCTTGTATTTGATGAAATCAGAAATACTACAGGCTAATGCAATAGTTGTATCATCGCCTCCCCCCCACCACCTGAAAGATGCACCACCGCATAATTGCAGATGAGGAAAAAAAATCCTCACTTTCATGAAACATAAATTTGCTTTGTTCCATATATTGGACCCTAATTCAGCAAACCACTTAAACATATGCTGAAGTTCATCAGTTGCCACTCTACCAGTTACACACCTACTCAAGAATACGCCTGATGTCAAGCATAATATGCGCAGCACACTGCTGACTGTGGACCTGATATCTTTCTGTTCATTTCTGCAATTATTCTAATTTAGTGGCGTGAACGTACAAGGAAGTAACACATTTTAAGCAATTTTAGCACATGCTGGCAAAAGTGAAATTTGAACTTGCCTATCCACATAAATAATCTGAATAATTATTAAAAAGTAATAGCTAATTCTTGATACCTTTCAGAAACAGCTTGATTCTAACAATTACTTTAAGTCGTCAGGATAGTGAAATACTATGACATGAACTTTTGCTCTGTGTCAGTGCTGAGCAACCAAACCTGGAGCTGAAATACTGCTCCCCCCAAAAGAAAACAGAAAAAAATTCTCCTGCTCGTAAGCATGCGGTATGTCAACTATTATTTGTAGAAGCTATTCAGTAAGTAATTTCAAATAAGTAAAACGCAAAGAAACCACAGGATGTTCACAAACAATTTGCAAATAGAAATGGAAGAGGAATTCATTAAATAAATTATTTGCTATAAATTATTCACCTACCTCTAATCTTACTACCACTTAGACTATAAAATTCATGCCATAAAAGATACAGGATACATAACAAGGCATCATTAACTTATGCATTTCCCAATGCTGCTTTATTTTGACTGTCCAGTTATATTATTGCATTAAGGCAGCCTTTTATCTTTAATGTACTTGGAGTGTAATACGTTTCTGTTTTAAAAGCTGAGCTAAGGAGACCTGGTCTGATTTTAGACTGTGATTTGATTTTGAGCTCCAAGGCTGAATAACTTCAAATCTGAGAGAAGAATCCAAGCTGTTTTCTAAGCAAAACCAAAATGAATGGAAATCTTACACAGTTGGCTAATTTAATGAGACTTCCACAATTTGGGTCCATTACGCATAAATTGACAGTGAGGAGCGGGCATTTTTTTGTCTCCATCAAGCCACATAGTGAACACTTTCGTAAAGGTGAGAGATGCAGGAGGCGTGTCTCAGTGAGCCAAGGGGTGAGGGAGAGCCAGGAGCGGGTCACAGGCAGGGGACAGCAGTGGCTCTCCAGGACCCACTGGCTCTGCTCCGGATCACAGGGCATGCAGCATCCCCACCTGAGTTATTTTTCCCTTCCTGCAGCTGCAAGACAAGTTGCCAGCTGTGCCCTGGATATATGGGCTATACGGCCAGAGGAATAAATTCCAGAAAGAAACTTAAAACATAGTATACAATTCTTTTTAGCCATGTAACAAAATCCCAGAAAGGTTCTTGCTCATAATGAAGGACGAAGGCAGCGTTTCCATCTTGTTTGTGTCCTGACTTGTTCTAAGTGACAGCCATAATCTGCTACTTGTTTGGTCTCTCAGAAGTTGTTTTATTTTTTATACCATATTTGTTTACTTTTAATTAAAATTATGATGATTGCCACTGAATTTCTCTGTTTGTGGAAAACTGATGCAAACTGTGGTTATTTGGCTACGGAGGAAGAGTGGAAAAAGGTTCTTGCAATTGTCAAAATAATCTCCCAATTGTCTCCAGAGCAAATGCTATCCCTGCTGTTGGCAACTGGTTGCAATTACATGCTACACCTCATCATCCATACACATTTTTACTCTTTGGAAATGAAAGGAAAGTTGGTTTCGAAGAGTTTCATCATCCTGGACTGACTTATAGGAGGCTTAGTCCTTGGCCCAGTGGACATCAGGTGCATTTATCAAGCCCCAGCACAGCACAGAGTCGCTACATACAGTGTTATTACATGCTTGTATTTCCACAGTACTTATGAGTGCTTTAAAAGACCCTCAGCACAGGGCCAGAGGAGGCAAGGGCATAGGGCCCACTCACATCAGAGACCTCTGAAGACTCCGGTCCTGGCTCCTGACCCACGGACCTTAAAAACTAAATAACCTTTACCACAGCAGTTGCTACATCAAACATGGGCGGGATAGCTATGGCACTGCTGACAGGACTACTTCCTCTCCTTGCTTATTTTCAACATAAATTCATGTCAGCTAGGCTGTTTAAAAGGAACCTGAGGGAATTGAGTGCTTAATTCCCACAGGTACCTTATAAAATCCCAATTGTAACAGACAACGCTCTATTTTTTTCCATTTCCAGAGTAAAGCCACAGCATGGGTAGAGTGGATAAGGAGGAAGGGCTGCATTTGTCCAGATGGAGACTAAGGTTCCCTTGAGCAACAAAGACAATTCTTCAAAACACAGGAGGGCCAGATCCACTCTTCTCTATAGCACTGCCCTGGCTAGCGCATCTCCACCATCCATGGCAAACTCACACAGAAACACAAATTGAAGGCAGGCCAGTCGTGCAGCAGACCATCCTGGGCCTCTCAAGCCAAGGCTGAGCACTAAGCTACCCCTGGCTGATCTCACAGCAGAACCCAGTGGGGCAAGGCTTCCTCCAAAATGTCCTCAAGCCACAGATGGTTTAAGATTGCTGCCAGCATCCCAGACTGCACCCAGTATGTGAACAGGCAGCAAGCTGGAGACAGGGAGGACAGACATCACGCACACACAATCCCATCCCCAGTGCCCCAAAGGTCACCTCTCCGGGGGTCCCGTACATGACTTTCATTGTGGAGATGGCCAAGGCAAGGATGAGAGAAGAACCACATTCAATTTAGTCACTGCAGATTTTCTTTAAAGACTCAAAATCAATAATCATCCAGGAGCCACTGCCATGAAAACTCAGGAGGGAAAGTATTCAGCAGGCCACTGACTAAATCAGCAGGCAGGCAGCATGCTCCCGTGGAGAAAGCACAGGCTGGCAATCAGGAGATGCAGGCTCTAACCCCAGGTTGGCTATGGGAATCCTGCATGACCGTGGGCAAGGCACTTCCCATCTCTGGGCCTCAGTTTTCCCATCAGCTGCATGATGAACTAGATAACATGGCTGTTACCTAAGTCAGTGGAGAGAAAGATTATACAAAGATTAGCATTAAAAACATGGGTGGGTGGAGCGCAGCGTAGACATGAAAGGTTCTGAAAAATATGTGGGCCTCCTTCTTCGTGCTCCTCATCTCCTTCTACAAAGTGGTTACTCAAAGCAAAAATGATATACCCTTCCTACAAAGGCAGCACACATCAGACACAAATATATTTGGATCACTGTGCAAACAATTACTGACTTTTGTCCAAGCCAGGAAAATGGTACCCTGTGCTACACAGAGGGAGAAAGACAAAGACATCTGAAGTCACCCTGGGCAAGGAAAATGAAAGGATACAGATCTCTGGGACAGGTTCAGCTGTGGTATAAACACTGATGCTAGCCATGCTGAAGAAGGTCAGGAGTAAATGGCTAAGCTATCCCAAGACTGACCCGGAGGTCCATCAGGTGCTAGATGTATACAGGACAAGTCCTCATCTTCCTGCATGTCAAACAACTCATTTCAGATGCCTAAACAAACAGTAGGACACTGCACCAGAAGCAACACTTAGGAAGGGCAAGACAAAACATCTTTTCAGTCATTTTATTTTGCAACTTTTTTGGCTTGCTAAGCTATCCCCCTTGCCCGCTTGAGGCAAACCCTTTTTCCTTGCCCAGGAGACATCAATTTGTCTGTCACTAGAGCCACTCACCTGTCCCTGACCCCCAACATGTGTTTTCTACCCCTTCTACTTGCTCAGAGCATGGAAATTGCAGCAGAGACCCAGTGGCAGCAGGTGGGAACGGAGCCCACAGCTCCTAATTCCCAGTGCTCGCAGCCAAATAAAAGGAAAGAGAGGAAAAAAAAAAGAAGAGCTCCCCCCATTCCCCAGCACCTGGTTTCTCCCTTGCATGCATAGCATTGCTGCTGCTGAATTGCAGCCACAGAAAAAGGAAAGAAAGAGGCCCAAAAGGCAGCTAGGAAACCCACCGTCCATTGGCTTCCCTCCATGCGAGGCGAGCGGGCTCCTTCTGCTGCAGTGACTTGGCAAGCACACCTCGCTCTGACTCAGCACCTCCCTGGCATCTCCTGTCAATTATTTCCACAAAGTGCTGACGCCGGAAGGGCTATTTGCAATTAGGATGCAACACAAGCTGGTGGAAGTGGGATGCCTCAGCTCCCCCTCTACACCTGCAGCAGCCCCCTCCACTTCAGCCCTCCAGCTCAGGGTGAAAGGGGGTGGGGGGGGGGGGGGTTAGTGCAAGAGAGCTGGAGGATGGGGACCAGGATGGGTGGGGGAAGCCTGACTGCGTTGTACCTATTCTGTGGATAAACATACCGCTGCTGTCAATGTAGTGGCTGAAATGCAGTCTTAGAAAAAAGAAAAAAAAAGCAGCCACTTGGAATAGGGATGGGAGTAACAAGAACAGATGAGACTATGCAAAAAAGCTACTGAAGAACTAACTAACACAGAGCATTCCACAAAAAAGAAGCCAAACGCAGCCTTGCTGTAACTCCATGCAGCTGAGAAACACAAGCCTACACTCTGTGTCTGAGGCATTTTCAGTGCAGGAGAGGGAGGCACTGATTGCAAATGAGTCCCGTAATAGGGGCCCAGGGCACACCAGCTGTTTCAGGGGCAAAAGGAAGGGCTGCCCTTGATAAGCCAAGGACATGGCGATTCTGCAGACAGACTGAGGCTGTTCTGTCCCTCTGCCAAGTAGCCAAGGTCCTCTCAATCTCTCCAAGCCACTAGCTCCCAACACACAGCGAGAAAGCCAAGCAGCCTTGCAGCCTAGCAGCTCCACAACCAACAGAGACATTCAGGCATCAAACTGCGTCAGACAGCGAAATTCAAACACATGCTCAGCTATGGAAGCAGCCCAATGGCCACACAAGCCCAGCAGCAGCCTGAAGAAGCCCTCCAGCACCTCCTCTGGCAGGGCTTCACTCAAAAAACAGGATCTGCCATCCGCCCCTCTCTCCCTCCCCAAGGGTCATGGGGCAGTTCGGTCCCCCCTCACCAGCACAGGTGGTGAGATGCACAGAAGTAAGCGATGCGCAAGAGCTGGGGGGTCCCAGAACATTCCCTGCAGGAGAAATTAGAGACCTTTTAATCGAGAAGCAGGACTGTATTTTCTGAGATATCACTTGAAAACCAAACATTTCAGAGAGTGCAGGTGATGCTCATAGACCTCATGGGAACACAGGTTGGTGCAGGTGGGTGTGAAGCTGGAGCAAAAGGGTCCAAGGAGCACTTTGATGCTGAAGCCTTTAGCGAACCATTCCTTACAACGTGATGCAACAACCACTTCATACAGTGCAGGAAAGGGATGAAATAGCCATGATAATCTACAGTTAAAGTGTCCAACATATCTCATAATCAGCGGTCCCACAGCTGCAGAATTCACCACAGAGTAATGCCCTGCCTGGAAATCCAGTGTGGGCAAAAGGGCAGAGACATCAAACTGCAAGATGAGTAATGCACAGATCCCATCTGGATAGCCAAGGCTGAAGGGGGAGAAAAGTTAACTAAAAACTAAATCTCACCACAGCAACCTGGATTTACCAATGGTCTCCTGATCAGGAAGGGAAACTCTACTGCACAGCATGGAGGGAAAGCAAATGAAGAACAAAGTCAAAGAAAACAGCAAAAAATGGTGACTTCAGCAACATGTGCAGGAATTAGCTAAGTGTCACAGTAGGTTACAATTCTGCAGCATCTTAAAGAGTGCAGGTAGGGCTTGGAACAGCCAGTCCCAGGGCACTCAGAAGCTGAAACACTGCAATTGATGCAAAGAGCAACCTGAGTCACAAAGTACCAGTGACCGCTACATAACCAAATTTAACATTCCTGTGAGAAAAACAGTACCAGAACTTTGCATCATGCCTCTTAAACATTAGAAAAGATTATTTCAAGCAAAAATGGTCAAAACAGCCTAACTCAAAAAGCAGGGGAATTAAAGTTGTTACACTGTATGGTGACGTTTTGAAGCAATCTCAGCATCGTCACTGAAAGGTACCCAGTGCCCCTGAACAAAAAACTGCTGAGAAGAAAGCAAGCGCATTGTATGGTCAAACAAAAGGAACAAGAAGCCATTCAGTTTAAGCTGTTGCTTCATAAGATGGTAGCTAGGAGGGCTGAGAACAAAACTGAAGGCCAAATTGCAAAAGTCAAAAACCAAACAATCATTTCAGTCTATTCAAAGGACAAGTCCAGAACTGGTAAACAGTAGGAGAATGACATTTCTCAAGTGGCTCCGCTGCTAGCAAAGACACACGAGCTCTTGCTAAGTCAGGTGTTTCTTGAAGTTAGCAATGCTTTCCTTAAGAGAAGGTACAGGCTAACCTGGAAGTTGCAGCAGGGGTTGGTTAAACTGGTCAAATTCCCTAAGCCCCTAAAAGCACACAGCAGGAGACAAAACAGCTTGATCTCTGCTCAGAGGAATTTGTGCCCCTTCAATCCACTCAAATTTTGGAAGGAAAAGGACAAGACTAAGTGATTAATTTTCAGTCACTTCAAAGCACACCTACTAAACCATTCTGGGCAGGATGCCAGTTTGGTGCCAGCCCCGTCCCCAGCTTGCCTGGGGAGGGAGACCCCCCGGCTTGCCTCTGCTCCAGGTAGGGTTCATGTCACCCAGGTTCAAGCAGAGTGCAGAGCTGCTCCCCCACTGTTTGGTGCCCAGGTTCAGAGGCATCAGAGCCCCTCTCCCCCTGCCCTTGCTCTGGCCTTGATTACAAAGGATTACCCCCAGGTTTCCTACCAGCTCTGGGGTGGTTTAATCTATTCCTTAATATCGGGAAATGAGACAGGGAGCTGGCAAAGTGATTTGGATTGCCTGAGACAAAAGAAGATTGAGAGAGACTTCCAAGTGATCTGACAAAGCTCGGCAAGCAGGCAGCATACTGCAAGATGAAATTCAACATTACCAAACGGACAGTAATAAGAACTTGAGAGAATAATCTGAACTACTCATATACCATGGGTCTCTAATTCAAATGAAATCACTTGAGGAAAACATCTTGGTATCACTGTGAACGGCTCAATGAAAACATCTGTTCAACATACAATGGTGGTCAAAAAAGCAAACAAGCTCTTAGGGTGTCTAAAGGCGGAGGCTGAAAGAATGCTGGCAGTATTAAATCGCCACTATGAACACTGACAGCAGCACCCTCAGGTGGAATTGCTGCTGTTACTTCTGGATGGCACACCTGAAAATACAGAAGGCACAGAAAGGTTTCATCATACACCAGTCAAAAACCCTTGTGGTCAAGCACAGTTAAAATTGGTACAACTTAATCTGGAGAGGAGCTAGAAAGAAAGAAATTGTCAAACGGATATGAAGAAGTGAACCAGGTTCTTCTATGTATGATTTTTTTTTTAAGAGAAAGACAAAAGGTTGTTCAATATAACTGAAGAGCAGGAAATGTGACCAGACGTAAGAGAACTATTACAATTTTCCTTTCCTTTTCTGTTTTTACTTTTTCTGCTTATTCTAAACACAGCCTATAATTAACTACAAGGAATGATTAGCCCTTGTTATTGTAAAGTCAAAAGCTCAGCAGAAATCACAGAGGCCTGCACATTTATAAGGATACTGTGAACATCCACAGATACGTCATGTAGAATGAAAAAAAAAAAAACCAGAGGAAAAAAACAGAAGGAAAAGAAAAAAGCAGAGCAGCACTACACCCTCATGCTTCCAGGCATTAGCCAACTTCTAATTAATGAGGATTAGGAAGTAATCTCCCCAGTGGGCATGCAGAGGGGGTGTACCAGCCCACTTGCTCCTGGCAGATGCTGTTAATATGCCAAGCAGGGGAAGAGCTGAGCCTGGACAGCCCAACCTCAGCCCATCCCATTCAGGAGGCTAAGGTCTGGGTGCAAGTGGGACTGCACTCCAGCGCCTCAGATAACTGAAGAGGCTGCAAGAGGGGCCTCGGTTACCCCAGCTCTACCTCGCTCCTGGCAAGGGGGGAAGTTTTGCATCTGTTGCTTTGCAAGCAGAAAGGGCTTCCCTGAGGAAAAGAGAGGGGATGGATTTTTTTTTTCACTTCACATTGGTAGGAAGAATACATATAACTTAGTTCATTTTATGGCAAGGAAGTGGGGCGTGGGCACTTCCTGAAATTAAGAGGAAATCGGCTTGAGTGGGCTTTGAAGCCCAGACCAATATGTATACCAACCTCCTCCTAGGGCAACCTGTAGCACTGGCATGGCACCAGACTCCTTTTTGCTAAATGTTTGGTACCAATTGCTCGCTGTGGGGGTTTTGGCACCCTCTGTGAAGCATCCAGCATTGGCCACGCCACTGCAGACCAGCAGTCTGACCTGACCCAGTGCTTCTTGGACAGGTCGCTGCAGAAACACACCACACATTGTAAACAGCGTGTCATCCCCCCCCCCCCCCCCCCCAAACGACATTCCTGACTTCAGCATTTTGAGTAAAACCAAAGTGTAATGTAACCAAGTGGAGTTCAGACATTGGCTTTCTCCTGCTGAAGCTTGTGAAACACAATCTAGCTCATGTTCTCGTAGCTAGGTTGACTCATGAGGATGTGAGAAAAAACAATGCCCAAGTTTTTATCCCTAAGCAAGCAATCTGATCAATCTAATACCAAAATTACACCTGAAATTAGCTTTATGCAGATATGCAAATACACAGGTACCGCTGTGCTGCCAGGAGAGCTGTAGCTCTGTACGTGCATGGGTGATAAGAGATTGAGCAAAATCTGCTAGTCCTGTTCTGACTTCTCCAGCAATCGCTCCAGAAGGGTAAACAAAGGTTAACAAGGAGGCTGTTTTTATTAAATAGAAACTTGGCTTATTTCATACACCATATTCTGCTTCTTTTGGTGCAAATAGCATTCTACAGCATGATGAATAAGGAAAGGACGTGGGCAATGCCATATCGGTGTACATGGTGTTCTCATACATGTGTCAAGGTGGTAAAAATAATGGACAGAGACTATGCTCAGATACCACCAACCACTGCAAGTTGGGTTTTACCACTGTTGTTTTTAAATGCCCTGTAGAAATAAAAAGTAACAACCACTAAGGCTTTTACTGTAGATACTTCCACTAAACCAAACCTTATCAAACGTGGGATGTTGTAAAATCATAACCGTTTCAAAAGAAACATAGAGGAAAATTGTGAGAAATACAGAAACATTAAGCACCTTTGGGATGCAAAGTTTTGACTTTTCACATTAAAATATCTTTTTGCTTGGGGTATTTTTTTCAGGTTTTTTTCATGTATTATTATAATACAATTCCACAAAGAAACACAATATTGGTTGACTAAGACGGAAAGCCTCTCAAAAATTTCCTTTCAAAACCATCAAAGCATTTAGCTTCTATTTCCATTCAGAATGAAACCAAACTCCTCAGTCCTGATGAAACAGAACACTTACCCTCAGCCTAGCTCAAGCAATGGAAAAAAAACGAAGAAGCCAGAATGGACACAAGTGACCTCCAAAACCAAAAAGATTAAAACGTATAAGGAACACTCACCCCCCATCCCCAACAGTTCACTGTGCATAATTTATAATACTGTGCTTTCTCCCTGGTGCATAAGAAATGAAACATTTGTGAGAGAAAAGTGGGGTGCCATATGACTAGGAGCCCTGTACTTCTGACTTCTGTAAAGAAGAGGCTGGGCAGATGTCCCACCTGACAGCAAGTAAATCATTTCGTCTCTGTACACTTCAATTTTCCATGCCATAAATCAAACTGACTGCACTCATAAAGTAAGTTTGGATATTCTCAATTAGTTAATGTTCGTAAATGACTGTGCAAACACAAGGTAGTATTAACCAGGGAACTGTCTTTGTTACACTACTGTCTGTTAAACAACCAGGAGCTAAATTTCTCTCTGAACATTTACAAAAGGGAAGGCAGCCTTAATGCTCCACAAAGAGAAAACTACAAAGAACAGATTTTCAGTGCATGCACTTCTCCTTGAAATAAACTGTGTTAAAAGCACTTTACTTAAAAAGCACAATGACAG
Organism: Phalacrocorax carbo; assembly: GCF_963921805.1. Taxonomy (NCBI): domain Eukaryota; kingdom Metazoa; phylum Chordata; class Aves; order Suliformes; family Phalacrocoracidae; genus Phalacrocorax; species Phalacrocorax carbo. Next base: position 89,625,147 of record NC_087513.1, on the reverse strand, counting down.
TAGCATCCTGCTAAATATAGATGACTCACCACAATTTAGTAGTGAACAACCCTAAAGAGTACCATTACAGTATTGCTTAACCTGCTGCATAAATTTAAGCATTCTCCTGTGGTTACAGTTTGGACCAACACACTCAGGACTACTACCAGCATCCACTGACCTTCACTGGGTCACAAAGCCTCTCTGAGCCTCACTGTCTCCACCCATACTGTTGGTATAATAACAAGAACTCGCCTCCCCAATGAAGGCAGGAAAAATGATTTCTAAGTTTCTTAACGAGTTGTTTATATCATACTTTGTATATCCATATTATTACTGAGCAGCTAAATATAGCTGTTCTCCAGGCACTTTGAGAACCTTTGGAGAAGGGAGTCTTAAAAAAGAACATAGAATTTTAGGCAAAACTGAAGAATCAGAGATAAAGAATCAGTTTCCAAAATAAGGGAAGGATGCCCACTTCAGAGACTCCAGAAGTAGTTAATGCATCTGTGCCTACCGCTGGGGACCACAGTCAGGTTGTGAGCAAAATGATTTATCTACACGTCGCAAAACCACACAGCTTGACACAAATGGCAATCTGTTAAAAAAAAAAAAAGTGCTTAAGCATGGAAGAGGAAGGGACTGCCACAGTCCTCTCTTGCTAGGGCTGAGGACCTGGTGCAGGGCTGGGAAGGATATGTGGGCTAGCACAAGGGTGCTGCAAGGCCAAAACTTCAACATTCAGTTTCAGCTGTGATAACTTCAGACTGCCAGGAGGGTGACTTCAGGTGCAGAGGTGAAGACTAGAAAAGTTGTGTTGAAAACTTGCAGACCTGCTGTTGCCTTCACTGCCAGGTGTGCGCGCGCACCCCCACACACACGCAGCCCCTACCCTGATCCAGCTGCAACAGACTGTAACACACTGACATCTCACCTGTTGCGATACCATGTCACAGGATCCAAACACCAAAAAAAGAAAAAAAAAAAAGTTGGTTCTGCAATTTAGCTGTACCCAATGTGTGATTTCTAACACATTTGACAATTTCCAGTGTGCTATTTTTGACTACGTAGCAGGATTGATTTGCAATCACAGGTTTGGTTTCAAAGCTCTAAACAGAATTCCCTATCCTTCCTTAAACTTCTCTAGGGAGCCTGAAAAACATTATTTCCGCAAAAGTTATTAAGCTCATAATGCTTTAGAGGGAAAACATAGATGCTGCTCCTGCCCCAGGAGAATTAAGCATGGGTATTATAAGCCCAAAGAAAACAGTCATCTGGCTCCAGTTAAAAAGAATCACTACTATTCTACAAATTGCAAAACAACATAAGAAACTGGGACAATGATACTTGATTGACATTTCACTACAAAGTCTGACTGTATTTTATCATATGCATAAACTGTGAGAATGACCAAATGACCTCCAGGGACCTTTTTTCCCCACAACTTTTCATTTGTTTGGCATTAAGTATTTCTTCTGTTTAAACACTCTTACTGTGACTGTTCCTTTAACTTTTAAACCCTTCACTTTTATTTAGGCATGACTTTGCATAAGACCCTGTCATTTTTCTTCTCTATCATCTAAACCAAACTAAAGCCTCAAAAAGGAAAAAAAAATCATTCTTCCTAACCAGACTTGGCAACCCAGAGCAGAAATACGCTTACCAATCTCACACAAATGTTGTTTAGAAAAAAATCCCCCCTTTTGGTTTCAGCTTTCATGAGTGCATGTCTGTTCCTTATACCTTATCAGGGTTTGCTTTTCAAGTTCAAGGACCACCAAAAACATGGCCATACTATGTTACGCAGAAGTAACTGGGTACCACAGCTATTATTTTCATCTCCTACCATCTTCTAAAGACTTTTCCTAAGACCAAAAGAAAAAAAAAACAAGCCTCAGACACAGGTGGTTAATTCAGGTATTCTTTAAGCCTCAAAGGAAAGTACGAGAAAAAGCATTACACTATTGCAGGTAAATACTTTACGGAAAGGTGTGTTCCAGCGCCTAGTCATCTCCATTGTCATTGTCCCCCCATGCCCTCAACCAAAACAGGAAAATTAAATATTGAGTTAATCTTTTTGCCTAAAGAGATAATTGAATGCCCTTTCAATTTTAACCTTAAATCTGGTAATTGTTATATGTTTTTGCAGGGATATCACATCAACAGCAATGCTTCATGACTTACATGCCTCTAACTGCAGTAGGCACAGTAACTTTCTAGACAGTTACACCTTTGCAATGACTGCAGACAAAATTGTGGCATTGAGAACCTGAAACTTTCCAAACTGGGAAAAGTACAAAAAGTAAACAAATAGCACGAAGTGTGAAACAGATGAGATTATTCCTTTTAATTAAATACTAATAAAGATTTTTTTCCCCCATAATTCACCTCTTTGAAGTCAGCAGGTGGAACTTCCAGTTAATGCATGCAATTCAAACACCCACGCATTTTCTGAGGACAGGACTCATGGTGGTTTTGGGGCTGAGGTGTTTGTGGAAAGGTCATCTTGTCCACCACAAGATTTGTTTCTCAGTGGGTCCTGGGCAGGGGGGATTGGCCTGCTGCACCTTGCAGGGCAGCAAGGACCAGGCATGGCTACCCAAGAAGCAGACTCCATCCAGATCCAGACTGTGAGGGGGTTTCATCCAGACCTTGCTGAGATGTCTCTGGTATTCCTGTGGGAGATCCTGTCATTTCTTATTGTCCTCCCGCTCGCTCAGGGATCACTTGCAGCAGGTTTCCCGGTTTTGCAGCCGCAAAGGTGGCCAGCAGCAGTGCCCAGTTGGCTCAGCGGAGCTGTGCACTTCTCTCTGCTGAGCAGACCTCCGCAAAACTGCTTAGTGGACCTCTGCATGAGTGAGCAGACCTTATGGAAATTACCTCGTAGACCTCAGTATAACATAACTGCACAGGCCTGCTGTAAAGTTTGGCATTACTTGAAAGAAGGCATCACCACCTGATCAACAGATGAGTCTGAACATTTTGCACTCTCTAGTTTTTCCTGTTGCCCTTACCACAGCACCTCCTGGCGCTCTCCAGCAATGCACTAAGTGATGTGAGCAGCATCTTTCACATGCAGTTTGTTCCCTCTCCACACAGAGGACCGGGGTATGCATCGCACCTTCTTTCAGAAGGGCTTCTGGGGGTGAGAGGTGATGGACTCGTTTGGGTCTCTCCACATCCCCCGGGGGTAGGCACTTAGAGCTGAAGGAGCCTGCCATGCACCTGGGAGGAGAAGGCAGAAGAGGCAGGGGGGACTCCCAGGTGACACGGAGGGCTGTGGGCAACCTGTCACCATCTCTGAAGAAAAGTTCCCTGCTGCCTCAGGGCCTGAAGGATAGACCAGAGTTTTTCCACCCAGGTGAGCCTACCAAGGGGCTAGGCCCTGACAACTGAGCATGACGAAAGCCCTGTTTAAAGCAAGTTTTACAGCACGGTAAGGAAAGGAAAATAAATATAATACGAGTAAGAAGGATGGTGCAGGGGAGGCAGCAAAAGGAGCCGAGCGGAGGAGCCCTCTTTCCCCACGCCTGCCTGCAAAAGCACTCACCCGCCGCCGCATTTCCGAGCATCACCGGCGGGACCGCAACCAAAACTTCCCCACCGGCTCGGTGGACCGGGGGGCATCGCCGTGGGGACGGCGCCGGGGATGGGGCGGGAGGGGGGGATTTCCCCCTCCCGCCCCATCCCCGGCGCCGTCCCCACGGCGATGCCCCGTCCGTGGGGACGTCTCCCCGCTCCACCCGTGCAGCACTCACCTCGCAGGGCCAGGAGCGCGGCCAGGGCTACCGGTACCCACCTCCCGCCGCCGCCGGGGCGCCGCCGCGTCATGCCGGGCCGGCCGAGGGGGCTCGGAGCGGGCCGCCGAGCCCTGCCTTTCCCCCGCAGCCGCAGGTGCCGCCGATGGTGGTTGTTGGGTGTTGGGTGTTGGTTGGCGGTTGGTGGGTGGCGGTACCGCCGCCGTCCCGGGACCGCCCGCTCGCGGCGAGGCTCCGCCGTGCCCCAAGCCCCGGTAGCCCGGGGAGGGCGGCAAGGAGCGGCCGCCGGCCCGAGAGCGCAGCCTGGCGGCCCCGAACCGCCCCCGCAACCCGCCGGGCTGCGGCTGTCACCCCCCGCACGGCACCGCGCGTCCCGTCCCAGCGCACACAGGCACATCCCACCACCCTCCTTCCCCGCGCCGGCCACCCACAAACTGGGGGTTCCCCCCCACCCCCCCACCCATCCATCTCCCCCCTGCATCCGTGGGGATGCTATACGGGCCGGGGTAAGGAGCCGCGGTCCAGCACAGGCTGGCGATTGCACCCCCGCAGCTTCTCCTGATCATCCCGGCAGCGTGGGGGCTTCTTCCGCTGCATGGAAGAAGACGGTGGCAGCAGCACACGGCAAACGATTTGGGACAGGCTGCATGGGACCCGGCACTGCTGCAGCGCACAGCATAAACCTCTTTGGCTTGTTCAAAGGCATAACTCCGCTATTCAGGACAGTGGGAGACTCGAGTGTCCAGCACCCCTAAAAATCAGAGCAAGATACCTCTGAAGGGAGTAAGGCATTTCTTGGAGTTGAGGCCCTGCAATACTAGAGAACACAAGAATCACCAAGAAGGGTGTCATTTAGGGTCATGAGCTTAAGTAATTGCAGTCCTTAAGGCTACACAGAAAAATCAATCAATCAAAATCCAGCACACAAGGCATCAAGTGTGCACACAGAGGGAGGAAAGAAGCCCTTTACAAATTTAGGGTGGTGATTTGGGGAAAGGATCAAAGCAGAGAGCTCACACAGACCAACTCCCTCCGTATGCCCAGCTCCCCGTCCAAGTTCAACCACGTTAGTTTTGCTTTGTGAAAATAAGTGGATTGGTTAGGAAAATCCTCTAACAATTCTGCAATGTGTACAATTGCTTTATTCCCCTACCCAAAGTTTCCTCCCCTTCAAAGCGTAGCTGTGCAGCCTTTGCATCCTGCAGGCAGCCAGTCCACATTGTGAAGCTTCTCCCTACACCCTTCCCAGCCACAGGCTCTGGGAGCGTCCCCATGCCCAGCCTACCCTATCGCTCAGCACCTCTCAGGTTCCTGCCTCCTCAGTCACCTGAAAAGCTGCATTGACCCTTTATGTGGGCAGCATCTGAGAAAGGGGGAGCTGCGCATGGGAGTGAAGGAGACAAGGAAAAGTATCTGGGGTAGCAGAGCAGAAATGGCTAAGGAACAGGAAAAAGGTAAGTTGGTGCCTGTGAAAACAGTAAGTGGGAAACTGGCTACCATCTAACCAGCCTAAGCTAAGCGCTGCCTTGCCCAGCATCAAGCTTTGGCGTGCTTCTACCAGAGGACTATGTAAAAACATCACCCCAGCAGTCCAGGTCTACTGATTTTCTTGGTTCCAGAAAAAACCCCACTATTTATGAGGTGCAATGGCTGACCTGCCCTTATCGGGCAGCAAAACTCTTGCTGACTCCCATGTGGGCTGGGATTTCATTCAATAAGGGGTGGCACAGTGGAGTGAGAAGGTACCTCGTGATGATTCAGGAGATATAGCCCCAGCCTCTTTCCAGGCCTGTCAGGTGCCTGCTGCATGTCCTCAGGCATCAAACCAGACAATGTGGAGAGTCTCATAGAGCTAGCGTTCTTGCAGAACACCCTTCCCTCCAGTCCTGCCATGGGCAGGCAGGCTGGGAGGCAGTTTTACTCCATTAAGGAACCTGCTCTTGGCAAAGGCTCAAGCAGCTGAAGCATAACACTTCAGAAGAGCGCTGAAGGGAGAGTCATAGCCCAGCCGTTTCCCTCATTCTCCAGCAATATGGGGAATGAAGTTTTCTCAGACTCCCTCAGATCACTTCTTTTTCCTTCAGCTGGCCTGCTGTATTTTCCATCTAGAAAAAGGATAGAGGAACGTGATGTTCTTATTGATCAGCAGCAGCTCCAGGAGATCCCCATCCTTGTGGGTACATGCAGTGACCACCCGGAGGAATGCAATGGGTATGTCCATGCTCCTGACTACAATGAAAGCCCATGAATGTTTCTTACCTAACATAACCCTCTTCACCAAAGTCAAGGGCAGATAGTATGTTGGGCACAGTGGCCTGCCTCTACCCTTACTCCTTCAGCTAACTTCTGGGGATGAAAAGATGCAAAGACAAAGCAAGTAAAAAGAAGAAAAAATGCATACTCTCCCTAGGACTGCCGCACTGCCTTCCTGATCTGCCAAGACTTGGAAGCTCTCTTGACCTAATGGAAATAAGTGTGATTTTTAGTATAAGGACACACTGCATTTGGCAAATGCCATCCCAGCTCGCCTTGGACTGTTCCTTGCATCCTGCTGTGCATCAGCTGGCAGGTAAACCGCGAAGATCAGTTCACCCTGTACAGTGGCTGAATTAATGTGCTTCCTAAAGAGTGCAGTAAGCATAATGTGAATCAAGAGCCTGGTGGTCAGAGAAAGTATTTCTGCCCAGAATGGACCCAAATGTCTCCCTTCTGACCCAAGCTGATAGGAGCAGGGAGTATTTAAATCACCTTTAGGATCTGGGCACCACAGCAGATACTGTCACACCTGCATAACACAGTGACACAGCAAGTGACTTTAGCTGCTTCTTGCAGCAGTTGCACAAACAATCTGTGGCCACGCTCCAGAAGGATGGAGCAGCCACAGGGAATAATAATCTTCAGATGCACCACTCAGTCCTCTCACCCTGGCTCCCTCTCCACCTTACCACCACTTCCAAAAATAGCTTGCAGATTGTACAGAAAGGACATGGACGAGGAGATATTGTTCCTGGAACTCTGGATTTCTACTTGAGCTGCCCTTGAGCCTCCCCCAAAATATTAGGCTTATGCCAACCATTTATTCAGTGAGTGCAGCACACCCCAGCAAGTTGGATGCTAGAGCTATGAGCAGACATACATTTGCTGCTCCAGCAGTCTATTTTCCCACCAGTGAGTGTCTATACCTCTTCCTTGGCACTGATGGATTAGCAGGTTGTGGATAAAGGAGATATATTTGCAATATCCCAAGCATCGGGTGCTGGCAGGTGACCACTGCAGGACTTGGTTGTGTTACATTGCTCACAAAGAACAGACATGGGATCCTTAAACTGAATGGTCAAGACACTTGCCAAGACTTTACACACTAGGCTGGGCAAAGACAGAAAGAGAAAAAAAATTAAGCCACTCCCACCTGCTTTTTCTTTTGAAAGAATTATGATAAGTAATGCAGTTCTCATGTCTCAGGGAAAAACATGTTTCTGAATCAAATTTGAGAAGGCGGCTTTTTTCCAGGATGATGCTTTTTTTTTTTCTTTTTTACTTTTCCCTTAACATGGCTTCAAAAAAACCCAGTGGGGATGCAGTTGGGTTCAAGAGCTGCAATAGATGCCAAGTCTTACATCACCTTTGCTGTCTCCCAGCTTGTTACTGGGTTATCTATTGTCAGATGGGAATTTATTGAAGGTGACATTGCTTACAGATTGGTCAAAATCAGCTTCAGTGAAGTGTCCTTCCAAGATACAAAGAGATGGATAAAATTCACCCAGTTGATCATTAATAACTTCAGTCTGTGGAATTGGTTATCTCCTTTTGACAGAGGAAATAGAGTTTGCAGATTGAACTGTTTTAATCCTATCTGAGAAGAAATATGACAGACCTTCAGAGATACACCCCATTAACTATCTCTGAACCTTTTTGATAAAAAAAAATATTAAAACAAACCCCTAGATTTATTTTGCTGAATGCCTGTGTATACAAAACAGATGTCACTAATCAGAAGAAGAAACAGTGATACTTCTGTCAACCCCTCTATCCCAGGAGACCTTTTTGGTCGTGGACACAGGGATCGTATGTGGGAATACTGTCCCAAGTACAAAGGTTTGTGGTTTTGAAAGCCTGTGTACTGCAATCAGCAGGAGCCTCATGCCTGGGAGAGGTGGGTATTTGCTAGTTTACTCTCATCTGTCCTCATTGTCCAGAGTCAGGTGCAGGCACTGTGCATCTGATGCATTGCCAACGTAGGCTTTCAGGCAAGTGCTGCTCATGTGCCAGTCAGGATAACCTGATCCCTGCCACAACAATGACCTCTGCTTGCATGTCGGCCACGTAGCAAGTCCTCGGGAATATCTGAGTTGAAACCAGCCCCTAAATAACAGGCAAATTTCTGCAATCCTTCGACACCAGAAGGCAGGAGAAAATGTGTCCATGGAAACCCAGGTGGATTAGGCATACTTTCAAACTTCTCGGTGCTGAAGTAAGGCACCGCACTGTTTCTTTCTCCAAATCCACTTTGACCCACGCCTCATGAGCAGTCTCTCTCTGCCTGTCCCCACTTCATGGGAAGGGAGCCATATATCCAAGCTTTGCAAGCACCCAGGAGCTGGGCTGAGGCACTGCTTCCCCTTGACCTTTCCATCCTTATGGGCATGCTGGTTTGTCTGGTTTCTTCACCACAGGCATGTAGTACCTGCGACACGCCGACTTGGCTAAGTGCACTGCAAGGTGCTCCTTTCCTCAGTAGCACAGGGAATAAATGCATTTCTATGCACCCCACCACCGTGATTTCTGACCACCCTGGAGCATCCCAATGCCCTTTGAGCTAATCCACAATCTTGTGAAGTCTCTCCATCTTTTCTACATCTTCTGAGTTTTCCTTGGCCGCTCCCACAGTAAAAGCAAACCTCCTCAGCTACAAAATCCTCTCCCCCTCTCCCCTCCTCCTGCCCAGAAACCCCATGTGTTTCAGTGTACATCTACAAAAGCAAAGCTTTTTATTCAACATTTTTAAATCCTTCATCTCCTTCTCACTCCACTCCCCAAAACCCAAGTCCACACAGACAGGTTTGGAACAAATTGCTCCCCAAGGCTTCAACTAAATCTTTTCTTTAGACATGCTGTTCTTGCTGTGGTTAACAACTGTCCGTTGTACCCTGTCAGACACATGCTGCCACCCCTGTTAGCAAACGGTGGATGTTTCATCCACATAAAAGCATTTCATCATGCTGCCATTTACATAATAACTTTCTAAATTGTACATCGACAGATTTCCCCAAATCATTACAGTAGGTGAATTAAATCTTCCACTAAATGCCCACAAATGGTGGTAATGACAAGTCTTCTAAGTAGCACACCCCATAAAGCTCAGAAAATGGAAATCAATCACTCTTCCGTTTTTTCCCCCCAGAACTGCTGAAAAAATTTATTACACATAGCCGTGACAGAAAATAAATAGATGACAAAATTGAGAAGAAATACACTAAAGTTAGGACTCATGTGGACATATTCCTGCAGTTGTGATACAAAATGGGTCTTCAAGAATCTTGTTTAGTAGCAGTGTTGCTGTGGCCAAGATAGTCTAAAGATATGTGAGGTGCAATAACTTCTACAGAGAAGCAATAACTTTTACTAGACCAGCTGATGTAGCTGAAAAATATCAACACACTTTTGGGCACATTGACCTGAAGAAGGGCTTCCATGCCTGAAAGCTTATCTGTTTTTTCCTTAATACATCTGCTGGTCTAATAAAAGATATTGCGGCTTTCTGCATTTCTTAACTGTTTGATGTTCATTGGCAACTAGTAACAATACAAAATGTTTTTCAGCCAGTTACTTGCTTTTTCCTACGAGGATTAAAAATGAATAGGGAGTCCAGGAAAACAAGAGGCTGAAATCCTTGTGCCTGTGAACATATGGCCACTTCGCTTAATCTTGGTGTCGCTAGTGGTGTCTGTATCATTAACTTACTGGATTAAAAGTTATTTTTTGCAAGTTATCTAGAAAGGCCAGAGATATCCCAGGTAATGGTGAAAACTCCAGGGAAATACAGGACAGACTGGAGAGCACAGGGCAGAGACTTCTATGTTCAGCAAACACTGACTTTGCCAAGCCCATAGAGCAATGCAGATACCCCTGTAGCATCCTCACAGCTGCTCACAATTCAGGAGGCTTGCTTGGCTCAGGGACTACAATACTGTCTATGTTACTCTGCAGTCGAGCAAAGAACCTCTGTTGGACTGAGGCAGGGGAGAGCTCAGATCTTTGGTATCCACAGCGCAGTCTACCCATAGATGAGACAGGTGGCCCATGTAGTGATGGTGGGGGTATGTATTACAGGCCTGAAGGTCAGTTTGGGCAGGGTTTTCCACTTATAAAGCATGATGCTACCTAGTAGCATCATACCAAAGTGACTGTTAAATTCTGGGACACATGGACCTCACCCCTGCCTGTCATCACTTTCACATGACAAGTGCTCAGCATCTTCTGGGTCTGTCCTTGATACTCCAAATCAGGGAGCCAGTCACATCAAGGCTGGCTCCTTCAAAATCTAGGCAGCCCTATGGGAACAATTTAAAACCTTCTGTTTAGGATATTTCGTATAAGAAAGATTTCCTATATATAAGAATAAAGAAATATAAAAACAAAACATAAACTTGCACTTTGACATGACCTGCTGTTTAACGTTTCTAGTTGCCCGTGCTCTACTTCAGACTCAAACCTCTCCTTGTAGCAGCATTTGCTGTGCTGCTGGGAAGCTGCCCTGAGTCCATGCCAGCTGTTCTTCCTTTCACCTATTCTGGAAGGAGTCTAAACCACCCTGTAAATAACTGGAGGAATGGAAGTTTCCAAGCTATTATTGACAGAATAGCCTGCCATTGCTTAGGGTTAGCCATGGGCCACATGGTGTTTGTAAGAGTACATGGCACCTGAGGAGTTAATAGTATCTTGGATGTGCACAAATTTAGTTCTGCTGAACATACGGCTTTGGCTTAATATGCCATGGCTTCTTATGCAGGGCAGGGTGTGCATAATGCACATTAGCCTGGGCCACAAAGGGTTTGTTTCGTGCAGAGAGACGGAGAGCAGAACCGTCTTTTAGAGACCTTGCCATGCTTACTACATAAGGAAAGAGTCATCAGGTGAGTCCACTAGTGCCAGGATTTAAGCCAGAGGAGGAAGACACCAGGGCTGACTTAAGAACAGTTGGAAGGATTAAACTCTGCCCTCACCAGACTCCAGAGCCAGGAGGTCCTAAAAGTCTGAACCAGCAGCTACTGTTGGTGAAGAAAGAAACAGCTCCATCTATAAGATAAGGCAGATTTGCATCTCCCACCACAGTCTCAACAACAAAAAGCCAATTTTCAAAACATGTTCACCAATGCTCTTTCAAATGCCTATTTAGGGATTATAATTCCAGGGCCCATCTCAGTTAACTAAGGTGGGGGAGAGTACAGCCTCTCCATTTTGGACTAGGGCTTTAAATAAGTTGGGAGGTAGGCTTTGTAAGCAACATTTTCATGCTTATAAGTAGCCCAGACACTAGTCCCAAGCAAAGACAGTGCTAACTGCCAGAAGGTCTTGCTGCTGAATCTACTCCCAGCCAATTTTTGCTTCCCTTTATGCATATAATGAGGCATATTCTTCTCCCTCCATTGCACAACACAGTCATTATAGCTGGTGATTACAGCACCAATGCTAAAAACTCAGAAGATTCATAGAAGATAGTGTCCTCTCAGTCCAAACCGTGTGTTTTCTCCAGGTCAACACAGGAACGCAGCCACAGTCCTGCTATTTGCCTTTAACTATGAACACAGGACTTCAGTCTCCAGAGCAGAGTTGTCAGCCCTGCACCTTCCCTCACCCCTGCTTTCATTTAGTGGTGCTTAAAAAGCGTACGCTTAAAAAGCGAAGTTGAGTTGTCCAAGTGCAAAGGAAAGCCTCTTAATTAGCCCTCAAATCAAAAGAAGGCAGGAAAATGAAGGAAAAGCGTAAAGTGATTTAACATTTTCAAGTGAATTTCCTGGACCTTTCCCCCTTCCCTCCACCTTTTTTTTTTTTTCTGAACCTACCAAGAAAACAGCCCCCTTGGGCCAGTTGGACTGAAGAGCGCTGTCTGTAACGTGCTGTATCGGGACTGCCAGTTCATTTCACCCTGACGGCACTGATCTATACCAGTGCCTGGTCAGGGATTAAACCCTCAATCAAATTTTAACAGCCCTTGTCCCTTTAACAGTCCGATTTTGAGCAAGAACCCTTCTTAGACCCTGGATGTCTCTATGGTAACACAACAAGATCGTTTTGTTCTCTCTCACAGCATTGTGTGCATATTGAAAAGCACAGTTAAGATATTTTCAAGTGGAGAGTCCAGATCAGCCAATTCTGAAGCCTTGCAAGAAAAATGATTATGTAAATTAAGCTCCTAAAGGTGAATGGCAATGAGTGCTTTCAACAGCAATACGGTTACAGTATAAGAAATGAGAGCAGCAGTCTCAGCGAGGTGCCTCGCTCAGCAGTACAAAACCCACTACACCAGTTGCCTTACTTTTTGCTTATCTTAGCAAAATGGTCTGGGACAGAATGGGTCACACAGGCAAAAGCATATCTGGGTTTTGTAGCTGTGGCTGCAGCGCAGCAGAGACTAGCATAGCCACCGCACGCAGAAATCAAGTCTCCAGGAATCCTAACAGGGTCCCTCTCATGTTAAGAGAAAGGAAATAAAGAAGGAAAAGGACAGATGCAGCAACTAGACCCGAGTTCAGGACTGGACTAGCAAAGACAGCAATTTAAGTGTCTGCTCTTCAGCACTCTTAAAGGAAAACCTCATCTCGCTTGTTTCCCTAGTGCCATCTTACCCATGGTTGGTGGCAGTCTGTGGTATCTCTCACTTGCTGATTTCTCCAGAAAAACTTGGTCTCATGGACTACTGCAGGTTGGGAGGGCAGGAGAATGTCTCATGCCAGAGGGCACAAAGCTGAGCCTGAGGAAGTTATTACCTCTTCTGGGCATTGTTTCTTTTTTAATTTTTTTCACGGCTGCCACTAACCTGCTAAGTGCTGCCATTGCACTCAGATTCTTGCTATAGACAATTGGAAACAGACCTTTTATGCAAACCCAAGAATTTACTGTCAGTGTAACTGAAATCTTAACAGTCTAATCAAAGAAATATTATTTGCCTATTTCTAAGTATTAGAGGAAAAAATAAAGAATACTATCTCGGAAAAGTCTGAGTGATAATACAGTTGAAATTGTTTTACATGCTTCCCAGCAAACATCCCATCTTTATCTTCACAGGGAGGAGCACGATGCTGATGTATTCTTCCTCCTCCATCTAAGGTCCATATGGAGCTGGGTTTATACATTTTTCTAGCAACATCTTACATCTCCCTCTTCCTTCCTTGGTCTGGAAGTCCACACTGCATCCAGACTTGCTACATATGGAGAACTTTTACATATATTGGATTTTGTTCTTTTTTTCCCTTTAATACTGGTTCTGCCCAGCTCCCACGTCTGCATTTCTTTATCTGATCTTGGGTCTACAATGGTGTCTTGCCCCTCTGTTCTCACCACCCCATGCCTGTTCTTGTCTGCACTGCATCCTCCATTCCGTCTTTCAAGGCCTCTGTTATCACACCATCACTGCATTTCTCTATACTGTATCAGTATAGGGAGCAGGGAGTGTGTGACCTCCACCGAGGCTGTCCTTTTGAAAAGAGGGGCCTCTCAAAAAGATATGAGGTAGCAGCAGTTTGGTGTTGGTCAGCCAGAGAGAGCGTGTTCTGCTGAGGGGAACACGTAGTCCTTCAAACCAAGCTGGAGAACTATAGAGGATCAGACTTTTAGGAAACCAATTGGAGCTTTCAGTTTGGTAGCACAGATTAGCTCAATTTAGTTAAATTGAGTCCTTAATAATAAATTCACTTTTTTCTTCATCTGCTTGTTCTTCAAAGGGATGCGATGGACCAACCTATGGAGGCCCTTGGGTGCAACTGGAATAAGAAAATTCTGAGAAGTCCTAGTTACCACCCCCAGCATTATTCACTCTGTCTAGACACATCTAAAACTGAGCACAGACCAGGTCCAAGTTTTTCAAATGAATTTTTACTAAAAGTGTTTTTCTTCACATTGCTTCTTCTTGTGGAGAGATTCCAGTTTGAACTCCTCAAATACAGAAAAAGTTTGAAGGTTTTTTCCTTAAGCTTTGAATTAAAAATGTTGTTTATGAGGCAACTAAGTTGAGGAAAAAAGTAAAAAAAAAAATAAAACAACCAAACAAAACTCCCCCATTTCTTACTTAAAAAAAATTAGCAAATTAACAATTTCAGCAGGGTCAATATCCAATTCAGACTAGGTTGCTTAAGGCTTTGACCATTCAGTTCTTCAAAACCTCTAAGGACACAGATTCCACAACTTCTGAGCTACCTATTCCAGTGATTAATTATCCTCAGGAAAAAGGGCCTGCCTCCACCTTCTTGATGGCTTCCACATATGCGTTGGAAGATAGGTGTTTGTCCCCCTGACCCTGCTCTTCTCCAGGCTGAAGAAAGCCCAGCTTCCTCTTGTGTTCACGTATGGTAGTGAATCAAAGCCTCTACATCACTCACAGAGTACTTGATCTCAATTTAATTTAACCAGTAGAGAATCACAGTGAGATCAAACTGATAACAGGGCATGCTAACCAACTTGGTTTTTCTCAGAGTGGTGCCTGCACTAACATATTTTAACAATTTAAAATGTATGTAAGACAGGCAAGGTCTAAGTGATTTCTCTGAACATACTACTGTTTGAGTCATAATGCAGGTACTACTGAGTTTGGGACTGGGTTTACAGTTGTGCATAAGGTTATGTTTGGACACCTTGCATGGACTCCTGATCCTACCACCAGTGGCTCAGAGCAGCTTTTTCTGAAGTTATCCTCCCCTACCCATTCAACTCCCAGTTTAAGATGGCACAGATTACTTCTGCTTATAGAAACATCGGCTCCAGTTACCAGGGATACTATGTTCTATAATGGTTTCCAGGAGGTGTCATCTCCAAGGATGAATCCTTCTACCAAAAGAGAACAAAGCAGCTGGCTTTCTCTAGTTAGGCAAAGGCAAGCAGCTACAAACCACATTTTTTTTTTTTCAGAAGCATCTCATAAAATGGATCTTGATGTTGTGAAAAGACAAGCGCATAGTCCTTATCTTACCTATACCAGAAGGAGCCCAGAGCCACAGAGCAGGTCTTGACCCTCCTCAGACAAATGGAACTGTTGATTCTTTCTTCCTCAGCCCTATTCCTCATTACTCACATTTTGCTAGTAAGAAAATCAGAGAACTGTGCAATGATGCATTCATGTTGTTGGATTGAAAATTTAAAACATTCCCCATTGGATTAAGTAAATGCAGCGAGTAACATGCAATCAAGGGCCAGAATACGTCTTGGCCTGCAGCCCAATAAATGAATCCTTAAGGAGCTGGCATCTCACTTCCACACAAATATAGCTCTCTGCTCATTACCGATCCAGTCTGAAATACTGGGGAAGACTACAGGAAAACAGACACCTGGCAGAGATGCTAAGTTATTTCCCTGCACACAGATTTATGCAGTGATACTTCCTAAATCACTAACAAGGGGAGCACAAGCTGTGCAGTGAACAGTAGCCCCAAGGTGTGACGCGGAGGTGCATGGCAGAACTCCTACAACAGCCTTGCAAGACATACAGGTAGAGGTGTAACATCAAGGTCTTCAGTGCAGCAACAGTAATGTGGGGTTCTGACTGACATCCACTTCACAGTCATCTGGCAGGGGGTTCTTGCCCACAGTGTAAAGGGGAAGCAGTTCAGTTTAAACCTGCTTTCCCTAGGTTGCTTGATGTTGAGAGATGGGCCCACAGCAAGGGCAGCTAATGCCCTTACAGGTGCCAGGAGCTCCAGCCTAGCTAGCTTTGCTCATCACCTTGGTCATGCCTATAATGAGGCACAGTGACCTGTTTCCTCCTGGGACAGACCGCTTCCTTTACAGGCAAATTCCCCTTCTTTTCTATAGTCCTGTGTTACAGTTTCAGTCCACCAGAAGGCAGAAACCCACACATCCCTCATCAGCAAAACTTCAAGCTCTGATGACCCTGGCACCCAAAACCTACATCATCTAAAGCATCACTGGACATCCACCTTTGCAATGCTTCTCTTGCCCCTTTAAATCACCTACCTCAGCTTATTTCTTCTTGGAATCAAACTTGGACTTCATGAGCGAATGGCTGCAAAGACAGAAACTAGAACATTTATGGAAACAGTCAGGAATTGGTTAAGCAAGAACGCTTCAACAGGCTCATATTTCACTAGTGAGCAGCATTGCCTTCCAAAATAGTCTCAACACTTTTCAGGTGTGCTTTCTCTTATATTGTGTCTTTATTTCTATTTCAGCACCAAGCACACTACAGCTGACATTCGGGTATGGTATTCCTAAACTTTACATCTGTAGAAATATATGTGATATTCCTAATTGGAGGTGTGATCCAGGCTATAAATTACACAGTTATATCAAAACTGAATTAATCATGTACCTTTCACCAGCTCAGCTGTACCCTACCTATTAATCCATCTTCACTGAGATGTATTCTAATGTTACAAATATCTCATCAATTTCAAAGGCTTATTCCCCCCAAACTATCCCCACTCAGGACAGACAAGATTCAGCCTTGGGCTAGTGATACTTTTCTAGGCATAAAAACCCTGTACAACAAAACCCCTCTCATCTTCAAGGCCTGATGGTCTTGAAGGGATAGAAATGGGAGCTTCATGCTATTAGAGAAGGGCAATTCCCAGCTACACAAAGGGGACACATGTCCTGAAAAGACTTGAGATTTTAATGCTATGACTTTTTGTGCATAGAGATGCATTTGAGTCATTTTTAAATGGTTGCACAGCTAATTCCCTTTGAGTTCTGCACAGCTGGATTCATTGAAATGGAGGCCACTTTGTTCACAGTAGTAGTATTGTTGTAGTTGTGAAGACTTTAGGCTGTAGCTAAGACAAAGTTCATAGGGAAAGGAATTAATTTTTATTACATCAGCTAAGAGATGGGGGAAAAAAATCAGACAATCTTTTGGACACGCAAAGCCTTTAAGATTAAAAAAAAAGTCTCTAGATCTGAACAATAGGGAGCCCAGAAGGAGAGAATTCTTCCAATAAATATTTTAAGCTCACTGAAGTATTCCAGGCCTTTTTTTGCAATAGCAGTTGACATGCAATGGGCTAAAAAGTTATCAGGGCTACTTCAGCATGAGCCACATAGACAAGTTATACTTCAGGACATGAGGAACAACTCCATCCTCCATAATTCCAAAAAAGCTTATCTGGCATGCAGCTTGCTCTCATCCACACAACACAGCAGAGCAAAGACTTCCCCTCTCCAGCTGACACCAGGCACCTGCAGGTCACTCTTGGCTCAGAGAACAAATGGTTATACCCAAAGAAAACCTTTTCTGCTGGAGTTTAGTTAATTTGCTTTGGGTTTTTCTCCTGGCTGTTCCTAAAATAGGAATGCAACAAGTGGTGACACGAAGGGAAGTATTATGTACTGAAGAAGTTTGAAAAGAAGCTGAAGTAGCAGAATGTCACATCTTCAGCTGGGAGCAAACTGGCAAGCATTGCCAGCCCTAATATTTACAGTGATTGGAAAGTGTATAATATATACAATTTAATGTTTCTCCAAAAGAGGGCAAGCTCAGCACCCCCTAACCTTTTGTGAGAAGCAAAAAGGGTTGCTTCTTGGGGACAGTAATGGCAGGAAGAGCAACACTTCTTACAGAAATAATATGCCTTTAGGAGGGGAAGGCAAAAGGAGTTAACCTGGTAAGAGCATGTATTAAGTGTAACCACAGTCAACCTGAGCCAAAAGGTTTTTTGCCTCTTCGAAATGTAGGATATTAGCAGTCCCTGATAGCTTTGCATCCCTTGGACCCTATAGGACTCTCACATCACAAAAAGGGGAGGAAAATGTCTCGTTCAAGTTCACCTTTGAGCTGAATTAAGCTCAAAGAGGCCCACTGGAGACAGACAAAGGTAGTGGCAAAAAGTGACCTCCCTCAGTGCTCTAGACACCACAAAACATTTTCAGGCTGACTGGGAAAGCACTGCCCCAACTTGGGGCTCAGACAGGTCTGCAGCAGGCTGGTTCAGACAGGTCACCAGTGAATGCCAAATAGGTGCAGTGAAATAAGGCAGAGCAGAGTCCCCACCAGCTAATCCAGAGAGAAAACACTTACCCACCCTTTCCAGAAGCAGATGGTGCAATGAAGCTTATCTGGGATGGAGCAACATCAAAACCCCAACACAAGAGCCAAGCCAAGCCTGGTTTTGCTGCTATTTAAGCAGGCCCACTGACATCAGGGGATAATCCAACCCAGCTTCACAGTTGGCCCTGTTTCTATAATAACAACCATCAGCAAAACTGCAAAGGAAGACTTTTTAGGCCCTGTTGCTTTGCCTCTATCAACAGCATTTCCTCATTTTCCTCTCACAAGTTTCCTAGCAACATCCTTGCATGCACATTAACACATATATTAGATCTTACACAGACACCTGTAGAACAGTCAGGGATGAAAAACTTTGCTTTCATGTTGACTGTGAGGGGAAATCAATTTGCTTCAAGACGCAAACCCCTTCAAGGCAGCAGGCTACCACAACACATTCGTGAAACCATGGAGTTCTTAGTGAAGGGAGAACCCACTGCATCTGATTTCATTATTGGCATTTTCCATGGATGGAGGCAGTGGGTTATCCTCTCCCTGCAGCTTTCAAAGAAGGCAAATGTCAATACACAGAATTATGTTCTGAGTAACACATAAAGAAGTCTGAGTAGCTAGGCAGGCAGGCACTGGACACAAGGCTGAAAGAAGCATTTCCATGCCACCCATGTCAAACCCTCATCTGTCTAATAACTGCCTGTTCTGGCAGCTGGATGCTATCTCTTATCTCTTACTGCCCGAGACAGTGGCTTTCTTGCCCAAACTAGCTAGCGGATGGGTTCACCTTCCCCAGTACCTCAGTGAATCCATCATGGAGGAAGGACTTGTCGCAGTCTGCCAGGTGGGTTCAGACTTTACGCTTCATGCACCAACAGTGTCTGCACACCAGGGAGATGAGGATTCACCAAGCGCCCAGAGCAAAATCTCAGTAACTAGGAGGAATGAGAAACTCCTCTTTGTTAAATCTCACTTGCAGCAGTGACACTGGGATAAATAACACCCAGGGCTGGGGCATGGCAGAAATTGTGCCAAGTTCCTCATACCATTAATTTATACCAGCACCTCCCAGGAGTAGCAGATCAGCAGCATTAACCTACCACATTTGCTGTGTGAAAAACACAGAGCTGCATAACTGGCTTGGACGGAAATCACTTGGAGGCTCCCAGACAAACAAGGAGCATTTGGGACTCCCCTCAACGTGATCAAGACAGTCTTGAGGGCTTGGAGAACACAAACTCCCAGTCCTCCTCACCCTGTGCTCCATTTCCCTTCTCTGCAGGAGTAATTTGAACCATGATTTTTCACTTGGCTGGAAAGTGATTTGGAGCATGCTTTGAAGCCCAAGCATACCCCGCATCTTGTCCTGCTGAAGCTTCATGCAGTAATCATGTATGGTGCAAGAAAACTGCCTTGAACTGAAATGCAGGCTTTAGGGAGAGAGCTTTGCTTATGAGGCAATGACACCCTTGGTCTTGCCTGTTGCCTGTAAACAGGGTTGTGAGACCCATCCCAATTTGCTGCTGCCTTTCAAACGGGGCTTACAGTCCTGGGAAAGGCTAACGCTCCTCCAGACTTGGGGGGAAGCTGGTGCCTCACAGGGTCATGCCCAGCAGTTGGGAACTGGAGCAAAGCCACTGCTGGGAAGCATGCATCTCTCTGATTAATGCTCTCAGGCTGCCTGTTGACAAAAGCAGCAAGAGGATTTGTAATGCCTAAGCTTATCATCATCATGCTTTGAGAAAATCCCTCTCCAAGAAACAGTGTAAATAAGTAAAGTTTTACAAGTTAGCAGACTCTCCTAATTGAGTAACCCTTGTAAATTAATAACATTGAAGCAAATGGGCAAAGACTCTGATGACTTTCTGGAAGATGTCTAATAAGGTTCAGGTTTACTAAAGTGCCCAGAGGAGCTGGTCCCTAAACCTTATCATAATTTGTTGAGACACTAATGATAACTAACTTCTAGAGTTTTATTCAAGAGCATGGGTATAAGGGCAGGAAAATCATCACTAGGTCTTCTCTCCTGACCGAGCCAGGTGCTTGTCCTTCCATTCCTACTAACTTGCAGTCCCATAGAAATGGGGGGTGATGTCTCTCCTTCCTTCGAGGAGGTCTTGTGGTACAACAGTGAAAAACCATCCTTGGAGCATCTTTCAGAGCCAACATGGAAAGACTCAGGAGTATCTCTATGTGTTGCTGCTCCTGCCTGAGGGCTTCACATCCTCCTACCCTGATCAGACACATTTAATAGTTCAGCACCAATAGGTGAAACATGAAAAAAATGCTTGGTTTTTATTGCCATTTTTGTTGCACCTTTTGCTTTGCCTTCCCCTCTTCCAGCCATTACCAGCTTGGTCTCCCTCAGGAGAAGCTGTGATTGGGTGAATAATGCAGAGTGAATACATTTTTATTTTCTTTGGATGAACTTTGTCTTTCTTTGCTCACGGACACTGAGAGGAGTTCCTGCTACAGCATTCACTGTTTGAATCTATTAGGCCATCCGCACTGTATTTATTTTGATTTTAATAGCTGTGAATATTCACATGCCTTCAGTCACGTTGCTCAGAGCTTGCCCAGCCATAAAATTGTGCTGGTGTTACATGCATTTAGTTGAAGGCCCCCTGCCTTCGCTCGCACTTTATAGGATTGCAGACAGCTTATGATGATCCAAGTTAAGTCTGTAAAGAAATTATGAATTAAAAAGCAGATGTAAGCCACTTTTATACTGACATGAGAGAGCTCAGGGAGGAGACTGCACTGCTTTAACTAACCCAGGGCAGGGCTGTAAGTGAGAAAGGCATCAGGTAATGGAGAGGTGCCTTCTCTCAGATTCAGTCATGCTGGTAGAAAAGCAGATGTACCTCAGCTTGCTCTCGCTTCCCTTGTGAGGATGGAGGGCCTACACAGCACTGTTGGGAGACCAGTTCACAGAAGCCTTCCCAAATCCAAGCCATGGAAAAAACTAACAGATTAGCTGAAGTCTTCAAAATGGTTGATGTGAGCTAAGCTTGAGGATTTTGTACAACTTGGATGAGGGAATGAAACTCGCACAGCTTCCTTGGCAGATTGGGCAGGGCTGGCAACTTCCAACAGGTGAGCAGCATCAGCGAGCTGGGGTAGCCATCTTTTCCACCAGTACAATTACCTCTCCTCACCTCACCTGTGGAGGCTTGTAGTAAAGGCAACTGGCATCACCCCCAGACTAAAACCTGTTTGGATGCCAATGCAGCCCATATGTCTTGCAGCTGTGGCCTGCTGTGCCCAACCCAACAGCAGTGAAGGGAAGGACGAGGACTTCCACCGTGTGCAGTGCCCAGCTCTCAAGCAAAGTAGGCTAGACCAAGAGGTGCAAAATATGGGACTACGACCCCACTGCCTGCTTTGCCTAAGCCAAATCATTGAGCCAGGCAGGCTGCTGTGTTGAAGCAGGCAGAGGATTTGTAGGACATGTAGGACATGGACTTGTAGACATGCAGAACATGAGGAGAAGAATGTTTCCAACAGCCCATCAATGGCAATTGCTTCCCAGAGTCCTGGCCTAGCCTCAGTCCTTCATCCCCAAAGCAGTCAATCTTGCTGACATGGCTGAGAAGCCCTCAGATAGTGTTGAGTGCACAGAAGGGCCATGAGTTAAAAAGAGTAAAGCAGCTGTGCTGTGTGGCCCTTTGTGTGTGCACCTCTTCCCAGGCAGAGCAGCAGACGGCAGCCCCAGCTCAGAGAGTGGCCTGATACGTACAGAGAGACACAGGCAGAGGTGCATTCCCACCTCACACAGACTGATCAGCATCGCACAAATGTCCCCGTGCAACCTTCACACTGAGCTATGAGGCTGTTCCCTGCACTCACAGCTCCTGAAGCTTTCCTGGCAAGGAAATGGAGGTTAGGATCCAAGAAACAGTGATGCTGACCTGGTTCATGTCTCTTTCTCTACATTCATTGGAAACTCATCACCCATAGGACAGACAGCCCTTCTGTGACCACAGACAGCAAGTGTTTTGTGCAGCCTGGTGACATTCAACCTGACAGAGCAGCACCTCTGGAAAAGAGTAGAGTGAATGGATGTGGGATTAGGGACTATCTGAGCTGCGTCTCATAGCTCCCAGATCCCGTTCCCTTTGCTCTCTTACACCTTGGATGTGTGCAGTAAGGTTCAGATCAAGCCCAAAGTGAGAGAGGAGGCCTTGTCCCCACAAACCACATCTTCTACAGTACAACAGAGCACCTCTCTTTGCCCTGACCACAACAAAAGGAGAATAAGTGATGCTGTGATCTTTTGAGGAACATGGAATGGGATGAGGATGAGGGACACAATGCACAAGACCATGGTACCACTTTCACGGGGTGAGACGAGTCTTTGCCTGACATATAGAAACCAGGATGCACTGATTGCTGGAGATTAGAGGGGCCATCACTGGCTATCAGTAGCCCAGCTTTCCTCTGCACATAGGTATAGCAGGCAAGAGACCATGACTGTCTTGCTGCCTCCTATAACCTCTTGCCCTGGGTAACCCTGTGTCTAGTCTGACCCCTGAGCAGCCACAGGGCCTGGAGCTTGCTGGTGCAGTGCAAAGAGGTCTGATAGTGCAGAGCAGCTACTGCCATCACAGCTACCAAAGCCAGCACTGCTGCTGCAGACAGGCCTTTGTTCCCTGTGGAGTCGCATGGCCCTCACAAAACCATCATTCTTTTTCCTCCTCTCCACGCTCCTCTCTGAGTGCCTGGTCTCTCCTCTGCTTCTTGGTACAACACAGCTCACAGTCCACTCCCTTGAGACATCCCAGAGAAGCACTCCTGCTCTGAGCCCAGCACAGACAGCAAGAGTGAGACCTCCAATGCCTGCAGCAGGACATGCAGTCTGTGGGTTCAAAACAGGAGAAATACGTTCCTTCTACACTGCTAGAAGCCAGACTTACTTCTGAGCTTGGCAAGCCAGAGATACTATGCCGTGGTGAAGTCTCGTTCTTAATATTTAAATATGAGCAACATCCCTTTGGCGAGTACGTTCCTGTCTGTGGTAGAACAAAGAAACGCTTTTTTGCCAATGCATCAAGCAGAAGTGAAATTTTACTTGCTTGCATCCCCAAGACACACAGCACAAAATACACTCCTGAACTTCAGGCAATATTTAAGTGTCAAAGTCAGTTCTCCATAAGTACAATTCTATTCCAGGCTTCTGGCATCTGCAGACTTACGAGCTACATGTCCCACAGGAAAGCACAGAGGAGGAGATGTTCATATAGGGGGAAATATGTATTTACAATGCATCCACGTTGTGCAGCTGCACTGTGTATTATTACACCAGCTTCTCATTTTTTTAAATCAAATCACTGCAGAAAGGAAAGAGCTCAGATGCAATGGTCTAATGGAACGTCACAATATGAAGGTTGTTTGCTTTAAGAAAAAAAGGCATGAAAGCTGCTCATAAATCCAACAAAATTGATTGGTGTATGAAATCATTCAAGTCAATAGTTATAAAGGTGAGGGAAGTGGTGAGAAACAGCAGCTGAAGATGCTCATAGAATAAAAGAAGATAAAGAAGCAACTCAGCAGTGCTTCTCTCCTACCCAAGGAGCTGAACTAAGCTCCTTGCAGCCTTATGCTTCAGGGAAGCAGGACCCTGAGACAAGCTGAATCCCAGGGCTGTCCTGGCTTTCATGAAAGCCCAGTCATGCCAGTTGCTGCTGGCTAGATCTCCTACTGGGTTTGTTTGGGGAACAGTTCCTCGTCGTCCCCTCGGTGGAACTTGATGCAAGGGGAATGTGCCAAGACCAGTTGACAGAGGTCAGCCTCTCCTGCCCACAGCCTTCCAGTCCCTCACCACCCCTGTCAGGAAAGCAAATCAAGCTTCCCCTGGAAAGTGAGGCACTGTGTAGTCCTGGCTTCCCTGGTTTTCATGCTACCAGCTGGTCTAATTTCTCTTGACATTTCTTCCGTAACAGCAACTGCAATGCATCAGGATTAATTAAGCCAAACAGTGGGCGAGTCTCAAAGGAGAACACACATCTGCCGTGATCTGCCCCCACCTAAAAGCCAAGAAGCCTTTCCTGACATGAGGAGGGGAAAAGGGAGTAGGAAGGAGGAACGGTGAGGCATCTTCCAGCGGAAGGAGCACAGTGAGCAGCATTGAGCTGGCAGGGTTCAGATGAACACCAGCACGGCTATGGCTCTCCAGCTTGACAGCAAGCGCCTTGTGCCTTGTTATTTAGCCCTTCAGATAGACTCCATTAGTTTTTGCAAGGATGCCTCAGAGGTCTAGCAGGCAATTCAGGCCAGTTCTCCCCAGTTCTGAACATGGGACAGAGTTTCTTGGAAAATTCCCAGTGAAAGTGTCACAGACAGATGCGTGTCTGTGCTCCAGACACAGGGTCAACCCTCCAGGCACAGCCCAAACAGTGGCCTAGTGCTGAGGAGCACAGCTATGCTCCCCAGTCTCAGGCTACGAAGGAAAGCAGATCCCCAGTATAACTAAGAACAAACACAGCTGGTGATGACAGCACAAGACATTAAGTGCATAGCATCTGCTTTTTGTGAAGTCACCTTTTTCCTTCCTGACTGTGGCCAGGGTTTGCGCAAGAACGTGTGCAGTGGTAAAGGCTGCTCATACCTCCTGATAGCTGCAATAGCCAAATGACGGCACAGTATCCAGCCATTTCCCTGGGGCCCCCTTCCCAGCTAGAAGGTGAGATGTGGGTAGGCCCCTCAGCTTAGCAGGCCTTGGTGGTACTCAGTGCAGAGGCACCTGCAGACACACAGGTGGAAACAGGAGGCAGGACATTCAGTGGTCTCATGGTATTCAGTTACCAACACAAGAACATGACTATTAGAAATGCCTGGGATGTTCTCACTTCCCCTTCTTTTTAGTTGCTTGTCTCAACTCCAGCCCTGCTGCCAAATCTTTCAGCCTTCCAGCAGTTGGGTGATGAGCTATGGGTATTCTCCTCTGTGTTTCCACTTCAGCGTTAATACACACAAGTTGAGCCCTGTTACTTTCACCGAGGTGGCATGTGGCTCATTAGAAAAGAAATTCCCACAATTGTAATGTTTTAAGGCAGGAAAGGTATATTTTAGTAATAAAAAGAAGCTGTCTCAGCAACTGGTAGTACATGTAGGATAGACGTGTCACAACATCCTGTACAGACATAATTACCTAAACACTTGTGTTGGTTGATTACCAAAAATCCTGATCCATGAATCAGCCTTCTGCTTGACTCACTCTGCGTGACGTCATTGTATGTCAGTATCTGGATAACCACGGAAATGCTAGGCTGAATGTCTTCTAATTTTAGCAAAGATTTACATTTGTCCAGAAGACTTCACCAACAGTGTATTTATTATCATGCTCTTAAAATTAATCCTCTCATCAGAGGTCACAGAAAAGAGATCACTTTATAAACAAAGAGGCCAACTACAGACAAAACGACAAATAATTCACTGCAAAACCTGT
This sequence comes from Phalacrocorax carbo, assembly GCF_963921805.1. Classification (NCBI taxonomy): domain Eukaryota; kingdom Metazoa; phylum Chordata; class Aves; order Suliformes; family Phalacrocoracidae; genus Phalacrocorax; species Phalacrocorax carbo. The sequence goes on along the minus strand of NC_087513.1, from coordinate 89,599,742 downwards.
AACTTATTGGTCAAAACAGTTTATTAATAACTTTTGAGAAAATCTACGGGGAGAAAACCAGGATTGAGACACAATTCATGTACATAAAATAAAGCGTTACATAAGCACTGAACGATTGAGCCCACTGTACTAGGTAGTAATACTAGAACAACAGTCTCTAAGCTTTGTTGTACAGACGTTACAATACAGGGTGTTAAAGGGTTTGACCTTATTTGTCATACTCTGCATTCTTCAAGTGCTAAGACAAAGTCTCGGAAGAGACACCCAGCCATATTTCTGCTCCTTTCTATCAAAATAAGTGTTGTTATTTGGCAGCAGGTGCACCAATCAAGCCAGGCTGGGTACAGAAGAGGATGGAGGATGCTTACAGGTTTGTGGGTTTTTTCTAGATATTACATTCTTGCAAACATGCGGGGCTGTGGATTCTCTCCCTGGCACAATCCCAATGTATATTGGTCTATGTATTATGCATACAGATATTATAACAGTGTATACAACCAATTACAGTAAATCTCTTGTGCTCAGACATCTCTAGATATACCTGGACCTTAAAATTAAAGCCTGACTCCAAACCCAAGTCCTTCCTTGCCCCACCACTGATGAAGAGTTCAATCTCTGTCAGGGTCCACAATAAAGAAGCACTATGTCTCCAAAGACATGGCATACAATTCTCAAGGTCACTGTATGTCCTTAGGCATACTCCATCTGCATCCACACCCCACAGCTTATTGCACTTTAAGCCTGTCCACATGGTAAGTGGTTTTCTAATACCAGCCATAATTTTGCACCCAGTTGGCATGTGGAAGGCTATATTAAGCCCAGACGATTAATGCTGTCTTTGCTGAGAAGCAAGAAAATAGACTCTGTGCTATTATACTCTATCAGCCTTCCCAAACACTTCAGGCAACTAATTCTGAGGACTTTTTGACTGAATTGACATAAAATGCATCCTTCCCCTCTTGTTGCTTTTTAAATGCTTTAGGTTATTTTCACACTGCAGTCTCAGAGGTTGTTGGCAAGAGCACGTTCTGCCTCTCACCACGCACTGGAGGAAATTTATGAAGAGAGTCAGGTCCCCCTTGGTGGGTTTACATGTCAGCATAACATGAATGAGCATCAAATTGTTGTTGGTCATCAGAAGCCCCCTGGGTCTGTCAATGGGGAGGTGTTTCAGAACAGATACAGTGGTTACTGCTTTCAAGAGATACAGGAAGAAAATGTGGTCATCAGTAGATGTGAAACTGGAAAGAATTAAGAAAGCTGTGGGAAGTCCATGAGAGTAAAACTGGGAGAAGTCATTTATAAGATAGGCAAGGTTGGTGAAAGGTTTGAAAGAAATACATAATTACATATTCTTGACTTTTGGGACTGAATGTTTTGTGAAAACACCATTCAGAAAGCATTCCAGCTCAGGACTCAGTTTCCAGATACCTTCTACAACCTCATGGTGTGAAATGAAGTGGAAGGACTGGTCTTACTGAGCTAATATTCCCACAGAATGAGAGATTATGCTTAGGTAATCACTTTTTGCAGGAGCTTGCTATTGCTATTGACTGACACGGTGCACACCGAGGTGAGGTTTGCAGCTCAGGAGTGAGCTAAACTGTGTGCAGATACAGCCAGTGTGAGATGTAGGTGTTTGGACTGTAGGTACCTATATGTGAACTATATATGTCTGTTTACAGTCAACAAAAACCCAGTCAATGCAGACTGTGGACTCTGGAGAGCCATTCAGCCAACCAAATGTGTCTACTTCAGCAAGAGCAGCACAGCTCTCCAAACTGCACCGCCTGCATTGGTGCTAATTGCAATGATACTACTTTCCACACACCCCACATATAAGCAATGGAGTTTGGACCCAAATCCTGCTGTCAGTAAGAAGCTTTAGAAATTCCATCACTGCCAGAGGCCAAAGTGAAACATTCTTCAGTCACTGTGTCCAGCTGGCCTTGCCTTACCATTGTGTCCTGTTTTTCTTGTGGGTTGCTCTGACTAATATTAGGTATCTGCCTTCAAAGTGTCAATTGCAAACACAGCGTGCCCTGGTATCAAATACATGGGTTATTCTTTTGCAGACTCAGGTTGCTTTATAACATCACAATCAGTGAGACTTTAATTTCTCTGACTCATGTCATGCAAGTAATGGGGCTTCAGCAATTTTGAACAAAAGTCAGTCTGAGGGCAATCTATCAGACCATTGATTTGTATTCGCAAAATGAGATGCTGCTCAACTGCAACATTTTGGTATCCACTAAACAGGAGATACAGTGGTACAGAAGTGACAACTGGATGTTGGAACTCCCCACTGTAGATAGTCTTAGCTGCCTTTCTCCTGTCCACAGAGTTGCCACCCCTAACCAAGAAGCACTTTCCGTATGGATGCTGTGTTTTGCTGGCTGGCTTCCCATGTGCTTTGTGAACAGGCAGTTCCAGCAGTGCAAGCTCCTCACTTGGAACAGAGAGGGTGTTGATCAAAGCTGCTTTCAAGTCAATTCAATCCCTCTTGGATCAAATGAGGTTTGGGAGACAGAGGACCTTCTGTTGCAGCAGTTAGAACAAAGTTATTTGTTTTACTGTGGTTTACGATGTCAGCACAGTCACGTGCAGAACACAGCCAACAAAAGGGCCTGTAGCATTGCTGTTGTGCACCACCATTTCAGCGGAAATCCTAAAATCTGGGTTAGTTCCGTGGTGCCTGACCTTCAAAAAGGCCAAAGAATAGGGTGTTTAAATCTGATATCTCTGCATCTCCTCCTAAGATTTTTTTTCTTATGAAGAGACCCAGCAGCATCCAAGTGGCTAAATTTTCCAGTCCTGGGCAATGTAATTTCTGATAAGGCTAGGTCAGCCACGCAGAAAACAAAAAAAAGAGCAGTCAAGATATTATTCTCTTGCCATCCAACATGTCCTAACATTGGAAGTAATCATGTGCTCAGTCTTCCTCATTCGTGACAAACTCTGAATTGGCAAAGAAGTCCAGGGCCCTGTCCTCTACCCTTGCTGGATTGCAGGGCCACCTCCTCAGCTCGGGAGCTTACTGGTGAAAGCTCCTCAGGGATCAGGTATTTTATGTGTGAAGAGTATTGCCTTTACCATCCTCATAAATAACACAATAGAAACTTCAATATGATAGATTGCATTTTTTTTTTCAGGCAGAAGATCACACCCAGTTTCGTGATTTATACAAATGCAGAGTAGCCGTTTGCCTTGTAAGACAGATGAACATTATGGAGATCTTTTCTCACATATTGTTGGAAAGCCAAAAGGCAGTCTATTACAGAATCGATACTAAGGCTTCAGCAAAGCGGGAGGAAATAATCTGTCCTCCATATCCTGGCTGGACAGGACAATATTCTGACAAGGTGGACAATGACAGTGAACCGCTGGAATAGTTGCTCAGTTTGGGGGGCGCAGAACCTCTACCACTTGCATGCTCTGGGCACAGGTTATACAGCTGGCAGAAAGGACACCAGAGAAGCCTTCTGGAGGGGGATTGATTAGGATAACTTCTCAAAGGCTATTACGGTCTACAGTTCAGTAAAATCTACAGGATCTGGTCGGGATCAAAGCCCCACAAACAAGCGTTGGTAACCCAAGCCAGACAGGATGGTGGATGCATTAGTGTCAGACCTGTGTCCCATGCTGCATTGAATTCCATGCTGCATTCCTAAACCTCTGCTGGAGACAGCAGGAGTTTAATTGTGTGAGAAAGCAGGACTGGTCCTTGATATTCACCAAGAAGCTCCTAGGATTTGGGCTGAAGAGAGCTCTCTGCCTCATGCAAAAACATCACAAAACCCTTCACTTGAGTTACTTGATGCAAAATATCTTTGCTCGTTGGTGCTGGAGCTGCTAAATTAAGTGTGTTACATTCTATAAATCCTTCCTGCTGTCAGTGGGTTGCCTCTTACTTATGGCCATTGTCCCTTTTGTTGCTACCAAGGAAAGAAACATAGCAGAGAGCTTTTGTTTAATGAGCCATCACATTTAAACATCATTTGTCTCAGTTGTTTTCCTTTTCTCATCTACCTTTGCTCATTAAACTCCACCCTGCTTGGCTGTTAACAGCATAATCATGGGGAGCAATAGGATCACAAGATTCCTTGTACCAGCATGATGCTGCTACCCCTGCTGCTTTCCCCCTATTCACCAGCTCTGATGGGTCTGTCCTTGCCTAGCATTAAAGCCAGGATAGCAGCAGCTTCAGAGCCAGCTTACTCCAAAGGCTGAACAGCTGGAATATGCATCCCATATGGAGTAGGGTTTTGGATGGATTTTCTTGGTGCTGCCTGTGACGTTCACCTTGTCCTTTTGCACGTCTGTCGCAGCCAGTCGCCAGCCCCTTGCCTACGCAGAGGGTGTGCGGTGAGGGAAAGAGCTGTCTGTTTCGTACAGATGGCACATCAGCTGTGGCAGCACTCGATGGGGACAGGGGACAAAACCAGAAGTGAGGTAGAGGAGTGTGTTTTTGCCCCTCTGCAGAGGTGCTGCAGGAGATTCTCCAGCATAAGGATTCTCCTGGGCTTCCTTCCCTGGCCAGGAACTGCAGCAGTGCCAGGCAACTGGGGGAAGCAGCCTCACTAATAGGGCAAGGCTTTGGGATAAGGGAGCTGCTCGCTCCAGTCATTCTAAGGCTAGAGAGCACTAGAGAGAGCAAAGGCAGCTGTGATCTCCACAGTCCTCACCTTCATGTGCATGCTTGAATCTGTGCCAAAAAATTACCCTCGCATCCCCAGATCTCTTGCTGAGTCAGTTTTGGGGGGGAAGGGTACACCCGTTGACTCTTACCATGACTCATTTTTAGCATGAAGAGCTATAGTGAAAGCTCAGAGTCAGTGTCTGTTACCTCTGTGGCTTATGCTCTTCTCAGCTGGCCAGCACGGGGACATTCAGATCCTGATGGACAGCACTTCTCACCTGTGAGGGCAGTGCTAGGACCAGGAAGCTGCAGCAGTACCCGTTGCTTGCCGTGTTATCTCAGTGAAGGACCACATGTGATGAGTTTAGCCTGCAGTTTACAGCAGCTGAGTTAGTTAGGGTGGTGGTGGTGGGAGGTGTCCACTGTGGAGCAGTCACTCTTCCAGCTTGTGGGCAAACAGCTGAGTCTGGAATAGCCTTGAGTGGACCAGTGACCCTTTGGTGCTAACAGGGGCCTTGTTAACCCTGTTAGAAAGGCAGGTCCTCAAAGGAAGTGGCCATCTCCTCCCATCTGCACCATTAGCTGGCTCTGTATGTTTCTCGCCTATATCAACCAGACTGAGGTTTTGTGTGGGATCTCATCAGAGGATAAATCAAAGACCCTAAGATCAATAAAACAGGGAAGAGTGGCCGTAAGACCTTTCTGAGAACATATCGTAACCTCAAATTCCTGTTAGATGGTCAAATTTGACGCTCTTCCCAGACCACTAGGAATACTCAGCATACACCATGACCTCCCACCAGTGGAGAGGTTAACATCAACCTTAAATAAAGTCCAGCTGCCATTTCTCCAGTCTTTCCAGCGAGCTGAAGGCAGTGAGGTTGGAAGACATGCACACATTTGGGATTTGCGTATACCCACTCTTTGCTAGCCCACTGTGGGGCAACTCTGCCTTGACCCATGGGTAACCTTGAGCATCTTAGGCTTAATTGGTCATCACAACTACAGGGCTTACAAGCAAAAGTATTCCTATGGCAGAATGAGGAGCCAAGAAGCAGCACTTTTCTAATGGGTGGCAAGTGTGCTTCTTTGTCACCACCCAAACCACACACACACACACACACCCACCACATGCATACACAGTGCTGAGCCCATCTTTCCCAAGGCAGACTGGCTGTGGCTACTTTCTGCAGAGAGCTCAGCCTCAGAAAGTCAGAGCTGAGCATCTACTTCTCCAAGGCTTAACCCAATGAGCTCTACGAGTGGGGCTCAGTCTCTTCCGTAGTGCAGTCCTACTCCAGTCTTACAGAGGGGCAGAAGAGTTACAGCTCCCCCATACTCACAGATGTTCCTGATCTTCACCTCCTCTTTTTCCACCCACCCAGGTTGGAAAACACTCTTCCAGCCCTGTTAATTATTCTGTGTACCTTTCCTTCACAGGGAAAAAAGGCACTTTCATAACATCATGTCCAAAACTGGCACAGCAGAGCTGATTCCTCTTTTATGAAGGGCTTGATCCAGAGCCAGGGAAGTCTCTCTTGCTCCTCTTTGATTCTTGTTGTCCAAATCCAACTTATTCTTTTAAAGCTACGCTCTTTATTCAGCAATACTCTCTAGATTTTGTCAGTGTGGGGAAATTGTACCAGTGTAAACTAGGTTATGAAATTGAAAACTAAGTAGTTTTACTGGCAAATATATGGATAGAAATTCCTTTCCCCCTTTGTTTTAGTGATGTTTTGGAAGAGGCTTAAATTAAACCAAAAAGTCATTTATTTTAAAAGAATGCCTGCAGGGGACATAAACCAAGAGTGCCTTAATTATGCTTGTATGCTCATTTTGATTGCTTTAATGTTTCTAATTACAGTGGTAACACTTCTCCCATTTGACAAGCTGGGAAGACAATTTGGCTCAACCAAGGAAGCTGGAGCATGGGTTATGGGAGATGTACATCACCTTCCGAAATGGCTTGCTCCTGCCAGCTTGGAAAGAAAGGATGCTCTCATTGGCATTCTGTTATTTCAGCCTGTTCTTCCTTTGGGACACTGATGGGTTAGTGTTTTCAGTGACAATGCAGTGGAAATGAAAATGCTGCTATTGCCACTTTTGGCAAGAAAACTTTGCAGGCATATGCAGAATCATAGAAAATAAGGTTGAAAGAAACCGCAAAGAATGATCTCTGCTTTCCTTCTGGAAGGAGACAAGATCATTTGAGTGTGTTCATCTAAACTTCTCTACAGGCAGACGGCCTCGAGCCATTTATTCCTGTGCCTTATTATTGTACCATTAGTAAAGGCTTCTTAATGTCTAACCAGATCTTCCTTCTGTTTAAGCCAATTACATATTGTCCTATCCACCAGGAAAGACAGCACCGATTATTACTTCTAAGCAGGACTGTGAGCGATGTATCTAAAGTCTGACGCTTATGTACATCTGGATGGAAGCCACAGCCCAGACAATTTTTAAGGGATCTCCATAGACAGTATAAAGTGCTAAAAAACTTCACTGCGGAAAATTTTAATCCAATTTGCTCAGATGGAAGAGAAGGATGGGAGTTATTTCCTAATGCCTGCAAAAATGCGGTTGTCTTACATCCAGAGGAATGTTAATTCAGATCTCTTAATGACATGGTCTGAAATATAATTTAATTGGGAAGCAATAGATTATATTTGTAGTAAATTTAATCCTAAGTATCTGACTCCATTTGAATGCTAGAAAGCTTTTATTTCAGTGCTACCTAGCATCCTCTAGTGATATCCTGAGTAGCAGAATGACCTCTGTTGGTGTTCTTTTCCAGCACATCCCACGAAATGGTATCTCCAGTCTCCAAGGAAAAGGTCAGTGGGAAGAGGTTACTCCCAGAGCTCAGAGCACACTAAGCTAAAATTCACTCCTAATTCAAGAGCTGGGCTGTGGTTCATGAACTAGAGTGTACTACTCCATGCCATTCATGGTGAAGCAAATGAGATCTTCCAAACGGTGACCCATTTCCAAAAGTCAGCCTCTGAAAAGCCAGCATCTCCTCCAGCTGACAATCCTATTTCTCCCTCTCTGTCCTCCATGCCACAGATCCTGCTCCTATGTATTTGAATTTGTGCATTTCATATTCCCCATACACATTCCTCCCCATTACATTAATTCTACAGAGGACTGTAGAATTGTTCACACCTCTCAGGAATGTGTATTTGGTAAAGAGCAGAATATGGCTGTACTTCCCTCCTATGTCCCCCCAGCCTCCACCAATTTGTGAGAAACAGCTTGAACCAGAGCTAGCTATTTAAAAAGACCTCAGTGGATTGTCTTCCAGGAATTGGAAGTGGGAAGAGTTTCTAGTCTTTCAGCTCCAAGAGAGCAGTGCCCAAGATCTAGGCACATCCTCATGGCTAGACAAATGTTTTGCCACCATGTTATTCGCTGCTGAGCCAAGACAGCCTAACTAAAACCACAACAAGGGCAAGAGAAGGGAAAAAAAGACAGAAGGCAACAGAGTAATGCTTCAGATAAGTGTACCACTGTTTGTAATCAGCTCAACCCCATTGTTAGTCTTAGACCTGGACCCTGTATGTGCTCAGGTCCAAACACAGAAACGTCTTTATTTCCTTCTGAAAGCACTGAACCCGCATCTTTAAAGGTCAGTGGGCAAACTCATCTGGAGTCAGTGCTCTCTTTTCCTGGTTCTTTCTCTAATTATCTGTTTGATCACATCCTGAGAAACTTGCCAGTGTCCATCCTGCCCCCTTCCACCCACTACCTTAGAAGATCACCCCTTCCTAGCCACCAGCTCCCTCTGCTCCCAGGAAAGCACATCGGGCCTGATTTCTGTAGGCACCAGACTGCTCCTGGTTCTGCAGAGAACAGTAGTTATTCAGAGCCAGGCAGAATACACACTTGTCCAATGCCTGCAGGTTAGGACATTCATGAAAGTTAAGGTAAATTAACCAAAGGTGTGACAGGAAAGCACAAGAATTAAAGCACGTTAAGCCCTGCGTGGACATTCGGGGATAAAGGGACCTTGCTTTGCTTTCATTTAATTGTCACCATAGTGAACTGAGGCCATTTTCCTTCTGTATCAGAGCACCCACACAGGGGTTTAATGCACTTCGACTTCTGTGCATTACCTCACACCTCACACTAATTTGTCTTAACTCCCCATGTAAACAAGCCCTCAGAGGACTGATTTTTTCCTCTCTCATGTGACAGTTCACTTTATCACAAAGTGAAATGTGTTGGAAAAAACTATTTGCAGTGAATTTTCCCTCAGTTGTGCCTGCAGTGACATCTTTGTTGTGAATTGCTGCAAAACTTCTCCCTCTGCCTAATCGTGTCTTCTTTTTTCCTCTTTAAAACAGCTATATTGGAACAGCTTATAATTAGTAAAGCAGCATCCCTCTACCAGGCAGACAGGGAACTGTTGGCCTGGTTTACAGGTGGATATGGAGGTGATCCAGGGAGATTAACTGCTGATCTCTGGGTCGCACAGGATATCTGCAGCTAAGCATAGAAATTGTTTAAACCCAGGCCTCTTTTGCCCCTGGAAACATCTTTTCTCCTCCCCTCAGTGGCTTTTCCCTCATTAGAAATAGTCAATGAGCTTCTTCAAACCTCAATATCGTGCCAGTTGTGTGGGAAAGACAAAAGAGAAAAATTACTACCATCTGCATGACTCCCGTGCAGGGACAAATCTTTCCCCTCTCCCTCTCCTCCGCTTCTTCCATCCCCCTCCTTTTTACTTAAGAGCAGTAGGAGACCTTCACATTAAGATACTGAACCCATCACAGTTGGAACAGACAAAGCCAGAGTGAGCAGGGAGGTGATGGAGGCTGAGACAATGTATTTTTAGTCATTTCGATGAATTATGGAGACGTGAAGTTGATAATTTATTGAAGAAGGGAAACGGGGGACTCTATGTAAATGTTTTCAGATGAATAATTAATGTGGTTTTCGAGCATCAGGGGGTCTTTAATTAAAGCCTCTGTTAAACAAGGCAAGGCAGACGGGCCCGGCTCCTTGCAGCAGCTAATTGCACCTTTCCCATGTACAGCTACTATTCAGAGACGAAGCATCATTTGCATCAATAAAGAAGGACAGATACTACCTAGGGTGAATGGCAGGAGGCTGTGGAGACCCGCTCAGTGACGCCAGGGCTAAGGTGGTTTGTACTGCATTTTAAATTACCTTGGCATACAGGCCAAATGAGGGGGTGTGAGGAAGCGAGGACGGCGGGGGCACTCTGGCCACAAAGGTTTGAGGAATGCAGAAAGCCACTCACAACTGTCCATGGATTACAGCCTCTGCAAAAGGGACGTACTGATAGGGTTATCCAGGGTCCTGCTGTCACTGTGTAATACATTGGCCTTCCAAAAGCCTGCCCCATGGCAAAAGTTGAGTTCACACCAGAGGGGAGCACAGCAATAAGGCAGCATTTGCAGGGTGAAGACACAAACCTGTGCCTTCCCACTACCCAGGTGCTATCCTTATCCCCAGCATCCTCCACAGGCACCACTCCCTCAGGTGAACATCATGCCTGGACTCTCCCTTCCTTCAGGGATTTCACAGCTGATGCAGAGAGGATGGGATGAAGGTTCGCTGTGGACGTCAGTCAGAACAGAGCATCCGCTCCCTCTGGTGCCACGTGACAGTGAGACCAAACTGAAGCCTTCTCACTCACAAGGACTGGGCCTCCCAGAAGGTCTGTGGTTATTTCGCAAGGGAATGTATAAAACCATGCTAGTTTCAGGAATTAGAGTGGGACAATTAAGGAATGACAGAAGCTGCCACAATTAATACCACTGAGCAGGTTACAGTATAATCCCAAATTTGGCTTATTAAAACTCCCAGGGAAGAGCAGGTAAGTTTCCAAACGGGACAAAGTCTCATTTTCCTGGCGCACGTTCTCCAAATTAGACATAGACTAATTAGTTTTTACACCTTGGCAAAGAAGCAGTGTCTCACATTTTTCGTTCATTTTTATCACCAATAACATTCATGATGACATTATAAAGTGAGGAGAAAACAAGAGACAGCTGAAACTTTAATAGAAAGGGTTAAATCTAATGTAGGCTAAACAGATTCCCAAAGCAAATATTTCCAAACGCAGAAGCTAATAACTTGTTTCTTTTCTGCATTGCCAAAGATGGGACTGAAAGAGACCTCAAGGGGTTACCTAGTCTATGCCAGTCATCTGTGAAAGAGGTGTGCTTAACCTGATACAAGTATCTCCCCACTTTCTGAAGCCATTCTGGAGGCACTCACTTTTGGCACTGAGCACAAAGACAACCTGGAGAACACCCCCTCAAGAAAGGTCTCTCTGTTCTCCACGAACACCTTGGTTTTCAGGAAAGCACCAAAACTTCAGGATTGCAAGCATGCGTTTTCTGTCTGTCCGTACCAATGCTCTTGACGGGTCTGACACGCTCCTGCGAGCTCAGCGAAGGTTTACTGCTGTGTTTTGTGGAGGCAAACACGGCAAGAAGGTGTTGGAGGATGCACTCGGAGCCCCTGTGAGCAGCTACGAGGTTCTGCTGCTCTCTGCTGGGAAACGTGGGCACAGCCCAAGCAAGAGGCCATACCGGGGAAGAGCTGGATTTGCCAGCATGCTCTGGCTTGGTCTCTGCACACCAACACTTAAGAGCCACCTTTACAAAAGCAGACACCTGGGTGCAGTCTCCTCCTCAACGTCGCTGTTGGAAGCAGGCCCACATTAAAGGTTGCTGGGGTAGGAGCAGTCTGGGTGCAAGTCAGCAGCCCCAGCCTGCCTCTCTTCCCCTTGCATCTCACCTCTCTCTTCTACGTCATGCAGGAGCCAGCTTTCTCCGCATTGCTCTGTTGCGCTTACACCTGCGCACCTCCCAGCCTTTAATGCAGTTACTTTCTCAACAACCCTCTGGATGGAGGGTAGAGCAATTACTCCACCATATAGGTATGGAACCAACATGCACGGCAACTGCGCAACCCACCCAGAGTCACAGGTGGGTACGTGGGTGAGCAGAGATGTCTCTCCAAGGATCCCAGCCTCTTCCTCACAGCCTGTTTTTTTTGATCACTGCTACATGCCACAAAGTGCTGACCAGACCTCAGGAAGGTTTCAACTACACCTGGCTGCAACTGTGCAGAACCACAGGTCAGAGAGTCTCGGAGCAACAACATGCAGGGAAGCACAAGGACACAGCCTTGGGTATCGGCTGGACTGTGGCAGCCTCATGGATCGCGTAGGAGGAGACCTCGCCGCTCTGGCCAGCAACCTCAGTCTGGGAGAAAGCCTGAGCCCCAACAGTGGCTCTGGCACAAAGTAGAGGGACAAATTCCCCAGCCTGGCGCTGACCAGGGCCCTCTGCCCCTTTAAGCAATGACGTTTCATTTTCCAATGTGTTTCATCTCATGTATCCCATTATAGTTTTCAAGTACTGGATGAGGTGACAGGAGTTTAAGATGGGCATTTTCAGGATTTGGCTATTATATATGTATACTTACAGCTCAATAAAATAAGAAGAAATATTCAAAGTGAACAGACTGTGGAAAGTGATTTGTTCCAGCTCTTCACTGCAGTCTCAAAAGAAACCAATCAAAGAGGCGCAGGAGCGGTTTGAGCATAATTTATTAACCCAAAAGGGGCCGCATTGTTAACCAACATTATTTATAGTGAATGGCTCAACCATCTCTACTGAACAACTGTGTGATACTGCAGGGACAAATGCAATGAGTTACTACACAGACAGGACAAAACCAGCCGCAGATCTTTGTTACAGCTGTTAGAAAAAGTGTCCCCAGGAGACAGACACTGAATCTCTAATGGCTACCTCATTTCTCTGACAATTTATTTAAGTTTTAACTTAACAGCAGGAATGATAGCCATGGTTACATAGTGACTCCCAATAAAGGAGCATATTGCTGATCTGCAGCTGGTGTTTTCTTATTTATTTCAAAGTCTTTAACTTCCAGACTTAGCATATGGTGCCATATAAATAATGATGTAATAATACATTTTTTCTTTCCATGTGCCTGGATAGAAAAAAGCCATGTGATTTATGTTACATGAGAATTGTATTTAAGGCATTATTTTGCTCAGAATTTTTAATGCATTTAAAATGCATCTTCTGACTTTTGTAATCTGTTCTTTTGAAAGAATAAACAGAGCAGTGATGTTTATTTAATGGAGTCATTCATCTTACTTCCTTGTACAAAATCCTAGCTTTCCAGCTCCTGCAGCCAGATCCCTGTAGTAGGCAGTGGGGTTAGAAATGGAGAGATCTGCTATTTACCAGTGAGGCACAGATGAAAGGAAGACATTGGGCTCGAGATTTACCCACAGCAGGATGCTCTTTGAAGCCAGCAGGCAGCTGAGAACTGCTTAGTCCCATCCAGTGAAGGATGGAGAGGAGAAACCCATGGGAGAAGTTCTGAGGGGAGTCATGCTGTGGAGAAAACAGCACTGGGATGGCTCAGCATACAACTACCCATACACACACAACTGAAAGCAGGTGCCTACCTCAGCTAAAACTGTAACTGCAATTACTAGAGCAAACACCGCTCCCCTGAAGTATGACAGGGATGTAAGTTTACAGTTTTCCTTTCAGACCCTCAGTCTGTGACCATTACAGCTATGCAAAAATACCTAGCTGCAGGGCAGGGAAGATCTCCTAACTCACACCTCAATTGTTTCTGGATGTTGCTGTCTTAGTTTCCAGGCTGACTGGAACAAGACCTCATCAAGCAAAAACTTCTTCACAGCTACAAGGGTTGCAAATGTGAGTTTAAACATGCACAGATCACTGCGAAATACACAGAATATTTCTCAGGGATGTACAAGACAAACCAGCAAATATTCTGCCTACAAACTTAAGCCTGCTCCATTGGTTCGCAGCTCCTGGAGGAAATCTGTCAGGGTCCACAAATCAAAGGATGACAATCCCAAGCACCAGGCTGTATACTGTACCCTTTCCCGTCATGTGAGGACAGAATAATCAGTGGAGGTTGAAGAAGTCAGATCCTGAAATCTCCCTGAAAGTCCACCCCACCAACTGCCTAAGACACTTCAACCATTTTACAGATTTCACCCAGTATCATTCAAGATCTTTCCAAGAGAACACATTAAAAAAAAAAAAAAAAAAACAACCACTCAAAAAGCCAGCAGTCCCATCACGTCTGGGACCATTGCAGTCACATGGGAAAGTGGAAGAGGCAAGACAGTCTCAAAGGAGTTGAGTAATGACCTGGCATGCCATGAGTGCAGACAGTGCTCCAGTGCAAGATGATCTGAGTGGTCGGTGTGGCTGAGGATACGGGCAGCACTGTCACGAGGCCAGTACTGGAGTAGTGGGGAAGCTGTTTCTCTTAAAAGGTCACCACTGTAGCCTGGAAAACAGACACAGGCTGAGCTGCTCTGAATAGAAGTGACATATGTTAGTTTAACACAGGTTTTGAAGTCCTGCATCTCCCTCCCTCTCACCCTGCCATCAACCCCCATGGCAGTTTCAGCCACTCATGTTTCATCCCAGCTCTTGTCACACTGGAGTATGAACCAGAGTATTTCAGAAGCTGGTTACTGTGGTAACCCAGCACAGCTTTTATCTTTATTCCTTTCATCTCCTCTTTGGGGGAAACTGGCAATCTGTTTATTTGCTTTTTCTGATGAAGTTCATCACACAGCACAACTGTCAGGATCCATGTAAAACTGAAGCGAAAGTTCCTCTCACATGAACGTGCATGCAAATATTTCTCTCAGTGCTCTACTACCCTACCTCTTGCTTCCCCACTTCTCTTTACAAGCTATTTGCCACGTCCTTTTCCATCTGATCCTCCGTGTACTGCTTGTCTCTGCCCTTCTCCTCCTACCATGGTACTGATAACAGGGCCAACAAGAGCAAATGGCTACCCCATGCTTTCTTGTGTCCTTTACAGGACCATGGCAAGGCTGAAAGGCCCTAGCCAGGCCACGTTTTGCCGAAAGGACGCCAGAATTCAGAGTGAGGTCACTGGGCTCCCTGCAGAGCCAAGGGCTGGTGGCGGGCTGGGCTACGGGCCACAAACCGCCATGCCCTTCCCTCTGCCAAGGGACCCCTTGCTTCCACCAGGCCGCAGGCAGCCCCCCACGGAGGACTCGCTGGTTGCTGGCACGCACCAAGAGACCTCTCTAGAGGCTGTGGGGGGAAGAATAACGCAGGGGGGGAGGGCGGCCACCGGCACCACGACCGGCACGGAGCCGAGGCATCGCCACAGCGACCAGCACTTCCGCCCTCACCCATGATGGCCGCGCAGCGCTCGCTCCCACGTGACCCCGCCGGCACCGCCTATCCAGGCGGAGGGGTGGTGGTTCCCCTGGCAACCCCTCCGGCGTCGCCCGCCTCCCCTCCGCCACCCCGCCGCCTACGGCGAGCGACGAGCAGCAGAAGAGGCCGGCGCCGGGAAGAGGCGAAGCGCGCCCCTGCCCCGCCATGGAGAGACGGGGGCTGGTGAGGGAGGGCGGCGGTGGCCCCGGGCCCGGAAACCTTTTCCCCTGCGCACACCCAGACCCGGGGGTCGCCCCCGCCGGCTGCACCAGCCGGTGCTGCCCCCGAGCGCCCCACCCCAGCCTCCTGCGCCCCCAGGCCCCCTGACCCCCGCGGCATACTGCCCGCCCCCCAAAAAACCAAAGCGTCCTGCACCCCCTACCCCCAGGCAGAACGCGCCCCTTCCCAGCTACAGGGATGGGTGCGGGTCCTGCCCCCCTCACGACCTCCCCCTCCCCAGCACCCTGCTTCATGCAACAGAGCTGCAACCGGGAACCCCCAAAGCGGCGAGCACCCATCGTGCTTTCCACCTCCTCTGCCCCGGGTGGTTTTGGGATGAGGGGGAGGAGGAACGCGGCGGGACCCCTCCTGAACTCAGTCACAGGACTGGGAGTAGGAGGGTGGATACAGCACAGGCCGCAGCCAGCTGCTCAAGGGGGAGATGGGCAAAGCCCACCCAGATTTCAGCTGCTTGCTGTCAGGGAGCAAGACCTGGGCTGCGCCAAGCAGGAAGACAGCCGTGAGCTGAGGGCAACCCCAGCACAGGCAGGGCAGTGCCAACAGAGCGCAGCCCACAGCACCTGGGCAGGGTGCTGATAAGAGGGCTCACCAACAGTCCCAGGCAAGGCAAGTAAGGAGCCCGGTCTGGGATCCATCTGAGGGACTTCCACCCAGAGACAAAACTACCTACAGTATACACCTAGAGTGCCCCTAAGAAAATCAGTCAGTCAGTAAGCATCAGGTACACCTACTGCATAGCTTAAACCAAGTCTGAAGGCTTGGGCCTGAGCTTAAATGAAGTTCCTGGGTTTACGGGCAGGAGGTGGGGGTGAGAGCAGTCACAGAAATTAAAGCCTTTTAATGCATGCTCTAAGATGGGCTGCAACGTATTTGCAGAAGGATGCAGTAATGTGATGTATCTGGTCTACGGGGCTACATGTTTAAAATACTCTTTGTTCTTTATTTGTTAAATATTTTAGCACAAGCCCAATGACCGTTCAGAATCTGAAGTGGAGGAATCTAGCATATCACGAGCTTCTGAACCATCTGAGGACCATACACCTATAGTTGAATCCCCACCATCACTGGATGACTTACCTGGGGTTGAAACACCAGCATCTGCAGAACAGCCATCTATAGTGGAATTGCCAGTGTCTGCAGACCAGCTGGTTGTTGAGAAACGACCAGATTCTGAGGACCAGTTACCTGTCATTGAATTTCCCGCATCCAGGGAAAACTCACATGAGATTGGATCACCTGTGGGTGAACTGCCAGGTTTCAAAGTCAAGATGTACATGTCTGACTCCACACAGGCTGGCGGTAAATCACCTGAGGCTGGGTCATCAGGAACTGTAGTCAAGCCAACGGAGACTACATGTGAAACATTGGAGCAGCCAATGGTATATGAAGACCCCTTTGAAGCCTCCATTAAGTACATGGAGAAACATAATATTTTGCAGATATTTCAGGTGAAATATCTCTTTCCCTTCTCCCTCCAGAGGCTTGCTTGAGAAGGTGGGCCTAAAGTTTGCTTGGACCAAATTATCCCTTCCCCAGATCCCTCCTTGTCCTGTGCTTTCTTAAGTGTGGACTTAAGCAGTAGAAAAGGATCCTTGATCATAATTGGGTATTGAAAGAGATGTTTGCTTTTTATAATACAGCTAGTGTTGGAGCACAAACTGCAGCCACCCATCTACCCAACCATCAATACTTCTTTCATTCTGTCTGTCTCTGTCTCAGGAGATCACAGAAAAACTGGTGTACCAGAAGCCCGATGACCCCTTGCAGTTCATGTTGCTGCAGGTATGGTGTCTTGCTGGGGCTCAGTGGGGACTGTCTGTTACAGCCACAGCAGAAAGCCAGCTTTGCTGAGCACACCAGAAATGTGGTCAACCCATGACCATTTCTCTCACTGTGTGTCTGCTGACCTGGGAGGAGAAGCACGGGGCTGGAGCAGAGTGCCTGGGGTGCAAGGGACCACATGTGCCCTAAAAGGAGAGGGAGGAGAGATATGGGAGGGGGTGTGTGTGTGAGAACCAGGTGGAGGGGGGAGAACGGGGTGGATGTGCCCTGGAGGACTGTTAGCTAAGAGGCGAGGGAAGCTTAGCTCTCAACTGTCAACCACTCTCATCAACTGTCAACTCTGCTGATCCTGCAGGGTTTTAAAACACAAGAAATTCAAAGTAAGTAGAGTGAATGATAGTCTGGGAGTGAGTTAGAAGTGTGGGGAGCTCCGTGGGGAAAGGAGGAGGTTAGAGGAAAGAGAGGGTCCTTTCCTTCATTGCTGTCTAGTCAGTCAGGGGAAGCACCACCTTTGTGGTTTGCTGCTGGGTTCATGCCATACTGAATGCAGAACCTGGGGAGGAGTGGCAAGGTCTGTTCTGAGCACCAGTGGTAAGGAAATAGGCTCCCAATTGTCCCTTTTGCTTTTGCCCAGGTGCAGTCTATGATGAATGCCAGGCAGGCACAAATGGAGGGAATATTGGAGGAGAATGAAGATGCGGAGGTGTTTCTGGAAGAGGTTCTGTGCACTCCTTTTGAACCCTACTGACCTTGCTGTTGCGGTATTGCATACGGCCATCACAGCACCGCACTTTTGTAGTCGTTGGCAGTAACTTGGAACAGATCTGCTTGTACCTCTGTTTCCCGATTTTTTCTGTTCTGTATGCCGGTGCTTCCCTTTGGGTTTAAATCCTGCAACCAAGTATTGGTTTGGATGTACAAACTCAAATCTTAAAGTGTGCATGGACCTGCATGCGCATATGACTCATCTTGAAGAGGCAGGTCTGCTGAACTCCTGTGCAGTCTGTGCATACAAATGCGTAAATCCCACATTTAGGCCACCCCTGGAGTCTGCTTTTCTGTGCAGAGAAACCTCACAGCTCAGACAGTGCAAGTGCAAAAGCAAGTAGAATTAAAAAGCAGCTCTGGATGACCCACAGGCCTCTCTTTTTTTCATGCTGCATTGGTGGCTTACTGTCTCCAGCTATGCAGTAGCACCAATGCCCATCTAATACTTTGAGAGGCTGGGTCTGTGGCTTTCCTGCTGTCCCCAGAGCTCCCGTGATGCAAGAAGTTGTCTCTCTGCCTCTTCTACACCCTGGGCACAGCTGTCTCACCCTTAACCATCCCTGCTGGGTTCTGATCACTCTGCTTTTTGGGGTTGCCCTGCTTGTATCTTTGCAAGTACGGTGTATATTTTGAAAAACAGAACAGTAAAGCAACAGTTCCACGTACCCTCTGTGGCTTCAGAAGACATTGTCTCTCAGGAATGTGGGAGGTGAATAAAACTAAACAAACAAAAAACAAGCACTAGTAGCCCAGAAAATTCAGAGTCAAAGTACACTTTGCAAACATGTAATTTAAACTGCTTTCAATTCTCAAAGCACTTACAATCCTCATTTTCGTACTACTCAAGTGTCTCCACCCTGTAAAGAAAATTTGTCCTTCTTTTTCTTGTCTCTTTCCTGAAGATTATTGAAAATGTGCAACAGAGCGTTCTGTTATTTTGGCTTTGTTTCATGTGTATGTGCAGTAGGTGCCAGAAAGTTTTTTGTCACTACAGACTTTTCTCTTTTTTAGGCAAGTGCTCTAATTTCATGACGGATGGTAGCGTATTCCCAAATGACTGTCTCTATGGTTATGAAAAGAGCACCATAGAAACTTATCTTCCATCTATCTATTTTCAGCTAAGTCTTATGATTAGGTTTTGTGGTACTCCACAGCAGAGCTTGGGCTCAAAAAGCTTGACAATATCAGAGGCAAGTATTTGGCATACAAATTCTGTGTTGCCTTTCTGTCCAAGGCTCTCAGAAAAGATCAGTTAACTCATGTGTTCCAGGTTAAAGGCAGGTAAGTACCCCTGTCATTCATAGGGCAGGAAGTTTTTCAAGGTTATTGTGAGCCTAAAAAATGGCTTAAGATTCAGGTAAAATCTTCATGGGTTTTATAAGAGGTTTGATGTAGACTTAAGCATCTAGATCCCGCTGAAGCAGTGAGGTACTTTGAAAGCCCTACTTACCCTCAGCAGCTGGAAGAAGTTGACACTTAATGAAGCAGAGAGTGACTGGTTTTCAGCCTGATACATCTTTGACCAAGAATCAAGAATCAAAGCCTTGTGCATACACATGATGTGAATGTAAGGGAAGTGCTAATGCACCTCTGTGAAACGGGAGTGTATGGAAGATGAACATACTGGCTGAAGCCTTTGCATCTCTATGGTCACTTGTCAGCATGTTTTCCCAAGAGATGGAGATGTTGGCATGTCTTTGGATTTTGTTGTAGAACAGGATTAAGGTGCTTTTGGGTACAGCTTTAGCTGTGAATTTCCTGTTTCTATTATTTCTGCATTGTATTTTGTTGTTCTTTTTTACTTACGAAAAACTTTTGAGTTGTAATATGTTTTCTGACTATAGGCGTGTGCCCTCAACGTCAAGTCAGCGTTAAGGGAGTTATGCGAGGAAAGATCCTTAATTTCTCTTTCAGATAAGTTGAAGTGAGCTGGAGTGTAGTCTTCCTACAGATGACAAAAGTTTTGCAAGAGAGGCCCTACCCAGACTTCCTCAGCAATATCAAAGCCAAAATTTTCCTTTGGTGGCCTGGCCACATTATCTCATGCTACCAAAGTTGCTGCGTGGTAGCAAGAACTCCTCCCCAGTGCATGTAAGAGACAGCAGCTGTCTTCTCTTTCTCAGGCTCAAGGTCCCTCTACTTTGAGGAGCAGCGGTTGTATAGAAATGAATGCGGCTGCGCTCGGGATGGCTGCGTGGGTCTGCAATTGGCTTGTGTAGGTGGCAAGAGACTGTGGAAGGCAGTAGGCCAAGGACAGCCCTTCAGCTTTGACAGACTTAGGGTGGAGTTGATCAGCCCCGAGGAAGGGCTTTGACTGGAAATATTGGGGAACCCCTCAAAGAATCATAGAGTCATTTAGGTTGGAAAGGACCTTTAAGATCTTCCAGTCCAACCATTAACCTATCATGATCTATCTGAGAAGAAATGTCACTTCCTCAAGCCTCTCAGATGATTGGATTGTATTTTGAATGGCATTTATTGAAGAAAAAAATCCAGGAACTTAGTTTTATGACAACAAAAAAACATCTTCCAGGTGTGCGTGTAGGCTAATGCAAAACAGCTGTCCTTTCTGATTTGCTCCAGAGTTTTTCTGAAAAATACATCTTAGCTCTAGCAAAATTCTACCTTACAGTAAGGCACTATTGCACCACTGCTCTTTGTATGTGTGAAGGCTTATCTGTGGTGAAGAAAAGGAAAGAAGTTAGATTTAAAATGGAAACATTTACTGTAGTCGTAATTCCAGAGGGACTTTCCCTTTTTCCACCATTTCTTTCCCAAACCATTGGATCCGTGTTTCTTCTTCATAAGTGGACATTTATCAATATGACATTAAACTGTCATTACATTTCTTGCCTTGGGTGCTCTGAAGGAATTAACAGTTCGTTGTGTGTAACCAAAATTATTCCATATAAGTCCTTATAGCGCGCTAGTCACAGTATATTTGAATGCCCTCCAGTAGTGTGCTAAGCAACGTGACTAACATCTGTTGTTTGTTCTTTCTCCTCTCCACAAGGGAGATGTCTGTGCACCAAAGTGCATTCTTTTTAAAAGGGTGTTTTGTTTTTTTTACCCACACCTGTGTATTGCTGTGTGCTTCTAATGGATAGGGATAGGTCACGGAGTAGAAGGTGGGGAGTTCAGAGATAGTTTGTAGTTCCCAAGGGTGTTTCCTCTGTAGTTTGAGCTCAGCACCAAGAGAGCATGGTATTTTCATAGATGAGATTTTTTCATTGATCCATGGACAGGTGCAGAAACATGACATCCAGTTCAGCTGCCAAATAGCATGGTCTTGTGGTGTGCGGACCATTTCTGTCATGAACCTTGTACTCCCCTAGAAGCAGGATGCAAAGGGGCCAACCAGAAAGGCAGCGTGCTCACTGTGAAATAGGTGTCTTGCATCAAAACACCAGTTTCTTTCTCTGCCATCTCTGTATAGAACTTAAGATGAATAAGATCTTATAGAACTTAAAATGACTCAGATGCCCCAAGCAATACTAAAGTTGCCTGTGTACTGCCTCTAACCAATTAAAAATTAAATAATGCTGATTAAAGATCCTTTGAAAAGTTCACACAGACTCTGCTCTGCTTCTTAGGTGGAGGGCACAAGCTGGATAGCTCTTCAATGGCCAGCTACTTACAGCATGAGACATTTCATTGTGACTCACTGTATATGAATCATTGCTACATAACACAACACCGATTTTAAGCTAGCTTAATGCCATTGATTTCAAAGTTTCACAATCATGTGAAACTCGAAGTAGGCAGCAGAAATTATTCAGGGCTTGCACATCTGAAGTGGAAGAAATTAACTTCTGGGTAAAGCCCAACAAAAAGCTTAGCTTAAGAGAGCACTCAAGCTGAAGACTGGAGAATGTGGAAGTGCTTAGAAAGGGGATATACCAGGGAAAATTGATCAAACCCTGTCTGACATGCCTTCAGGATGTATTCAAGGGAAAGCTTCTCTTGACCATTCTTTCAGCCAGATGAAATGCAGAAGAACAAGAACATACATTCCCTTAAGGTCAAGTATCAATATCCACGCTGCCTTCCCTTTTTGGGACTGCCTTCGTGGAAAACATTGATGTAGGAGCATCACCAAAAAGTTCATGGCCATGCCTCAAATACACGAATGAAAAGGGGAACTTTGACTTGTTGAGGTGACCTGGGGTAGATGAACAGTCACTTGCCATCTTCTCCTGGGGAAAGGTGGTGGAACGTCACTGCAAAACAGCTGAAGATAGGCAAAGCAATCCTTTGGTTTCTGGAAACTGGAAGCTGACTGCAGATGCTGTGGGCCTTGGTCTGTATGAGAATTGCCTGGTAGGAATGAATGAAGTGGCTCTTTCTTTCTCCCTCAGCTATCCTACCAATTTGCCATGCAACTCCTCTCCCAGGTGGGAAGAGCTCAGCCTTCTCTTCTGGTGTCACTTTATAAACACCAGTGAAATAATACCAGGGAAGAAACAAACTATGAGATGGCCTCACTCGCTTTATTTGTCGTTACTTGCTTTGACACCAAAATTGACCTTCGTTGTCAGTCATTCAAGTGGCAAGAGATGGAGGAGCACAGGGCTGTACAGAGCCAGACTTATGAAGGTGCACAGCTAACTAGTACAGTTTGCAAAGCAAAATGGTAGGCAGTGTAGCTAAGGGAGTGCAACACCCACTTACACTGGCTGTGACAACTTCACTATTAACTTAGCAGCCTTTAACACAAATGTCTTATTTGGAATCACCTGGTCCAACACTTAAAAATTCTTCTTACAAACTATGAGCCAGGATCCATATTAGGGTTAGAGAGTTTGTAAGAACAAGAGGTGACCTCTGTCCTTCCTCCTTCCTGTCCTTCCGCTTATCTTCTAGTATAAAACAGGAAACCGAGGTGAATAAAAACGTGGAATAATACATTTGTTTGTTAATGGGAAAAATGTATGTCATATTAGCCCTTGAAGAAAAACTGTTTCCACCTTGTGGAGCTTTTCATGTATGGACAGATGGGTAGACATTAGGGAAAAGGTTATATTAAAGTGCAAGCCAGTGGTCAGAGAGCTAAAGATTTTTAACTGTGACTCAAAGTTGCATAAATACCATTAACACCACAGGAGTCCCTTTGAAGAGCAGAGCGATGCCTGCTCTATCCCGCTATTGTTTAAGCATCCCCTTGGGTCTAGCATAATATCCTGCCTCCTTGCAAAGAGATACAGGGAAGGCAGCGTTGCCAGTCTGCTGAAACCCCACAGTATTGAAAGCAATTACTCCTCATTGAAGAACACAGCATTTGGCCCTGTTGTCTGAATCCTTGGTAGCATAACTGAGCTATCTTGAGAGACCCCTTGACCATGGAATGATGCTGTGTTGCTGACACATGTTTGACATGGCAGATTGGAGTGCATAAGGGAGAAGCTCAGCCTGTTGTGGGGAGCAAAAGCTCCCTACTTTTTGCCCTGTTAAATGTCTAAACATTTCCAAATGAAGAGCAAAGATCTTTAAAAAGGTAAAAGCTGGGCAGAGTCCAGCACAACTATAGGTAGAATTACTTTTCGTAGTTACCTTTCGGTAACTCTTAGAAGTTGTTCGTAAGCCTTCTGGGCTTTTCAGAAATCGTGTGTTAAAAACGGGCGCTGGAGCAGTGGGTTAAAAAAAGCATCTTGAAAACGAAGGGTGACGCTTAACCTTTCTTGTGTGTGCCCATAAGAGGGCAGCACAGACCGGCTGAGCCTTTGCTAAAGGCTATTAGGAGGCAGGGAGACTAACTCCAGAGCTACGTCCAGCCATGGAGTAGCTACAAGTGGAGGAGAAAGGGTCCATATAGAAGGGCTTGATGGCCCATAGCACAGCTCCATCCATCACCTACCTGAAATTAAAACCCAAGTACATCTGGGGACAGGGTTGACTGGGTCAAAACCCCAGGTGCCTGACAAGGTCTGAGTCTCACAGACTTCTCAGGGAAGTTTCCAGTTAGTTACTGATACCTTAATAGGGAGTTTCAGAGAAAGGATATTGGACAGTGCCTACAGTTCTGTCAAAGCAATAAGTCTGTGTGAGACATCAACCACACCCTTGCCAAGGCAGAGGCTGTCACGTCAGAAGCTCTATAATCTCATCCAAGGCACACATGCTATTTATTTCCATTGCAATGATCCTAATCACCACACCAGCTAACACCCCTCTCCTATTCCCCTTTCCTCCTGCTGCTGAGAGACTTCTGATGCAACTTTACCTTGACAGTCCTCCCTTTTTCTCTTGGGCGCTGCAGCCCTCTGGCAAGGTGGATGGTGGAGATACTGAGATAAATCAGACATATGCTTGCAGCACTTGGCTTACAGCAAGTGTGTTGGAAACTAGATAGTGACAGGCAACCGTATGTAGATGGCAGTGCTCCACTGCCAGTCTGTTACAGCCTCCCAAATCAGAAGCAGCTGATGCAGAGGAGGCAAGCATGATGGATTTGAGAGGAACGATATATCCGCAAACAACCCTCAATAATTAGCTGGAACAATTAATGTGGACAAACTTCTTTGGACCCTTGAAAACAAGCAGTAAAGGTCCCCAAACAAGACCTCTTCTTTCTACCACGTTGTGGCTCTTGAATGACACAGGATTTGGGAGGAGAGGTGTTTAACCATCAGCAAGAGCAATGCAGTCACTGGGTCCAGACAGAACAGCTTATTCCCAGTCTGTTAGGTGAAACTCAGCTGAACCACCAGCACCAAAGGACCATCACAGTGCCAAGGTAATTCAGGAGCTGGGACCACATCCTAATAGGTATATCAACACTGGCATCTGCAGTATTTCAGAGGCCAGAAAGCCCTCAAATTCACAATCGAGCAATACAGAGACACTTTCTAGCAGACCTTCCCTGGACATTGTCAGCCTTTTAAGGGAGCTGTCTAAAACACAAGCAGAAAATGTCTGTCTTCTCAAAAGCCTTTTCTTCTGCTATGTGTTTTGCAAGATGCTAGGCAATCATTTGCCCAGGCAGAGTAAGATTTCTAGCCTCCCTGTGGTCAGGCTCCTCTTGAGAGTGAGCTGGCCTGCCCTCATTTGAAGATGAGATTCAAGACAAAGCCACCTCCCATTTATTGACTTTTACACCATCAAGGGTTTTGGCTGGGGAGTGCCACTCTTGCAGGGCACTTCACTTCCTCTTCCCGGCCAGAAGAAACTCCTGCACGTGGGAGGGAGCCAGGCAGGGCTTGAACTCAGGGCTCCTCCATGCTTCTTTTATCTTCTGGTCTCTGCGTGCACAAAAAAGTGACCTGTAGGTTGCTGAAAGACCTGGGTGAGATCAGCAGCTCTAAGATGCAGGGATTTTGGTCTGGGTTTTCCTTTGCAGAAATTACTCTCAGGCCTGTGATGAGGCTCTCCTATGAGTTTCCTTTATAGTCAAGAGAGTAAAAGAAGTACCCTTAGGGGGAGATTTAGATCCCAGATCTCTCTCAAGGGGTACAAGAAGGCATGCTGAGTGTTGTCTTTATTAACAGTAATAGTAGACAATAGAGATTAACCTTTATAAACATCCACTCTCCCTCTAAGTTTTTGGGTTGACACCACCGAGGAAGGGAGCCGCAGCAGCTGGCCTAATTGTTAGCAGTGGGGTACCAATATTTAATTTGTTACTGCCTCTACCCACATGTTCAAATTTCACTATGAGTACTAGTCCAAAACTCACTGGGGAAGCAGTTCCCCACCTGAACCCAGTTCTTCACCAGACAGAGCAGCTTCCTCCAAATTGTTTGTCCTTTCTGCCTGCTTGTTTGTCGGAAGGAGAAGAAACGGTCTCTTCTGCACGGCTGAAAGTACAGATTTTCACACAATCATGATTACACTAGCTTAAGCTTTATGCAAATACCTAAAATTGCAAGTCTTAACAACACCAAAATACAGCCATGATTTTAAGCTCATGAATAAAACTACCCTACAAAATTAGAAAAATAAGGCGTATCCCCCTTCTTCCCCAAAACATTAAGAAACCCCAATCCTTGAGAGTGAGCTTTATAGCACTCTTAGGAATGAATGCAATATGCAATGCCATATTCGTGGGTGGATTATGCATTGCCAAATGCAGGATATATGAGGATTACCGGTGTCACAAAGATGCCTGTATCTGAGTTTTCTGCAGTGCTCTTCACCAAGGTATCTGAGGTTTTAGAATGAAGTTACTTACTGCATTCCACTCTATGCTAAATATACACATACAGTTCTGCTTTTCAATCTATACATTTGCAGGCTCAGCTGGAGAGGCTAGCCCAGCGGCCCAGTGGTTTATCCTAACCCACTATAATTAGCCCATGGTTGTTTCTAACGGTATGCCATTTGTCTCCCCACACTCAGCACTGTTTTGTAAACATTTTCAGGGACAGAGTTGTTCTCCCCTGATCTCCCTAGGTGGTGTTCATTTATTTATCCTCTGCACCCCGCAGTTATTTCTCTCTCTTGCAGTTGAGAGGTATAGAAGTGGCAAAAAAAGGGCAAAAACATTGCAGAAAGGGGGAGGGAGCTGTAATAAAAGCCACAACCCGGCTGGGGAGGCAGGAGTCAGGGCTGGAGCAAGGCAAACCCAAGGGGTGTAAAGGACATCTGTCCCCCATAGCCCACATCCTCGCCCTCCACACAGATGCAATGAGATGGGAGAGGAGGCAGCTGTGAGGAATTCCCTTCTCCTCTGTGGAGGAGCTGGCTCCCGGCCATGGCACGTGGAGGTCTTGGGTGGCAGGCACAAGCCTCAGACCCAAATCTGGCCAAGGGAAGGAAGGTCAAACTGCGACCGGGAAGCAGCTGTTCGCAGCCCTCTCAGGAATGCGTGAGCAAAGCTGGGCAGCAGGAATTGGGGCTGGGGCTGCTGGTAGTGCTGCCCTCAGGGGGAGGTCGCTGACCTGGCTGGTGAGGTGGAGACTGTTGGGAAAGGCAGCAGGCCCTCCGCTCACGGGCAGCACCTTTGCAGCACGCTGCAGCAGGGATGCTCAGCCTCCCCCCTGGCAGTGCTGCTGTGCTCTGCTGCCATGCACTGGAGGGATGTTCATCAAGAAAGGCCCCCTCTCTGGGACAAACAGATGGTGTGTGTCAAGCTGAACCTGTGCATGGGTGCACAGGCTCAGCCAACACTGCAGCCACACTGCTATGGACGTGGGATTTCCTGAGCCCTCTCCCTTAACTGTGAGATTTGATCTCCCCATGCAACCTTGCAAATGCAGTTAGGAGCCTCCAGTTCATGGATGGGAGTGGTTCTTTCGTGATGCTGGCATGAGGTGATCACAGAAGTAACTCCTGGGACCCTGCTGCTTTGGCCATAACGTCCTTTGCCTCCCTGTGTGCTCTCTCCCTCTCTAATTGCTCTCTGTCACACTCTGTCTTAAATCACCATTTCGATGTTATGAGGAAATTAAATTCAAAGGATGCAGGAATGTGAAATAGTATTCTCAGAGGTTAGGAGCAAGGCCAGCCCATTGGAATTACCTACAGCATCTAATCAACACTTTTCAGCATTCTTATTCTCTCTTTGGGCATCCTCCAACATCCCTCCCTTGCCAATTTTGAAAATCCACAGCACACTTAGAGACAGACATGTTCTCACCTTGCCCTGTCACCCATAGAGCACATTGCCATAGTCAAGTGATAGATCTCTTGAGAAATTTCATTCTCCACCTCCATCTGAAAATGAGCCAGGCTGTGGCCTGACCATCTGGCTGTGTCTCCAGATGAAACCCCAAATTGCAGTGTGTCTTCACTACCAAGCCAGCACTTTGCCTCTAACCCACATGCAAGAGAGGTGTGCACAAATGTGGACCCATGTCTGGATACATGTGAGGGAAGCACATGCATGTGTGGATTTGTGTGTGTGCATGTATGGCTCTGTGAGGGTGTGTGCACTTGTGAGTCTGCAGCTCAGGCAAGGTCTCTGTCTGACCCTCCGCTCTGCACACAAACTCAAGCAAACTCCGGCATTAACAACACACACCAAAAAAAGTGCAAAAAAAACAAAGGCCCTATTCCAACTCTTTCCTTCCCAATACTAAATTTCTCTCCAGATATCACCAAAAACATATCCTTACCCACTAAACCAGATCAACAACAAGATGTTAGCAGCCAATTGGTGATGGCAGCTTGGGACCGAATACCACCCTACCCGGTCTTACCCATTCTTGATTCAAATGAGGATTCACGCTAATGCCCATTTGCAGCTTCCCAGACAGGGCTGCAGAGCAGCAAGAGCTCAGGCACAACAGGGCTCTCTCCCAACAGCCGCTCTCAGTGCTGCTGGCAGGCAAGACCTCGAACTTGACTACCAGCTCCTCCTCCCCTCTCTCCTCTTTCCTCATCTTCTTTTCCCAAAACAGCTTTTCCACACTTGCTGCCTCTTTTCTCCTCCAAGCTGAGATGTGGGGTGTCTTACCATGGCAGGGCTTATGTCTAACTGCTGCCTCATGACTTGCCAGGCTGTGATGCTCAGGAGGTGTGCTGCTTACCCCCGCTGCCAGCTGCTCTCAATGTCTTTCAGTCATGATGGGAGCCTGCCTTCTTAGAACCAAGCACACCAGTTGGCACGAAATGTGTGGTCCCCCCAGCACTGCCAACAGATGGGACAGTGACTGCACCCAGCCAGACTTTATGTCTTGTAGGGAACACAAATAACAGGCAAGTGGCTCCTAGATACTTAGGTCTAGCCAAGCATGCCTCCCTTACCTTGAGCACCCAAGTGTCGAATTTCTTGTCCCTGTCTACTCGATCAGGCTGGCTGCAATGGCCAGGTCTTCTTTTGTTTATCACTGTGATGCCTCAAGGATCTGGAAATGCCAAAAGCTCTCTCCCTTCTTCAGGGTGAAATCTCATGGGGATCTCATGGGAGAGCTGGATCTGTCTTCAGTTGTCTCCAAGTACCAAGGGGATCCATAAAACATTAGACCTATTGCAGTTCTCACTAAGTTCCCACAAGATATTTGCAAGGATGGCTACCAAGGAAAGACACATATATTCTTTTGATGTTTGCTTTTGATTGGTGAAGGGCTGTAAAAACATGAAGCTCTCATCACCCTTATTCCCATTATTAATTTGTCTGGGTTTTGTACCAGCAGATGACGAACACTAAGCACAAGCACCCGCACTTTTGCCAGAGATTTGCTCAAGGCTCCAGTAACAGGAATGATGACTTTTGGCAGACTTGTGCTGGAGTGGGTGAGAGAGAGGAAGGTGAGAGACATTCCTTTTCTGCTGTGCTCCTCAGGCTCAGTCCATCTCAGTTCATCACAAGCCAATTAATGTATATATATCTGTGCTTGACTTGCTCGGTCTTAATAAGATTGAATGTGTTGAAAATCCAAAGGACCCCAGGGTATGCAATAGTCCCCCCATTTTTAATGTTATCCACAGTGTCTTGCAGAGTAGTCAACACCTACGCTTCTGTTTCCAAAGTAAAATCTTTACCTAAATAAAATGAAGATGGATCCAACCTAAACCACTGGATTTTCCCCATGCAACGTAATTAAATGGAAACATTAAAATTCATTTACTCTCTTTTCTAGTCAGTACATTCTTCTTATATGCATGTTCAACCAGCAGTCCAGCAATTCTAATATTTATATTTACATCATTCCAACTTGCCCATCCTCTTTAAAGTTCAAGTATCTCATAGGAGTGAGTCATACATCCACCCTTTCAAAAGCATAATAACAGAAATTCTTTAAAGCTTTGTGTTTTCAGCACAACAGCATTCCGATACGATCTGAGAATCACAGAGACACCCTCCAGTCCCACTGGGGATCAGGAAACAGGTTTGGCTAGAAAAAAAGTTTTCCTCATGTGATGGGTGCCCTACCAATCACACAGCACATTCCTCAAGCAACCTGGGCTCTTTAAAGCCCAGTGGAGGTGGGAGAAAGGGGCTTTTTCGGCTTTGCAGGTGGGTCGGGATTTCTGCTGGGAAGCATCACAAGAAGGTAGGGGTGAGTGCCTTGCTTTGGTCATCATCTTCCCCTTAATGAGGCACGTGAGTGATAAGAGTCTGTTAGGAGAAAAGAAGGTTTTTATGTTTAATGGTTCTTATTTTAGTCCCTGGACTGTGTTTAGTATGTGGGAGTCTGCTACCTGGATAAGGTTAACTGCAGAAGATTATTAAGTATTTCATTTTTCTTACCTCAGGCTGTATCTTCACTAGGGCAGTTTTAATTTGTTTCATATTTTTTCTCCTAAAGATTGGGGAGGAGGGAATGGGAAAAGTAAATCTGTTGCAAATATATCTGAGTGTAAAAAAAGAAAGAAAAATTGTTGCAGAGAAAGATTAATCCTGTAATTCCCCCACACTTGTGAAAATAAGAAAGGCAAAAGAAAAAAAAAACCTCATGTTTTGGCTGTGCTGAACTAATGAGGGAGAGAGGAAAAACCTACCTCCCAGCTCTATTTCCGAGGTAATTATGCCTGATGATGATTTACCAGCCACTCCACTGTTCACACAGGCTTCATTTCATAGCATTCTCTCTTGAAAGGAAACTTAATTAGTCTCTGACCTCTGCTTGGTGCTGAGCTTTGTTTTTGCTTTATTTTTTTCTCCTTTGGTAGCACAAAATAACTGGCTGGCTCTTCCTTTTCTGAGAGTGGTTGACTCCTGGTGCACAAGCTGTTCTCTGTCAGAGGCGGCTGCATTTCAGGACAGGCAGAGTGATGGCAAAAGTCCGACAGGGCGGGAGAAGCATGTGGGTTTGTGTGTGCTGGAGGTGTTTGCTTTGAAATAAGTAAACAGATGATGAATTGACACTTGTAAAGCATTTGTCTTCTTACAGCAGAGTCCAAACGACTCATCTATAATATATTTAATTGCATCCTCTTAAAAATTGTGTAACTCTGAAGATGTCCCAAGCATTTGGAAACTAGCTTCTTTTTAGGCCCTTGGGGGCTAATTTTTCCACTAAAGTAAACTTTTTTTTAAAAAAAAAGTACTTTTATTTCTATCTGGACCCTCAAGCCTTGATGCATCAGAGCTCACAGAAGGTCAGGGTGTGGGCAGGTCTGTGCCCCATGCAGGTTTCCCACGCCACCGGCACAGAACATCCAGCAGCAGTTCCACCCCGCTGACTTCCCTCCGTCAGCGCCCCAGCCCAGGGATCTCACTCCTGCCTGTAGAGACATGCTTTCCAGCCAGGGCTGGGTGAGCATGAGGGGCAGGAGGTGTGGTGCCCAGGATTCTTGGCTGGAGGGGGTTACTGGCAAGAACCAGGTTTGTGTCGTTGCATGGCTGGGTTTATTTAGTTGTGCTTGAGTGGCTTGGAACCCTTCAAGCCAAGGCATCTGGAGGCTGCAGAGCCTGTGAGTAATAAAACAAATGTGTCCCTTGTCTCTGCCTCCTTACACCAGGGGATGAGAATGCAATGCCCTTACACGGGGACACTGAAGCAAAGCGAGGTACCAAGGGGTGAGGTGAAGTCCCTGTAAGCCCCTCTGCCATGCTGAGATACCTCCAAGAGCAGGGTGTAGAAAAAAATTATGCTTGCGGGGGTGTTTCTGGACATCCCTTGGTCACAGTGCCTTGACTCCACCATGACAACTGTCACAAAACACAAGGCAATCAAAATGGGACCCACTTCTGTTCTTCATAGGGCAATGCCAAATGAATTCTTATCCATTGGCTTTTTTTGGCTATAGATGGAATAGGACTAAGCTAAGCAGACGACATTTGTCTGTAAGGCTACTGAAATCCTGTCCCAATCTATAGAAAGAGGGTGTGGAGGCTTCAGAATATCAACCAGCTCAATGTGCATGAGGGACGCACAGCAGAGACTGAATCCTGCCTGAATCCAGGCACTGCTGTGAGCAGGGCTTCCTTTGAAAGCCTACATGGAGTTGGTTACCTAAAATACAAGGGCAGAAGCCAGCCTCCACAGAAAGGATCTTCCTTTTTGGCTGCCACAGTTGTGCTGCAGGTCTTTCAGAGCCCCTGTGAGTAAAGAAAGGGAGGGGAGGTCAAGAAAGCTCTAAGAGCATGGAAATAACAGGTCTATGGCAATATATGGAGGGACGGGGAGGCAGGGCTACCACTGGTCCTGGGCTCTGACAGGCTCAGCTGGACTCCCATGAGTCCCCGTGTTTTGGGGGTGTGAGGGAAGAGGAGAGGGGAGAAGCTGCAGTCTGGGTTGTGACCAGGGCATAAGGAAGAGGAGGAAAGATGTGCTTCAGGAGGGGTGTAGATTTTTGTGGTAAAGTAGGAGCAACAAACACCTTTCCAAAGCTGCTTGGAGCATGGAGCAAAGTCTTTGGTAGTGGTAATTGAACACCTGGGACCTTTTAGCTAAAGCTAAAGCCACAGCTAAATTGCAAGGTGCCTGGGATGTGCTGAGGAACACCAGGTTCATGAAAGCTCAGGGCTGCAATCACAGGACCTGGCCACCTACTTGTACGGAGGTTTTGGATAACGGTTTGCAGCTGATGCTCCGGTTTCCTCACGAGTTTCTCTGAAGCCCCAGGAAACTGTATTTGGGATGTAAAACTAATCTTAATCAGCCCACAAAGAAGGCTTCTCTATCTCCAAACTGATTTGTGTCCACATGCACAAGCTGCTGGCGCCTGTCTCCTTCAGGGCTGGGAGGAGGACTGCCTACCAGTGTCACACCCCTTGGGTGGTTGTGAGTCATACCTGCGTACAGTTTGCCTCAGGCAAGCTGGCCAAGGTTTGCCTCATGCCTCTGTAGTGATGCACCTGCACCAAGTGCTGTGCAAGTTGCTCTTGCTTAAAATAGCTTACCCCTGAGGCATTGGGAGCAGGCAGTAGGTGGAAAGCCCCAAATCTCCTGCAGCTTCTCCAGGGCATGTTGGAGGGTCAGCTCTCCAGCTGCCCAGATGTTGTCACAGCCTTTGAGCACCTTCCCAGTGGCCCAATCCATGATGCCAATACTAAACCCTCTATGTCAGAGAAGGGGCCAGACAAGGGCTTGCCACATGTGGCACAGGGAAATGAAGTGGACACCAAGAAATGGACTCCCTCAGTGCTGATCACTTGGTGGCAGAGGGAGAATTCACACTAATATGGCAACATCATGACACTTGTTCATTTATACGTCTACAGTAAAGGCTCTTCCTTACTTTTTTCCCTTCCCAGTCTCTCCACTTCCTCTCACCCTGCAATTGCATTTGATTTAGGTAAGGTACAGGAGAGCCTTAAGTTGCCTAGAAGTTTGCCACTCTTCAGCTGATACCTGTGTTGTGGTGACCGTGACCAGCTTTCTTCCCAGCTACTGTATCCTTGGAGATGTGCTTGCCCCAGAGGAATAGGCTTGCTTTCTCAGGCTGGCATGCCTGCAGTAATGCCTGCTGAAGGAGAGGCAAAGTCAAGCTAGGTCCTGCCTGCCAGAGAACAGAAGAAAGCCAGCTTGTGGGGAGGCAAGGGCATGGGCTGGGTGGATGTCCCACATACAAGGTGTAAGTGCTGTTTTTACACTGCAGGGGAGTCTGTAGGAGACAAAGGGAAGGAGAAAGAGGTTCCTGAGATGTTAAGAAAAGGGTAGTGACTTTGTTAATCATGCTTGGTGTGATCTGTCATGATAGCCACATGGCACACTCAACCCTGCTATCTACATGACAGCTGGAGCAGACCTGCTTTTCCATGAAGCAGTCAGAGGTCACATGCCTGCATTTGAGCAGGGAAGATTTCCTGCCCCCTGAGTTGTGACATCTCTTAGCTGGCAATAACTAAAGGCTTTTCAAAAATCTCTGGAGTTTGCAGCACGAAGATCCATGAGCCAGGCAGTGCTCTCTACAGCTTTCAGATGAGTAGAAGACCAGTGTCAGCCTCAGGTTTGGCAGACTCTGCAGTGTTGTATTGCAGACCATGTGTAGCCAAACATTGCCCAGACCCAGATCTGACTTGCGAGACAGTTTTATGTGGCCCCTGGGCATGCTGGTTGGTTAACAAGTTTGGTAGGGACAGAGCTTCAGGTTGACCTCATGAGCCTGCCATTCTTAAGTGCAGAGCCATATAGCTTCAGCTGTATTAGGCTGGCCTCTAACAATCTGGCTGGGAATAAAAATGGCTTCTTACCTTGGAAATAATGACCATCCCCACTCATGCTATCATGCAAAAATACTTATATGCTCTGCTGCTGATAAAATAGTGAGATCACTGGAGATCTCTTCATGCCTAACCTTCAAACCACTGCAGAAATGGTGGTAGGAAACTCTGGTTTTCCCTCTGCCACTGTTGGAAGCCCTGCCTACCCTAGAACAGCAGCTGCTGAGGAGGCTGAAGGTAGCATTGTTAGAGAGGTCCCACAATGCTCTGTTCCTCAAGAAACTCCCCATCATAGACAGCTATGTCTACTCTTATTTTCCAACAGCTTCTTTGAAGAATTTCAGTCAGTAATCCCAGCAAGAGAAGGCACTAGTGCAGGTACTGTAGCAGAAGAGGAGTATTCAAGCTGCTTTTCCCGTTGTCTGCTCAAGTTGGGCCCACTTTGGCCTTTCTTTCACAGCTTGTATTTTCTTAACCACCCAGCAAATCAGCTGTCTCGGGGTTGGGCTTTTTTTTCCCTCCCCCTCCTCATGCACACACGCACTCCGCCCCTTTGAAAGAAGGGTTTCGTTGGCACTGGCATCTGGGCTTGTTTCTCCAAGAGGTCTCACACCTCTGACTAGTGCCTTTATGCCGCTCTCTCTGGAAGGGGATTAATTCAATGCAGGGCGCCTGGCCCCAGCCTGCAGGATATAGCGCTCTCAGGAATTTGGTGGGAATGCTACTTGGCCTGGCTCCCATGAGCCAGCTGCAGCCTAAGCAGCTCCCTGACCAGGAATGGGGGCCCAGCTCCAGTTCCTGGCACGGGGGGGAGATGGGTCTACCCTTAGCAAGGTGCTGCCAAGCTGTGAACTGTAGGTACGTGTGTGGGATACAGCTAAAGCCCTATGGTTACAAGTTCATTTCCATGGTGGTGCTGGCCGAGAGGAAAGGTCCAGCGGGGTGGATAGCATACTCTGGGGTAAAGCTGGCCTCTTTGGAAAAGGAGCCAGATGAGGGCACTGAACTTGTCCCCTGTCCATCTGGGTGTAGCTGGTCTAGCTGGGTTTCTAGTCAGGTGGAAATGCAACACCGTGAGCTGAGGTTTGCATGGGTACTGCTGTGATGACGAAAACCCTGCCCAAAAGGGAGCTGAACACACTGGCTGTCTCCAGAATGGTCCAAATCTTCTGTAGCTTAAGTATCAGGGAAAGTTTGAGTTATCAGGTTCACACCTGGGGAAATTTCTCCTCTGAAGCTACTATGAAGCAAGGGGTGGGAGGTGTACAGACAGGCTGGCAGGTTCTGTCTATCCTTCTCCTCAGGGATAATTTCTATTTCTGAGTGAAGCCTATTGTATTGGTCTAACTAAGACTGTCGTTGGTTTTTCCCAGGTTGCATGAAGAATTAAAGATGGCAAAAAGTGGTGATGGCATACGCGTCTTGCAGGGTCTTTTAGTCTTCGGGAATGTGGTCATTGGGGTAAGTTAAGTGGGACAACTATGGTTAGAGGCTTCCTTCCAGTACGACACTTCTTAAAACAGCAGTTCCCAGCCGTGAACTCCCTCTTCATGTGTGAAGTCCACGTACAAATAGACCACTAAAGTGTGACAGGAGGGGTAAAGGAGAACTGTGCTAGCTGATCAGTTGGCTGGGGAGGAGACAGGAAGGGACAGCAGGGGCTGATCCACAAGATCAACATGAATTCTAGGGAAAGAGCCCTTGCTGCTGAGCAACATCTTTGCAGCCACTTCCCTCCATACAGTGATGGGAAAGGTTCTGTTAATTCTTTCTTAACATTCTCAAGTCCTAGGCCTGACCTCTCAGGTCTAGTCTGGTTGAGTTTTGCCTGAAGTTCTTCTGTGAAGACACAGTACAAGAGATTGTGGAGTTGGGCTGAGGAAGAGTTGAGCAGCTCCTGTTTGGCAGGAAGGTTGAATGAAAGGAAAGTGGTCTCCATCTTTTTCTGTCTCTGCTATTTCTTTGGGGAAGCTTGATCTAATAGATCTCCCAAACTTGTGCTTCTCAGATGTGCGGCATAGCCCTGACAGCAGAGTGCATCTTCTTTGTGTCTGATCCCCACGGTCTTTACCCTCTACTGGAAGCCACAGAAAATGATGACATCTATGCTGCCACTTGGATCGGCATCTTTGTTGGCTTTGCACTCTTTGCTCTGTCTATCCTTGGCATTGTTGGAGTCATTAAGTCCAACAGGACCTTGCTGCTGGTGGTAAGTATAGCAAGGTTTGCCCACCCATTGCTGCCAAACTGAAAAAAAAATGCCACCTTAGTTTCCCTGCTCAGCTTGGTAATCACCCACTAAGCAAAGACAGATTTTATCAGTGATGAGGAGCCAAAGGTTCTTCTTGACTATGTCTGTGGTCTCCCACAAGGTGAATCCTGTGAGGACACATGCATAAGAAGCTCCCAAACCAGGCTGAGGGAATTAATAGTGATACCTGCAATGGAGGTTTAAGCTGACTGGCTTGACCCTCACCTTGCCCTGAAGCAATGCAGAAGGACTTGTGTAGTCAGATGTAGCTGGGATGTGGTTTAGATCCTTGTTTCTCCCCACCCCTTACTGCCTTTCAGCTGTCATGTACGATTTGGTTTAGGAGCTGATAAGTAATGGCTTATGTACAAGGCATTAGTATGTGTTAGTGTACCAAATATGGGTGCAATTGAGAACAATAGACATCAGCAGGCAGGCAGAAATTACAGGGGTGGGGACAGAGAGCTTTGGATAAGCCAAGGACAATGTTAAGATGTGAATAAATCACCACACAATTTCTTGCTTAGTCCTTCAGGCTGATGGTAGTGAAACTTAATTTGTGCTTGCTTAAAGATGAGTGGAACTGAAAACTCTGCAATTGGCTCTCTCTTGGATTAATATGGGATGGCAGGGTGCCTGTTTTAAGCAGCAGACACATAACGATCTGGACTCTTGTGCCAGGGAATTCACCAGCAAACAGCTGGTGGAAGAGAATTCCCTTAATTCTGAATTTTGGTGTCTTGGCTGAAACCCAAGGCTGTGGTATAGGAGAGGAGAGAGGATACGAGGGGTAAGAAGAAAACAAATGTCTTGAATCTGAGATGACCATTATAAAATGTGGGAGGAGAAATAGAGGCACGAGCACTGCAAAGGGAATATGGGAAAGGTTAAAGGGGTTGTGCTGAGAAGGTAAGAGAAACAGTGAAAGAAACTATGAGAGGTGATCCTCAGGATCTGTTTTCATGAAGGATCTTTGCACACAAAGTAGGAGTGATGAGGAAATCTGTTGATGCAAAATCAGGAGGATCTGCATGACACCCTAAATTGCACCTTCTGTTTCCCAAAAATACAAGCTCTCCTGCTAGGAGTAGACAGCTTCTTGATGAAAAGCTTATAGATGGCAAGTGGAAGTGGAAGGATGAGACATGGAACAAGCATAAGTTGCCAGTGAGATGCAACAAAGAATAAGAAAATGTTATTCTAGGACATATCAGGCAAAGTATTTTCCATAGAGTCAGGGTAGCATTAATGCTGTGAGGTTCTGATGAAATCTTGTCTATGAGATGAAGAAAATTCCAGTCATACACTTTCAAGAAAGCAGACTGCAAACTGGAACATGCACAGGGAAGGGCTACATGAATGTTCAGGAGAATGGAGAGGACTGAGGAGACTAGGACAGCCTAGTCTCCCTCACCCTGAGCACAGTTTTGGGCTTAATCTTGAAAAATACAGAACTGGAAGAAACTGCTTAACTGTTTCTCCAAGAGCTAACAATGCTGTCTTTTTCCTACAGTATATTATTCTGATGCTGATCACTTACGCATTTGAAATGGCTTCTTGCATCACAGCAGCGACTCACCGGGACTTTGTGAGTATTGCTTTCCTCATGTATTCTTGTAACTGCACTAGGAAATGTTGCAGTCTTAGGGCATGTGGCTGTCCTGTTCAGTGTAGTAAATGGCCTGTGTGGTGGTACAGTGTAAACTCAAAGGACTGCTGCTGAGTTAGAGTAAGACCCCACAAGGAAATTCTCCACATCATTATTCCAATCAAAAGAATAATTTTGTTCTTTTTAACGTAGGTTTGTTATTTTTAACATTTTGAAGTGTTTACAGCCTTGCAGTTAAGGAAATAATAGCGTGGGTTAGCTGAATCATCAACAGTGTTTAGTCTTTCACTTACAGACTGATTAATCTATCATACATGCAGAAGAGAAATCTTCAGCATTGCCACTAGTGAGGGAAAGATTATGTGGGTTATTGGATATTGACAGGGGCAGAAATGACTTGTGGTGCTTTAGTTCCAAGCAACATATCAAATGTAACCCATAGCTTCTGCACATCTCTGTGATCTGACATCTGGTAGGGCCTGCTTAAGACTCGTGCTCAAGATCTACATCTTCATTGCTCCTGCTCCTCAAATCTTGCTCTTTAGCCTCCTGTGCATAAAACTGGGGGAGACACAGAATTCCTGTTTCCTAGCAGCAACTGAAACAAGCAGACAAACCCACCTCAGATAACCCTATATTTGCTTTACATGGCCACATATTTACATAGTTCCTGCATTCTTCTCTGTTTGGTTTTTTTTTTTTTTCTGTAGCTCACTCCAAATCTCTTCCTAAAGCAAATGCTGGAGATGTATCAGAAGTCAGAGACAGTAAATAACAATGACAAACGGATGTCTGAAGGGGTCACAAAGACATGGGATAAACTCATGCTTCAGGTAATAATAACACTGAAAACTCTCACTAATTACTAAATGCTCTGCAGCCCTGGAATTTCAAGTCCTCCTTAGGACCACTTGGTAATAAAGAGGACAGTATCTGCCTTGAACTTTAGAGAAAGTCCTGCCACACTCCCCATTTTGCTTGTTTATCAGATGGCAGACTGTCAAAGGCAGGCACTTCAAAAATCTCCCTCATAAATCTGTGGTTAATGCCTAACTAGCAATGTGCAGGGCTGTGACCTGGGCCCATAAAGCCCATTCCCTTCTCTCGCCCCACAGAACCAGTGCTGCGGGGTGCAGGGCCCCTCCGACTGGCAGGAGTACACGTCCGCCTTCCGCATCATGCACAGTGACGCTGACTTCCCTTGGCCGCGCAACTGCTGTGTCATGAATGCCCCAAAGTCTCCTGTCAACCTCGATGGCTGCAAGCTTGGCATCCCTGGCTACTATAACAGCAACGTAAGATACTTTCTCCTTTTTCTGGTTAACATATGTTGGCCAAAAACACCTTGCTGGAAGGGAAAAAAACAGTGAATATCCTTCATCCTTTGCTGTGAGCAACAGGTATTCAAAAGCTTTCTGGAGGAGAAGCAATGCCTACAGGGTCCTGGCCACGTTGCTGAACCCAGGATAGGCTTTCCTGATGGAGAGAAAATTACCAGGAAACCTCTCCCAATGCCACCAGTAAGAAGTGACGTCGCCAACATGTAGATGAACAGTAGATGAATCAAACTTAGCCCAAAGATGAGTGCATACAATATGAGTGAGCAAGTCAGGAGCCCTCCTACTCAAGGTAGAATTTTTCAGTAGACCACCCTGTCCTATTCAAACAGACTGCTGGGTCATAAACATCAACTTCTGCACTAGAGAGCATTTCTAGAAGGCATTCAAGCTCCCAAATTTGCCTGCAGCTTCTTGACTCTGAAGGTCAACTCTGTTGGCTGCGTTTGGTTATATATCTATATTTGGCAAGTTGATGGCGCAGGAAATTGTCCATGAAGTGTATGAGATGGGTCTACTTCGTATTTGGAGCTAGAAACAGGTAAGCTATCTGCAAGTTGGCAAAAAGCAGTGTAGCTCTGACTTGTCCCCCTGAGACCCTGTGAGCTACCTGGATTGCAGTAGGAGAGGAGAATGCTGCCTCAGCCTCTTTCAGAGGTGGATGAGCTTGTTGCCTTGTGATACAAGCTCAAAGCTCGTATTGACTCCTTTATGGTTGTCTTACAGGGTTGTTATGATGCTATTTCTGGGCCAATGAACACACATGCCTGGGGTGTTGCCTGGTTTGGTTTTGCCATCCTCTGCTGGACTGTGAGTACTTAATATTTGCCTTTATTTTCTCTTCTCTTTTATTGCTATTCCACATGCAGCTGCATGGACGTGGATCACAGGGCTGACACATTTAAAATATCTGTAGATTTTAGTTATTAATTCATTACCAATATGCCTGTAGCCTGTTCCACAAACAGGGCTACATTTACAATTTCCCCTCCATTCTGGCTTCCACAGGCAAAGAGCTAGATGGCCTTCCAGCCTGCTGAGACCTGCTGCCATCTCAGCAATACAACACTAGTTTGCATATACTTGTTTGTGAAGGGTATTGGATCATCTAAACAGTAATCAGGGTAGATAATTCAGTTTTTAGGTCAAACAATTTGTGTGAGTGTTTTAAGTACTCAGGGTTCAGCAGCTTCATGACAGATAACCCCCAGCAAGCTGAGTGATCCAGTCAAATAGTTGTGGCTGCATAAATCTTCTTTCTTCTCTGTGAAGCTTCTGTGCAGATAAAAAGCTTTAAGCTTCCTCTGCCTGAACAGACTTTGCTTATGAAGAATTTCTGTTGCTCTCTCCTACCAGTAGGACTAAATGGGGCTAGGAGAGAGGTGGGGAGAATGAAACGGGGAGCAGAGAAACTTAGTAGTCTTGTCCTTTCAGTTCTGCGTCCTCCTTGGTACCATGTTCTACTGGAGCAGAACTGAATACTGAAGGTCCGGTGTCCTCAGCGCTGTCCTGAAGCACCATGTGAAACTGCATTCGTTCGTCTCCTGCTCCATTCTCCTTTTGCCATGGAGGATTTGAAGTTTTGCCACTACGTCTCCCATATATACTTTTGCCCCACCAAAAAACTTGACACACAGAACTGATGAATCCAGGAAAGAATCTTCTTGTCCCTTCTTTGCCCCCTGATCTGCAGCCTTAATGCCTCCTGGCTGAGGCAGAATCCTTCTTTCTCTGTGCAAGAAATCCTTGGAGCATAAGATAAGAAATGATCTGATTTGTTCTGTGATGACATTAGAAAGGAAAATGTCCATAAACACTTGCTCCAGAAAAACATCTCTCTAAAACTAGGTGGAATGTAAATAATAATGCTAAAGGCGCCGGCAAGGGCTATGTGAGCAAAACTGTAACCTCCGCTGACCAATAAAGATGCATACTGTGAGGGAGAAGACTGCAGACCTTTCTAATATATTTTATTGTTCAGCTTCTGTTCCTGGTCTCTGTCACCACTTGCCTTAGAATAAGGCAGATTCTCTAAGAGTTTAAGTGTGTCAGCAGTACAGACATGTTACGGATAAAAAGTCTGTTGCTAGTCAAGCTCAATAAAAGGCTAGCTCACTCCTCAGCAACATACTGCGTACATTCAAGCCTACCTCCTGTCACTGACGAAAGTACTGCATGTGCTCCTACCTTCAGAAGTGCCAGTCCAGAAAAGGTTCCTTTGGCTAACAAGCGACTCCTTCAAAAAGCTCTTACATATTTCACGCAAGGTTTCACAGATCTGTGGGCTAGAATTTGTGCAGAATGCAAGGGGTCCTTTGTTGTGGTTGGCTTTGCGAAAGTGGCTGTCCCATGCCCCTAGATGACCTTGCTTCTTGCTTCAGCTACCTGCAGGTATATGGTAATGTCCCCTGTGTACTCCCCTTCCACATCCCCCGATCACATAGGACAAATAGCAAATAATGGCAATGAGTAACTCTTGCGAAAAATGCAAGCAAGGAGCTAACTGAACCAAATCCAGTCTTTGCATCAGCAGTTACAGTTCTCACTCAGTTCAATAGAGGCTGTTTACTTTGGCCCAGACTGATCTGGTGACTTTTCTAGTGAACACTTAAGCAGTTACGTGTGTCATGTGAAATATGCTCCTGTATAGAGCATTTTAAGGTGAAGCCTCTTCCCAGGGTTCAGGTCCTGACACTTGCCAGATGCCTTGATTCTTCATTTTTGTATATTCACCAAAATATCAATTAAAAACAAGTGGAAGTGGAATGTTTTTCTTGTTCAAGATTGTGTGTTTGGGAAAGGGAAATGATAAAGCTCTATATCTGGGGCAGTGCAAAGGCAGGCTTTCAAGTCCTGTAACCCTGTCCTGAAGATCTGAGTGCAAAGCACCATGATTCATGGTGCTATAGAAACTCTGCAGCTGAATTGTCCCTCACTAAGGTACTCGAGGAGAGAAAGAGGCAGCTATGAGAATGAACAGCTTGAAGGAGAAACAGGTCCCTGCCACATAGAGGGGACTATATGAGCCTGCCTTCAAAAGGAAAATCTCCATGGATCAGCCACTCCAGTGGTTCAGTGGGGTGATGACTCTCTTGGAGAGCCTGAACTCTCAGCAATTTCCATAAGGAAATCAGTCTTCAGCACTTTTTTCTGAGACCTGAGGTCAAGGATGGACCATGGGGACTGTTTATGGAAGTGGTCTGAGTTTGGTTCTTAATTATTTTTGTGTGTGTGTGTGCACGTATGTTGCTGAAAGCTACAATAATACCTAAACCTAAAGAAATACAAAGAGAATCAGTGTCTGCCTAAGTTAGGTAGCAATAGCAAAGACTGGGTTCTCTGCTAGTTGCTGTGAGCTGCAAATGCCTGCCAACTGCAAAAGCAGAGAGGAGAGGAATGGATTAGGACAGACAGTGCAGGCACACAGCCTCTGTTCTTGCTTGGCCAAACCCCTCCAATAACTCCTCAGTCATGACAGCCCTCTTGGAAAGCTGCACACCTGTGTAAAGGTCTCTTGCTTGAGTTATTTCTGAAACTCAGGTAACTTTGCAAATGGGTGAAACAACTGGCTATGGGGCTTTCTAGAGCCCAGTAATGCCTTCTGCATACAGATGTGGCTGGAGATATGGCCCATAAAAACTTTAAAAAGACAAAAGCAGGTAATTTCAAATATTATTTTCCTCCTCTGGTCTTTTGCTTCAGACCCAGAGGTCTCTTCCTTCATGCTACATATAAATGTGGTGTGATTATAGCACTGCGCTCAATATAGAGAAAATGCTGCAGGACTTTACAGGAGAAGAGGAACTGAGACTACTTTGAAGGTGTTAACTCTGACTGGTTGCAAGTGACAATATTTACCTATTGCATAAACAGCAGCTTAAGCCAAATAAGTTTGGGTTCTTCAAATCTGCCTTCTGCTTCCTAAGCCTTTCCTCAGGTGTTACATTATGATTTACGTTTTACAAAAATAAAAACTGTGATGAACAAGTGATCTGGGTAATGGTGGATCTATGCAACCAGAAAAATCCAGCTTTATCCACCTGAGCTAAGGAGGAAGAAGAAAATTGGACTGTTGGCAGAATGATGTTGAGCAGACTTGTGAAAAATCCTGCATAGCCTTTTCTGGTTTTTCAGCTTCTGAAGGGTGATTCCAATCTCTGCAAGTTCCCTACCTGGAATGCCAAGGGAGGGTGAGGTAGGGATTGAGGCTGTGACAGGAATGCTGGTGAACTAGTTCATGTGTTGGCTGAGGCTTGTAAAGAAATCCTGTTCATTCTCAGCTGTTTGGTTTGCTGCCTGAAGGTATGGATGTATGTGGTCTTCAGAGCAGTTGATATGCATAGATGCATAAAAACTGCTGGACTAAAACAGAATGAAGAAAAAAATTCTCCAGGTGGAAGCTGTGTGGTTTGTTTGCAGATTTGTTCTGTGTATTTCTTCTCCGTAGGTGTGAATATTCACAGTTCTCTCCTGGCAAAGAAAGCGTGTTTCAATTCTCTGACAGATTTACCAACTGTATTTTTAGATAATTAATTTATTGTAATATTCCCGGCTCTGAGAAATCAGAGGCTCACTGAGAAACATCCTCTGTTCATACTTGACAGGGTAGTGTGGCTTCCAAGCCAACAAGAATCCCAAACCCTCAGCTGCTCCCCTCCCGGACACACACAAACATAAACTGATGTCTTTCACACTCTTGAATGTTTGTGGCTGGCAGCCCTGAAGGTCTCTGTTCCTTCAGGCGATGGGGCAATGTAGGCTGTTTTTGTGTACTCCGTGCTGTGCCCCATTTTTCCAACAATATTTCCTGAGCTTTTCCTTTCTTCTTTCCCCTCGCTTCTTCCTCTTTTGCATAAGATCTCTTTGCACAGACTCTCAGGCCCTATTTCTCCTTACCTTGATGGTTTGTGTATGACATACAATGCCCGTTATGTGCCATGCTTGGATCCAGCTATCCACCTCACTGCAAAAAACAGCACCAGGCTGTCAGAGGCGTTCGCTATCCTCTGACTCAGATGATTTATTTCCCATCCTGCTCATTGCTCTGGCATCTTAGTTCTTCATATTGCTTACAACAGGGACTTGTGCCAAGCAAGTGTTTACTGGGACCAAATATGACCTAAAACTAGCTCATAAATGAAGCTTCCTTATCCCACCCGTTGGCAGCCCTGCCCTCTTTGGCAACTGGGGAAAGCCTCTGCAACGTGTGGTATGCTGGGAACCTCCTGCAAGAACTTTCCCTGTAATCTCAGGCATCTATCTTTAGGAGATCCTGCTGCGTAAGGAGTTGAGGATGACTACTGAGGGTTTATCCTCAACAGGAAAAAAAGGTGAGGGTGTTTCTGGCTGTGTTAGCTTGCACGCGAGCTGAAATTCCAGCACAGACAAGGTCATCTGCAGTTCTTGTGTGCTCACTACTTGAGATAAAC
Source organism: Phalacrocorax carbo (assembly GCF_963921805.1). Taxonomy (NCBI): domain Eukaryota; kingdom Metazoa; phylum Chordata; class Aves; order Suliformes; family Phalacrocoracidae; genus Phalacrocorax; species Phalacrocorax carbo. The sequence continues at coordinate 89,555,434 of NC_087513.1, read as the reverse complement.
TCTGCAAGAGAGTTAAGTGATGAGCAGTGAGCTGCTCGGACTACCCAGGACTGTTACTGACTGTGAGTGAATGCAGGATTGAAAAACTTTCCTCTGTATTTTTCCCAAGGCAATGCCGGGTACTGTGGCTAGCACAGAGGCTGGAGAAGGTAAAGTCAAGCCACTTCGAATAATACCTGCAAATAACCAGCCTGGTCTTTTTACAGCTTTCTTCTGCCTCCACTGTCTGACCCTTCATGTTTAAAGCAAATTATCTCATAACATTAAAAAAAGTTGAGTAAAGCAGTTTGTGAGCACCCATTTTTTCTGATCTGAACTTCTGCCTGACTCTTATGAAAGAGGAGGGAAAGAAGCTACGTGACATTTTTCAGACCGGTTCAACTGTATCTTATGGCTGGGTTTGGTTTGGGGTTTTTTTTTGCCTTTTCAGGTTTTACTTATTTGGCGACTTTCCTTGTTTAATAACCATCACATGTGTTACTCTCCTTTCTCCAACCCTGGTTGTTCCCATGTTCCTGTTCCTTGTGGTTCACTCATAAGCAGCTACTAAGTTTTCTTCAAAACCATTTCCTCACACTGAATTAAAGTATTTCCTCTTCTTTTCAGGTAAGGGATTTAAATGGTAGAGAGATACGTGTTTCCTGTAGCAGATGTGCTATGGGAGAAAACAGGTCCAACTTTAAGATGTATCTGGACTCAAAGTGCATCACATAATTCCTATTCCTATGCATTTTCTAGGTTTGCAAAATGTACTTCATCTCGCACTGCAGTTTGCAAATAAGACACGAGAAAATAGCTACCCTTTTTTGTTATTGAATGAACCAAAAATTCTTGTTTTATCACTCATAGTGTATCAGACTTCGCGGGGGAATCAGTACTGGGCCAGGTCTGGGCTTTGCAGCTCCCATTAATTTCTAATGCTCAACTCTGAAACTGTTCATCCTTTACCCATGTGGTGAGACATGTTCTTTGAAAAGTTTATCCTGCTCATATGGAAAACGAACTCAGAGATCTCACTGCCTTTCTCTATCTTGGCCATTATGATCCTCTTCTTTTAGCTGCTGTTGATGCCTTATGCCAGTTTGGGCTGTCTCCCCCACTGGGCTAAATTTCCTTCCCTGCACTGCCTGCCTTCCCTTTCCTGCCAGCTGACCTTTAGCTCTTTCCAGTGGGATACCAGCTAGTGTCCTGTGTCCCACAGCTTCTGGACTCCTGTGTTGCAAGGTGGATCCATGAGACACCAGTATCAAGTGCTCTTTGGTGTTGGGTTAGATTGTTTCTTGGTTAACAGCCAGTTTGGGAACTTGCTTAATCCTGGTTTTGGCTTAGCTGAAAGTATCCAAGATATTATTGCTGGTGCTTCCAATACAACCCGCACAGATGTTTGTCCTGAGTCAGACTTCCAAACTCATAGTGATGGGAAAGGCAAAAGGAATTGGCTGAAATTGTGCTCAAGCCCTTCCGTGTGTTAAAGCACCCTGATTTAGCGCACAGTCCTGAGAGGAGCATGACCAGATCTGCAGCGTGCCTCTTGTTTGATTTTCATAACCTTGGGAATGCTGGGGAGCAGTTTGAGATTATCCTCTTGTTCTAAGGCCAAGTCATTTCTAGACTCTGTGGCACAAAGAATACAAAAACACTGTTTCTCATATAGCGCTAATTGGCTATGGCTAACAACTCCTCCAGCGTTCAAGAGACATGGTTTTCTCTCTCGCTTTGTGTGCCAGTTGCCATGGTAAAGCAGGAAGCGCAACCCAGGCATTTTCCTAAAGGGAAATAGAAAACATGAAGGATGTAGGAAAGGGAGTCAAGCCCTGAGTTCAGCTGCTGAGTAGGAAGAAAAAATATTTCGTTTACCTTAATTATTCTTCTGCTTTTCAAGGGGAACAAAGAGCAGGCTGAACTACAGGTATGCCCACTGTGGCTACAACCACAAGAATCCCTGTCTTTTTTCCAGGATAGAATAACAGACAAATACTAATAACATTCACTTCCACGCTACAGCTCAGAGATTGAATCAATGATGGCACTGCAAGAATTCAGGGAACCAGGAAACTTAATTTGTTATTTTTTTAAGTTCTTGCTTGTCATTTACAAATCAACAGAAGTGCATCTATGATGCGCCAGGGGTTTCATAGTTAATTCTCTTTTTTCAACTTGGCTTCCCCTCTACAAGCACTGGAATCCCAAAATATTTCTGTACTCTATTCTGCATTGCTCTACATTATCACAGACAAGGCAGAATTCTGCAGGAGGGGTGCTAAATGGGAGGGTGTGGTTGTGCATCACTGAAACTTCAGGCTGGTAGAACTAGAAACCGTAAGAGAAAAGATGACTCTTACCCTTGGAAATTTTAAAGCATTTCAGGTAATGGTAATTCTGCGTAAGTCTCCAAGCCCTCACTTAGTTTTCAGAGCTGCAGAGCAGCTGCAGTCCTCATAACCCCCAATCAGAAAAGTGTGTGATCGGGCCCTAACCTTCATCGCAACAGTCAAAACCCAGACAAACACAGCTTAGTGCCCTGGCCACTCACACAACAAAAGAAGGGCTCAAAATCTGTGTCAGAGGAAGACAAATGCATTTGCACCACATTCATAAACCAAATCCAGGAAAAAGAAAATGTTTCAAAACATCACTAGGCACAGGTCTGGTTTTATAAAAACTCCAGTTTAATCTCATGGCTGAGACCTGGCAAAACATCTTTTTTTTTTTTTTTTTGGCTCTTGTTTTTCTTTCTTTTTTTAAAGCAATAAGGCACAAAGGCAGGCAAGCCCACACAGAGATCAAAGCTTAACAAAAACACAGTCCATCAGAGCTAGCAGGAAGATTAATCACAAACCAGGGCCAGTGGGATGGGGACAGTCCTTTTCACAGTGTCTGACTTCCAGCCCCTTCCCTTCACCTGGCAGCAAATAGTATTTCAAAGGGAACCAGTGCCTGCAAGAACAAGATCTAAGGTCTGGGCTGCTGCATGGAGCCTTCAGGAAGCACTTGCCTTCTGCCATCCTTCCTTTCCAGGGCTGTTAAAGTCCCACTCCATCTTCAGTTGAAGTCAGCGGCAAGCTTTCCATTCCTTGCTTGGCGCAGAATTAATTATCACCAAGCCTTTACATTGATTAGGAGCGAGCAAAAGCTAAACCAAATTGGGATCAGCTACAACTTCTCCCCCACCCCTAGAGACATTTTTTTTTTTCTAGACATGGAAAGAAGCAAAAGGAACAACTGCAAAGCCTGGGCATGCCTGAAAGCTAGTATATGCTCGAGTAGATTGTTTGCATTTTCAAGGACTGGGGAGAAGTTTGTGGTGGAAAGTTAAATCAATTCTTGCACAGTGGTCTCCCCTGATCTCATCCCTCCTCTCCCAGACCATGATCCGGCTCAGGAAGGCAGATTCAGACCTTCTGCCCACCACAGATTAGCCATAACTAATTAGCTTCTCCTCTGTGGGCAAAAAGCCAGCTGCTCTCACACCGTCAGTGGTACAAAAGTTGCAGCAGCAAACAGTTCCGTGCATCAGCCCAAGTTTCACAGATGTGCAGGATTCTGTTTAAGCAATTCCTTCATTTTAATTACATTTTCTTTTTAATATATTTATATAGAATGTTCTTTTATATATATATATATAAATTTAACACAATATTCACCACTACAGGCATTTCAGAATTCAAAAAGAAAGAAAAAAGACTTTGATTGCACCATTTGGAGTCTGGATGAAGGAAATTGTTGCAGGGATTTATGGGTGCTCTCTAATGCAGACCTAAGTTCCTCTGAAGCTAAAGGTGAAAAAAAGAAGTGCTTCAGTCTTTCTGAAGTGATAGCATGGGTTGGACAGCCCAGAAGAATGTGGTTTATAAGGTAAAATACAATCCTCATTTCTGTTTACCCTCTCACCAATAAGGCAGCTCCCACATAAGCTAACATTATCCATGTCCCTCCTTTCCATCAGGGGATTCCCATCTTTGCCAGCCCAACCATTTCACTCTGAGCTACACTTAACAGAAGCTGCACAAACCCTTTGACTACATGGGAAGAATAAGTGAAATTTAGTCACTTGCCTCCCATTGGTAAAAGTGCACAAGCAACACATGCTGGTGATACCATATCGTGACTGAGGGTCCATGTGCAAACTTAGGGAGCGGCCTTTACACTCTCCACAGTCTCAAGGGACTCAAATGTACTGCAGGATCCCTGAAATGATCCTTGCTGAACTGCAAATGATGTGACAGTCTACTTAGGAAGGTCCTTTCCATAATGCCAAGAACAACCGACTTAGCTCTCGCATACACAGAAGTCCAAATTCTGGGCCAGACCCTTTTCCCATAAATCTGATCTATTCGTCTCCATAATACCTCACAGGAGAAACCAAACAAACCCAAAAACAAGCAAAAAAGCCCAAATCCTTTCTTAAAGTCTCTAGTGTTGCATGGTTGTGTTGGAGGGCAGGAGTTTGGTACCCACAATGTACCACTGAAAAACCCTGAACCTCAGAAGACCTTCCAGTCTCAGGCTCAATCTGCTACTGCAGGGTGGCAGAGGACAACCTGAGGGCTCTGAAGCAAACATGACATCGGGTCTGACCCTGAAATTGGCCTCAGGAATGGCTTAGTAAAGTTGGATCTCAGAAAGCTCCAACCACACAACAGGAGGTGGCTTCTGTCTTCTGGATCTGTCCAACTATCAAGCCCTGGTCCTTAAAGCTAACTGCAACTATCAGTATCAACAAGGATCCATCATCAAGCGTTAGAAACTCTGCAGAAGTCTGGGTCTGGATTTGGGAACAGTGATACCTGTGCAATGGTGCACCTTGCAACTAAGCACCTACTCCCAGCTCTGCAGGATCTGGGGCTTTCTCTCAGCTGTCCTGATGGAACCCACTTGTGACCATAGAGCTATAGTGATGTGCCTGTGTTAAGCCCACTTGGCTAGGCCCTTGGACGTTTGATACATCAGCAAAAAGCTGGAGATGAAACTGTAGTCAGAGGTGGGATCAAGCTACAAAACAGATATCTCATCAGAGAATCTCTGCTTAATTAAAATCCAGGACCTTGATCTGAGTTTAAATTCTGAAATACCCTTAAAAAGTATAGTCTGGATAGAGATTTTAGTTGAGGCTGATCTTCAATATTAAGTAAAGATTTGTAACAATTTTCTCTTGCAGGAGTTTCAGTACTTATGCTAAAAGCACTATTACTGGAACACAGTTAAGAGTTGAGACAGTGTATTGTATACAGATTGCCAGACCTCATTTCTTGTTCATAGATCAGCTTATATGAGAACAAGGAGGGAAAAAAGAAAAAAGAATGGATTTAAGGTGCCACGGTTCCATCACATTTTCTTTTGATTCATTACTTCGTGAGCTTCCCTGGTTCTGTTCCGCATGCCTTGGCAGTCAAAACTTCTAGGAACTGAGAGAATATAAAACCCTGTCCAAAGTAAACTATTTTGTTGATGCCAATAAAACCTGGGCACCATTTCCACAACTTTACCTTTCTGTAAAGCCTTACCACAATACCTTGTATTGCACCTTTCCAAGTCATTTGCCATTAACCCAGCTGCGGTGATTAAAAGCTTTCCCATAAGGCAGTAAAAAAAGGCATTTGAGTGCCATGTAAATGCAGTGCAGAGCTGTGCTAACCGTGAGGAGCCTGGAGGACTGGCAATCCCCTGGTTTTAATGGGAGGCTGCACAGGCATCTTGTGGTCTGGGAGGAGGATAAAACAATTGTCATGAAGCTGCATAATCTGGACCCACCATCCATGGTTTGTCCAAGTAAATCATAGACTGACATCTATGAGACAACATGGACCCAAACAAGAACTCCAGGCTCCCATCTGGTTTAATATTCCCCCTCAAAAAAACCTGACAGCACAGACTTAGTTCTCTGCTCTTATATCGCGTTATGCATAAATGAGGAGTACAATGGGGAGGATCAAAGACTGCAGCGGGTGACAAGGAAAAGCCCTCTTGTTTTTCACGCTCCCTTTGGATATGGCATGAGAAAATTCTGCTGAAGATATGTTCCTTGCATTTGTGGGCCCAGAGCTTCTAAAAAGTACTCTGGCATCTCTCCGCTTTAGTGATCAAAGAGTGCATAGAAAGCACTGTACAGGATGTGGGCCCTCCAGCCACAATGACACTGATTAAGTGAGATATTCAGTACAGACAAAGAGTACATGGGCTGAGTTTGCTAACAATTTGAAAATGCCAGTACTTCAGAAAAGAAGCCCTAAACATACATCAACTGGGAAATTCTGACTGACACTCATTGTGGTTGGCTATAGCACCTCCTACCAGATGCTCAGTTACTTCTTAAACTACAGCCCAAAATACCCGAGGGCCTACATACTCAGACATCTCCATGAATGGCGGCCCCTGCAAGCACCATTACAGGGACAATCTCAGTGGTGACAGCAACACTTGTGTTCCCATCTCCTCCATACTCACTAGTGACATTTAAATTGCAGAGACAACACAGGCTGTACCCAACTTTGCAATCGCCCCCACTCACATACTGGGCAAGAGATGAGCCTGCAGTTAGCATAGAGTTAGAGGCTTTATAAAGGAAGCTTTAATTCTATTCCCATGGCAGCTGTTGCTTATATGAACCTGTATTTGCCTGTAACAATGATGGCCCATCAGAGGAGAGTTTAATTCACCTCAAATCCCCCTCTCAGGATATTGTTCATGACCTGTTCTGCAGTCCCACAAGTCATCCTCTTTACCATACTTTTAATCAATCTGAAAGCACTGAGGACCAGGGAGGCGACAACCAGCCATGCTCTCAAAGAAACAGTGTAAAATCACTGTTTCTGTAAAATCACTGTAAAAGGAGAGGAAGTTTAAAGGTGGAAGAAGCACCTGGGGACATGCCACACAGTGGCAATGAAAGACCAAATGTCAAAGTTATGTCAGTCAGGGTGCAAGAAGGCAATAGCCCAAGGACATGCAGATCAGAAGATCTTGCTTTTCTCTGCTGTTGGCAGTGTGGAGCACAGCTGGAGATAGTTGAAGAGGTGTCATCTGGCTTTAAGCAACGATGAAAATAGTTGATACTGGCCTTTGTTATGACCATGTCTTTGCTTTCATTGATACCAGCCTGGAAGGTCTCTACTGCTGAGCAGTCAACCACACACAATGAGTCTAGCTGCATGGATGTTCTCTGCCCAAGGAAGGTGTGGGTAAGCACAACAAAGCTCATGAGCAGGACTTGGATGATTAAAAGAACAACTAGGCGTTTCCTGCCCAGCTACATTCATTGCTTACACGTGCTGGAAATAGCACATCTTTGATGCAAGGACAGAGCTGGAGGCATTGCCTTCAGGTTGTATGTTTGTCACTAGACCATCCTCAGGTGTCTCACACTCTGTATGAATTGCCGGTGCCAGCTTCACCTTCCTCTTCAGCTATCCCCAGTCTCCTTGCACTGTTTATTTACACTGTCTAAATCAGACAACAAAATGGATTGGCACGGTCCTTCGCTGGTGGCTGCGAAACAATGAAGGAGGTCCCAAACATGTGGACTTACCTCCTCAGCAGATGTTGTGCCCCTGCACCCTGAGCTGCAGTGCTTTGGAACAGTGTCTCCTTCCAGCCCTATTTTTTAATTATACCAAGATTTATTTTTCCTTTTTTCCATAGGGAGGATGACACTTTCACAGGGCTTGTTAGACAATAAGTATAAGGAAACGCAAGTTCCCTGGGACTGGCTTACAAAAAAAAAAAAGCAGGCAGTGAGGGACTAACCAGGGGTGAGAAAGGGAAGGAAAAGCAAGGCAACAAGACTATGACCCTCTTTAGCAAAATGCTTTGCAGGAAACCATAAAGGATTTGGGTCTGTCTTGCACAAAATAGTTATAACAACAGCAAAATGGCAACAGAGTTGGTCTTGGACACTCTCGTCCCATCCACCACAGAAAAGGAATAGGAGAAAGCAGTTGCTATTCAATCTGCCTCCCACTTCGTCCATCCAGGATCACAGAGCGCCTCTGGGGCTGGTAAAAGCAGCTAGTAGAGGTCTCCAGTCTCTGGCCATTCTTGGGGATGGTCATTTTGTTCCGCAGTGTCACCCCCTCAGGCGTTGTCCATGAAGTTTCAGAGAGATCGCCACAAATGGGGCTCGAAGAGGTGGTCTGAGTGGGGCTTCTTATGGGTGATAACAACACCCTGGAGTCTGCTGAAGAGGAGGGATGGTCCATAATGGGGAAAGGGGGACTGAAGAGAATCAGACTCTGGGGCCTCCCAGGCCTAGATCTATAAGAAGGCTTGGAGAACCCTGATGGCCTCTCCATCTTTGAGGACTGCGGGTTATCTCCAGCTGTCTCCCCCTCAGAGGTGCGCTTTCGGCGCAGAACCGGGGCATCCAGAGTGGGGTGATGACTGGACTGAGACGGCTCCAGCGAAGAGCTAAGGCTGCTGTGCCAAGGACAGGCTGAGTCCTTTTGAGCTGGGTCACTGTTTTCTTTCTCTGCTTTGGCTTTCTTCTCTGTCAGTGGGCTCTTGGGGGCCTCCAGGTGGCTCCATGCCACCCGTTGAGTCTGCCTGATTGCCTGCTTGGCTTCTGCTTCCTTTTTCTCGGCTGGTGGAGCAGTGTTCTGAGCTTGCAGAGGCTGGGGGATCTGGGTGTACTGAATCTTGGGTGGTATCACGGGCACCGCTCTAGCCTGGCACATCTTAATCATGAAGGAGGTCCTGACCGCTGACACGCTGACAGGAGCAGAGTTACGACGGCCAGTGGTGGCATGGGCCACTGCCAGGTAATCCAAGTCTAGATCCATGTGAGCATTGAAACGAGACCCCCAGGGAACTCCTTTACTGGCAGCAGGGCAGGCAGTCGGCAGAGATGGGACAGAATCACTGCTTTTTACTTCCTTCTGCCCACCCAAGAGGTTCCCAGGGGCAGACGGCATGGACAGGCTCTCAAATGTGAAGAAGTCTGGGGCTGGAAGGAATGAATCCAAGTTGAGGGATGAAGGCCTAGTCTTCACTTTGCGAGGTGTTTCTTCACCTTTATTACTCAGCTGTGACTCAGTGGCAGAGCACAACGGTTTGGTAACAGTCTCTCCTCCCAGGGCAGTGTCCTGAGGCATGGATAACTCCTCCTTTGTGTTCTTTGCCTGTGAAGAACTGCCTGTGCTCTTTTGGTATGGTAAAGACAGCTCAGGCTTTGAGCTCCAAGCATTTTCTTTGCTCACATCCACCTTCTTTTCCTCTGTCTTAGAAAGAGGGACTCTGGAGGGTCCTTCTTTCTCAACTGGTGCTTCCTCCCTGCTGAGGGGGTACCTTAGCTCCTCAGGTTTCAAAGGTTCTTCTGGAGGACTTGTGCCATTCCCATCTTGCTTAGCTTTGCCCAAACTAGATGGGGAGATAGGTTGTGTTTTGGGAAGCTCACAAGTCACTGGCAGAATGTCACTGCATGGTTGCTGCTGGTCAGTGGCATCTATGAAAGAGAATGGGATAGTCCACAGACTCATCACTGTGTCTTTACTGTCCAGGGAGAGGCTGCGACTGAATCGTGGTCTAAGAGAAAGGCATGTCTCTGCTCTCTGGCTCTGTGGCTGAAACTCCTGTATCATCTTCTCCTGAATGTCCTTAAAGGTGGGGGAATGGAGTGGGCTTGTAACCCACTGGTGATCCTCCCACGGCTCCACAAGTTCTAAGCTCTGCACATTATCTGTCCAGGTATCATCATCATCCTGGTCACCAGCGTCATGGGTTCTGCTAACAGCATTGCCCTCCTTCAGCTCCTGGATTCCAGCTCCATTCAGTGCCTTGGAGGAGAATGTGTCCCTTTCATCAGCAGTCATTTTCTCAGGCTTCTCCCTCTGAGCCTGGACTCTGGTGAGACCACCCTTTTCCCTCTGCAGCTGGCAAGTGCTATCTTTTTGTTTTTCTGACTCTGGACATGCTCCTTTGGAAGAAGAAAATTCATCACTTGAAGCAACCTCATTAAATTCTGATTGACTGTGAAGCTTCCAGTCCAGGGGAGGAGTGAGACATGCACTCCCTCTATCCACCACTGGGTGATGGTTCTTTGGAGCGGCTGTGCCAGTCAGAAGAGTACCCAGTTTGGGTAGGGCTGAAGCACAGCTCTGCTGTGCAAGCACATCAGACTGGCAGTTGTGGACGCTGTCTTGTCGTTCCATACTGGTGGCACCAAATAAAGGCACCTGAGTTGTTATCTGTGGTGTTCTGCTTGCAGATTTCTGCTCAGACAGTGTTGGACTCTGCCCTGGATCAGAGGAAGAACTATTTGTTTGTACTGAAGAAGGGGATTCAGAAATTAGGCCAGTCTTGGGGGCAGCTGCTGGCAAGAGCAAGAGCTCCTCTTCAGGTTCAATAATTTTCAGTTCCTGATGTATCTCTGGCCACAGCGGTTCTAGAAGGGCATTCGCAGGGTCCTCCTCAGTCTGAAAAACAGAAGAAAAGCCATGACCTGGCAGCTCACAACTTACCAGTAAGTACCCCTCCATTTTCCTCAAACAGCCCCCTTAAAATAGAGGATGAGCACGCTCATGGGTACAGAAACGCAGACACACATACTGCTACCAGTTGGAAGGAAATACATCTATAAACAAGTGGGTTTATGGATAAGAAGATCCAAGGCGCAGCCAAAATGAGGCCTGGACAGATGTACTGAAAGAGTGAGGTGAATGAGTAGCTGGAATGTCTCAGCCTGTTTCTCAGCTCTTCCCATTCAGGCTCGCTTGGCCTTGCCAGAGGATCTGCATTCCCAAATCACACATGAACTGGAATGAATAATCTATTCAAGGAGCTATGCCAACAGATCTTTAAATAGCTCTCCAAAGATGAGTATCACTGTAAGAAACTTGGTGAAAAAGCTCTGTTACAGATCCAGAGGAGGCAAAAATAATAAATAAAAAAAAATAGTGTGCAGAGAATGGAAGATAAAAGGACTGTTCAGGCTGTCTGGGACAAATGGGACAGCAAAAATACAAGGGAAATTCAGAGACAATGGGTTAAAATGCTCAGACATCAGGACAGTCTCACACCTGGAGAGTCTCAGAGCAGACAGATTGTACTGTCTGCAGTTGTACAGTTACAGGAAAAGAAGACCAAAAGGGGACAGCGGGTAGTTGTGCAAAGATAAATCATCACATGGTGATGTGGACAAAAGTGAAATCAGTACGTGGTCAATTCTTGACCCTGCTTAGCCTAGGTCACAGACTGAGTTTTCGTGGCTATGGACACACAATGAAAGTTTGAACAACCTCCCAGTCACCACCATAACATGGCCCCCCATATTTTTTCTCATGCCTTCTTCCTTACCACATCTCTGAAGTGTGACCTTTCTTCTGTCTTAGCTGTCTCGATCTCCTGCTGGCCACAGCTGCCTTCTGAGGAGACACCCTTTGTCTTGAGCTGTCCTTGCTCTGCCTTGTCTGCAGGGAGCAGCCCTGTATGAACCTCTGAGGCTGGTGTTTGTTCCAAGGTAGGACTCTGCTCTGAGGACTGCTGCGGGCTGGCAGTGCTGCTTGTGCAGCTGTTTTGCCCACTTAACGTCTCCTGATTTTCTGCTGCTGGTTGCGGAGTTTCTAAGGTCTCAGGTTTCCTGGCTGCCACCGGATCCTCAGGGCGAGAGCCTGGATCAGAAACACAAACGAATAATGTAACCACTTGCGACTGAAAACATATGCCCTGAGACAAAGTGGTGATGTTTCAACCCAATGCCAACTAACAAAGCAAGCTCCCCCTGGGCACAACAGGACGTCACTGGAGGGCCACCCACCTCCTCAGTCCCATTGCTGCAACAAGCACCAACCTGACCTGCTATGGTCAATGCCCACCCTACCACAGCCTGGTCTCTTTCCTGCCACAAGAGCAGGCTGGAGCAACCTCCATACCACCGAGCTGCAGGGCACCTCCAGTAGCCTGACAGAAGCTCCACATCCACCTCCTTAACACACTTTTACCTCTGGATGCTTCCACTGGCAGAGTGGGTCCTGGCTGTTTCTCCTTCTGCTGGAGCACCTGCTCTGTCCTCGTGTGTGTCCCCGCTTCCTGGGCAGAGGGGCTCGTGCTCTCGGCCACCAGGGAAGACAGCTCCTCGAGGCTGGAGAGGGAAAGCTTCTCCTTGGTGGGCACGCGGCAGGGGGTGCTGTTGGTGCTGATGACTGCGGATACCCGGAGGGGGACAGAGACAGCAAAGGGTTCTGAGATGTTCAGGGCTTTCCTCTGGTGACGAGGGGAGGCCTCCAAGGGGAAGAGGCTGCTTGGGAAGCCTGACTTGGCAGCTGTTTCGGAGGTGTAGAACATGCGGCCGCCTTTGGGGGAAGTCTGCTCTTTTTCAGCATCCTCTGCTGCCCGGAAGACCTTCAGCTGCTCAGGGGGTGACTTTGCCTGCGGTGTCCGGGGAGGACCTTTCTCCCCACCCAGCTCTAAGCACCCTTTGGCCCCCATGGCAGATCCTTCCCTCTCCCACTCATTCTCCTTGCTGAGGTCATATGAGCTGCCTGTGCCTCCAGTCCGTATCTTCATCACCGGAACAAAAAACCCTCCAGTAGTCACTGACCGTTTGAATCTGCTTTTTTCATCCTCCCCTAGAGGTGGGAAGATAGGCAGGAGTCAGTAGGAAGCAAAGCACTAGCAAGCAACATTCCTTTGTGAGGGGCCCTCCTCAGTCCCTCCAGGGATGTGTCCCACTCTGGTGAACACTCACATTTCCCCAGAGAGATGGGGACAGCAGGCACAGAAAACCTTCCAGGCTCCAGCTCTGGGCCTCCTTCAAACTGGGCAGGCAGGGCTGCGTAGGAAGACCTCCAGTGGAAATCACCTAAGACTTTTATTAGACACCCCCTCAATCAGATACAGTCAAGTCTAGGGCTAGTGTGCATTGCCCTAGATCCACAATGATCACACCTCCGGGCTTTGTTGTTTTACTGCAAGCACTTTCCACTGCTTTATACTTTTCCTTATAAATGGGAATTTTGTGCCCAGAACAACCAAGAATGAAATTGAAGCAATCCCACTGCTAATGAAGATGCAGCTAGGCACAGTGGTAACTGTCAGGTGCGTACATCAACATAAAAGACACAGAAAATGGTTAAAAATATATGCACACAAAGGTGGGGGCACATGTCAGCAGCCATGGCACAAGCACACAAAGGTATGTAATAGGGTGAGACTGGCACAGAAACAGACTGCCACGTCTATGCAGGCGTGGGGGAAAGCTGAGAATGCAGAGGTGCAATCCTTCGCCTTTATGGTATAGGTTATTGATGTCTTACCTTCCACTGGCAGGGAACACAATGAGTCCATGCTCTTCGCGGGTCGAATAGTTGCTTTTTCTGTGGAAAATGAGTTTTAGAAACAGGCTTCAGATCCTGTGGCCTTATAGGTTTCAGTCCATAAAGGCCAAAGGCTACGTATAGATGGGCATGCCAGGCAGGCATCACCAGGGATACAGACTGTTCCCGCTCTGTATCCCCACCACCAGGCTTATTACCCACAACACTTGTCCACACAGCTGGGGATCTGCTAGCACTAACAACAGCTTTGCACCTGCCAGACATGCGGAGAGCTATACTTAACCCGGTCAGTCAGCACCATCTCCACTGCGAAGCAGTAAAGCATCCCCAAAGCCGTTACACGCCACTGCCCGCCCCAATCAAGTCAAGCTATTGGTTCTGGGGACTTTTTAACTGAACTGACATGAATGCCTTCTCACCTCTCATTCCTGATAGCAAATGTTAGGTTATTTTTACGTTGCACTCCCAGGCACTTTCACTGGCATGAGCATACCCTGCCTCCACCAAGCACTCCAGGAAATTTATGAGGGCAGTAAGCAACCTATTTTCCTGGTCATCCTCACTGAACTTGCTTGTCCAGAAACAAGCTGCCCTTTGTCACCAGACACTCTACGAGTCTCTTCCTGAGAGGTTTTGGAAGTGTGTAGCTGTTACCACTCTGAAAAGGGGAGATGGGAGGAATGTAGCTGGCAAGAAAGACAAGTTAGTCTCTGGCAGCCCAAAAAGGGTCTGTGGAGCTCTGGAAAATGCCTGGGAGCAAAGTTTGCTGTTCACAATGTTGCACAAAGTAGGTAAGGCAGAAAGTGAGCAGGCTTGTTGGAGTTAATTTGTATATATAATTAAGGCTTCTGGGACTGACTTTCACATAGGCATAGGAGAAACTCCAGCTACTTTTTTACATTTATATGGATTCCTGGCTACCTTTTACATTCATATGACATGATGTCTCAAGCACTGGCTCCGCTTTCCCAGACGAAGAGAATTCAAGCTGTGGAGCTCACATTTTATGTGACTTGCAGACTTGTGTGCATGGACACACACTGTGTTAAAGCATGTGCTGAGTTTCAACAACAAGTTCATCTGTTTCCTCACATTAAGCTGTAAGCAGAGAGCACACAAAAATACAGCATGGCAGCATTAAAGCACTGCTTCTCAAAAGCACTGCTTCAGTTCCTAAATCTCTGTGCATGGTGGTGCATTTGTGTGTCCTGGTGAAAAAGTATGGCCTCCTGTCACTCAGTACTGTGCTCAGAACAAGGATCAGCCCCTGCGATCACTGGGCTATGGTCATTCCTGGGCGTCCTTGTGCTAGCACTATTTTGGGACAGAGTGTTCCTTATCAAAGTGAGAAGGTGATCCTGTGATCAAAATGGGGTGGAGAACTATTTTGAGGTCTGCCATGGGCACCCTATGCAAGGCCATCTGTATGTGTAAAAAATGGGGGAAGGCAGGGGTCCAAAAAGAGCTGGAACCAGCATTTGGCATCACGCTCCTGATCCAAATACAGCCTCTCTTATATGTGGTGGTAGGTAATGTTGCCAACATTAACTATTTTATTTTAAGTCTTGCAACGTTTGGTAGTGCTCCTCCAAACACCAGCTCCTGGAGTCATGAGATTATCTAAAAAAATTTCCACCTTCATCTTCTTTTTAAAAAGTAAATTTCTTGACTTGGAGATCCTAAAAAGATCTAGGACATATAAACCTGAAACACCTTTTTATGAACTCAGGTAAAAAGGGGTTTGCTTTTTTTAAAAAAATGTGATTACTTTTAAGTCAACTTCATGATTTTTAGAACTTGAGTCATCATCTCTGAACATTGGGAATTGGCACTGCCGTGTGATTTTCTAGGAAGCAGAATGTTTAAGAGATGGCAGCTCAGGAGGGGCTAGAACTTGGGATTACAGCCAGGAGAAAAGACAACTTCTCTCTTGTAAATTCTGCAAAAGTAATAGCTTCCCTCAAAATACTGAGAGCCAGGAGCCGTAGGAACTCCTGGCACCTTGGTTTTCACAAAGACACTGAACACAGTTGATTCTTTAATGCCTTTTAGTGGAAGGACAGCTATTCAACCAGTGCCGTGTAAGGAACATTAGGAGGCAGAGGCTGGCTATGCTGCAAGAGTGGACTAATTCAAGCCTACATAGCATGTCCTAGTCCTGAAGCTTGAGAGCTGGGCAACAGGAGCCAGTTTATCACATACCAAAATGGGATATTTCCTGTAGAAGCCTGGCACGTCCTCCTGAAAGGATGCTTCTTGCCATCATGGGAAATTGAGATGTACACGAAACCAGGCAATAAACATGACCCCCATTGAACTATCTCAAGTCTAATAGTATTAGTGTCATGTGGATACAGGTTGCCCCATGCTATAAATATTGCAGGAGAAAGCTGCAGAGAGAAATACTTAACTGAAAAGTGTATCCTTACCAGACAGCTTCTGTGCCCTTACGAAGACACTCCCATTTCGACTCAGTTTAGACTTTGATTCTGAGCCAGAACGGCCCAAGTTAAATATCGACTTCCATTTCTTGGACTTGGTAGATAATTTTCTCCTGGAAGGAAAAGGTGCTCAGGAGGTTACCAAACCCTAGATAGTTTTGTCTTTTTACTGTCCCACAAAAGCCTCTGAGCTCTCTCCCCTCAACACTGGTCCCTCTTTTCTTCTCACACCTCTTTTAATTCTAAGGCATGCAAAGCATAGCTACACAACCAACTCTTGCTTTTCTGTAAGTGATTTATCAGTATTGCTGATTTAAGCATGTCATGGATGGAAACACACCTAGGCTGACTCTTCAGCAAGTTGGCTCTGGCATCATACTACAGCAACTGTGATTGACTGGGTGATCAACCATGCTTGTCTCCAGAAAGGAGAGATTTCTGAGGCTAGAACCATCTTGCAATACATTAAAGAAAAATGGCCTTTTTAACAGGTTTTAATAACGGAATGCAAGATAAATTCCAAAGAACTGGTAGAACTGGTACTATTGCTCAGTGCACAAAGCTATCCTTTAAAGTCCATGTGTCTTACAGTTTTTATGAATTTGTGGGGGGAAAAAAAAAGGATCCCTTAATACAAACTAGCTATTAATGCTTCTCAGGACAACATTGATTTAATAATAGGTGTTATATGATCATATGCATCTATAATGTACTAACCAAAAAGGAGGTGGCTTAAGGGAATTAAATCAATTTCTCATAACTGTCAGAAGAAGCAGGATACCAGTTCCCTGTGTCCCCTTTGGAAGTCCCCGCTTTAAATAGAAAGAAACTGCTGCTCCTGGTGCCACTTTCCTTCTGTCCATATTGCTGCATGTTTCCGTTCCTTCACACACCCATTCTGACTCCTCCTTCCTTCTCTCCTCTTCCAGAGCAAGAGCCCTCTTACCTCCCTGTCTTGCTCTCCAAGGGGCTTTCTATCCCTGTAGTTCTGCTTTTCCTTCAGATCAATACTCAGAAAAGTGGAAATCAGTCCTACAGAGAGGATTAATCTCTTGGGGATAGGAATGTTCTCTTCAAGTGGGAAAGAAAAAGGCACTCTAGAGGGGCAATATACCCTTTTGTCTTAAGCTGGTTATCCTCTTGCAAGTGTTCTGTTAGGTGGCTCCTTTTTGCTTTAATATATCAAGTGCAAATAAATATCTTTGCTCTGCTGCTTTATGGGTCAGTAGATTAATGAGCCTCCTGCTGCAGAGGCTATAATCTCTCAGAACCAGGCAGTAGAGGGGCCATATATTAACAGATAGAAAGATCAATAGATAATTACTTATGCTGGGCAGCAGTGCCAACAACTGCAGCAATCGCAGATGAAATCGGACTCTTCTCCTGTCATAGGCATAGGTGGCATCAGTGCCACAATGTAAATATCTCTCCTTGTCATGAGTGAAAATTCACCTTACTGCTTGGCTGAGTGTAGAGGAACCTGGAGAACCATGAAGCTGAGCAGGTCAATGCCACCAGGCACGCACCACCAGGCACGCCGTGGACCAGCTGCTAGCAGGTGGAACTCATAGGAGAGCTGCTCCTCATTCAGCCCATGTTTAGCCAAATCCTGAGCTGACACAAGGTTGCAAAGACAATCAATTCCTCCTGCAGGGCTGCGAGGTTCTGTCCCAAAGGAGGGATGAGGACTAGTGGAGCTATGAACCCCCCCAACTGCAATTCTTCTCAGGAGCAGCTGTGGTTTTTTTTGAGAAGGGCACACAATTTTCTCTCAGTGGCTATAGATTCATGCGTGCAGGTGTGGGGGTATCACACTAACAAAAGTCTCATTCCCGATCATGCTGGGGAACCTGCAGTTTTTTGTTTGCCCTTTACACTCCTCTTCACACTTACTTGCTGTCAGGGAGGTCAACAACTGTGTGGAAGAGGGACCCAGTTACAGGAACAATTTCAGGCAAGCTGTTCTCTCTTCTCTCCTTCCTAGCAGGGTGGGAGGCAGACAGACTCCGTGCCTGTGCTTCTTCCAGGCTCACCAGTTTCATCGGCAGGGAGGCCGAGGGAAGGGTCAGACTTTTCACTACTGATGCAGTCTCTGAAAAACAAGAAAATACATTCCCTCCTGGGGTGAGAAGAGATGAGAGCAAGAGCTTCATGTCTTTATTTGACTGGAACATCTCCTGTGGAGGGGGGGGGAAAGGATCAGCACGTGCAGGGAGAGAGGCTTTTTGTCAGATAAGTCTTCCATCTCCCCAGCAACCTTATCCATCTGAACGCATTCCCAGCAGGGGCTACGCTCGCCAGCCAAAGGCTGCATTGTACAGACTTGCTGCCTCTGCTGTAGATGCTTCAGTGTGAAGGAGGTGCCTCTGAAAACTACCAGGATTCACACATTCTCCATTCTCCTGCCTCCTTCCCTCAGTCCCTTCCCAGATTTTGGAGCAGTTCTGTCCCTGATCCAAACCTGGTACCTAATTCGTTCTCTCACTTCTACATGTTTCTCCTTGTCTTGTTCCAGGAAAGGGGATTGTTCTAAAAACCAACACCACCTTTACCCTCCTAGTTCATTTCAGGGCTATGGGAAGGAGTGTAACCAACAGCCCTGGAAACTGAAAGTCTCCGTTTACATGGGCAGTGGCAAAGCCAGCTTCCCATATGCCACCCCACCAATAGCCCTGTCCTAAACAGTCCTCCTTGACATGCAAGAAGGCAGTACAGTCTCTGTAGTCCATTGGGTACTTACTCCTTCTGCTGAAACAGGGTGCAATCTCCTGCCTATGCAGAGGGGCTGGGGGAAGGGGCACTTTCCCACTAAGAAATCAACTGGGACCATCAGCATGTTCCTTTCCTGACTCCATACAACTTTTGAAGGCCAGCAGTGTTCAGCATTTACGAAACCTGGGTCAGCTTTGGGCCAGTGACCTGCAGTACAACCATAATCCTTGGAATTTATTAGAGTTTTGCTGCAATGCTTAAGGCAGTACAGGATCAGTTTCTTTCTCCATGCCTTCTGCCAGGGCATAAACAAGGCCATTGGAATGGCACCTGCACCAGCAGAGCAGGGATGATACAGGTGGAGGAGGACACTGCACTGGAACTGCAGGCTCCAAGGACAGACTAGCAGGGAATGCCACATGTTAAGGGAAAGGTGAATGGGACAAGCTGCCACGGGGCTGGAAAGCAGAACATTTACTCCCTCATTTCTGCAGGTATTAGGAGTCTTTCCAGTGTGTAAAACAAAACAATGCATATTTCTGAAATTTTGTGAGGTCAATGTGGATCCAAGCCCTCTCACTTCCCAGGCTTGACAACAAACCTGTCACTAAATAACAAAAATCAGCATCTCCCAAGATGTTTCAGGGAAAAAAGAAAAAAAACCACACACACACACACAAAAAAAACCCGACACCCAACTCTTTTTGTAAAACATCCCCAAGTAGAAGACATAAGTTTTTAGAACACAGGCTTAAGTCTTATCTTAGGAGTGTGGCCTCTGACTTGGGTGGATGTGGTGGCTGCAGGGCAGGTATCATCGGTATGAGGTATTATAACTGGGGGAGCCTGAGAGAAGAATTAAGACTGTGGCTGATGGGCTTAGAGAGAAAGTTTAGGCCAGGACTGAGAAGTAATCAGGTGGTCTTCCTTTTGTGGAAAGGGTTAAACCAAGTGAGATCATGCAAAAGATGAGCCATAGGGCAATCTCAGAGTACACTGAAGGAGGCTGTTATTCAGAAGAAGATGTTGGAGATGGGGATGAAGAGGACAAGAGTAACGAGGGATTGGGCTCAAGGTGTGTTTGGGGGAATCTGTGAGCATGGTACGGGTTGATGTTCTTGAAATATTAGTAGAAGGGGATACAGTTAGAGCTGGAGTACATGGCAAGTGACACGTAGAATGGGTTCAGGAAGGTTTTTACCAATGTTCTCTGCGCAGCTGGCTTTTCTGTTGTTGTTGAAGAGCTGATCCACATGATTCAGGATGAACTCGATCACCAGCTGCTGCACTCGCACCTCCAGGAAAGCTGCATCCCCATTGCAACCAACTGCCTCAATCTCCTTTGACCTGCACCAGGAAAGAGATGTACTGGTAGCCAGCATTGCCACACACAGCCCCTGGGAAGGAGAGATCAGCTTTCTTCCTGCAAGACTTGGAACAGGGATCTTTACCCTACTCTTGCTGCACCCCTTGCTCTCCTTCCCTCACAGACCCTCATCCTGTCTGCCTTTTCACTCTTTCAAAAATTTTCTGTGTTTTCTCTGTCACCTCTGCTGCTTTCTTCCCTGCCTGTGTTATTTTCCCCACTTCACTTGTATATTCTTCAGCAGTAGATAAAACTATGACTCTCAAACTCCACTCTTCTCCCTTGAAGTTGGGCCTGAAAGACAATAGAGGAGCCTTCGAACACTGCTTCCAGATCTCTACTCAACGCTTCAATCATGTCTCAATGAAATCCCTTAGAACCCTGCTCAGGTCTTCCCCACACCAATTTTTTAAAATGCTTTGCTCTGTGCCCCAGTAGTTTCTTCTCTGCCCCCCTGCACTCCCACATTCTCACTCTTGCTCTCAGCAAAGAAACATTCCTTATCTTGACATGCCAAAGTGTTGCTGAAGAAATTATCTCTGGGCAATGGATCCTTTGTAAAGTTAATGACTGCTGTGTTAGATAATAGCTTGGGGCATTGCCAAGAGGATAACCCTGTAAGGAGACTGCAGTTGCATTTCTTGCTCCTTTCTTTTCCTCCCTAGGACTTGCACTTACAAAAGATTGCAAAAGGAAACAGACTTCAGGTTTTTTGACAAGGACAGAAGCTAGAATGAAAATGTCTCAGTAGTAAAGGTCCACTTTGTGATGTTCAATAGAGTTAACGTTTGATTCATTTTCAGAACCTGCTCTGCCTGTTTTGTGATTTAAATGGGTGAGATAATTCTTTAGCGAATGCTTTTCAGGCCTATACCTCGCTAGCCAATGTCCCCCCCTGCTGTCCTCTGCCAGCCCAGGGCTCCCCCCACCAGCTCTGTCAGTGCCCCTCTCCTGCCCAGCTGCAGTCCTGGACTCTCCCTGCATAGTTCGTTCCTCTCAATACATGAGTATGGGATGGACAGGGAAAGGAATTTCATCAAGATACAAAGTAAGTATTTCAGGATTTTTCTTCCAGATACTATTTGTTCTTGTTCTGCTTAGCTTTACAATGTATCAGCCAAACCTCTGCCTGCATCTTATCTGGGCCTCTTCTCAGCAGGCATAACAAACATGACAAACTAGCTGGTGGTCTTGAGATCTGGTAATAGCTGCCATCTTAAGCCCACCAAGTTCATCCCACTAACCCTCATGCAGGTCTGGGCACAGGCCAGTAGTATTATTGCCCTGTTACCCTCCCTTCCAAGCCTTGCTGTCTCTCACTGCCCCACTGCAGAAGCACTGGCACTGTCAGAAATGTCATTTCTGTTCCACAGTGAAAAGCTAACTCCTCATTTTTAAATCAATGTGCTCAACTTACAAATAACAGCTTTTTTTTCTCTCTCTCTTTTTTTTTTTTTTCTATAGGAAACACAGAAAACCACAAGCTTCCTTGGATGCTGGCAGTAAGACTTCAGTTTATTCAACCTCTAAGAATTTTTCCTCCTTTTAAAAGCTGTTCACTCCGCTCTACTGTTCCCTTTAGTTGTTCTGCTTTTCCCTGTTTTTGCATTTTCCTCAGGGATGGGTCACCAGGGTCAGGTGCTGGTGCTCCCCTTGGAGCTCAGCATTGGTCTCTGGATTAGGGGATTCTCTACTGTACCTGAGGAGATTGGGAGCCCACACCAAGGCCAGGTTTCTTGTGTGCATGTTGGTCATGTTGCTGAAGGAGGCCAGGTGAGTCAGGTGCTTGATCAGGTATTCCAGCGTTCTGCAGTGGTTTCATATGAAGAGAGAAAAAAGTGTCAAGTGACTGATACCTGCCCACTGGGACAGCAAGGCTCAGACTCAGCCCTGGCCTCAGAGTTGTCCCCTCTTCAAGGAAGGCAGCAACTGCAACGGCACAACAGGGCCCATAGGACAGGGGGGTTACGGCACCAGCATTTATGCGGGATGGCAGTGAACACCTGAACAGCTGTGCTCTAGGGTGGCCAAGGATGGGGCAGGACACAAACAATCCTTAGCGTGATGGGTGCAAGGAAGATGGCAGATGGATGGGAGAAGGAGGGGGATGCTGCAAAGGCTGAAGGCTTAGCTCTTGCTGAAGTGCCTCCAGCAGATCATGTTCTCCTCACCACACCCAGGACACTGGCCAAGGATGCTATGAGGGTCGTACCTGGGGAAGGAGGATGATAGACTGTGGCAGGAAGAGCTTGTTCAATCTCTAAAACTAGTTTGTTCAATGATACTTGAATGCAGCTAAACTGTTCTCAGATTTGGAAATGGTGAGTCAGCTTTTGGGAATTAATTTCTGGAAATTAACTCCAGTGCTGTTTCAGGCAATATTCCATGATGGTGAGGGTCACCGCACTGTTCCTTATCACCTCACTGGACACCTTCTCACCTGTAATGCGATGGGGGGAGCTCCTGGATGACATTTTGAATTCGTGCCAACTGCTCATCCTCGGGGAAGCGTGACACTGCTTCCTGTGGAGACACAAGGAAACAGTCCACCCTGGCAATGGACTCAGGGGATAAGGAAGAGGGGTAAGAAGGGTCACACGTGACAGCCTGTCTCAGAGGGAATGCTCTCTTGTTACCTTACAGAGCTATTGGTGGAAGAAGTTGCTTTGTGTTCCCAGCACAGCAGAGATTTGCTGCACTGTTATTTTAAGTCTCAGTGCATCCTTCCCACCCATTGGGACAGGGTGGTCAATGTTTTGGGGAGAGGGGCATTTAAGGACTGAGAGTTTCAACTAGGAGTTATGCATATTTTCTTTTTTTGTTGTTGTTCTTTCTTTTTTAACTTGTGCAGTGATGGGTGGAATAGAAAGAGAGGGAAAGAGAAAAGTGAAAATAATGAAAAAAATAAGGTGACACCCCTCCCCCCAAAACTGTGTTAAAAATAAAAAAGATCTTTCAAGCCCTCTTTTATGAAAACAGCTGGGATATACATGTTCCATACTCATCAAAATAAGCAATATTTTTGGCTGTCATATGAAGATAGCTATAGGGAGTAGTTTGTGTGATATTGCATCTTTTATGATGGGAGATGCCTTAGCAAAATCACTGTCCAGGTAGATTAATGAATTCTTATACTCAGGGTTAGACTAGGTTAGACAGGATCAAAATTATACATGTTGGTCTTGAGCAAGTGTCTACGGACCAAGTGCTTAGAGAGACACGATAAGCTTTTGCCTGCATTCCTAGGGGTTTACTGCATTGGTATTCATCTGTTCAGCTATTCCCTTTAATATTTGTGCTGGGGGAGGACAAACCACCAGTAATTTCAAACAATGCATGACTGTCTGGGAACCTCCTGCCTACCCTACTGCCACTGGAGTTTGGAAAGAGTTCAAAGAAAGATGCTGGGACCCACGCTGCCAGCAGAAGCTTTGCCTACAGACAGACGTCAGCACTGCTAGGAGAGGAAAGGAAGGAAATAACCCATCCCAAACCACCCATCGCTTAAACATTACGAACCTGAAATTACCAGCCACAACTAGAGAGGCATCTTCTTGTAGCAGTCACTACAATATCCACACTGATGATGCTACCACCTGTGTTCTGGTCACTGTCCTTTTCCCAGAAGACCATTTCTCATGTGTAACCACCAGCAGACCAAACACTGCCAGTTTCAAGGCCAGGGATGAATATGAATCGTGTTTTATTCCCTAACACTGGGAACTGAGGTCTATGCCCTCTAGTTTGAACATATTCACTGGTGTGATGGCAAAGAAAACAAGTGAACACACTAGTTTGGTGTAGATGAGACATGGATGCACTTATTTTCACCAAAATAAAGGTAGATTAATCCCTTTGAGTACTTTTTACCCGTAAATACATCTACTTCAAAAAAAAAAAAAAAAAAGCTTATTACCATTAGCCCTGAAATCCTAAGTATAAGAACTTCATGATCTTCATACAAGGCTTCCAGTTGAATGGCTTTGTCCAAAGATGAAGAAGGAGAAGAATACAAACTTTAACTGGTGCACCTAAACCGCTATATTTCATCTAGGTTATACACTGTATTTTCTCCACCAGTGTTGATTTTCTTTCCCATATTTAACTTCCAGGTCTCAAAGACCTAACAGTTAGCAAGGGAACACCAGCTTCTCTAAGGTCATGACCCATTCAAACCTCCAAGCCACATTTCTGACCCATACATCTTGTGCCTTTGAAATATGAGGCCCCCTCCAAAACTCAGGATTACAGCAGCAGGATGCAGAATTCAAAGAAGAACCAATAACTCCATTTATTACGTGTCTGTTAATCACTGTATGAATTCACCTCATTTAGGATATTTTTACTACATTGGTGATTCTGGGAGTGCACAATTCACAAGCCCTGGTGTTGAGGTTTAACCCCAGCTGTCAGCTATGTATCACACATCCTGCTGGGATGGGGGAGAGAATCAAAAGAGTGGAAAGTGAGAAAACTCACGCTTTGAGATAAAGGCAGTTTAATAGGTAGAGCAAAAGCTGCGCATGCAAGCAAAAGCAAAGCAAGCAATTTATTCACTACTTCCCCCTGGCAGCCAGGAGTTCAGCCATCTCCAGGAAAGCAGGGCTCCATCATGCCTAATGGTTACTTGGCAAGACAAAATGACGTAACTCTGAATGTTCCCCCCTCTTTCTTCTTCCTCCAGATTTATATGCTGAGCATGATGCCATATGGTGTGGAATATCCCTTTGGTCAGTTGGGGTCAGCTGTCCCAGCTGTGTCCCCTCCCAGCTTCTTGTGCATCCCCAGCCTGCTCGCTGGTGTGGTGGGCTGAGAAGCATAAAAGGCCTTGATGCTGTGTAAGCACCGCTCAGCAGTAATGAAAACACCCCTGTATTTTCAACACTGTTTCCAGCACAAATCCAAAACACAGCCCCATACTAGCTACTATGAAGAAAATTAGCTCTTCCCCAGCCAAAACCAGCACACCTGGTTAAGAAGTGGAATGGGGTCCAGGGAGAGAAGGTAGGCTTGGCCTCCTACAGCTAATTTGCTCTGAGGGAGTACTCGGTCCTTCTATGTCCAAGCTAGAACAAGCCAAGCAGAGTCAACATATCTATCCTGTGAAACAAGCATCCATCACCAGAATACAAGGTTTCAAACTGAAGAGCATTGAAAGGGCATAATTTTGCAGAAGTTGATAGCCAGTGAGATCACGACTGGGATGTTACATCCATAAACTTGACATAGTGATAATCAAGAGGCCAACCTCTCCCTAGTCATAAAGAATTTATCTTTCCTTAGCCACAAATGTCTGAATCACTGTGGTGACTCACAGTGGAGCCTATCCCATCTCAGGGGCAGCACTGACTGGCAATTCAGAGTGTAAGAATTCAAGCAGGCGAGGCAGAAGGCTGGTTTTTCTGACCAGGGATCTTCTTCGAGAAATAAGGAGAAAAAAAGAAAGTGGAAGCAAGGTCAGGAGACATGGGAGGACTACAGAGATGCTGTTCGCCACTGCACCAAACCTCAATTAGAGTTGAAGTTGGCCGGTACTGTGAGGTACAATAAGAAGGGCTTTTTAAAAATACATTAATGGCAAAAGGCAAGCCAGAAATAACATTGGCCCATTGCTTGATGAGAATTGTGTCACCTCACAAATGGGGACATAGACAAGGCAAGAGATATTTAATGCTTTCTTCTCCTTGTTTTTCAACACCAATGGTGGGCTCTGGGGTGCCCAGAGCCCTGGGCTAGAGAACCATGATTGTGGGAATGATAAAGTCCCAATCAACCCTGAACTTGTGCAGGACTTGCTGCTCCAGCTAGATCCCTATAAGTTGATGGGGCCTGATGGGATTCGTCCGTGGGTACTTAAAGAGCTGGCTGATGTCGTAGTGAGACCTCTCTCAATGATTTTTCAATGCTCTTGGGAACCTGGAGAGGTCCCAATAGACTGACTAGAAGCTGGCAAACGTTGTCCCAGTCTTCAAGAAGGGCAACAGGGATGACCCCAGTAACTATAGGCCCATCAGCCTTGCTTCTGTGCCTGGCAAAACTATTGAAAAGATTATTCTGGGAGTTATTGAAAAACACCTGAAAGACAATGCAGTCATTGGTCGCAGCCAGCAAGGGTTCACGAGGGGAAAGTCCTGCTTAACAAACTTAATTTCCTTCTATGACGAGGTTACACACCTATCTGACCAAGGGAAGCCAGTCGATATAATCTTTTTGGATTTCAGTAAAGCTTTCGATACTGTCTCTCACAGTATCCTTCTGGGCAAAATGTCCAGCGTACAGCTGGATAAACACGTAATGCAGTGGGTGAGCAATTGCCTGAAGGGTCGGGCTCAAAGGGTTGTAGTAAATGGGGCTGGTGGCCAGTCACTAGTGGGATTCTGCAGGGGTCCCTCTTAGGGCCAGTACTCTTTAATGTCTTCATAAATTACTTAGATGCAGGACTAGAAGGAATACTAATTAAATTTGCTGATGACACAAAATTGGGAGGAGCTGTTGACACTCTTGAGGCAGAGAGGCCCTGCAGAGAGATCTGCAGACAACTAGAGAGCTGGGCAATTACCAACCATATGAATTTTAACAAGGGCAAGTGCCAGATTTTGCACCTGGGGCACGGCAGCCTTTGACATACATACAGACTGGGGAACAAGAGGCTGGAGAGCAGCCCCGTGGAGAGGGATCTGGGGGTTCTGGTCAACATCAAGTTGAACATCAGCGAACAGTGTGCCTTGGACGGTCCAGGGAGATGATTGTCCCACTCTGCTCTGCACTGTTGCGGCCTCACCTTGAGTGCTGTGTGCAGTTTGGGGCGCCACAGTACATTAAGGATATAAAGCTACTAGAGAGCGTCCAGAAGAGGGCCACAAAGTTGGTGAAGGGTTTAGAGGGGAAACCATATGAGTAACTTGGTTTGTTCAGCCTGGACAAGAGGAGACTAAGTGGAGACCTCATCGCAGTCTACAGCTTCCTCACAAGGGGAGGAGGAGGGGCAGGTGCTGATCTCTTCTCTCTGGACAGGACCCAAGGGAATGACAGGAAGATGTGCAAGGGGAGGTTTAGGTTGGATATTAGGAAAAGGCTCTTCACTCAGAGGGTGGTGGAGCACTGGAACAGGTTCCCCAGGGAGGCAGTCATGGCACCAAGCCTGATAATATTCAAGAAGCGCTTGGACAACGCCCTCAGACACATGGTGTGCATTTTGGGGTTGTCCTGTGCAGGGACAGGAGGTGGACTCAATGATCTTTGTGGTCCCTTCCAATTCAGGACATTCAGTGATTCATTCTATGATTCTATGACTGAGTCAGCCTGGGATTAACACGCATCCTTTACTCCTACCAGTGCTCTTCTGCCGAGGCACAGCTGCCACCACTCCCTGTCCAGACACCCCATGCATACACATGGTCCTTGCAGTTTTTCTGCTCCTTGGGGAGGTCTTTTTTCTTTCTTTCCTCCTGGTATCTGACTGTGCTTCCTGTCAGCTGAGTTACCCATTATAAATCCCCACTGAGTACACTTACATGAATAATAGATTTTGTGGCTGAGCTAACAAACTAAAAAGCCAGAGTTTTTAAAAAAAATCCCTCTTAGGTCAATCCAAAATGATAACGTTTTGGGGAGCTGGCACCAGGTTTTAAAAAACAATTGTTCAAGGCTGACCAAAACATCACACTCAACCAAAAGTCAAAGAAATTATCACTTAAATTTGGGGAGGTTTAACCCTTTTCTGAAAGATGTTTTATTTGCAAGTTTGATGTGTTGATTTAACATGGAAACATTTCCTTTAGAAAGTATTTGTAAAAGAAACATTTAGACAGTTACAGAAGTGGTTTCCCTTTTGTTTTTGAATAAAACTATTTGCCAAATGTATCTAACGAAAATCTGCAAGTCGTCATCCCAAAACTGCACTTTTCAGCAAACATTCTTCCCTAAAAAAAGCTTCCAACTCAGTCTTCATGTTTCCTTCAGAGCATTTTTCTTTCATAAATCAGTACTGATAGCCAGAAAGACACCAGCCAAACAGCTTCAACAAGAATGAGACTCATCAGTTACTGTGAATGGTTGAATAATACCCCATATTTTCAAGGTCCTATTCATCCTGATGGTCTCTGGTTTAGAGATCCTATCCTATATCCCTGGGATACCTATATCCTGAGGATATAGGTCAATTTTTCAGATCTGCTCAGAATTTTGACTGCAGTTTTGACTATGCATCACCTTGAAACACAGGCCAATGTTACTTAAAATTTGGCACCGAAACAGCAAGATCTGTCAGGCAGCACAGTGAGCCAGTTCCCACCTCGTGTTCCCCAGCTCAGTTGTAGTCCCTAACAGCTACCTGACTTCTTATAGCAGGTTGCTGCTTGGCTGATCCCATCTGGCTTTGCCCTACAGCAAACCTCCTGACACAGGTGGGTGTACCTCTTCCCATAGCAGACAACAGGAGTATTTGGAGAACATCTTGTGTGGACCATGCAGGTCTCTCTCAGTGCCTCCTGTGCCATAGCAGCATCGCTTGGAAGTGTTTGATTCAGGATAGATGCAATGCAGACAGCAACACCTGAAGCTAAGGTTGCTCGTCACTTCCCATTTCCTTTGGACATGATTTTGCAAAACTCTTCTCTGAAACATCTGACATTTTTGGCGATATCTGTCCCTTCCACCTCCCAGCAAATGGGAAAGAGTAGGATGACAGAAAATTGTAACAAAGGATGGATATTTCTAACACTGAGGAAACAATCTTTCCCATCCCCTGCCTCCACAGTTGTTTTAATAAGCTAGAGAATGCTTTTACCTGAAAATTCACACCTCTGGCACATAAAATTTCAGCCTGAATGACTGGATTTAAATTTGTTGGTGTCATAAACAACTGAAAGTGTTTTTAAAGCAGTAAGAAGCAGGCAACCTTAGCAACAAGCATAGTATGCTGTGCCATCTTTTAATAAAATATTATCTGTCATCAAAATTAACCAACTCTCTTAAAAATTCAGGCTTTGTGGTCTTATTTTTCTGTTCCCCTGCAGCCTTCTATTAGGCTTCAACTGTATCCATGTATGATATATGGTTATTCTGCAGAATCAAGTTACTACTCTTTAAATCATAATCCTTCTAAACAAGGTTAGATATTTCTGTTTGGCCAGCTGCCACTTCATCTGCAATTTGTGTTTATGACATGATCATGATGGACCTGTTATGCCACACCTGGCATAACCTGTATCATCATTTGTACTCTGACAAACTGTGTGGAAAATGCTACAGATGCAGAAAAGTCAGTGCTTTACACATGGACTGAGCAATCAGTTTGCGCAGGTGTCAGGGACTGTTGGAGGGGCAGAGAGGAGGAAACCGCATCCTTGTGACTATGATCACAAGCCGCAGGTGACCCAGAAGACTCTCAGTGATGGACAGTAATGAGGAAAAGAAAGAGAATTAGTAATTCTGGGAGGAGGTGCACAGTGGGGAGAAAGAGTAACAGCAGGGAAGCAATGCAGTGAAAAAATGAGCAAGATGAAGGGGCGGAAACAGCACAGAAACTGAGAGAAATAAACATGAAATGAGGGAACGAAACAAGGACAGGGAAAGAGAGCCAGGGCAAGATGAGAAGGGAAGAGCACTGAGAAGTGTTTATACAGAAAGATGCACCAGAAGCCAGGACATTGGAGTGAATCCCAAACAGCTGTCATGGAGGAACCTGCAGCACATCCACACTGCTGGGGAAGAATGAGAACAGCAAAGGGTCTCACCGTGAATTTCTTGTAGAGCTCATAAGTGAGGAGAGGGTTAGGCAGTTCCCTGAAGTACAGCTTGCAGAGCGACCCCACACAGTGGATGTCCTGGAGGTAAACTTCCCTTGTGAGATCCGGGCATTGATCAGAAACAAACTCTTGTCTGAAACAATATGGAGACATAACAATATAGGAGAATAAGAGCTGTAGCATCCCATTACTCCACCCTGGGTACTCTTTTACAGCTAGAGGAAAAAAAAAAAACTGGAAAGCAGAGATGTCTCTGCAGCCTGGCCCAGATTGTCTCCCAGCCTCTGAAGGCCTCCTGAAACAAGGCCCAGAGGTTTCAGCTAGTCTCTGGTTTCCATAACATAATTGCATGAGTGGACCCCAAACTGATATAAAGAGCTTGCTTTGTCTTGAAGTGAAAGAACAACTCAGCATTTGTGCTGAGACCCTCCAGGCCATTTCCATTAATAGCTGCAGAAGGAGATTTTTTTTCCTTTGTCATGGACTAACCCCTGAAACATTGCATTTCCTTGTTACCAGATTCAGAGACAGTTTCTTTTCTGCCTCAGCGTAGAGCTCTCTTGGCCCCCATCTATGCCTGAGGGATGAACAGTGAAAAGATACCAAGCAGTGTCACTGATTCCCTCTGGCACTCAGACAGATTACCCTTACCTCAGCTTTTGTATGTTGGATGTCACTCCTGAGAGGCGGTAGATCCCATCCACAATGCCATGAGTCTCAATGAACTCCGCACAGCTCTTCAGCACATAGGGGACTAGAAGAAAGCAAGGCAAGATGTCCAATGACTATACACTGAGAGCTTCCACAGGTCACCACAGAGGCGACAGTTTCATGAAACAGCAGCAGAGGCTCTCTGCAGATGCAGGGAAGGGTACAACAATGGGAGAAATACAGGGCAAAAGGAAAATAAACCCCACTAAGTGGCCATAGTCAATTTGCAGGGTGAGGATGTGCTATGGTTGGGCCATGCCATGCTCATTGCCATATGACAATGTCTGAGCCTGCAGTCACAGAAACGTGGGAAGAAAGGTAACATTTCTCTCACTCTCTTTTTCTTTTCTTTCCAGAAAAAGAGGCAATTTCATTCTAATTGAAAGCAGGAGGTAAAGCATGAGGTCCTGGGAACCTCCCCCCTCCCCAAGATAGAGCTCCAGCCTCACTGAATCGTGCCAAAAGGTCTGATTGGCTTGGATAAAAATCAGAGAAGCACTTGCACTTCCATATAAGCCTACATACCCACAGTTTAGCGCTCATAAACTCCCACAGAGGGGGTATAAAGTTCAAGTATTGACTAGATCTGCACACTGACAAAATCTGACATTGCCTTCAAAGAACTCCATCAACATAACCAGCCAAAGACTTAACCAGCCTTAAAGCTGAGAGGAGCCTGAGGCACAACATTTACATCCAGACCTGGACCCAAAGCATCTGTTTATTTTTTCCCCATTATATAGGTGTAGGAAACACTCATCCTCTTGGTGAGACCAAGCCTCCCAGTACTATAACAACCCTAGCTATAACAATAACAGTAAGAAAGCCCTTCCTTATTAGGTGCTAGAGACTGCTGTGTATTTAACGCAATGCTTCACACAGCCATAAGCACAAAAGACAGTCAATGCAGAATTTAAAGTTCCCCCCTGTAATGCTAACTCTGCTGCACTGCACATTCAGAAAGCTGTATTGAAGCAAACAGACTAAGCCACACATTTGACTGAAAAGCTAGGCATAGAAATTATTGCACCTTTGCAGCAGCACAGAGATAATGCCTCTGGCTGGACCTTCCCTGACTTCTTCTGCTTGAAGTTCAGGACCATAATGACATATTAGCATGTGCTTCATCAGGCAGCATCCAAAGACAGCACTCCAAGGACAGCCTGAACAAAATCCAGCTGGTACATGTGTTGTATTTCTCATGGGTACCACTGAGGCCAGAGCCAGCTGGACTTGCCCCTACCATGCAGCCCAGGGCTCAGGCTCTGGTGAGGAGGACTGGTGTTTACCTCAGTGACACACTATTACTGAGCCCAGTCACTTAGGGAATTGCTACCTTTCTGCCTCCTGACTTTTACCGAGGGAGGTAAAGAGGTCCTTCTTGTGTGTTCCGTCTTTTCTCAGTGTGGCCAACCCGAATGGAGGAATACACAAAGTGTCAGTGGTTACTTGGAAGCCTGAATGATCCAAGCAGACTAATTGTCCCCAGTTAAAGAAGCCTCTCCAGGACAACAGGGAAAAATTGACTTTATGGGTTTTTTGAGCAGGGACTCATAACGCAGGTACATTAGCCATGCTGTGTTGCGCTTAAAGCCCTTGGGCTGATTTTTAAGACCCTCACATTGTTGGGCTAAGCCTAACAGCTGAGATTCTGGCAGGGGCCCTAGCCTACTACAATAACAACCCCTAAGGGAAACCATGAAGTTGCCAAGAGAACAGGTGAAATCTACAGAGTCAAAGTTTTCCACAGCAGTCACAGAGCTATAGGATTTTGTATTCAAGGGCTTTTGAGGAGAAGGCACATCAGTGCCTTCCAGAAGGAACATGGGAAGCATTCCTTTCAGTGCCTACAGCACCCACTTCCTAAGAGGACTTGATGATGTGGAAGGAGACAGAGCAAAGAAAAAGTATGATATTTCCTTAAAATCCTGCTGAGAAATGCTCAAGTGACACATCAAGAAAGAGGACCTTCCTATCTCTGAGTAAGACCTTTTTATCTGTAACTGCAGTAGGGAACTCAGATCATATGATGATGAGGATTCTAGAAATTTAAAAAAAAAGGAAAGGCAAATAACTTCAGGACTCTTCCTCATTTCTGTCTGGTCAGGCTGTATCATCTTTGTGGCAGGAACTATGCAGACGTGGCATATTAATATTTCCTTCTTGGTAGGGGTCTCTGGGAATAAATCTCATGCAAAGAGCAAAAATGAAAGCTAGGCAGATCCATGTTCACTTCAGATCCATTTGGGTGGGAGAATGGGTGAACCACTCCATGCCTCCTGGAAAAAGAAGAATTAACTGAACAGAAAACCTGTTTGAGCAGGACAGCCAAGTGACAAGGTTTGTTTAAAAATTAAGTAGTCTTTCGTATAGACGAACTTCATATGATGGTGTCCAGCTGTCACACAAATGAGGTCCATGCCTACAGTGCCCTTTATTAGATACTTTCTAAAACCTCAGTGCCAAGAATAAGCACACCAACTAAAAACGCATATACTGATGTTTGCTGAGACTAATTTGACCTCTTGAAAGTAAGACCATTTAAATCGCACTTCTTTTTTTTTTTTTTTTTTTGCCGAGCTTTAAGTTTCTTTGGAAAAATTAGGTCAAGAGGCCTCAGGCAGGTAAGCAAACCTCTTACACATAAACCAGAGAAGGCTAGATCCATCTGTTGAGGACTGGTAAGCAAAAACAGGGCCTGAGGGGAATAATCTGGAGCAAACATACAAAATTCAAACCGTGGGTTTGAATACAAAATTCAAAAGTGGGTGAAAACTCCACAGCAGAGACAACCTTATAGACTGCAGATAGACAATATGCACCAAGCTCTGCACATATGTCTCACTCCAGCCCTGCAATCTTCCTTGCTTTTCCAGCCCTGTGCTTCTCACATATCTCTGCCAGTGCCCTTCACTCATCATGTATATGATTTCCCGCCCTACCAGGTCTTTGGCTCTTATGAAAAGAAACAGCCAGTTATGCCAAAATGTGTGGCAGTTTTGTGATGTCAAAAAAAAAAAAAAGCCCCACATAGGACACATTTCACTCGCAACCAAAAATTACAGACTTTGACCTCAGATCCCTGGAGGTGAAGGGACTGCATCAGCTTCCTGCAAAGCAAGCCCCTAAATGCAACGCTTGTATGAAACTGGAGCACAATAAATGTTTTCTTTGAGCAGAACCTGCAGCTCTGAAATTCCTGAGCAGCTCTGATCTCCTACAAAGTCAAGTCTTTTGGGCACTTGGGGGAGGTGAGGTTAGAGCAGCAGTGAGCGGCTCTCTCCCATGTCCAGCCATCACTGAGGTGGTTTGATTATTTCAGACATGGCTCCCAATGAATGAAACGAAGACTGTGATCAACGCTGAATGCAGGAAGGTACAGACTTTAGCATGCGCTTTACCACAGGGCTCTATCGACATTACAGGGCACATGTAAATCATAGAGCTGGGTCTCTCCCAAAGGGAGATCAGATGTGGATGGGGATTTGTAGCAGGGGTTGTGCATGTGCGTGCAGAAACAGAAAGGGGTGGGTGGGGGGGTGTCCAATCTTGACACTTCTATAATTAAAACTGTGCTGGAGGCTTAGAAGTTGGAAGAGGCAGCTGGTGTCACACAGACCCCGCTTGTTCTGCCAGACAGCCAAACTGTCCTTATTTAAAACTACAATAGAAACCAGATGGAGGAGGAGAAGAGAGCGCAAAGCAAGGCATGAGGCAGAAGGGAAACTGAGTTATAAACATACTGCACACAAAAGACAATACTTCTTTTCCCCTAGACAAAAATAAACCAGAAGGGCATTCACAGTAACTCATTCCACGCTCACTGGATAGCACCTCTAAGCTCAGTGTAGGTAGACATTCACCTTCACCAGGGTCTTTTCTGTGACCACAGCTCATGCCACCTCCTTTACACATGTGTGCAGCTCCTGCTAGGTCAAGTATCACGCCCACTCCCCGCTCCTCCTGATCCCACTGGCTTCTAGTGCCAGTGATGTGCGCTGAGCCTCTCGCCTCCCAGCATTGCTGGGAAGGGGCATCTCTCCCTTCTCCTTCCCTTCCCAGCCATGGTGCTACCACCCACCAAACCTCTCCACCAGCAAGCAAGGTGCTCACTCTTTGCCTGTCTGACAAAGGCTTCATCTGGCATGGGGATGAGCATTTTGGATCAAAGCCAGGGAGACCTTTAAGCATGCACCTAGCTAAATCACCAAGCAGTCCTAGTAGGAGGGAGCACTAGGAAAAGAGGGAGTCATCCCACCTAACTACTGGTGGGAGGATGGTCTCCTGGTCTCCCACCAAAACCAGCAAAGAGCGAGAAAGACCCTGGTCCAACAGGAGACGCAAGTAATGCCCAGTGGCCTTTGGTGCTGCCTTACAGAAGAAACATTTAGTCTCCATGAGCTGCAGAAGGACCCTAGGGCGGAGGTTGCTAAGTCAGCACCCAAACCAGTGAGGGTGAATACTGTCCGATAAGATCGTGCTTAAAGTTAGCTAACACAGACTGGGTCATGTATTCAGGGTACACTGTACTGAAGTGGACTCAATAGCAGCTGGCTTCATTTTTGCCTTTATCCTTCTGTTGTTCTCTCAGAGGGCTCCTTGCAAGGATAAAAATTAGTGAGAAAGCTACTCAGGGCCTCCTTAGTGATTGCTTTATGCCACATGAAGGAGGTTTCACATCCTTTCTAACTTTATTTTAATTTTAGTTCAGGTAATGGGAGGATAAATGCAGACCTTTCATTTCACCTGAAACAGCAACTTTTTGATGTTTGACTTGCAGGAAATATTTTGGGTTTTTTTTTAATTTCTCCCAAAAATGAATCCAGTACAATTAAAAAAAAGTTGTGGGCATTTTTATTTCACCATTTTGGTTTTTTGTAATGTATTAGTATTTTAAAAACTGTTTTCCATTTCCCTCAATAGTAGTGCATGCTTCCTATCGTGCTATGTCAATATCATAACAATAAAGGTCAAAATAGTCTCTTGTTTCAATTTAAATGACTAAATTAGGAAATATTCCCTCCTAAAATATAAATGTTTCAGTCTATACTAAGCAAGAGCTGTTATTTTGTACAAACAAAAATAACAAAACAGTACACATTTTAGAACATACTAATATATTAACTTGGCCTCTTAATCACAGGAAAGGAACAGCATTGTATAAATGGCAGCATACTTCAAAGCCGGTATCTCTGATGTGACATTTTTCTGCATTTCCTGGTGCTTCCTACTTTAAATCACGAGTTTTAATGCTGATTCACTAGATTTTTTTTAATTCTTTCTTTTTTTTTTTTTTTTTTTTTGCTGATCTTGTCTGATTTTTACTAGGCATAAGGTTGGCTGTGAAACAGATTCCGGAGGAGATCAAACTGTGCTGTCCACCCTGCAGCTCTCCTGAGGTCTGGTCCAGCACGGCAGCCATGATTCCAGTTTGCCTCCCAGTGCACAGCCCTAATCCATGGCAGCTAGGGATAAATCCTGCCTTGGCCCCTGGTATCATCTCCTTTCCTTTCCACTGTCTCCTTTTCAGCGGTGGCCAGGGATGGAAGGAACCACAGCATCTGAAATCGCTGCAGAGGATCTCTCCTGCTCAGAGATGAAGCTGGCAGAGGTGGGGATGGGGAGGGTTTACTCTGCCTGGATGTAACTGCTACAAGGACAAACAGAGGGCTTCAGTCTCCAGGATGTCTATGCATACTTTTCACCAGCACTAAGTTCATCTTACAGAAGAAGAAAAAATAAACTGTCTCACCATCAAATTCCAGTGTTTAGTTTGGCTGTTAGTGCTGAGCTACCATGCACAACCCGCCGTGCATGCACACACCTGTGTTTGAATAACATGAGATAGCTAAACAACACCACACAGGCTTAAAAACAAATCACCTTGTCAGAATCCTCCTAGTTTCTTCCCCTCTAGCTGCCATAAACACAGTTAAAAAAAAAGACAAATAGCTGGCTCTGAGCTGATCCTGTCTGCCTGGACAGTACGACTGAATCACCATACAAGTCACACGCTTAAGTATTTTTTTTTTCTTCCTCTACTTCTGTGGGAAACATCTCTGCAATGTCATGAAGGTTAGCACAACAGTGCCATTCCCTGCAATGAAAGCACCATCCTGAACGCAGTTGCGATTCTGCTGGGCAGAGACATAGGAAAACAGATCTCAAATCTGTCAGATGCTGGGAGCCATCACCCCCCATTGCCTGAGTGGGATGGGAAATGGAAATGCTGAGCACTGTTTGGGATGTAGCGTGCTGATTTCAAGCAAATGCCTTTCAACACAGCCTGCAGACCCAGTGTGAGTTTGAATTAAGTCAATGCCACCACTATCGGTGGGGTTTTTCCCATTGATATTATACCCAGCTTACATCTCACATATCTAAATAAGACCTGTAGGAACACCTGATTTTCCAGAGCAGATCTGACAACGGTGGTGTTCCAGGCAGAAATGAAAGAGCCCACAGCAGACCTGGCCAGCTCATAGACAGCATACATCAAAGAAAGCTTAGGAGAAAGCACTGCACAAGCAGATGTTGAATGCTGACTCTCAGCCCCGGCGGTCACCATGTCCCTCTGAAATGTGACTAGTACCTTGACATAGCTGGCAGATTCTGTCATGCAGGCACTTTTGAAAAGAGGTTGTACTAAATACTAGAATAATTTTGTTAGGAAAACATCCTGCTGTGGATTTCCTGCAAAAATAATAATAAAAAAAAGACCAGATAACTGAACAGGATATCTCCACTCCTAACTTTTATGACTTCTGTGGTACAGCCACCTCAGAAAACAGGCCTAGGTTCTGCAGGGCAGGCCAACGAGCTGTGTACATCCTCAGCTAGCTGTTTGAGTCCTGACAACTCCAATCCACAGCAGATTAGCATGGGTATTGTACAGAATTTTGTTCACCACAGCACAAGCAATTGGGGCAATTAATTCTAGAGGTAGGCATAATGGGACAATTTATGCTGTTTCAGAAAAGGGACTCAGGTATAAGCATAGAAAAGATCAGAATAGTTTTGAAGTTGCATATAATGAATTGACCTCTGTTTTGGTAAATGCCTAAATACTATGAGGATAAACACGCTGTGAGACAGGAATTCTGCCATTAACCTAGTTTCTGACTAAATATACTAAAACCACTACCAAATCCAAAGGCTGCGTCAGTGCTAATGGGGTGCAAGAGTGAGCAGGACAATGCCAATGCTGCAGCTCAAGGGCGCTGGGAGAAGCAGCCTGCAAGGGAAGAGTGCAGGCACGTGTTGAGGGCTGGGATGGATGGCCAGTGATGTAGGCTCCATTTGAAGTCTCCTGAGTGCCCACTGCCTTTCATCCAGGTCAACAGACAAGCTTATGGACTGCAGGTGTCACACTGTATCATGTTTTCCTTCCTTTCTCCACTCTCTTCTTAATGTAAGCCATGCTAACCTACTTAACCGCTGGCAACAAAGCAAGGAAAATATATGGACTTCATAAGTTTTTTCCTCCTCTCAACAGATTTTGACCTATATGTTTTCATTTACAAGGGCTTCAGAAGCAAGCTGGAAAACAAACAGTGCACAGTCTCCATCTTTTACCTGAGCCTGCTAGCTGATGCAGACTTTCCCCATTTCTTACAGTCCCAAAATTACTCTAGAAGTGACCTGTAAGCTATTACACCAATTTCTTGACTGTAAAAAGAGTGTAGAAACCAACATCTCCCTTGACGCGTTGGGAATTCATGTGGGATTCTTAGGATCCCAGAGTCTGGAGAAAGGCAGTCAAAGGGAATCAATGCATGCTCCCTACCTGGCTGTCAGTGTTAGTTTGGTCCTTATTCCTTTTTGACTTGAACTTTAGTGTGCCAGGCAATAGGGATTACAGGTTTCTCTTTATAAGGAAGCTTTTGGGGCTGTTAGAAATTCTGGGTGCTTAGATCTTGACATGCATCTGAAAAATACCAGCTACTAGTTGAACAGTTTTGAAGGCTTTGTACTGTGCCTTTCACAAACACCACCCCCATACACCAAAATCTGTAGCAATCTCTGTAGGATATAGAATTTGTCTGTAGTTTCTCTGCTGTTCCATCATGCTATCTCACTGTTAGACAAATCCTTAGTACACTTTTGTAGTGATGGCATGCTGGTGATAAAGCAACTAATTCCCAAATAGATGCTCTTGGGAGGCTTCAGGAAAAATGATGCTGCTGTTGTTCTGCTGGTGAAGAGACAGAGTGAGGCAAGGAGCTGGGCAGTTGTCTCATGAACTCTGGTGCTACAGCAGGGTGAGATTTTCCACAGTTCTTTCCGTTGTTATCCAGGAAATTATTGTTGTCTCTTTGAATGTGCAAGGGTAGGCTGGAGGACCACCAGCACTCATGGTTCTCCTTCCACGCTTTCTGCACAGCAAGTCATTTACAAGTGTATATGACAGCCATTCCGAAGCTTTAAGGCAAACATCCAACCTTACCAGATAATGCAGAATGGCAGTCCCAATGAGCTCAGGTGTGTGAAAGAGAGAGCAGGGGCCAATCAACCCACAGAAAGACCAGGTTAATGTTTGGTAGCAAAGTACAAAGTAACTGAGAAGCTGGTCCTGGACCAAGCTCTCATATGGATGAAAAACTGTGTGGCTGAATCTCACAGCACACATCTTTTATTTATATCATTTCTCTTCTTTTTATTTTGCCCTCTGTCACACTGATGGACTGATGCAGACTGACACTAGACTATGCAGCAATGTTCTTTCACTCAAGCCTCTCACTGATATTGCCTCTGGGGCTCTCCTGGTGAAGAGTGGATACAGCAGTTTCCAGAGGTTATTCCAAATGGGCTGTTTTACGGATAGTCAACAACTTAGGGTAAAGAGCAGGGAAAATTGGTGAGGGTCATTATATATCACAGACAGACGAGGAGCCTGATACAAACCCGTAAAGGCTGCAAATGAGAAGTGAAAGGCAAATGAAAACAGACTTTTGAGAAAAAGTAAGTAAGGCTTTGTGATGTCAATCTGATTGAAAACAAACATGTGAAGGCACTAGCAATAATCAGTCATTATAATTTGAAGCCAAGCAGCACAAAATCCATTCCATCTTTGCTCAGTTGCTGAGCATATATTTAGATTGAGTGTTTTCATTGCAAGGCTGTCTTGGCCTGACCCAAAGAACCACACTCATACAAAAATCCCATTGAATTCAGCAGTATTTTCCACAAAAGAAAAAAAATCTGTTTGCTCTACTCTCTCTTACTTCTTACCTTGGCATGCAAGTGCTAGCAAATGAGGTGAGTGCTAGAAGCATTTTTACCAGCTTGTAAAGCATAAAATGATAGTGTGAGGTTCAACACAGAGTGGAGAATTAAGACTACTGCTAGCAGTGGAAGATCACCTAGAAATGCTCCTCCCAGCCCTGCTCAGAGGAAGCTGAAAACAAGTCAGTCTTTATTTGAAGAGGATTAAGCTGTGGGTGACTCGGATTGCTGATGTTTGTCTGGTGAAACAAGGTGCTGTTCCACCCATCCTAAGTAATGCCCAAGACATACAATCGCCACAGCCTGTGGGCTCAGTTTCTGTGTCCGAGCAGCATGGAGAAAATTCTGCCAGAAGCAGCACCTGGTCAGACACACATACCTCTATATATAAATAAATGTATATATCGACACATGTGTGTGTGTGCATACATATACATACATGCATGTATTTTTACATATACAATTATAATAATTTCTGTATGTATATATGTGTGTGAGAGAGGTTTCATGTGCATTAGCAGGAAATTCTTAGAGAAATAGCTTTCTTTTTAATAAGGTGTCAATCAAAGCCTAAAGGTGGCATTTACAGAGCCAAAAGCTGCACGAGTCTTGCTAGGCTGATGTCATAGGTCTGGGGGATACATCACTACATGCTGGTGCTCTTGCTTTTTGAAGCTTGCTCAGCCAGCCAGAGAATAAGACATTGCCACAGACACTTTCCATACCATCCTGTCCCAGGAAAAGTGCATTTATCTAGTGCATTGCCCTCCATATTGCTACTGTGCTGAAGGCCTTTCTGGGTGAAGTACTTACTCTCATCCAAGGAAAGCTATTTGTTTGGGTGTGGATTCCTCAAGCATAGGTGTATTTCTACATCAGCAGGTCCAGAACCAGTCTCAGTGGATTGGTTTCACTCAGTAGCTTAGTTAAGAAGGGTAGCCCATGGGATATGGGTCATTTTAGCTATATCTTTTCATGTCCAGACGCTGCAGTCCTCTGAAGTCTACCTTACAGCCTTGATCACAGGGACTCTGTTTTCCTTTCCATACACCAGGGAAGGTAAAGAGCTCTAAAAGAAGCTGCTGAGTAGCCTGGCTTCAACAGCTGGTTGTGCTGCTGCACCTTCAGGGTTTCTTTCAGAGACAGCAGGGAATACAGCACTGCTCCATCTGCCAGCCTTGTGGCAGATCAACGCTTCGCTATGTTGCAAGAGGGCAGCTCGTTTGCTCTCCAAAGCCTGTGAGAATCATCAAGGACAGCAGAGGAGGCAGAACAGCATTTGCAGATGGTGTCACACAGCCTCCCGGCCTTCTAAAGACTGATGCTGGGCTTGGATTGTTTAGAAGAAAATATTTCCTGCCCTGCTGGTGGTGTTTACCTCCTCCCCAGGATGTCAGCACATACTTACTGAGATGAACCCTGAGCGTATGGCACGGTTTCTCCAAGGCTGACCTGCAAGGACTGTACCTCTGCAACTGCCTGGCGGAGGGGTAATGGTATCAGAAACAGAAACTACTTCTGTCAGAAGGTCAGTGATGAAAGAAGGCATGATAAAGCTTTTACAGGCCCTAATAAAAGAGGAAAAGAAACAAAGCTGAATAAAATATTACAGCATGAGGCCATCCTCTAATTCCCCAAACAGGCTTCTATACCCTCACCTAGTAGGGACAAATCAGAAGAGATATCTATCTACATGCTACTCTTCTGCCCCCAGCAGGAGCAGTTGTCCCCATGACTTTTCTCCCACACAGAAAATGCCCCTGGTTCCACATGGGACACAAGCCTCCCCCTCCCTTCATCTCTCTAATAAATGTGCATGCCAGGGGTTATCAAGCTGAGGGTCATTCTCAGTGCTAACAATGGAAAAAAAAGCAATATCCAGCTGTTACTAAAGTAGTAAATCTAGTCACTTTGCAATTGCACTCCTCAGTTTCCAAGCCCCCCAACGGATTCCTGATACATTCCACATTTTGCTCTTTATTTTGTTTTCCATTTGGCAAAAGACAGGCTCCAAACCAGTGTGAAGAAAAACAACTCCCCCCCCCTTTTTTTTTTTATTTTTTTTCCATGGCGCTATCTCTGCTCCAAGTCAGGCCAGGTAGTGCTTATCATTTCCTCTGCACTGCAAACACCAGCATGCATGCGTTTCCTGCCGGTGAGTACTAAACCGCAAGCTGACATTGTTTTCAAGGTCCCCCTTGCTTGAAGGCAGGAGCAGCTCTGCCACACAGTGCTTCCTGTTGATGTCAGGCCCCTCTTCCTCCCAAAGCAAATGGGCTTCCTGCCGGCATCTGTGTCCTTTTCCATGAGGACTAGCAGGAGCCATTTTCCTACACACTGGCTGGGTAAAAAAAAAAAAAAAAAAAAAGCCCAAAATCTGAAAAAGGTAGTGGAGACAGGGATATAACAGGGAGGAGCAGGGTGGATGGAGTTTTTTCCTAGCAGTGTTGAAGAACATCTGGGGCCCCTCTCTGTGAGGAGGAGAGAGAAGAGATAAGAGGTCAAAACAATAGAGCTATGTCTCAGGGATGCTGGTATTTGCAAGTACCAGAGAAATTGCTTATTAGCAGAGAACATCAGAGACTAATTACAGCTGCCGATGTCCCACTGCTAAGGAATGTAAGCTCTCAAAAGAAAAGCTACAGCCACGGCCCCCATGATCCAGTTGCGCTGTCATAAGCTGTGGGAGATGCCAAGACCTTTACACCAGACCATTGCCTTCATTTTTATTCTTTCAAATGGAGGAATCTCTACTGCTGCCAGCACAGTTTCATCAACAGTGGAGAAACTGGACAACGATTGCAGAACACAGCTTATGCCAAGCTGAAGCACTTCAGCTCCACAGACTGTCATTGCATGAGCCACTGCACCACAAGAGAAGGGAAAACCTAACCAGACACCATTTTGGACCTCCCCACAGTCCAAGGCATTCAAGGTTTGCATTTGTCCCATTAAAGAAGCTGATGGGCTTGTCCCAGATCCTACCAGGAGGTTATCAGTTTGTTGCACAGTGTCAGAAACAGCCCAGGAACGTGTGGTTGCAGGCTCCATCATGGTGGGTGGGTCACAACACGAGGAGCATGAGGAGCACAGCCAGCCGTGGCAGTGGCGTTGACTGCCCTCCGCAGTGTTTCGGCCACGTGGCTCCCATGGCCTCCAGCACAGGGTGAGGAGCTGCCTTGCACTGGCACATGTTTCCCTGCAAGCAGAGGTTTCCCCTTCCTAGGGAATGACTGGGGAAATAGTCCCCCAGCATTTTCTATATTACACCTAAAACTGTGGCCAAAATGGGTAGAGGGGGGAGGGGGTTTACTAAGGGGTCCCTAGCAATAACTGAACAGGTTATTAGATCCCCTAACAACAACGAAAGCAGGACCTGTCCCTTAGAGGCTCAACTACTGCTCCTAATGGTCCGCTGGGGCTGAGTTTCATGTGTATGTCAATATTGGTATAACGTGATTTTCTCCTTCTTTTACTTCTGTTGCTTGGTCACCTTCCCCTGTCACTGTAGCAACTAAACTAAGGGTGTAAATTGCTACAGAGGCTGACAAAATTACTCCAGCAACTGTAGCCAGCAGCAGATGTGGCCCCAAGTCTGGCAGAGCCAGCAGAGTTGCAAGAGAGTGAACTGGGGCTTAGTTTTCCTCACAAGCAGAAATTCTTACTCAAGGTACAATTGCAAAATCTTAATGGCTAGTACGGGTGTAAGATGAAAAGAACGGGTGTAAGATGTAAAGAAAAAAAGCCCACCTACATTCTCACAGCAGAAATTGGCCAGAGCTGCTGAAATTTGCAGCGCTGACATTTAGGCAAGCATTCCCAGCCGCAGAAGATGCACCCTGCAAGGCTAAACTCAGCTGGAGCTGTGCTGCTGCTTACACATGAGAGCAGGATGGGGGACCGGGAAAGGAGACCTCCCCATGCTTTTCAGGGAGCTCCAACCTGCTCGGTGCCAGTGGCTTTTCTGGAAGGTAGCACCAGCTAAAACCTGTGAGTGTTCTGCAGGATGGGTCCCCATTTCCAAAGCCACTCTGGGAGCAAAACTGCACTTTGACGAAGAATCATACAAGAGAAACAGGCTCAACCAAGCTCACATTTTCCTGTCACGCTCTCTCTCTCTTTTAGTACAGCTTGC
Organism: Phalacrocorax carbo; assembly: GCF_963921805.1. Classification (NCBI taxonomy): domain Eukaryota; kingdom Metazoa; phylum Chordata; class Aves; order Suliformes; family Phalacrocoracidae; genus Phalacrocorax; species Phalacrocorax carbo. Next base: position 89,511,830 of record NC_087513.1, on the reverse strand, counting down.
TATTCGTGAATGAATTACCTCAATCCCTCTTAAGCAGTATACTGACCAGGAAAAGGGCGTGGGGATCATTAATGGAAAAATCCTTGAATCTTTTAGCCCTGTAGCATGGCTACAGTTACAAGGAAAACAGGATACTACGCTGCATATGGGGAGAAGGAAGGGAAAAGGAGCAGAAACTCTAATGATCTGCAGGGACTGACTTGCAAGGAAGAACAAAGTGGTGGTGGTAAATAGGCGCAGCTGGCCCGAATTACCAGGAGAGAAACGAACGTGCACAATAGCGGTCTGCACAGGGTGCAAACACCACCAGGGGAAAGGGCTTGTTCTGATGATCGAGGGGTTTTAACTAGGAGCAACTGAATGAAATTATGAGGGGAAATTTAGGTTGAATGGTAGGAAAAACCTCCTAAGAGTGAGACATAGTATCATGTTGTAGAATTGGCTTCTCAAGGGAGGGGGTGGGAGCCACGCTGCCTGGATATTTGAAAATTAGGCAGGAGATTACTCTGAAGGGAACAGTCCTGCTTGGGCTGCTGGGACAAAGACAAAACAATCTTGCCAGCCTTCCTTCCCATGTTGTTATCAGGTGATGCCTTTTAAGCCACAATGAGATCCCCTGGAAGAGCTTGCCGTGTTAAGTATAAAGGAAAGCATATAGTGCCAGCACTCGCTACAATGAGGGACAACCGCAACCAGCAGCTGGAGTTTAAATTGGATACTAAAGCATGCGGGAAGAAAGGCTACTTGAATATCTTCCAGCAGAATGATTTTCCAGTGGGAAAGTGTACATTTCACAGAATCAAAATGTTTCACCGGAACGCAGGGATTCAGTTTGAGTTTCCAACCAGAGAAGCACTCAAATATATTGTTTCTAGAAGATGAAATATGTTCACTTCCATATCATTATTTTCAACATAGTATAACCTTTTGGAGAATATTTATTTAGGGGGAGTTTCTACTTTTTTTTCTTCCAGATGAAAGGAAGTCTTGCCGTAGGGGAAGATGGAGCACAGTGCAAAACAGGAACTGGCTTTAATGGATATCAAGTGATACCATCAATGGCTGGCTAGTGTTTGCTCCCCTCTATACATTTCTGAGGACAGCAGCACCGTTCCTTGCAATCCGAAGCCAGAATGTTGTGTGTGTTTCTTGTCAATGAATGAAAGAAAAAGGAGGCGAGTGTCCTAGGGTTTGCTTTTCAACCCTCCGGATACAAAAAACCCTCATTTGAAATCTTGCTTGTATCTCACGTCCCCCATTGTGAGGATAAAACCCCAGCACAGTCTCACAGAATGTGCTTCGCTTCCATCAGCAAAAATCTAACCCCTTGGCAAGGAGTAATGAATTAACAGAGGATAAGTATCATTCTCATCCCATAGGTGCAAAAAATGAGAAACAGAAAGGAGTTGGCAGCCTGAGGTCATGCAAAGAGTCAGTGGAAGAGCTAAAGTTAGAGCCACGTCTTTGATTCCCACTCTGTAACTAAACACATGGGCAGTTTTCTTGTACCTGAACTCCTGGTAAATAGAGGCTTACCCTCAAAAGTTCAGAAGGTGGTAAAGAACACAGAGATTGAACTGGCTTCTCAGAATCACTGACCCAGAAGGTCAAGTTGAAAATCTCCCACAGATGTGTTTTTCGGGGGGGGGCTCAATTCTTCCCAGGCTTCTACTAAACCAGAAAGACCATTGCTACACAAACTTCTAGCCAAAATCTGGACACACAGACTAAAACCTCAGAAGGAGATTTGAGTCAGAGATTGATAATCAGATTCTTGGAGCAACCTTTTGGGTTGGTTGTCCTAAAAGTTAGCCTTGTCCCACAAGACCAGACTTCAGTACCCCTGTGCCTGGGAATGCTTGGAACTGAACCCATGCTTTGTGGTGTGGCTTGGTCTCACTTCTAATTCTTTTCTTTTTTTTTTTTTTTTTTTTTTTTTTTCCCCTCTTGAGTGGTTCTCTCATAACTACATACCACAGTAATGGCAAGAAGTTACCCAGAGGCCATCTGGGGAGAAACTGCATTATTTCTGATCATTTCAAGGAAGGGAAGTTGGCAGGGGGTGCGAGGGGAAAAGATGTTCCTGTCTGTTCACAGATCAGTTATACCAAACATCTTGCATTACATGTCTTCTGACTACTTCCATGTCCTGAACTATCTTTTTGTTTTCCTTTCTTTACCTTTTATTTTCATTTCACAGGGCAATCAGTTTTCAGCACAATTTTCTTCCCAGGGACCAAACTCAAACCCCACCTTTGGGACGTGGACCAAGGTTTCAAATCCCTCACCAGCAAAATGGCACTTGGATCTGGCATTTATGATTCAGGCCCATACCTTGCAACGGCAGCTCTAAACTGGATCAAAGACTTTTGTTTCTAGCTTTTGTTCCCTCTTCTGTTCCCTTGAAATGTCAGCAAACATGATGGCTTTGTTGATGCTGTCAGGGTGGTCTGACCGCTTCCCACGCTGGGCATGCAGATTGGGTAGCCATGGAGTAGTCAGCAATTCACTGGGTGTCTCCTCTAGGATGTTGTTGTTCCTCACACTAAGGCAGTGGCCTGAAGCAGCAACACTGCCATGAAATCAACAGAAAACAAATCCACCTCCAGCTGCCCTGGCTCGCACAGGGACATGCAGACTGTTTGTTCCAAATCAGCAGCTGCTGATGCTGCCAGGAGGAGAGGAAACCATGCTGGGAACTCAGGGATCTCCTTGGATATTGGGATGGATATCCACCCCTTCAGACATTCCCTGCTTTGTCTGGAGGAAGACTCAAAATATATGTGTTACTGCTGCCTCTTGAGCCGACAGACTGCAGGACTGTGAGAGCTCACAGCCCTCACGGCTGTTCCAGCTCTCTGCTGACTTCCAGGTAGAAATGGTTTCTCTCAAGTCCAAACCAGGGGAGGTAGGTCTGTCCTATCCCAGACACCTCTTGTCACCTCCCCAGATGCCTCCAGGGCTGCTCTGAGATGACTTGGGACCTCTCTGGCCACTGGTTGTTCCTTGGTCAGCGCTGGCTGCACTGTGGGGAGGGGCAGACAGCACTGCCCACCATCCTGACCCATGTTGTTCTGTGGTTATAGGAGAGCCTGTGCAGAGCCCAGCAGGCTCTGCCTGAGCCGTGGGGAAATGCCTGCAAAACATGTCTGCCTGCTGTCACAGCATCACGGGGGGTGGGGGAAAAGACTATGAGTCAACTACCAACCAGAGGCCACATTTGTCTGCCCCATCATAGGAACCACTTTTAGCCTGCACTGGCCAGTAAGGGTTGCCTTAGCATCACTCCTCTGTCTACCTGAAGTGTTTGTACCAAGGGGGATCCTCAGGGCTTCCAGGACATTTCTGCTTTGCCTGCCAATATTGTGCAAAATATCAGCCGTGGTTTCTCAGCTGTTCTAAAATAATGTGCTTGGGCTTCCGCCTGAAGAGCCTGAGTAGGGCTGTTCTACTGCACTTCCCTGGTAGCCATTATGTTAAGAATGTGATCATATTTAGGAATGAGCTAAGGCTCTTCCTGCCCTCTGCTTTGCACCTCTCCAGTTCAGTCAATCTTTTCCTACCACACTTCTTTTTCCCACTGCTTATTGCTAATTCATTTTCTCCAATTACAGCAGAAAAGGGCCCTGGCCAAAGAGGAATTTTGCAGCATGTCTTAAAAAAGATCATATTTGTCTGCAGCTTGGCTTCATTTGAGTAAGGTCGTTCTGTGGTCAAGCACTCTAAACAGATAATGCCTCGTCTCCAGGTCTCCAGAACCTCCCATCCAGGCACTGTCATTGAAGCTTTCAATTTGAGTGCTCCTCTGATACATATCCAACCTCACCAATACTTTCTCAACAGGTTGTCCCACAAGAGATTTAGGCCAACTCAATCTACTCCTCTTGGACTTGATACTACCACCATCTTCAGTGCCAACTGCAGTCAATTACAACAATGCTGTTGACAAATCCACCTAAAATTTTGTTCTTTTTTTTCACTCTTGGCACCAGTTGTATACTGGTGCATTCCTTGGACTTCCCTGGAGCTAATTCATGTGTCACTCTGGTGATAACACTTTCCATGTGGGTGTTGCAGAAGCACTTTGTCACAGGGAAGATTCGCAATTACCCAAGTCACAGAGACATTGCTTTTGTTTTGCTGTTTCACCAACCTAAGTCATAAGCCCCTTTATGGCTGGGAATATTTGCTGTATATGCAGATTTGAAGCACTTCCACACCAGTTGGCTGCAGCATCCCAGATTTATACTAGTGTCACTGAGGTCAGAAGCTGGCATGATGCCATGCAGCCTGTGCTTCTGGAGGAGCTCAGTGGTAAAAGGCAGTATGCTGAAATGGAGGCAAGGTGCCAGACTGCTGCAAGGTGCTGGAGAAACTTTTCAGAGACACAGTAACAAAATGGAGACACCCTTTCTCTGCCACCATATGAATCCCTTGCTCTTCTCGTGTCCCACTGTGAGAGACCCTATGTGTTGGAGTACTTGAAAGGGCATATGGGGTACCAAGAACCACACACTAGGGAGGGCCTGTGGTGCAACATGCAGCCAAGGAGCATTGTCCTAAATGGATCCCTTGGCTTGTACAGCCCTGCACCATACAACTTTGCCACACAGCCCTGCATATTCCCTTCTACTCCACAGCTTTAGACACCAGAGGACAGCTGGGCAGAGGACAGCCAGTCAGGCCAGCTGTGCCTTTGGCCCACCTGAGCAGAGTAGGAAAGGGTTACAGGGAAACACATCAATATGAATGCATGAAGTGCAGACACAACTCTCATGGAATATAGACCAACACCCTGGTCCCCTGGGCACAGATGGTCCCAAGTAGAGTTAGATCCGGGTTTCACGGCATGTGCAGCTTTGTGCACAGGCACACGTGCAGCATTTGGGCCATCCCAGGTATTAGGATGGCTCTGGGTAGAGATGGGAGTCAGTTGTATGAATCCTGCACATAGTGCACTACCCTTGATCTGAAATGCTGGACATAATGGCATGATTTAGCAGCATAGCCTGGTTCATAACTGTCCCCTTGTTTTTGCAGTATGTGAGCAGACATTTGGGTGGATGACGACTTGTCAGACTCAGGCTGGAAGGAGAGGTGGCAAAGTGGGTGGGACTCACAGTCAGGTGTGTATCAGCAAGTTTGTCCTGCTCAGAAGAAACAAAGGAAATGCTGCAGAAGATAGTGACATTCCCAGGGAATCCACTTTTGAATCTGGCTTGGCTGGCCATGACCTGAGACTCCTTTATAAATCGCATCAGGAAGGCAGCATTAGCCAACAAAACACAACAGCTACTCATAAAATCCAAAGAATATCCATTATGTGCTCAGCTAGTGACATTTTAAAGCCTATAATTTTTTGCATCTGTAGGCTCGTAGCCTGTAGTGTTCACCCTCCCCTCCCTTGGAGCCAAGCTAGAGACAGACTCAGATAAAAACCCTGCAGCTGAACACCCTGGATTTCAGGGAAATTGAACTTAGGCATCTGTACTTCAAATTCAACCCTGATCAGAGCACTCTGAGAAGAACCAGTTCAAAACGAGCTGGGCTCCAGGCAGGCATCTTCGTCTCCCACTTCGGGCAGGAGACAGCAGAGGCCAGTGCCAGATCTCCAGACTATAATCCAAGCAGGCTCTTGAGATATGCACAACTCAGGTGTAACTCAGGTCAGCTTTGTAGACTTTCAGACCTTTGTAGACAACAGACACAAGGTCTTTTTCTTCTGATTTCAGGTTTTGTTGGGGAAATTTCTTAGTTTCAATTTGGTAGCATTTGGATAACCCCAGTCCTCTTTTACACAACAGCCTGGGCATTCTTGACAGGAATCTTTATAGAGGGTTTGAAAAGAGAATTGGAAAAATTCGGGAAACGGAAATGTTATAACCTTGCTAGCGCAAAGGCAAAAGCCATTGCGCACACAAAAATTTAGAAGCAGCAACAGCAAAATCCTTTGAAGGAAAAGAGCAGTGATTTTTATTATTGCCTTATATGAGCTCAGAATGTGGCAAAGTTAAACAAAGCAATTATAAAGTTGGGTATTTAAAATTACTTAATGTTTCACAGTCTCCTTTGAGATGAATCAGGTATCCAAACATCTGGGGACTGCAAAATCCATCAGGAAACACAGACAGATGAGATGCATCAAGACAGGAAGGTTCAGGGCTGCCATTGGAGAGACAAGGAACAGCAGGAGATTCCCGCAGCTTCTTTTGGGTAAGAAATGTTAATACTACATGGATGTGTACACTAAACAAAAAGAGGAAGAAAAAGAGAGGGCTAAAAAAGGTTTTTGCAAGTCTCCTGCTGTTCTGTGTCTTTCTCACTTTGCTCTGATCTCTCTGTACATGTCAGTGGCTGGCAGGATGACTGCTTCCTGCTTCATGATTTCATATTTAATTCTTTCTATATAAAAGGAATTTAAAGGAAATTATTACAAACGGTTTGGCCACACTGCATCAAGTCACTGGAAACTATTTCATTACCCCTGACGTTTTCTTTTTTTTTCCTCCTTTTTTTTTATTCTTCTGTAAGAGAAAAGTTAGGCACTTTCCTAAACGCTTTCCAGACTTGAGCTATTCACAGATTGCATGTGGAAGGCAAACACAGCCCAGGCCTGGAAGAAAGAGGCTCTCATACTGGACACCCCAGTAGCTTGGGGCGTTGCAGGCAGTGTCCTCAGCAGTGTTTCCTTTCAGAGAGCTGTTGCTGCATGAAAATGCTTTGGGTGTAGCAATCCTGTGCTCATCCCACAGGCAATTCATGAAAGAGGCAACTGTTCCATGTTGGGAATTCAGAGAAACCTCTGGCCAGCAGTGGCTGCTGGAGGCACCCTGATTAAAGCCCCATTGTTTTGCCCTCTCCAGCAGTCCTGCTAAACTGCTCCCTGATGAAGCTCCTGTCTGTCCAGTGGTTTGGGAAGAGGCAAATAAGTAAATACAGTCCTTGCTGGGAATAACAAAGATCGGGGAGGGGGGGCAAGGAAAGAGGAAACAACAAAAGAAAAATCCTTTAATGCACTACGTTTCTTCAAAGGCAAATGCCAAGTAGTTAGGTTCTGGGCTGTGTTTCTTTTGTCTTTCGGACTCCTGGATCTTGCTGTACTAAGGGCTTTGAGACACTAACAAACACACTGCAAACACAAGAAGGGGTGTTGCAGGAAAAGGGCGTTGAGATCATACTTAATCAAACTTCCTTACATTTTGATAGCTACAGTGCTGCTGTAGAAGTCAATCATCTCTTTGCCTTTGCAGTTATCTCAGCCAACACAGCTGAGCCACACACACTTCAGGCCAAGACCTGTATCCTGATGTTAGTACACGGCTGATGGGTTTCAGAGGAAAAAACCACCAGGTTAAGTTCATCTCCTTGTACAGGTCTACCTCAAAGGGGGGCAAACTGCATGATCTAAAAGCAGGAACTTACTGGAGACTGTAAAGCCATAGAAGTTTTGATTCACAGCACAGGCTTCCAAAGCAAAGGAAGCTGAGGCACTGCATGCCCTCAGTGGGCAATGACGCTGAACACATTTAAACATTAAGTATTGCAAGCTTACCCAAGTGAGGCAAAGCTGCTCTTGCTCACGCCCATACTCTGGAACTGATCAGAGACTGAAGCTCATTTTAACATCAGCTAGGCACCAAAGGGGGAATGAAAAAATGTAGTTAGCTGACAAAAAAATGCATCACTCCCAGTGCAGTAACTCAATGGCATCTCCTTGTGCTTTCCAAAACCAAGTTTATTTCAAGGGCTGAAAGAAGCCAGAAATAATTCCCTCACCTCTCACCCTGGCTCAGTTTTGGGTAACAATCTGGAAGATGAGCTTTGGATAGCAAGAGTTGTTGGCACTGTGAGCATCGTCCCTTACTGTCCACTGTTTCTGGTGAACACTATTCCTGTCTATCCTCTGGCTGGCTATACCCAGAAAAGCATCTCTTCATCTGCTCTAACCCTAATATCAAAACTGCCAGGATTTTGAATTTTGTTCCCACTTACAGCCCACCTTCTTCTACCATTCATTGGCAGTCTCCCATACGGTCCAGACTGTTCCAATATGGTCAGTTTTGCTCTCAGACCAGTTTTTCCAACCTTCCCTTCCTCTGTTTTCAGCATATTGGGATTTCCTCACATGCATTTTCCACTCCACCTTTGCCCTTATTCCCTTTCCCCATTCATTCCCTCTGCTCTCCTTTTTAATTTCTCTGCCACACTTCTTTCCTCCCAGCTGTTTCTTTGGATGCATTACAATTAGCTTCTATCAATAACCTAAGGCGGGCCTCATCCCAAAACCAGAATCAATTGAAATTGCTGCTAGTGACTTGTAAGGGGCAATCCTTTCCATAGGCCAGTAATGAACCATGTCCCATGGCGTGCAAAGAAAAGCTGTGTTATTGCATATTCTCCCTTCTAAAACAGGGACTATAAAATGGAGACTGTAGTCCTGCAGAAAGTCTTGGTAGCACTTTTCTATTTTTTTTCTTGGGTTTTTTTTTTTTTTGCAACATTAGCAGAACTAAGGACAGCATCCTGGCCAAATTCCAGTTTAGGGTAATCTCTTCTGCTCTTTCAGATACATGTTGCATTGTTTTTCCATTTCCTAGACCCAGAGGTCAGCTGGTCAACGGCTGACATGTTCTCTTCAAAGCTAAAACATCACGTATCGAGGCAGAGGCCTCACTAACTCAGAAGGAAGTGCTAGCAACCTTCCTCTCTAGGTATGTAATGCCAACCTGGTGTTCCTCACATCTCCTTCTGAGGCTCTTGGTATGGGGCCTGCCTGAGACAGGCAAGCTGGGCGAGTGCCATCCTTCTCTGCTCCGACTGTCATGCAATGTGGCACTCCCCACAGCTGCAAGAGCCCACTTTTCAGCACTGGGTGATGAAAACAGCTGAGACCCTTCACATTTAATAACAATAATAAAAGCAAAAATAATACTGAGAACTTTGTACAAAAAAAAAAAAAAAAGATGATACCAGTATCATTTAACCACTGAGGGAAGTAGAATGTGGAAAAAGGAGCAGCGTAAGGTCTCTCACTGAGTCAAGCAGAGGCAGGAGCAGAGATTTCCATAGCCCATGGCATGCCACCGGTGTGACTCCTACCACCTCCTTTGCTCTATGCAATTCAAACTCCAATCTGAGGAACTCAGCCTTCATTTGTGTACAAACAGAGGAATTTAAAGGGAAGAGCAGAAGGTGTGCTTTTAAGCTGCTTACATCTCTGCCAGGTCACCAAACCAGATACGGAATAAAGGAAGCCAAACTGTGGATGCAAAAGTCTTATTTCACATGTGAACTCCCACGATCCCTTTTAGCCATCGGTCACTGCTTTGGCATAGGGCATGGAGTAGACAGCACTGCCTGGGGTACGTGTGGAGCTCCTCCCAATATTCCAGACAACCGTGCCGCTGGTAGCTCACAAAAGTGCTGAGCCGAAACTGCTGACATGTGTCAAAACCCCCAAGCGGCATTACTGGCCTGTCCAAGTGAGTTCGAGGAGCCATCTGGCCAGGGACGCAGAGCCCACGTGCTGGGGGCCGGCCTCTTGCTCTCCGGGCTGGGATAATTGGACATTGTTTGGCCACTGAATTGCTGCTCTGTCAGGCTGCGGGCTTGTCTTGTAGGGACAAGCTAATTAACATGCAAACTGCCAAGGGAAGGAGAGGGTCAGAGATGGCCCTCACCCCTTCCTCTCCCCAATAATAAACAGTAGGTTTGTGTGCAACCACAACACCCCAACACAGGGAGGGGAAAATGGGTGGGGAAGGGGAACACTTCCCATTCAAACACAAACATGGACGCCCTCGTCAAATGCAGGAGAGGATTTTCCTGCTATACCTGGGTTTTCATTTGCAGTCAGTTCTCTCTGAATTTGCAAGCAGCGCCGAAGCTGCCCGGAGATCTCAGTGGCGCACAGTGCCACGTTTGCTGCCTTCTCTCCTTTCTCCTACATTGGCCAAGGCCTCACTTTTCACCACTGCAGCCCAGCCAAAGAGCTGAAGGCACTGCAGGGACAAGACTGCACCGAATGTCCCAACCTCCACACTGGTCACCATTGGGTAAAGCAAGTAGCACCATTGCTATCAGCCTCTTTTCAAGGAGGCAGAAGTGGGGAAAGGGATAGAAATAAGGCACTTGACAAGATAAAATATCTTTCCCTAAGCACAATAACTGATGTCAGGTGCACCTGCACTGTCCCCTGAAGCACAACGATACAAAACCTTTTCATAACCTGCAAACATTCTCTGTCAAGAGGCAGGAACACATTTTTCTGATTTTTCCCATTCTCCCAAAGAAAACACACATGTCTCTCTCCCCTTTTTCTACCAATGCTCACTTGAATTTTTTTCATAGGTATAGAATGTTGCAACAAAAAGCCTTGCTGTCACCCTTTGTCCATCTGCTAAATCCTTCCACCAACCTGCAGTGAGTTCAAATCTGTATTAAGAGATGCATGAAAAATCCCAAGCAGGGAACCAGTATAAGGGTTAAGCCTCCAAGGCCCTTAGGATCTAGAGCTACAGTTCATGTCTGTCTTTAATGCCCAACAGCTAACATCAGTAATTTAACAAGCGCCTTACATCCTGAAATATTTCACAAACTGCAAAAACAAGACTTACTCCACCCACCTCTAGGCTGGGAGGTGGCAGCTGTTGATCTGGGCAGAGCAAAGCTACAAGACAGTTTAGGACAGTGAGTAAAAAAACAAATTGTGGCTCTAGCTGAAATCATTTCTGGAAAGGGAAAGATGCAGCACAGCATGTACGTATATAAAAAAGTCCCTATCCCCTAGAAACAAAAGATAAACCAGAACTTTTTTAAAAGGATTGAGGCCCTTGTTTTACACTATGCCCAAATGGCAACATTTTCCTGAACGATGCCAAGTGAACAACTTGACTGAACAGACGATACACTTGCCATCTTCTGAGTCATCCACCCCAGTCCTGCAGCAGATTTTCTTGGGCAACTCCCATGCAAGTGCTAACCAGACATAAACCCACTTTGGGTGTAATTGCTGCACAGCTTAAGGCTGAACAGCGGCACACTTATAGAGCTGCCATGTTTAGGGGCCTAAGTAGTATCCAGTTAATCTTCTCAAATCTCATTATTGCAGCAAAGTGACAGATGGTTATTTTAGCAGGCTAGAAATGAGGACTAATTAGGGCTGCTAGCCCTTCTTTGTATTTATTACATTGGTTCCTTCCCCACCTCTGAAGCATGTTTACAAGCAGTGCCATAGGGCTGCCTCCAACAACGCACTCTGCCTGCCACCCTGAGGACAGCAGGTACAGGGTCACCTGCACCTGGCTGATCTAGAAATGGGGATGCAGGAGGATGTCACTCCTCATCCAGGTTCTTGGGTACCCGAAATCGAAGCTGTTGGGATCTGGAACTGAATTTCCTGACTCAGATCCCCTTTGTGGCTTTACACAGCAAACCCTGGGCAGCAGTATGAGACTGGCACTCACTACTGAGCCAGGAAGGAAGAACAATGGACTCAATAGATCAAAACCAGCTCTTCCCATTTATCGCTCTTAAGCCTGTCTTTAGGCACAGACGCTTGATGTATTGACTTTGGCAATATGTGCATACTGCCATCCTGGCAATAATGTTATTGAAATGGAGGAGGGAGGAAAAAATGAAAACAAAACAAAACAAAACAAAATGCTAAGTAAGAAGAACTGAAAACACTTGAGAAAAGCGAGAATCCCCCATGCCCCTTTTGCAATCTTCAGCTGTTGCCTCAAGCCAAACCCCCACACTCCTTTTAGAGGTTCCAGGACATTTGTTTTAGCTTTTTTTTTGCTGCATTCCTCTACCTTGTTGTACTTCTGGTTTCCAGCCGGGACTGGTAGGGAAAGGACAGGATTATAGAAGGAAGTCTGTTGCTCTGTTCTTCTGGCTTGATTAGAAGCAGAAGATGCAATAAATCTCACAAGAGAGTTTGTTCTCATTTAGCCTCTTGTGTATATGAAACTACCTGACCAGAGCAAGGGTAAGGAAAATGCAATACCAAGTGGAGTACACTAGGAAGATAAAAAGAGAAAGAGCAAAATGGTGAACCTGTTCCCCTCTCTGATTTTGCATAAGGAAAGAAAGCAATTCAGTCCCGATGACAGCTTATTTATTTCACACAAATTGCAGAGCAGACGCAAGGGATCCAGAAGGAGGCTCACCCTGCCTGATCAGACCTCTGATCAGGTCCTGAGGTGTGAGTGCCATCACTACCCACAGCACCATAATGAGAGATGAATAGAAAAACAAGCACTAGTTGCACGTGGCGCTGGTTGGCCCTGTTGTGCTGCCAAGCTGCCTGTCAGCAACAGGTCTGACAGTCACATCCACTGCTGAGATGGCAAAATACAGAATACTAAAAGTATAAAAAATATCCCAACTGAACTATTCAGATCTAGATAAACAAACCCCTCCCTTTTCTCCTAGTGTTCTGGTTTGTTAAGTCAGTATTTTTTTGATGAGCTAGTGAATATAGACAGTGAGATCAGGCATAGACGTAGCCCGGATTCTCAGCCCTACATCCCAGATGCAGAGAAAGTTTGCAAGCATGTCAGCACCTTTCAGAAAAAGAAGCAGTACCGATGCTGCCTCTGTGTTTGGTGAAAACCACGGTGGTATCATTTAAATGAAGTTTGTACTGGAGAATCTGACCTGTTCTGCTGTCTAACACTCTGTAGGAAACAAATTACACAACTCAGTTACAGCAGCAATGTCTCCTGGCCCTTTGTTCAATCCTTATTTTAGAGATGCAGGTATATCTCCTCTAACCCTTTCACCATGTGACAGTATTTAATCACATTAGTAAACCAAATGCACACATATTCCCAGATGGGAGAAAGCAAAGAAAGGACATGAGATGTAAAGAGAGCTTTGCATTTGGTTCGGGGTTTAGCTTTTGTTCTTTCTTTAACTCTTCTTTGCTTTACAGAATTAAACAAAGCCTCCTGTTCCAGATGATAAATCTTCAAGCTGCTCCTGGCCCCAGAGAGCACAGGAGATAATAGCATTTCCAAAGGCATTTAGTTAGCTGAGCCTTCGGCGTAGAAGAGGGCAGAGAGAGGAGCTGGAGATAAATGGCTATGAACCCAGCTCAGCTGCTCAGGGCATATTTCTGAAAGCAGCAGCCACAGCTGAGAATCCTGCATGGGGATGCACATTTCCACTCCCCTTGCTCGGTCCCCGTGCTGGAGAAGGGCATGTAACACAGCCGCCCCAATAGGAAGAATTCTGGCCACAAGCCCCCAGGTTCGGTGCACAGTGCCTTTGGGGGGGCTGTGCAGCCAAGACCTGAGAAGAGTGTTGTGCTTCACAGCATCATTTGTAGGCTTTCTATTAAGCCAAGGCTCTGCAAAGCTTTCATCAGATGTAGCATATCAGCATATTATATAAAGCATACATTAATCTGTTCGAGCTAGCCAGCAGCAAGACTGTGATAACCATTAAAGAACAGCAGCCCTTTATGAAAACACAATTCATTTTCACCATTAACCAGAGCAGAAAGGATCCTTAACGCTGTCCCAATTGCACATTACTTATAGACTGAAATTGCCAGCCCAGGCTGGGAGACCAATGCAAATTTCTGATAGAAACTGTACAAATCACTAGGAACATCACAATAATTAGGAAGAGTGTTGCCAACAGGCAGAGTGATGTGATCCTCCCTCTCTGCTTAACACTGGTGAGCCCACACCTGGAATCCTGTGTCCAGCTCCAGGCTCCCCAGTACAGGAATGACACCGACTTACAGGACCAAGCCCAGCTCAGGGCTGCAACGATTAAGGGACTGGAGTATCTTTCATATAACAAGAGGCTGAGAGAGCTGGGACTGTTCAGCCTGGATAAGAGAAGGATCAGGAGGGATCTTATCGATTTGTACAAATAGCTGATGGGAAGGGATGACGAAAAGGGAGCCAGGATCTTCTCAGTGGTACCCATTGACAGGTCAAGAGGCACAAATTAAAAAACATGAGATTCCATCTGAACAAAATATTTTTTCACTCTGACAGTAGTCAAAGGCTGCCCAGAGAGGGTGTGGAGTCTCCATCTGTGGAGATACTCAAAACTCAGCTGGCACCATCCTGGGCTACCAGCTCTAGCTGACCTTGCTTCAGCAGGGAGTTGGTCTAGATAATCTCAAGAGGTCCCTCCTCCTCATATCAATAATTTTGTGATTCTGTAACATTTTCTGCTGCTGTTAAAGTAACTCATCCCATATGCACATTAAATTACCTAAGTCTCAGCAGCCATCCAGTCAACCCAGTGTTGCTTGGAACTGGGGCTGTCACACACAGCATCAGGTGCTGGCATCAGGATGGAGGCAGACTGGTTTGAGCCCAGGCCAGGCTGCTGCTCCCAAATGAGAGTACAGCAGATGGGGCAGAGGAACAGAAGGCAAGTACAAAAAACATGGGGTTTTCTCTATCCTTTTTGTGCACTGTTAAGATCAAAAGTGCATCCACCTGGCTGAAAATGGGCAATTTAATCCACCTGCAGGGCCGTGTTCACGGCAGGAGGGTGAGACAGAAGAGGAGAGAGACTTCCCTGTCCACTCAAGTGGTGTGTGCTAAGAGACTTGTAGCATTAGGGCCTGAACTCACTCTCACCCACAATGATAGCATTGATCTGGCACTCGAGTGAGGGTGAAGTTTAGTATTGGTGTCTATAACTTCATCATGTGCAAGGGCCTAGACAACTGACAACAAGATAGGTCTCGAGCCCATGTTAAGTACTTTCATATCTGTAATCACAATGATGCAGAAGACCAGAAAGTCTGCTTGTGGTTTCAGGTAAATATAGAAAACAGAGGGTTACATTATTGAGTTAAGTATGAAAGTTAATAATACAGTCAGCGCAGTTGCCCCACATTATTTAATTTAGCACTAAATTCAATTTATGTTACACTGTTCTCTGTGTCCATTGTAAACATGCCACAGATTTTTTTTTCTTGTTGTTGACAACGCAAAACACATTCATTGAAGTTATCAGTAGAGAAGGTGGAGGCTCTGGCATATGATCAAAGGACATCTGGGACTTGAGGCTCTGGGAATGTATGGAAAGCAGGCACTAGTAGGCAACTAGCAACACTAGTAGCCCTTAAAACAACCAGCAGTGGAGCCAATTAGCAGCCTTTGTATTGTAATAAGGTATCTGTAGGTTTCCATCTCAGAGCTCTAAGTGCAAGTGGCACCCTGATGGCAGTTCAGGACTGGAGGCAGGTGCTGGTAGCTCTCCATCCTTTAATCACACTCCATTTGTATTTCACACTTAGGAAAACTGCATGCAGTGCTGATCAGAGATCCAGTCCAAGCCGTGATGTGGGCAGTCAATCTGATAACCACCCACACCCTTCAGAGTAGGGCTGGGTATACCATTACTGAGAGTCTGTTTACATTTCCCCTATTACTGTTAAAGGAGAAACACTGGAACATAAATCTTTGGCACAACCTTGACTGCCAGCAAACGTTGCTGCTATAGAACTGCGTCATATACGCAAAGCCCAAGTTACAGATGCAAGCTTTCTAGTATTTCGTTTTTGTCACAAACTCTCCAAACTAGAACCAGGCCTAGACCAAAACTTTGGTTTCAAGCACTGCAGACGTTTGGGGCTCTCCCAGACTACTTGTTCACCATGTCTGCATCAGCCTATGCTGTGCGTCCACCCAATGCAGTGCCAGCATTTCATCCACACCAGTTATTTCCTTGAACCTTCGAGAGCTGTGATACCACAGGCAGTGAAGTCCCTAGTCCTTAGTTTTCCAAGTTTGGATGAAATCAGCTGTTACCAACAAAGAGAAAACATTTGCTAAATCAAAATACATTTTCTAATCTAGAATCTGCAGGCAAGACATGTGATTCATGCTGTTCACAGGGGTTGGGGAGAAGGCAGGATCAAAGTGGGGCTTAGTGCATGCAAACGCCACGTGTGCCTCCTGCAGTGCTTGGTAAGGGAAATGTAAAGCAGGAGGCAGCATGGAAGAGCTCTCTGCTAATTACGCAGCGCTAGCAATGGAAAGTCAATACAGAACAAGGAGCTGAGCTTGCAACATGAATGTTTAACTGCAGTAACACTGTGCCACAGAGACACAAAAAACCAGCTCCCAGGAACCAGAAACAGATTGAGGAAGTAACACAAACATCATCCAAAACAAGGATGAACAGCAGAGTAACAGAAGCAGACAGATGGCTTCTGCTCCCGTTGTTCCCAGTGTCTTGTTGCTCTCACTTTGTTGCCATAGAGGCTGATATCTGGGACTCATAAAGTGATGCTCCGCCTGTGAAAGCAGGTGGAGAAAAAGCAACCTTTATGTTATTAATGATTTCCCCCTCACTATCCATTTTGGCAGCAGAGTTTCTCACTCCCCTGCCCGCTGGACAGGCCTTGGCAGACTCTGAAAGGCCATGGAGCTGTCTTCTCCCCAGTCCCAGCCCAGCTACTCCACCTGCCAATTGATGTAAACCCTCAGGACCACCCTGCCACAGCTCTCCTCCACTGTACAGTAATACAGTCCCCTTTCTTTTGCCCCCAGACTTCACAGCCCGACTGTCCCTTTTTCTCCCATCACAAAGATGAGGGGACACAGCCTTAAGTATCCACACAGGCTGCATGACTACAGCCAGGGATAGACCCTCTGCTGGTTGGTGTATCAGCAGTGTGAAAATGTAGAGCAGACTGTAGCAGAAAGTCAGATAAAAAAAGAGGACTAATGCATTTCAAGCCAGCCCAAGAGGCTGTTCTTGTCCTCCTCTCCTCCAAGCCCCTGCTGCTTCCTTCCTTGCAGGGAAACAAGTGTTTGCATAGCTTCAGAATGAGGCAGGTCAAGGAAGAGGTCTGGATTGAAAGCAATCTGGTCACAAAAAGAGAAAAAGGTTTCTTTTCAGCTTGATCAGTTTGTAAGACAGAAATCCCCAGTGCCACAGTTTCTAATTTTGAGAGTGGGACGAACACAGCTCTTCGTTCTTCTGCAGCAGATTAAATGAGTGTGCGGCTCATTTCCAAGGGGATTTAAAAAAGAATGCCCTCGTCTTTTTCCTCCACATTGCCATGAATGATCCTTCAGCAGTTCCCTCAGGACTTCCTGCATGCATCACTAACCAAAAGCACCTACCCAAAAGCATGGACATGCATTCACTTCAAAATATCAACAGAGGAAAAGCAGCTTAAAAAAAAATACTAAGTGGACACAAATGCATCTTTGTATGGTACACACTTACTTGCATGCATCCTCACGCACATCCCTGCATGTTCTTATCCCACAAACACATGCAGCCGCACATACAAGTGTGAGGAAGGAAAGCCACATGACCCAGTAAAGCTGCTTCACATCTGGGTAGCAGGTTTAACGACTGGCTAGAAGGGAGCCTGTTCTCGAAGCAAACCATTTTTTTGCTGAGTGACAGGTCTCCCATCCATCTGAGCACAGACGAGGCAGCTTCAGAGTGAAACACCTAGCGTCAAAATCAGGCAGAAGGTTGCATGCTAAGGGGCTTTACCTAAACAGCCAATATCCAAGAATATCCAAGGCCACCTTTCCTTTGTACAAAGCATACTACTGCTGAATTAGTGTTAATGTTTTCCCTCAGAAATGCCTGCCTATCCTACAGTACACAGAGTACAGTAGTAGTACATAGTACTACTGTACTAGATACCAACCTATCCTACAGTAAAGTCTTGACCTACTGCAGCTCTCAAAAGTGGTTAAGATCCTGCTTGGGGAGTTAGTGCAAGCCAGGGGTCCCATGTTTTTATGAGACCACTAACACTAAATGAAAACTTTCCTTACTCTTTCATTCAAATGCAGTTGTGACAAGGCAAAAGCAGTCATTGCATAAACACATAACATAGAAGAATATCATATGAGCTACCCATGTTGTTGTCTCCTTCTCTGTATTACAGTCCAGGGTCTTGTAAGGGTTTCCTCACACATCTCCCTGTGCTACATTTGCAGACAACGGCTTCCTTTCCCTCCCTGGCCTCAGGGAGTGCTGCTGGCCAGACCTGCTCTCTGCCCTGGCAAGAAGGAGCCTGAAGTAGAGAGCACGAGGGGGTTGGTGGCTTCAAAGCTCCTCAAATGAAGCAGCTCTGTTTCTACAGCAAATAACAAACAAAGCCAATGAGCAGCATTAGACAGAGATAGAAAGTGCTTCGGGTGCCACAGGCTCAGGATGAGCTGTGGGGAGTGTGGGAAGGGGTTAAGGGGAAAAGCTGATCTCATTGCATCCCAAACAGGCAACATCAGTCAAGCAACAGATGTGCAAGAAACCACAGAGGGGTACAGGAACAGCAGAATTAACTCTCCAGCAAACAGGGGAAGCTAGGACACACAAAGCTGATCTGCACCCAGAGAACAAGGCATCTAATCTGAGATTTGGCTTTTTGCAGTCCTGGTAGCACCTCCTATCCCAACATCTAGACACCATCATACTAAAAATGAAGGAAACAATTCAGCCTTTCTCCTACCTGGCTCTAAGGAAATGGTGCAAAGGTAGGTCTAAATCAGTAGTGGTTCCTGTGCAAAAGACTGGATTATCTTTTGCCAGCACAATCAGATTTTTATAGATGCTATGTCTACTTCCATTTTGAAAAATGGAAGTTGTACCTGGTTGTGGACCTGAAATCCCAATCTGAATCTCCCACAGTTAGAAGTACTGAGAATATTAAACACCATTTTGACCTAGTCCCTCTCACTTTAACAGCTTTGACCTTTCCAGCCCCACCTTGTAACACTTCTGTGATACAACCGGAAGCAAGACTGCTCTTTGTGACCATTTTTTTAGGCAGTTCAGACTGCCCTGCCCCAGCTAAGATTTGTGCACAACCTTGTGTCTTGTCTTCTCTGCTGGCCCATCCGTCACCAGAAAATTATACTGTTGTTACTACAGGAACTGGGGGCCTGACATGCAGATCCCATTGACTTCTGTAGAGGCACTATGTGCTTTCCTCTGGAAAGCAGGCTTGTTATTGAGAGGCCAAAATATGGCTCTAATGGTAATCCTTCAGGGCTAATATCTGTTAGCTCCATTGTACCTGTACAACACTTTTAAAAAGTTTGACACAGAAAAATGTTCTAGTAGGGGAAATGAGTGCTAACATCTTCCTGCATGAGTGCCTATCTATGCCCAAAGCCTGACACTGCTTTCTAGTGAAGCTATGACACTCCAAAAGATCACTTGCCTCCGTGTATGGAAGAGGGACTATGTGAAATCAGACAGCTTTTACTCATTGGCATTGCCAGCCACCAGTCTTTTATGTCTTATGTGAGCTTTTCCTCAAATCCACTGCTATTAAAGTAATTGTTTGAGAATTTTAGTGGGAAGGAAGAAAATCTAATTTTTTCCCAAGTTTGTAGCCCTCTCGCCAGTAGAAAGGCTTGAAATTGTAACTCAGATGCACACTCAAGTTTCAGAAAACAGAAAGCAGAAAAAGAACCCAGCACTGATTTTTATTTTATCTCATGATTTTTGTGTCCTGAGTCATGATTTAAAATGCTTGGGAACACTGATAGCAGTCTGCCCCCATAAGGAGCATGACCAGTCTCTGTGTAGAGACTGCCAGCAGAAAAAGGCCAAGAAGGGTCAAATGCAGTAGTGACAGGAACTTACTTGAAATACAGTAAATTCAACACATCTGACCTTCAAACCAGCCACCAGACAGCAACATCTATCTATGACCACTGACCTGGGTCAGATCTGAAGAATCAACTTAGGGCTAAAGGCGTTGCATCATATTCTTAGTCTCCTGAGCTACTCCACTGTACCTGCTAAAGTTTTTCCATCTACACCACTCTTAAATACTTTGTAGTTCTGCTGCAGCTTTTATTGCACTGTCATATAGCTCTTTATAAAAGAGCCTTAGGTACATCTGTCTGGTAAGGGAGACAGCAGGATCTTTTCATCTTTCACTGAAACACAGCCATATCTGAAGTTGACCATAACAAGGTATTAAACAGTTAAATGACAGGAGAGGAAATGCTGATACCTTAAGCAGAATATCATTCTCTCCACTGGAATTTGGCAACAACGCAGGGACTAAGGTCCTTGCAGAAAGCACAAGCTGCTCTTCAACAACCGCAGGCATGTAGGGAGTGAAGTTGTGCATCTCCTCCACAAAACACCACACAAGTAGCGCAGCACCCCCTAACTGTAATGGCTGTGTACTTACCCAGAGGGAAAAAAAAGCCAAATTGAGCTGTCTATACTGGCCTTGGCCATCTCCTGTGGTCCCTTTGCCATCCCCAGTGCCAGTAAAGCAGG
The DNA here is from genome assembly GCF_963921805.1 of Phalacrocorax carbo. Classification (NCBI taxonomy): domain Eukaryota; kingdom Metazoa; phylum Chordata; class Aves; order Suliformes; family Phalacrocoracidae; genus Phalacrocorax; species Phalacrocorax carbo. The sequence continues at coordinate 89,491,568 of NC_087513.1, read as the reverse complement.
TCTCCGCTTCTCCTCGCCTGTGCGAGCGTGCAGGTCCAGTCACACAAAGCAGCACTGCATGATGGTCTAAAGCAGACCTGAGCATGAAAGCACAAGCAGTCTGACTTGTGTCCCACCTGCACTACAGCCTCTTCTTCTTTTCCAGTTAATCGTTTCGGGTGCATTTTTAAATCTGCTTTCACAAAGGTCCACAACAAAACATTTTCTGGACAGCAACCAAAGTGCTCTCCCCTTCTTCATCACTCCTGATACCATGAACAGTCTCACATCTTCATTGCTTCCATGTAGGGAACAACCAGACCCTGCATCCCACCAGTTAAACATAGTACTATCTAAAGCAGAGAGAAAGCTATTGCTTTACATCTCTACCAAAGCCCCTGCTTGCAGGAGCACTGGCTTGTCACTGGAAATAATTCTTAGCAGGACAATTCAACTATCCCCAAATCAACCATCTTTCCTACCCTAAATTATTTTCTAATTTTGTTTCACAGTTACAGGTTGCAAGTTTGTGATGTCCTGATGACATCTGAACCTTCATTTCTTCCCAAGACATCACTTTGGCATACTTGGTCACTTTCCTATTGATCCTGAGAGCTCAACCAGCATAAGAAGTAGCATCTCTAATTCTCTCACTTCTTCTCTCCCTGTCCCAATGAATTGAATTGTACCAACCTAACTTACACCCTTCCCAATAAACCTATAACAATTGAGTCTTTCATTTCTGGATCCCACGGCACTGGGCAATGGGATGTGCTATTCAGCAAATAGCAGCACTGCATAAAGGGAAAGGAACTTCATATTCTCCCCCACTGCTCCTCAGCACGGACAGATAAGTAGGTTGGAACTGTGAACCATCCCACAAATGAGACTTGAGACAATGTCCTCCTTTCTTGTGCCCAAAAAACTATTTTAAAAAACTATGGGATTTCGGGTAATAAATTTTGCTGTTCTGGCCTAATTTCAACTGCAGTAACTATGTTTCTCCCTTTAAAATTCCCCTTGCTCCTTCCACCAAATATACTCCCTGTGCCTGCCTTCCCTGTGTTGTTTTTCAGTGTTCCTGTAAACAGCTGTAAATTGTTCCTCCACCGCAGCAGCTCATGTTAGCACTGTATGGAATTAATCTGTCTGTACTTCAAGCTGGCAAAGTGGTGCCTCTTCATTAAGCCTGTTATTTTTGCTATTTCAACTCAATTGCCGTTAACGGCTATATAAGTTAAAAGATACAGTAATTGTTACGGATGACTCACAATGACATTGAATGGCTGGTTTTCCCCCATACCTAAATAAATGCACATATAAAACATTTTAGCTTAGTGATATGTGTACTGCCCTCTTCACTATGCAACGGAAAGGACTACTGTTATGTAGTCTACCCCTCTGCCAGCGCAGTTCCACACTGTACTTCATCAGCCATGCTCATCAGCAAATGAAAGACCTGATTGTAGAGCCCTCCCTGTACAAAGCTGACATTGCTGCTTGAAGCTTTTTTGTGCTCAGAGTAGCCTGACAGTGGTAAAAGTTAGTTAATTCAAACTGGAACATAATGCTAAACCTGGAACATAATGCTCACATCAGGGATGGTAATAGGCATGTATTTATTTTCCCCTCTTGCTAAACTGCAGGTCTTTTTGTATGCCAAATTCTCAACTGCTTCTCTGGTCATCCAACTCTCTTTAAGAAAAATTGTTCTCCTTCCCTTATCCAAGACTGGCCATCTCAAGATCAGGACCCTCTGATCTTATTGCAGTTACCTCCTGTCTGAGCTACCATATTCTCATCTGATATCTGGGGGCATGGAGGTCAGGGGGAGAAGGAGAGGAGAGAAAGATAACAGGCAGCATAGTGAAAATATTAGCTCAGCTGCCCCCTACACCTCACACCCATCTCTACTCCACCCTACGCCCCAGGGTCTATCCTGTCTCCATCCAGAAGGACAATATGGGAACTGTAGTGAAGTCCAGGAGGGGCAGATGTGACATTCCCAGTTCCTCCTTACAGCCCCGCAACGCTCTAGTCTCATGGACTTCAGGAGGATTTCCAAGTCCGGGAGGAGGCAACACTAAGCACAGTTATGATTTCCGACCCTAGCTCCCTAAAAGCCTGATACCACCTTCCTTGGCCAGGTGAATGGGAGAGGGCACCACAACGTACCGCTGGCCACCTCTGTCCACACTTAGCAGCCCAAGAGCCCTAGCCCAGTCCTTTCCCCACACACAGTGCTACTCATGCAAGGATCATGCAGACGCGTCACCAAGCAATCTTCCGATTGTTCATTCATTGTGAGCAACTGGGCAATGACTCCACTTCCCGGGGATAAACCAGCTCCAGGTTGTCTAGCCCTCAGCCTTGGGAAAGGTCCGGTTTGCAGTCCTACTGGTAAAAAAAGGGGGGGACGCGCGCTCTGCTCCTCCACTACCAGAGTGAGAATAAAAAGGCATTTACCATCCTGCCCAGAGCTCTCCAGATACTCCGTCAGGTCGCAGCCGAACGCGCTCGCGGCTCCCTTCCTCTTGAGTTTCTGCTTGGCTCCCTTGTTCTTCATGAGGTTAGTCCCAAAAGAGGTTCGCCCCCCTCCTGCCTTGCCCCCCTCCCCCCGGCCTCACGCTGGGCGACAAAAATCTTGCTCTTCTCAGACAACTGCCCGTGACCCACTCCCAGGGAGTAACATCGGGGGTCCCATACAGCGTCCAGCTGGAGAAGTAAACATTAATCCCCACCAGATGTTGGGCTGCTCCTGTGGCAGAGGAAGGTCAGAGTTAGAGGAGGCTCCCCAGCTGGCAGCAGCAGTGATCATAGCCCGAGCCCGGAAGGGTTCTCATCAGAGGGAAGTGGGTGGTGGACGGGTGCCCGCATCGGACCTGGCAAGTTGGGGGCAGGCGATAGTGGTGGGGAGGACGTCTTTCCCTCAGCACGGTCCCAGGACCCTCCACAGCCACCTTCTGGGTTTCGTCAGCCACGCTGTCGCCAGTTCCAGCAGAAAGCGTCCCAGTCTGGTCTTCTTTCTTTCGGCTCTCAGAGGAGACTGGAAGTTCAAACGGACTAATGAAAAGGGACAGGGGAAGAGTCTGCACAAGGCTCCTCTTTGGCTCCCCCCCTTCCCCTCCTCCTGCCTTCGGACAGTTAGAGGAATGAGAAACCAGCTTCCTGTCCTGACTCCCGCTCGCTCCCTCTCTCCTCTCCCCCGTTTTACAAATCCTGGGATTATCCAGCTCAAAAAAATGCTGAAAGGAAGTTAGCTGGGGAGGGGGGCGGAGGACGGTTTTTTGGCAGTAAAGTGCGTGTGTGTGTGTGTGTGCGCGCACAAGAGGCTGAGTGAAGGCACACAGAGGAGTTGGGGGACGGAGATGGGGCTGAGGGGAGGAAGAGGGAAAGCCTGTCCTGACAGTCGACAGATAACGGACTGCCTGAGAGGAAATCACTGCGAGCTGAGCCGCAGCCCGCAGCGCGGTCAGGAGCTTCCTGTGCTACCAACGCTCAGCTCTGAAAAGGCCCGAGGAGGGGCTGGCGAGGAGGAGAGACCAGAAGCTGCCCCAGTAAATCTCTGCCTCTGTTCATCGAGTCCTTCATCACAAGGCACCTTCCTGCTCTCAAACATTTCTCTGTTCCTTCAGGATTTGCCTCCCTCTACAGAGGTGCAGGCTGGAGATACCAAAGTGCAAGAAGGGGGCAGAAAGTTGGGAAACTAAAGAGAGGGGGGAGGAGAGAAACCTTCAGCTCCTTCCTCCCCATCTCCCTGGAAAGCATAAACAGATGCTGCCTGGGCATCTAAGTTTATATACTTTTGAGTCAGGTCCCAAAAAAGGCTCCCCTTGACCGATGAAAGGGTTTAAAGACAAGCAACAGAAATGACCCAGTAGCAGCAAGAAAGGAAACAGGATGGGTCTGCCCTCAGGTCCTGAGTCTTGTCACCCCCACCAACACCTTTCTAGACTAACCTTCAGTACTTCCATATCTCTGCCCATAAAAGCAGCCACTTGCACTTTCTCCACAGTTTTTATCCCAGAAACTCAACCTCTTCACACAACTGGGTATGCTGGTCGGCCACATGCTTCACCTAGGGAGGCAAACTTAACTCTGCTAAGGCTTCACTGCCCCCTCTTGCTCTGCATCAAATGTAACTCTATGGGTCTGGGTGAAAAATAAACAAGCAAATGAAAAACAGGAAATTGCAGCTTTTCACCAAAAATCAGTCCAAAGACAGAGTAATTTTGGTTTGGAGGAAAACTGGCCAGGAAACAGGGCAAAGGACTCCCTTAACCTACCTCCCTTCTCCACTCACTGTGCTCCACACCCTCACATGGCAGAGAAACCTCATCCCCTCCCACAGACCTCTGCAAACTCGCCACCTCACCCCTTTATTTTGACAGAGTCGTTTTTCAGATAAATCAAGCCTACACTGTGACTCGACCGCTGCCAAAAGCAATTCAGGTTCTGTCTGTTGGTACGGTGACTTCTTTTTTTTTCCCTCAAAAATGTTGGATGTTATCATTTCACGCACAAGAAAAAAAACCTGAGAGCCCTGGTGAAGGACCTTGAGCAATTATAACTCCTATTGTGCAGTTTATCACCATAATTATTATCATTATCCCTGTTTTGCAGCTTGCTGGCTGATGGGTTGAGGGAAAAATGATTTGCAGAAGGGTGCCAGAGATGTCTGGCCTGTCAGCTCCCAGCCTCCTACTCTCACTCCCAGGCTAAGGGGGAAAACAGCTCTCACCACTAGACCGATGGTTGTTCTCAGGGACCTTCAGTGCTCATGAAACACTTAAAACTTCCTTGAATTTATTCTGGGCTTCTCACAGCCCGTTGATGTCAAGTCAGCGCATGGGATCCCTCCCTGTAACGACATGCGGCCAAACCCATCGCGTGCCGCAGCGCATCCTGCCTGTCTGCCAAGGGACAGACTTCAAACGGGGCAGATAGACAACAGGACGCTTAGACCTGGATATCTTGCCAGGCTGTCCTCCCGCTGCCTGGGTAGCTGGCTGCCTTCTGTAGGAAGAGAAACCCCTTTCCTTGCCCTCTCAGAGAGGAGGCATGACCTATCCCACAGGGCTGAGCCCCAGCACCAGACCAGCAGGGAGGAAACACTTCATCACAGTGAGTAACCACACCATCTTCTTTGAAGTCCTGAACTCCCCACTGCAGACACCTCCCTCTGTCCACGAACCAAACAGGACATCTAACTCCCCATGCTGGTCTCCTCCATCATGCTACATTAGGCGGCAACACTAATGGGGTCTGTGCCCACAGCCTTCACCTGTCCTCTCTGCCAGGTGACCTGCTGCACCACACTCCGGCCCTCACCTCCATGCCCTCCTTCATCTTAGATGCAGTTTCCTCTCTACTTCCTTGCAAGCCTACCCAAACAGGATGTCTTCAATAGAGGATGTCTTCTTTAAAAAAAGATAATCAATAAATAAAAGCAACCCCTGCATGCATATGGCTTCCTCACATCACCAGCAAGGGAGCTATGGCCCCAGGCACAGTGGAGAGAGCCCTGGCATGGCCACCATGCAGCACAGGCTCCCTCCTGTCCCTTGCACAGCTCCGTTCCAAGAGGTTTTGGTGGCCCATGGGCCCAGAGTGTGAGGACTCAGCAGCGCTGCTGGGCTAGCCCATCAGCCTCGCCCCTTAGTGTTTCTGACAGGCTGGTAGGCATTTTCAGCTGAAAGCACCAGTTCTTGGACTTGGATCTGTGGTGGCTCCCTGCAGCTGCTGAAGGAGGCGCCATCTTTGGGAGCCATGGTGGTGGGTCCTGCTGGCTGATGAATGCTGCAGGAATCGAGCACTGCTATCTGATTTTGGCTGTCTGGGGGCTGTGCTGTCCTGACCGAGGCTGGGCTGCGAGTGGGTGGTGGCTGCCCAGGGTCAGGCTGCAAAACAACCATTAGCCATTGCCACAGGGGTGCCACAGTGGGGCGGGAAGTGACTGCCATCCATCTGCCAAGTATAAACAGTATTTGAAGGACAAATAGGGGGAAGATGAGCTAGAAATAAAACAGAGAGGATTCCTACTTTATTCAGAGGCTGTCTCAGACATTGCAGTTTTCTGCCTTGCTGCCCCACACCAGGTACCCCATGGCGGGATGAAGGAGCCAGAGGAAGGAAATGGTGTGACAGGCGGGGTGAAAGAGGCGTGCACCTCGGCGAGCGAAGGAAGGCGTAAGGAGTTCCAGGAGAACTCTTGCCAGGCAGGCTAGGCTACAAGACTAGTTTTCCCCATGCCAGGACGAGGTTCAGCGAGAGGACAGAGGGGAGTTTGCTGCAGGATTGCCTGGGGAGCCCAGGGCCGGGAGGAGGAAGAGGTCAGGCAAGGTGAGTGGGAACCAAACAAGGGAGGCTTTACAAACAAAGCACTTCATATCAGAGCCTGAAATCAGTGCTGAGCCAGGGGATTTATCCAAGGGAAAGGGCCTATGTTCTCCTCCATAGAAGAAAAAAATAAGAAGTCTGGATTTGCGCAGCCCGGGAGGCAGGGGAGGTCTCTGCAATAGTTAAAGAGAGCAGCAGGGCTAAGGAATAAGCCAGTGTCCCTCCTGGAAAAGCTTTCACAGGCAAGAACAGACAAAGCCAGAGAGGAAAAAAGCTCAAGCCAGAAGTATGAAAAGCAAAAAGGAGTTCAAAGCTGAAACAGCTGGAAAAGAAGGGGGAATTTCTCTTCCTCCTAAAAAATAAATATGTTAAAAGAAAAAAGTGAGTCTGCAGAATAAGAGCAACACCAAGCCAAGCCAGAGCTCTCACAGAAGCAATCTCTCCATAGACATTACTTAGTAGTCCGGGCTGCCGTACAAGCAGCGTGATGGCCAGCTGCCCCATGGTACTGCAGCCCAAATAAGGAAGTCATGGCCCAAAACACTTACTTTAATTCCTTCCCTTTGAACCTGTGAAAAAAGGTCAGGATTTCAAGTTGGTCACAAAGGTCTCCCTGTCAGAGAGGGCCGCAGGTTCATGCAGGAAGGTGGGGCACCTTCCCATCCCATTTTGCGGCTGATCTGCAATGCCTCACCCTTCGGCTCGAGAGCAGGTATGGCAAGCCAGCATGTGTGTGTGAATGAATGTAGGACAGATAATTACTTTACAGTTTTTCCATTCTCACAGACAAGGTATCAGTGACCCCAGAAGCAGTCAGAGAGCCTGGGGAACAGCTCTGGCCATTAGGCCTAAGTATTTCTTCCCCTTCTAAGAGCCAGGGGCCGTGGAGGAGGTGTCACACAGGCTATTTCTGGGCACCCATTTCTCTCTTCCCTGCTGCGTTTCCTTCATTGTGTTTGAGCTCTTTCCTATCCATGGCTTTAAAATCTCCACCAATCTGCCAGGCGCCACTCAGCACAAAAGAGCGGGGGGGTGGGGGAGTGGAAGACTCTGGGAGGGGGGGATCTGAACCCCTAAAAATAGCCCTGCCGAGTACGACTCTTTTCCTGACACAGACGGTTCATTGTTAGACCTTGACACGCCAGTTCACCCTCCCTCCCCACCCCTTGACATACTCTCTTTCCTCTCCTGCCCCTCTCCAGCCCAGTTTCCTGTCTACTCCCATCCCTGTGGCCAAAGCTGGAGCATATTGTGAAGCCTAAAGCCTGGCGTGGAGGCTTTTGTTTCTCTGACTACACATTGGATGGCAGACTATGGGGCTACCGTTCAGCTTCCCTTGTCACAGGGCACCCACCACTCTTGGTTCCTAATTTCACCCCATTCCCAGACACAAGCCCTGTCTCCCCTAGCTCTCATCTCCCTTTCTGCCTTCCAGAGGGCCCTCTTGCCCCACATCATGACGCACCTTCTTCTGTGTATCTGTCTGCCCCATGCAAGCTTTTAGTTAGCTACTTCACAGATCCCAGCACTTCAGCTACAAATGAAGGAGGCACCTCACACTTGCACACTACCAAGCCTCCTTACTCCTGGCTGCATACCCATGACACGATGGTGTAACCAGGATGTACAACAGAGCTATGCCCAGAAGGCTCTCATTACGACCCTGCATGATGATGTGATGTCATCACAGTGAAGTCACAGAAAGCAACCAGAAAAGAACAAACGGAACATCCCTTGTACCAGGAAGGTACTTTTCTTTCACTTTGCTGGTTAAGGCATAGAGCAAGGATCTACAGCCAGAGTACCAGGTGTAGTCACTGACATATTAGGAGCAGACATATACTCCTGTCCATTCGACCTCCTTGAGTATCATCCCAGATGTCTAAAGTACATAAGTAGCCTAATATAGGATGATATTCAGTTATTGACTATACACACCACAACTACAAATCATACAACTACATTTTTAGCCAGACTGCCTTTTCCCACTATTCACAGTCATTTCAGAAGTGTCTTGCATACAGAAAAACAGGTGAAGAACACACCTCCTTTTCCTTACTCAAAGCACAAACTTGTCTGAACAGTGACAGTTAATTAATTCTGTGTTTGTACAGCATCTAGCATAGAGGAACTCTAATTCTTGACTGGGGGCTCCAATTGTTCTTTATTTAAACAGCATAAAGACCATTATAGAAAGGCTTTGTGTCTCCCAGTGTAAAACTGTATTGATAGAGCAATAATTTACGATAGTATTATAAAACAAACATTCAGAGAAAAAACTCTACCAGACAAGCCACACAACTAGAAAAAGCTTCCTTCATCTCAGAGGCATGTTCTGAACCTTCTCCAAGCATCTTACCAGTGAGATGACCCATTTGGTGAAGCAGGAAGGCCACAAACCTCACACCATGGAGCCATTCCAAACTCACACAGGCCTTTTCAAGAGCATCCTGCCAGCAGCTTTTTGGATAACATGGAAGAGGCAGCTGGCAGCCCTATGCTGAGTACAAGCAAGACAGCATGTCATAGAGAGAGAGGTGATTTCCTCAACACATTGCCTCACTGGAAATAACAACAATAAGGATTCCCACTAAACCAGGAAATGTTTTTGCCTCCTTCTTTTCCCTTGATCAGGTAACCAAAGAGACCTACAGAAATTAAACAACTTGCTTAAAACTATGTTGTGACTCTATAGGAAAGCAAAAAGCCAAATCAACAGCACCTATGAACATGGGAAATGCCTTAACCATAAGCCCATTGCTTCTCATGTCTAACCAGGTTGTGAACACAAGCAATAACCAGATTCTCAAGCACAGCCAGGATCTCTAGGAGCTGAGAAAAAAAAACAACACAACTTAATCTGGGAAGAAAATCCTGAGGAGATCTATCTATCACTTCATCCACCCGTTGCTGAGTCACTATGTCCAGCAGCTATACTACCACAGCCTAAGGGAGAGCAGAAGACTTTCAGTACCTGTTCCTCCTTATTTGCACCTCACTGGTTTTGTAGGAGTTTCCCTCACTCTTTATCCTATAAACACTCCTATAGCAGAAATGAGAAATCTGTTGAGCCAGAGCCCTATAATGCAAAAAGAGAAACTATTTAGGCACTCCTGCTATCAATTCTGCCAAACAGCAGCATTGGTAGTATCCTATAAAGGACCCTAACGTATAATTTCTGATTAACCCAGCTCACCACCACTCAGAGGTTGCTGACACCAACACCCACTTCACTGCCTGTATTTCCACCTTCAGACGTGCCTGTCTTATTATCCGTTCTGCTAATCATGTTGCCATGGGAGAAGGGAGTTGTGGGTTAACCTGACTGCATAAAAACAGCAGTCTGTTGCAATTGCATTATTTTAATGGTGATGCAAGGCTAAGGACTGAGAAAGAATCTCTGTTATAAGAACTAAGCTGGAAGGGAGGTAAGAAATTAGTTTAGGGGTTCACTCAAGCAATAATCTATTTTGATCACTTTCTGTAGAAGACAAGGGCTCTTTTATAATAATCTTATTTGTTTAAAAAAACACACCCTAACAAATAGCTCAGGGGATGCTCACTATTTTAGGGATAAAAGCTAGGCTGTTACGTGCTATTTTTAGTCACTTAAAACCTGACTTCTTTTATTCTGGGGTCTTCTCTTGATCACTGTGAGAATCATATTTTCTGTGAGAGAGTTATGTCTTGTTTTAGCACAAGCTTTCAACTAAGAGTCCTTTTATTTTGTCTGAACGTCTAGCACCACAAGGAAGAGCTCCCATGAAGAATCACCAGCTATGGTGATGGTCTCCAGCTAGGACAGAATGCTGCTTTGCCCGTTCTCTCTGTCTCTAGCAAGGCAAAGTATGATTTGGTGGCAGGAGAGGGGAAGAGAGGAAATACAAGTTTTAAAAGCCACATGTCTCCTTTGCAAACACCTCTACAAGAGGGCTGTCAGCTGTGATGGGTAGAGTGCTAGCAGCTGTGGCAGGCAAGGCCAGGTGTTCTTGCAAGTGGCAGTCTCCGGCACATTTGTTGTTTCTTATTTCTACTCGCTGAGCTAAGTCCCTGTAGGGAAAGCATTGGTGGGTTTGCACAAATGATCTCTTATTGTCTTCTCTGCAAGGCTGACCATATCCTTTCTCCCTTCTAGGCTTTCTTTTCCTGCCTTGCACCACATCCCTCTCCATTGTCAGGCATGTGCCTAGGTTAAGTGGAAAAACAACTTGCCTTTCTACTGTGCGCTCAAATGCTGAAGGTACTGAGCAGGGAAATCAGCTATGCTAGGAGATCCCTTCTGCCTGAGATTTGAGTGCCCCCTCTCTCAGGATGTATAATATTAAAGCTGTCTGTATACTCTGTCAGGGAGAGCCATATTTCTCCTTTGACATTTCCTTACCTGCACCCTGGCTGTTCTAGCGGGAGGTGTTTTCTGTGGGGATGTGCCAGGTTCTGGAGGATTTTTTAAACTTCTTTGGCATACTTGCTTTCTCTTTTCCTCTGCTTTCAGAAATGTCACCAGCCCTCCAGTCCTGTCAGCAACATAATTTAGTTTGAATCCTACTGAGTCTCAACACCTCCAGGCAAAGGTGGCGCAAAGTTATCTTCTTTCCATCACAGGCCAAAAGGGCTTGGCTTGCCTTTACTTGGACACCTCATTGTCTGAATCTGTGGTTCAGATTATTTCCTGACTCATGCTGAATTTATATTGGGTGCAAATTACAGCAGAAAGTACTCAGAAAACTTCAGGCTGGAACCAATAATATTCTCTCTGTGCTTTGCAATTACTTACACAGCTTAACAGGCTGCTTTCAAATTTTATATCTAGGGTAGCATCACTGTAGCTGGCCAATATGACCAGGACATCTGGGGAGCCCTTTCCTGTGTAACTGGGGTAGCTATAGCAAGGCTGGTGTCTTTTCTGCAGACTAGCAGAGGGGGTTTGTTATCTCTAGAGTAAGCTTTGGCTAAGAAGCCTGGCTCCCTAATGCTGCCCTGCTATATTTAGACCCTCTTCTGGTGTGCCCACCCAGTGCTGTTCCCCTTGTTTGTTTCCTACTAAACAATGAGACCTGAAAGAATTGCTTGGAAAGGGGCCAATGCTCTTGCAAACGAAACTGTCAGGCAGCCAAGCTTTGCAACAGCCCTTTGTAACATACTGTACTGGGAAATGGGAAGCAATTGTCCCTCTTGCCTCAACCTCCAGCACAGGCTTTTCCCCCATGCTAACAGCTCTGTGGTGTGGCCCTACCCCAGGGATTGTCTTTGAGGAGGTGTCAGAAGACATGGGGGGAATGCCAAGGGGCAACAAATCAGGGTGGCAAGGAGCAATATAAGATCTGGTCTCTGTTCTCCCTCACCTCTAATCCTGTATTCTTGCCAGAGTGTGTTTTAGCAGCAGGTTGTTCCTGGAAAGCCTTTGCTATCTGCCCTGATTGTATTAGAAGCTGCTCGTGTACATATAGGGTTACAGGTGCAGTCAGATGCCCTTCTCACTCACCCTGTGTTTCTTTTCTAGTGCTTTTGTGGTGTTTGGCTACCATTTTCTACAACCTCAGCACTGTAGCGAGAGAAAAAAAGCAGCCCCAGCCCTACTGGTGAGCAGAACAAGAACCACGTTAGGATTACTTTTGTTTGTTTTAAACAAACAGAGCCAAAGGAAAAAACAAAGAAGGGGAAAAAGCCAGACAGGGAGAAGGGTGAGAAGAGAGATTTCTTTACGACAGAGGGGTCTGCCTGATCCACAGTAGCCTAAATGATGAGAGCCTGGAAACTGCAGATTTGCATCCAAAACGGATTTTGTTCCATTACCTTAGGTTCCAAATTTGTTGCTTCTTTTGGCCTCCTGATCCAAACTCTTTCTAGCCAGAAAAGGACATGTGTATCCCTGAGGGAGATTCCAGGAACATCCTTCAGCTGGATCTGTTTTGGGTTTTCCTTTAGGCCCGTAAAGCATTACAGAGGTCAGAGCTTGCAAAAAAGAAAAAAAAAAGAAAAAAAAAAAGCGCCAACATTTCCAGCAGGGGAAGACAGGTGCTGAGTACCAGAATCACAGCAAAATTTAGGGCAAGAGAAAGATCAGCTAAAAGGTATTTGGCCAAACCACACAGGCATCTGCTGGTCCTGCCTGAGAAGAGGGGTGTCAATCTCTTGTGAGGAATAGGGGAGCACATGTCATACATACCAGAATGTCATACTATCACTCCACTGATCACCACGTACGCACTCTTCTCTGGAAAATTTAAGAGATGCTGGGCCAAATCCAATTGTTTGATTTATAGTTACATAGCATCTTTTTTGTAACGATCCCAAGTATTTTCAACTTGAAAATGCAACCAGCTTTTGAGAACAGCTTAGGAGGCTGGCAGGAAAAATGCTTTTGAGAAATGCTTAGGATGCTGGCAGGAGAAATGCAGCTGGGGGAAAAATAAGTAGATAATATTTTGACACCATGGGCACAGAGCACCAATTGTCAGGACAGCAGTCTTAGGCAGAAATTGTGTAGATGAGTGGAGAGTACAGGGAGCAGTTCAGGCACTACAGCAGGCAAATCAGGTAAAAGGGAGAAAATAATGCAGCAAGGAAAGGCTGCATTTCAGACTGACCCCTAGCAGACAGTGTCTATAGGATACAGTAAGCAGGACCCTGCACTGTTGCACTTTAACATAAGCCAGAATACAACCTGAATAACTCAAATATCACTAAAACCACTGAGAGAGTCAATTGGGGATGGTCCTTGTAATAGGAAATAAGGCAGTTTCATATGTATCAGGTTTTCTGGGTTGTAATAATATTATTATTATTGTCATATCTAGCAAATGTCTTAAAGTCACATCTCCTGGAGTCAGGGGGTTTCTTGTAAGAATCTCAGTCTTCAGTATAAACCAGTACCAAAAAATCTACATCCTTCATTAGTGTACAGGGAAATTTTAAATATGCAGACTCTAAAAGCTTGGAAAAATTTGGATGGCAGCCTAAAAAACAAAGGCCTGTCTCTATAGCAGCTCCTGATTTGGTGCACACGCTGGCTAAGAAATCTGGGATCCTCTTGGTTCGTGCTGCAGTAATAAAGGGGGTTATCTCATACTTGCTGTTTATTGCAGAACACAGATCCACTGTGCTCAGTGACTAAAGATCATTTGTGGAGCCTTAATAGTCAACAGGAAATAATATTCTCATTTTGCCAAATCACTTTATCATGATGCCATTATGAAAAGACTGTTCATCTCTTTTAGTGGTTGCTTAGGAGATGCAAGAGGGATTGGCCTGCAGCCACTTCCCTCTTCTGACTCTCCCCAAGATAGCGCTGCAGCCCCTGACCTATAAGAAAGCCACTGGGCAACTGCTTGAATGGCCAAGGAGATTTTACACCGGAGCTCCTTTTGTGACCTGTTGTGGCAGCAAGGCCAGGTGGAGGAAGTCCTACGCTCCCGCTGAACGGGAAACAGAAAAGCTTACCAGCAGGGAGGACCAGGGGAAGAAGGTGGATTGATGTCACCCTGAGAAGCTCAGGGATGGCAATGAAATGGCTGCTGAGGTGGTGCTAATTCTCTGAGGAACCCGTGGCAAAAACCTGCGTCTGGTGGTTGCATGGTGGACCCTGTTCTGAGAGGAGCCCCTTGCAGAAACTTTTGTCTAGATGTGAAATGGATTAGGAGGACTTCTGGGGGAGGAATCATAGCTGCATTTTTTTTTCCTAATTGTGTTTTTAGCCTTTAAAAGAAATGGATCTTCTTTTTAGAAAGTGAAGCTGTTTGAAAAATGAATGTGAGATTTTGGCACAGTGTATTAAAGGCCTAATCTCACTCCAGCAAAGTGAGGCAACTCACCAATACAAAGTCTAGGAGAAGTCTGCTGAAGTCAAAAAGCTCCTTTACCTACAATTCACAGCCTTTTCTGGAAGTTGTAGGAGCTTTTCTGAAATTTATTCATTATTAGTATGTTGTTTGATCCAATAACTAATGTTCTGATCAACACTAAGAAATTCATAGCAAGCTGGAAAACCAAGGAAGGCTAGATTTTCTTTTTTGGTCTCAGTATAAATGAGATTTGAAAGGCTGAGATCCATTAGCTCTAAAACCTTGTAAGACATATTGACTAAAAAGAAGCAATTCAATTCACTACCTACAGATAATATGTTCTTCCCTTGCTTAATCAGTTTTGATCAACTTGTCTTGTATATCCTGCACAGCTACTGTGTAGCTTCATTATCTAATAAAAAGCAGAATTAAAATGCTGGCTTTCTGCATCTTAATTAAATTCCAATTCTCATCCAGAAATAGCTTGACATAAATCAAAGTAAAAAAAATAATTATCATGTAAATAAGCAAAGCCATTCACTATTTTCTAACATAACTAAATGCAAATTATGGATCTGAATAAATGTGAGCGATTAGATTGTTCTATTTACATGTGCAGAGAGCCCAGGCTAGCAAAAAGTTACCAATTTTAGTGGAAGGACTATATTTAATTTCAAATCAGGATGCTTTAATTACCAGCTAACAGGAAGCAACTTTTTAGTTTAGTTTTGTTTTGTTTTCTGGTAATTTTTATGAGGTTTTGGAAATAACTACAAATGTGAAACATAATTAAAATAGATTGCTCCAATCATCCTTTTTTTTCTATTTGATATTTTTAAATCACACCATCTTGAACAGATATTATCACACACCAGTCTTGTGGAAACTTTACAAAATGCTTTTCTAAGATATCCCTGTTCAAACCAACTCACAGTTGCCTCCCTTTTAAACTATCTGGGCTACTCACAGATTAGTTGGATTTGGATCACCTCCTCTTTTCAATTTAACTTTTGCAAAAAGAAACAGAGTTCCTCAAGTGTTTGCTGGTTTCACCGGCCCTTTATGGCCAGAGCAGAAATGGATAACAGCAGAGACCCCCAACACTTAGTACGTGCTTAGCAGCCTCCAAACAAAATTTTAAAAGTAACAAAACAGCACCTTTTCTGTTCGCTATAGTCTAACACTACCTACTACTTATTACAGACATGTGAAACCACAGTCACTCAATACCTGAGGGTTATAAAATTCTTTTTTAACTTGCTACCTAAGCTTTGAAGTGCCACTGCATCTGAGTACAGCTCTTGTGGCAAGAGTAGTTAGGCGCTGCATTTCCAGAAGACCTTGGGGTCTCTGTCAGTCCTATCAGTCCTCTTGCTCTGCCCTTTCCTGGTACAATGTTTCCTGTACTTCAGTTTTTCATGCCGTCCTTGGGTTCCCAGAGCCTGTTTGTAGGCTGCAGAACAATAGCAATTGCTGAAAATATGAAATAGAAGAAAAGAAAACATCTTGGTCAAACACTCACACACTGGGAGTAGGATATAAAAATAAGAAGTGACAGCTCAGCTCTGGGGCCCCAGGATCTATGGGTTGTGGATAAAAACTGCTTCTATTTCTTTTCTAGAGTCCTACCTCTTGTTCTGCTTCTGAAAAATGCCAATAAGGAGACAGATCCTCTTTGTCATTGCCTCTAGGAAGTACATTCCTCCTGTGCCAACACCATCATGCCTTCTATTACCATAACATGTTCTGGATCCTTCTCCCTCCTTTTATTTGGCTCCTAATCTCATTCAATAATTTTGCAATGAATTGTTTATTCAGCAAATCTCACTTCTTTTTCCGTTTTTTTAATATCTCAGAGCAGATTGCTATTTCCTCAGGTTCTTTACTATCTTAAGTTATCTGGCAAGTTTTCTGCAGTTTCTTCCTCTTGTGCATGGATTGACTGTGAACTTTGAGGGGGATACTTGGCTAGTCGTGGTTTCAGGCAGATGGGCCAGTTGTGACGAGTAAGACTGCACGGCTTGAGAAAAATCAAGAGCATAGTCACATGCCAATGTTTGACTGCAAAAAGATCATCATTATTACTTTAGGTTGCTATTAACTTTTACACCTGTATCTTTCACTTAAGGAAAGTGAATGTGAGAGAAGGATGCTGAAGGAAGAATCATTTAAATATAGGACTGCATGTCACTGAAGGGGAACAACTTTTTCATTAAATTCAGAGCAGGATATAGCCTCAAATATAAAATTCAAGGAGAGAAATGTCGACTGAAAAATGATATTGTCAAGCTGCCAACAGCCACTTCATTTCATTTCTATCCTGGGACACCCTGGTGTTTTCCACGTCCCCATCCCAGCCCCCGGCCAATCTGTTGTTCAGCTGCAGGAGGCAATTCTGAAGGCAAGTGGAGCAGGTAGTCACACACGAAAAAACCAAAACCATCCTTCGTCTAAACACCATGTGGGTGTGGGTTGCCATAGTAAGGAAATCCCCTGAAAGGATGTCCCAACATTGGTATAGTATGAAGGAGGGCCCTTGAAGGGAAATGCTTGTCTTGGCTGACCTCCTGGGTTGTGTGCTGGCCCCACCTTGCTGTAATGAAAGGGTTGGTGGAAGGCGCAGGTTTGCTGCAGGCTCCTGTCATCCCTGAACTCCTTAATTTACCTTTCCAGTGAGGGGAGGAGAGGCAGGGAGTGGAGAGGAATAGTGACGTTTTTTTCGAACAAGCACTGACTGAGAGCCAGAGTATTTTGGGGAAAAAGGAGAAAACAAGGGAACTCCACCCTTTTGCCACAGAAACATCTCAACCACATCCCAAACCCCAGCTAGCTACAGAGTCCTTCCTCACATTGAGAAGCAGGCTGGAAAGGGAGCCAGGAGAAGTGGGATGTACAGGGACCCAGAGGTATTTTTAAACATGCTGGAGGTCTGGTTGCATAGTTTTGGCCTGGGTTTGTTGGCACAAGGCCCTTTTTCTCCTGGTTTTGATAGATCACACTTGCTGAGGAGGCCCTCCCTGTGTGTCAAGATGAAATTTTCTGGCTGATGACATAGCTCTGGGGACAAGTAACCAGCAGCAGCAGCTTTTCCAATCACGCTTATTCTGCAGTCTGGTTTAGGAGACTCTCGTCTTAGACCTGCTGCTCCGTGCATAAAAGCAAGACTGCCAAAGAGGACCTGCTATGGGCCTTCAGGTAATGTCACAGGTTTGACTGAAGGACTTTGAGCGAAGATAACCCTTCCCTCCCACACAGCTCTCCAGCTGCTAGCTACAGCTGGAATCTCCACTCCCCATGCAGGAGGCAGACCACTACCATGCCATGTTTGACAGACCTTCTACCCTTACAGAGCTGCGCCTCAGGGTCTCTTACCGAATTACTGGCCACAGAAGGGGACCACAGGAGATACTGAGGAGGCACCAATCCAATAAGGGACATGAGCCGTAACTAAACGTTGTTTGCACACTCAGGGTATGTGGAGCATGGGCAGGGAAAGGATTGTGGCTATATGCAGGGAGGAAGCTTGGGTCCCTTACACCTTTCAGAGGTGTAAGGCACCAATGCTAAACCAGAGGGTCAAAACAAGGCAATGAAATCTTCCCGATCAGAGGGAGCATATGCCTGTACTGCAGCCGGTCTACCTGGTCGCCCTTGATCCCCTGGGAGATGATGAGAAGGAGGAACTGCAGGCAGGAGGGGCCCAGCCACTTCCCCATGGAGAAAAGGGCTGAGCTGATCTCAGCCCGTGTCATGCTGTGGTGATGTGGTATGTTGTGGTGATGTGGGACATCCTGTGACACAAATTGTGACAAAGCCAAGAAAGATTAAAAGTGCTAGAGAAGAAAAGCCTTGGCTTGTTTATTTTTGGTAGAAACAGGACGGATGTTGGTGAGCCTAAAAAGAGCCCAAGCAGTGTCTTTTCAGAAGCCTACACCTAACTATGTATTTTCCTACACATGGTAAAGGCAAGATCTCATCCTTTACGTCACAGTTTTCATGGAAGAGGCATTTAGTTAGGTGGGAATTTCTTCACCTCCTGCTGAGAAGCAACCCAAGGATGATGAAAAGAAGCCCACATCTGAGAAATCAAACATGTGGAAGGTAGTGAGTTCAAACCTGGCCAAAGTAACAGTGCCATAGACCTCTCCTGAGGAAGGAAATACAGGACTTCTAAACACCCTCCATTAGGGGCTTCAGTGTCCAGCTCTTCTGAAAGTGAGCCCCTCCACTGCTTCCAAACTAATCCACTCAAATGAATCAGCTTCTCTTGTGGTTTTATTGCGTGCAGAGGGAACCTTGATCCAAATACTGATCACGACCTTTGTGCTTTGCATGCAAGAGCTGCAGTCCTAAGCTAAAGGCTCATCATCTTTTTCTTTTTACTGATTTTGGTTTTAAAGCAACTCAAACTGGCCAAGAGGAAAGAAAGAAATAATATAGCCTCTGTTGCTGGTGAGTTAACTTTTTCTCTGTGGACCTATATTAATTGCTTCTTTCATTAATCGTCTGAGCAGGTAGATTTAATTTTTGATCAAAATCATGGTTGGTAGCTGTTAGTAACACCTAAGCCTGCCTCTCTGGGCAAAGTACCCCTTTAGAAATCCCTGGGTCTGCACCAGCTAAAGCCCTTTAAACATATCAATCTTTTTCCTCTGAGGAAAAGTTAAAATCTACCATAACATGTTGCTGAGATGGCTGCAGCAGGAACAGCACGTAGAGGCCTCCACACTTGACACTAGAGGCATTTGTGGGATTTGGGACACAGTTTGACATCTAGTGGTAAAGCGTGGTATAATCCCAGAGCTCACACCAGAAAGTGCAAGGGTCACAGTCTCGGGGTCAGCCACACTGAGGGAGGATCCCTACATCAGCCAAGTACACACTTGTATGCTGCATGTACAGCCACAGCCATACACCTTGGTATTGTGCATCTTCTTATCCTGCGGTGACATTTGATTAAGGGAGAAAAACAGCAAAGGGGTACGCCCAGGTCATATTTCACCCAGAAAAGCAACATCTTGTTAAGATTTGGTTTGATCTCTTTGCTTATGATCTTTTAGATCACTATGCATGCTTTTACCATGCTAACGAAGCAATAGCAGGAGGGTCTTAACCCAAGTAAAGCAACAAAAGATATCCAAATGCAAATGCTTATGCATGTATAATGCGATAGAGGTTTAAAGGAAGAATATCAGACAAGAACAGTGAAAGACTCTTCATAATCAAGATATTACCATCAGGGTGAAAGTATATAGGGTTCTTTTGGGGGATGGGGTGAAAAACTGAAAAAAAAATGGCCATTACTTCATAAAAGACCTCGTAGCCTTCTCCTACATGCCCCATCTTTGCAATCAGCCCGTGTTGCTGCACATCCATCTCCGAGCCTGGGGACAGCCAGCAAAATCCCCACTGAGGACTACTGCACAAATGCAGAAGAGCTCTAAAATGTTTAAGCATTATTTAGAAAGGGTATAATCTATCGGAACTCATTATGAGTACTCTTAACAAGCTTCCTTGGATATATTTTTTAAATAACACTTGAATATTTTGGAGAGTGGCAACTCAGATGAACCCAAGAAAGCCTGTGTGGGAGAAAGTTGTAAAGGTTAGTCCTTTACAAGGTAACAGCCCTGTCTTCTGTCTTCCAACATATAACAACAAAATGTTCTTGTCTCATTAGTATTATCTTGATAATGATAACCAGTGCTGTTCTTGTTTTTTTACAGTGTCATTCCCTTAAACACCTATTGCATTGTGCTGTGGCTGTACATTGCACTAAAACAAAATGACAAAGATGTCAGTGATTTTTATAAAATACTGGTGGGGCTGCATGCTGCTGTCCCCAAGGGAAGAACTGTCCTGGTCTTGGCCTTCAGAACAGAAGGAAGAAATAGGATTTTCACCCGATTATAGTAGTCCTTCCTTCCCTGTTCTCCTCCCATCATGTCTCCTCTAACAGCCACATCCTACAGCCCTCTCCAGCTGGGAAACTGAAATCCTGAATAATCAGGTGAGTGCTGGCTTCTGCTGTCTGGAGAGGGGATCCTGGTCCTGGTGTTTTACACTGTGAGTCTCTCAGCCTTCAGAGCATGCTGTATTGCTTGCACAATATCAGCCCGCTACATTCTTGTTCCCCAGTGATGTAAGGTCACTCTTACATCCTAAAAAACACCATAAAACAAACAACAGTTTATTTGCTATAGAGAAACAGCTGAAGGAAGTAATGTATTGCAGTGTGTCAGCAGCTCTGATGCCTTTTTCAGGGACAACAGAGCAGGAGCTTTTGCAATCCATTTCTGGATATTCGTAGAATCGTAGAATGGTTTAGGTTAGAAGGGACATTTAAAGGTCATCTAGGCCAACCCCCCTGCAGTGAGCAGGGACATTTTCAACTAGATCAGATTGCTCAGAGCCCTGGCCAACCTGACCGTGAATGTTTCCAGGGATGGGGCATCTACCACCTCTCTGGGCAACCTGTTCCAGTGTTTCATCACCCTCATAGTAAAAAGTTTTTTCCTTATATCCAGCC
Source organism: Phalacrocorax carbo (assembly GCF_963921805.1). Lineage (NCBI taxonomy): Eukaryota > Metazoa > Chordata > Aves > Suliformes > Phalacrocoracidae > Phalacrocorax > Phalacrocorax carbo. The sequence goes on along the minus strand of NC_087513.1, from coordinate 89,470,940 downwards.
TAAATCTATCCTCCTTTAGTTTAAAACCATTATCCCTTGTTCTGTCACAACAGGCCTTGCCAAAGAGATTGCCCCCATCTTTCCTATAGTCCCCCTTTAAATACTGGAATGCCGCAATAAGGCATCTCTGCAGCCTTCTCTTCTCCTGGCTGAACAACCCCGACTCTTTCAGCCTTTCTTCACATTCATATTTCTTCTTATTGCTCCTATTTATCACTAATGCTCCTTCAACTTATAGATGTGCTGGCTTCCTTTTACTGCCTCAGGCTCCCCAGGCCCACACAGCCAGTGCAAAGCATAGAGCTGGGATGGCCATGTATGCAGCAGCTGGTGACCACTACTCATTGTGCTTCCAGCATCCCCTCTGGGATCCCAGCAAGAGCCCCAACATCACCACAATTTAAACACAAACCAAACAGCCAGGTTAAACCTGCCCATGTGTTTCTGGGCAACAGTTTCTTTCATAACCCACACCTCAGACACTTATTCTCTGCAGCAGGGCAGCTCACAGGCAGAGCCCACACTTGAGGTACTGGAGGAGGAGAGCTTTCTGTGACCTTTGATGGGTGCTCTTGTTACACGATGCCTTTGCAGAGAAAGTGCTGTTATTGCACTGGCCAGAGCCTGTGCCTGCCATGTGCCTGGCGGTCCTTCCCCTGAGGTGCCATCTTGCCTCATCTTTAAAGAACTAAATTGCAGCAGCCCCAGGACAGGAGCTTGAAACGTTTTTCCTGACAAATTTTCAAAGGAGCTGTCAGGGGAGGATTCTTCTCCCCCAGCTGTGCAATGCCTACGTCAGAGCTTGTCATCTACAATATCTCTTTTTATGATCAACCAAAAGGAACAGGCACTTGAAAGTCATGGTTCATTTCTTTTTGCTGACTATAAAGGGAGTCCATGATGATGAGCCTAGCTGCAAACGTCTGCATTCAATCAAGCTGAGGAAGATGAATTCCATCCCAGTGCCCAAAATTTTTGGAGACTCTAAACATTTAACCCCACTGCTTAACATTCAGAAATTATTCCACATTTTTAGGTTGGAAGCATTTATCTTTTTTTCTGGCAAGCTCAGCCTCTCCCTTCTTGCACGCTTTAAAAAAATCCAGCATCATCTTGGCATCATCTCAGACTAAAACGGTGGATGCTAGTTAATTGTCTAACAAAATAAATTTATTAATTTTTTATCTATCAATCTATTTATAAAACTCTCTTAACACTATGAAGTACTAAAGAAATGCCATGTTGTTGTCAATAATTAATGCAGTAACATCTGGTGGGCGCAAAGATGGATCACTGTCCCACAAATTAAAGTACACTATGATAACGTGAACACTATTTTTAGGTGAGTGCAACTCATTACAAGCCTTCACATAACAGTTTTGCTGAAAGAACGGTCCTTGCCTCTGACAGCTTTTATTGCTGTTCTTGCTGTGGCTAAAATAAAATAGTAGCCTGACACTTTGTCTTCATCAGGATTATTATAGATATTCTTTCGGCTCACCCGTTCTGCTCAGTTTCTGGAGCCACCCCAGCAACTGGGATACCTGATCCCCTGCCAACGCTCCACTGAGCATCTGTCCTGTGTGCGTCTCCAGTACCCTCCCCAAGAGGCAACTTCTGTGAGTACGTGTGTGTGTGTGTGTGTGCGTGCATGTGTGCACACGTTTATGATGGTAATGGGAGGCATGTGGCTTCGTTTGATAAGTCCAGAGAAATGTGTTGTGCATTTGGGTTCCAACTGATCCCTCCTTTTCAAGGCTGCAGGAAGTAAATCAGTCATGTTTTCAATGATCCCACGCTCCAGCTGCTGCAGATTTGGAAATTGTTAATGAATGCTGCTCACAGCGTTATCAGCTTGTGGCCATATGGTTCTGTAGGAAGAAACTTCCGTCCTGAAGTATTCTGCGCACCTTTACGTTGTACTTGCAGTGCCGCTGGAAGGCAACTGTCACCAGGCTGAGGGATGACAACAAATTGTGTTCAGTAGCCAGTGCATTGCATGAGAAAGAATTTATTTTTTTTTTTTACACAGGCTACCGGGACAAATTTTTTGTTTTCTGTGCCAGAGAAGAGCAGACTGGAAAGGCCTTGACTCCTAATGATGTGTGGACAGCATTCTGCTTGGCATACTAATGCATTAAATGAATCCTTTCTGATCACATACGCTGACTTGGAAACTCTCTGATTCCCTTCTCAAGGCTCAGCAATCTTTGGAACAAATGTCCATTCCTTCTCCCTGTATTCCAGCACCAAAATCCTATTCTCTGTGTGTGGCTAGCGCGAGGGTTTATCATATTGACTGTAGACTAATAAAAAGATATGAGTTAAAAGGGACTATTTTATCCATCTCCTGCCCAGAAGAAAATTACCTATATCTGGCTAGTTCTTGGCAGATATTTATTTAACTTTACCTTGATGGAAACTCACCCATCCCAGACAATCTACTTCAGCATATCTCTAGTCTTACCTATAAAAGTTGAACATCCAGCTTGAATTCCTCTTGCTGCAGTTCACTACATGCCCTTTGCCCAGCATAGATATGGAAAAAACAATTATTCCTAGCCTTCCTGCAGTGGTCTTTTATGTTTTGAAGACTGTGCATCGCATCCTCCTCCTCAGCCAATGTTATCATCTCTAGATTAAGCTAGCCCAGTACTTTCTGTCTTTCCTCACAGATCTTGTTTTCTCGACTGTTGACCTTTGTTGGCAACCTCCTCCTGGACTCTGCCCAGCTGATCCACAAATCTTCTGAAGTATGATGCCAGTTGTTGAGCTGAGTTCATACCAATACTTGTGCTGAAGCATTACTTCCGAAGTCTTAACAGGAGTCTACCCATACTTTTTAGTATGGTCTTACACTTTTTCACAGCAGTGTGACATTGATGATTCACAGTCTTATTTTGATCTGGTGGAAAGCCTTCCCACCTACCCTTTTCTCAAGTCCCTCTATACAGGTCTGTTACATAGGTGGCAACAAACAGTTGATTTTCAGTATCTAAGGGACTTGCTTTTCTTTGAATGTTACTGACTTTCCCCTGGGAGAGATGAAAAATCCCCTGTGGCTCCCAGATATACCTTAAAACAGCAATCTACAATATCCTTAAAATGATTCCACCAATTTGCATAGCTGTTTAAAAATAGGCTTCTCCATGTGAGGTCCTTTTAACCTCCATATGAAGCTTTCACCCTGTTTTGGCTGACACCAACTGTGTCTTTGCCCTCCCTGGCAGCAGAATGGGGCTCCCTCTAGCAATGGGCAGGTCAGGAAAGGCTTGGCTTGAGATGTGGCATCCCATGAGTATGAAAGAGAGCTTTGTCACCTGTCCTGCTGGAAGGGAGGACTCAGCATAGTTTAGAGGGAGAACACTTACGAGACCTTTGTTAGAAAACCAGTGGCACAGTTAGCATATTATCTTCTCTTGTTGCTTCATCGTGCAATGGAGAGCTGCAACAGTCCCTTTAACATTTCACTGCAGCTTCAAGGAAAGGCCCTTTTGAGTCTTGGTCCAAGGGCTTCAGAGCAAGCCAACAAAAACAGTCAGGGATGATTAAACTACAGACTGGCTGAGGTGAGCTTGACACAACTGCTGATGTTTGGGTCAGCCAGTGCTTCTCTTCCATCCAGAGGACTTTCCCTTTGACAAGGGAGGGTCCTGGCCTCAACTCACACAGTTTGCTAGGCTGAAACAGGGAGATAGTGCTCAGGGTGGAGCTCCTCAGAAGCCCAGTGGAGGCAGAGAACATCCAAAGGAGCTGCTCCACCATTTTCAGGGCTCTTAGTGTATGAATGTGACTGGAGATGAGAGCTCAGGGAAAGGTCAGTAGCAAACACTGGCTTGATGGCTGTGTGAAGAGGAGGTGGCAATGCTCTGCACAAAGCAATAGATGGATTACTCCTCATCTCCACAGTATCATGACACCACCAAGAGCTTCCCACCTGCCTGTGGCCCCCTTCCCCTCTTCCTGTTGCTCAGCCAAGTTCTTTGTCCCCCACTCTCCCTGCTCGGCTGAGAAGAAAACAGCCCCACAGCAAGGCCGAGGACAATGCAGAATTGTCAGCCTCCACTGCTGGTATCAGGGTCAGGCCAGCTGGCAGACAAGGAACCATTTGAGCTCAGCTCTTTGACAAGCTAAATGAGTGATGCTGGGATGGATCTCACACAGGCCTGTAGATATTCATTATGGGCTAGATGCACTGTTTCCAGAGGGTGGTGCTTCACACGCGGGGCATCCCTATCTCAGCCTCTGTAGTTAAAGAGCTGGAGTTGGGGAGAAGACCTGAACTGTATGGAGAGTCTTCCAGGAAAGTTAATGCCTTGCTATATTTCAAAAACCCCCCTTTTTTTCTCAACAGAAAATCTCTAACTCCTTTAAAATGAAGCTAGTTGCTGATTTAATTCCAAATGCTCTCTACTTAACTTGAAAGTGATTTCAACAACGCTTTGATCTATACCCAAAAGCCATTGGGAATAGCACCAACTGTTCAAACAGGCCAAAGCCAAGAAAAGAAAGGATCCCTACACTAAAAAAAAAAGCATCTTGGTTCCTAGGCTTCCACCCGACCCAACCTGCACCAAGGCAAATTCACAGGCTCTTGGGAATGCTTCTGTTCAAAACCAACAATACCCTCTGGAAGGTCGTGTGCTGTTGGGAATGTTTCCCTTCTCTTTCTAGATCACTCTATCCAGCCTTCTAATTACAGCTGACTAGATTATTTTTACAAATAAATTATCCAACTAATTCAACCCTTTATCTAGCTCATGAATCATTAGCAAACAGAGTTTTCTTTTTGTTACTCTTGGTAATTATTTCATGAATGGCTCATGCAAATAAACTTCAGTCTGTGGGAGGCGTCTGCATCTTGCTCGCCTCTCCTGTTCAGGCCGTCTAATTGGCTCCCTTGCTGATGTGTTGTGCTTTACTGCTCTTGAACTGCATGTCAGAATGCTTTTAATTACAAGATTTCTCCTTCCTCATGCAGAAAATACCCCTGCCACAGCTGTGTCCCAAACGTTACATGCCAGGCAGAACCCCATTCACACCAGTCCTCATGAATAAGAAACAAAAGAGAGTGGAGGAAGAGTGGAGATGAGCAGCTGTGCAGAATCTGAATAAATATTCACTGATTCCCTTTTCTGCATCATCTGCTGCCTAAGACTCCTTCTCATGTGCAAATAACACATGAAGTGTGTGCAGGGACTGCTACGAGAGAGTGGTATGCCATATTTTTCCAGGGGCTGACACACAGAAGTTAACAAGTCCTAATAATGTTTCCAGACAGAAATAAAGATCCTTCTGATTATTATAATACTCGTTGCTGCTTCACCTTCACACCTTATGTTTTAGAGAAAACATTCTGTTGGGATAGGGCTCCACCAGCCCCACCTCTCTGTGGCATGCAGCTTGGCATATCCAAAGGAGCCAGAGGAATAGCCAAAGTTTTTATGCCAGAGCACCTATCCTCTCCTGAAGAAGGATGAGATGTATGTGTTCTAAGATGAAATGAAAGACTTGATGACACACCTCATGTTTTCATGTATACTTTGGAAAGAAATGCCTTCCTGACCGTGATCCACTTTGACCTTGATGCATGATAATTGGCAGCCTTTGGTGTTTTCACCTACCGGGTAGCCCTGCAAGTTCTGCTCTTTTGCACAGGCTAACCCCTTCCTCTCTCCCTGCCCTTGATTTCTCCCTAATATACCTTGCTGTTCTGTGTTGAATCTACAGCTGTTCTGCTGAGTGATGTGCATCCTTTATGCCCGTGTATTACTGCCTGTAGCCCAACGCAAAAAGAAAATGCCTTCTGCCCTTTACAAAAACAAACAAACAAAAAACAAACACAAAAAAAACCACACACACAAAAAACTTGGAATAATCAATTCACACTAAGATGATTGTTCACAAGATGCTATAAGCCAGCTCCCTGTGATTCTGTGTCCACATTCTCAGTTTAATGGTGCTCCCCCTTATTTACAACCTTTTATCTGTCATGCCTTGAAGGCACTAACAGACCTTAACTGCCTGGCTGGCTTACCTGGGCCCTCCATCCATGCACCCTCTGCACATCAGCCCAGACCTGAATCTAAATAAAGCTCCTAGTCTGTGTTGCCCATGGACCTGTGCTCAGCTCTGTCCCAGATTGCTTAATTGTTTTTCCAGAGACATGCTGGATCCACCTTGTAGAAAGCCTTGTCTCATTCCCTGGAGGGACCCTGGACTTGACTTATCACCTTGCCTGGTGCTGTGGCACTGTGCCTGGCCAGTTCTGCAATCCCTCTTGTCTATCCTCTTGTCCTCCCTTATATTATACTCCTGGTTGCTTTATGCCATGAGCAGCATACTCCAAGGGGTTGTCAGTTACTCTCAGTGTTGCACCAGGAGTTCACAAAGCTGAAAAGATACGGAAACCTGCATATACAACAAAATGTGTGAAGCCTCTGACTTCAAAATAATATGACTACCTCAAATCTCTTCCACCTAAAAGTAATCATAAGTGGCTACCATCTAATAACGGCTCTCTTTTGAGGATGATCCTGTCCTGCTGCTCTTGAGGAACTGTCCAGGTCACATAACTGTCACCACAGTTGTCCCCCTTATACCCAGTCTCATCTAAAGGGCTGAAAAGTTCCTGGAGCCTGTCCTACATTTGGAGTCATCTTTCCTGTGGAAGACGGGGGATTTCAGTCTCAGCAGTTGTCATGCTGACATCTTTCAGCAACAATAAACTCAACAAAGAGAGTGAAGGGCACTATTATAGACAATTATCCTGATTTCAGACTACATATAGCCCCTATAGGCATTGCAGCCATTCACAGAGAAATTCCTGCCATGGTACAGGGATTTCTATCACACAGTAGCCCTAAGCCGGGGGTGGGAGAATATCTTGCGGAAGCAGCGTGGGAGCTTGCTGTCCCAAGTTTATTAGTCCATAAAAAGCCATCACAGGCAGCTATCTGTTTTAAGATGCTATTTGGCTGGTTTTGCTTCCAGAGGGTTTCATTTATTACTGTGGTTAGAGTGAGCAGCTAATATGTTCATCAAAGCCTTGGTTTTCTTTTTTTTTTTTTCTGGACAAAAACTGAGTTTTCAAAGGAATGGGTGCTCATGAGAAATGTTTGTTCCCTTAGAGATTTTAATTCTCCAGAATAAAAAAAAGCACTTGATTCTTCTCCAATTTTTTGTTTGTTTAGGCTGAGGAAGGGATATTAAAAAAACAAACATTTTTCTGTTAGAACTGAAATAGGATGAAATTGCTTGACGTGACTGAAGAAAGATTGCCCACATGAAATGAAACAGAAATTATGATTTAGTGTTCATTCCTAAATGAAACAAAGTTGGGGGTGGGGGAAACTCTGGAAAAAAATGAAAGCTGTATGTTTGTGGGGGGACATCATGTGTGGAAAACAGCCACCATATTTTGCTAGTCCTAATGAAAGGTAAATGTGTTTGGGTAAAGAGATGGGAGTTTATAGTTACTGTTCATCAATTTTAGTCTGACCTCTGGCTATGCATTTCACAGCCACAGACTTCCTGTTGATATTCTTTTTCTAGACCTTTGGCTTCACTGAATGCAGAATGTTTTCAAAGTGTACATTGTGAGGAGTGAAACTAATAGCAAGATTTCAGTCAGCTAAGAAAGCATGCCAGACTGTGAAGATGTTCTGGCATTAGAGCACAGATTTGGGACCCTGGCAACAGCACCTGTCAGATAGCTGTTACTGAGTTGTCGGCTCTTAGATAGTGCAGTTTACTCTTGTTCAAGCAAACAAACAAACAAAAAAAGATAATCAGATAATTTAATTCAGGTTGAAATGGACCTCAGGAGGTCATCTGGTCCAATTCCCTGCTCAAAGGAGGGTCAACTATGAGATCAGGCCAAGTTGCTCAGGACTTTTTCCAGTCTGATCTTGAAAACATCCAAAGATGAAGAATGCACTTGACCTGTCACATTAATGGTTAATGACCTGAACCATATAATCCTGAACCATGTCATCTATTTTATGCATCTGTTTATCTACTCATCTTCCCACCACAGCAATATATCTGATCATAGCAGGAGAATGTGGCACTAAAAGAGCTGTTCAGAGAGGAACTGTCTCTAGCAGATAACTACCCTGCTGACTGACCACCACTTCCCTGCTGGCTCACTGCAGGATCTGCATGCATTCACTGTTAAATATTCAGATTCTTTGGTGATAAACATGAGCAAGATCAAATAACAGACTGAGCAGCTCTCCACGGCTCTTTAAAATGCATCATGTCTAGCATGGAGTCCTAGCCTCCTTAGACATTACTCTCTTAGATCCATGTCTGTTAATCACCTGTGCTGTTTGCTGATAGGGAGGCTGATATCAAATACATGCCATGTAAAATTCAGAGGCACAACTGTTCTTAATCCCAAAGATAGACTCAATGTTAAAGATTCATATTTCATACTTGAAAGTACATTATAATAGCTCAATGCACGTTATAAGCACCCAGGGAAGATACCTGTGTATAGGAGACCTGTCTAACACATGTGGTATCACAACTGAATAGTAAAGCTCTGCAAATTTGTAATTTTCATTTCTGTAGTCATGGCTATAATGAAGACTGGGCTTACTCTCCAGGGCTGGATGAGTTCTCCACCAATACTGGTAACTTCAGGTGGCTTTCAATAGACAAAAAAAAGGTAAATTAGGTGTGTCATTATTCACACAGCTGCCTATTTTTGTTAGGATTATCACCTGAATCAATCAGTGGACCATGCAGCATGGCTGTACACAGAAAAACTGTAGTGTTGGACATTGGAGAGGACAATAGATGGAAAGGTGGAGGCAAAGTTATCTTAGTGCCTGTTTCATTACGCACTCTGTGAGGCTGGGCTCCTGGTTGGTGAGTGTGATCCTTGTTGTCCAGAAGACACTCGGTGATAATGACAACAGTAACTTTCTAAATTTCTTTCTTGTCAATTGGCTCTAGCAGACAGCTTCAGCACATAGCCATATACTCTTTTATCTACACTGGCATATGACAAGATAGATAGAGTCTAAGTGCCTGTATGTCTAGAAGCTTCATCCCTAAGCCCTTACAGGAACAAAAAAATCTAAGAGTCAGCAGGAAGGCTGCCAGCACTCAGCCCAAAGCTGCCTATGAGGGTATCTGGACTGCTGCTTTAGGGACAGAAGGAGCCAGCTCCCCCTACTCTTAGAGTCCAACTGCACCTTTTAGGGATCCAGGAGATGGCAAAGAGCATGCCAAGAGGTGGCCAGAAGGAATCAGTGACTCTTGACTTCCTAAAAGTTCTTGATTTTTATTTTCCACAGGATACAAGGGGGAGAGGAGGGAAGTTCTCCCTCCCTTAAAATTATTTTTTTAGGACATAACAAACTTTTACTCTGTTAATGTGTTTTGTTCCTTTTTTTTTCATCATATTTATATGACATTATATTACGGATAATCCATATATTTTATATGAAAAAGAATCTCTTGTTAAAACAGTTACAGGTGCCTAATGCTAAAATCCACCTACAGAAATGGTTACTGGCAAAGAAAAGTCCTTTAGCATCCTCTTCTTAACATATCTTGACCCAATAAAAGATATTCCCATTTTCAGCTAACTGAATCACACCTCTATAAATAAGAGAAAGGTACTTTGAAAATGTGCAGTAACACAATAAATGCCAACTTTCTTGAAAGTCGCACTGAAAGTCAAAAGTTCACCTCTCTGAAAGCCAAGATGGATGTGCACTTTCTGCAGCACAGAGGGTGTCAGATGTGTTACTTTTCCAGGGGGAAGGCAGAGATTGTACCTAAGATTTTCCATTTTAGTGCATTTGAGAGACATTTTTTATCCATTTACTCTTCTAGCATCAGTAACAAGAAAGTGTGTGTGAAAGAGATTGCTGAAAATATAAAGCCATTCAATAAATCAATAGTGTGCTTTCACTTGGAATGTTGTGTTCAGTCCTAGTCGCCAGCCATCAAGTGGCTGCAGCAGAGATGGAGGAAGTTCAGAGACTGGTAACATGAATTATTATATGCTTGGGAGGCTGCTGTTGAAGAAAGATTGAGAAGGATGCGATCCTTTAGTTTAAAGAAACAGCAAATAACAATAGTTAGGTTAAGGGAATATAAAACAGTAAATGGAACAGGAAAAGGAGAGTTAGCGTTTCCTGGGACTCTTTCCATTAAGACAAACACTGTGCAAATGTCCAGCCTGGATAATTTTAACAAGCGGTTTGTTATATATTATTATAATAGCTACCATTTCATACAGCATCATTTAAAACTGCGTGCTTTATAGACAGACTTGCAGACAAGAAGCTCAATTCTTGACACCCAGCCTTCAGACTTGCCATCCTGCAGTACAGTTGTCACCACTCCTGGTCAGCACAAGTCACCACAGAATGAAAATTCTGCAGTCACAAACATAAGTTTCAATAAATATTTCTACCAACATGTACAGAAGCACTGTACCTTTCTTCCTTCCTCTGTCTGTTTGACTAACACTGCAATGAAACACAAGTTTTCAATAGCCTGGTCGTTAGGGACAGCTAATTTTGGTCCTGTAACATTTAGGGCTCATTGAGATGATTCCTTTGAACACATCAGTGTTCAGCAGCTGAACTTTCTCTGCCAGTATGGCAATTTTTGCCTCTCTCTGTTTAGACACTTCAAAGTCTTTCATAGTCTTTGATCTTATATTACGTGGGATCCAAGGGAGAGAGGGGTCAAGCAACATAGCTACTTGGGACTTGGTCAGTTTATAAGAAGCACTGTGATACAGCTGTTTTTGTTAGCAGAGGCTGGATTAAGTTGACCTTGGAGAACTCCTGCATTCACATGTTCCTAAATAATTGCATATCTAGCTGCAGATTTTTCCAGCTGACTAATTAGTAAAGTGTGTCCAATATGAAACCCATTTTGCCCCATTGCAAGCTAAACTTCTGGTCATACTCCTGGTTCTCATAGCTGCAGGTTGAACACCTGGCCACAGGACAATTTACTCATCTTAGTTTCCTTAAGAGCTATCTGCTATTTCTTTTATTCATTATGAATAATATCTTATTCCCTCAGCTGTCCTGCTGAAACAAAGAGAGCGACCAGTGATAGAGCAAAGTATAGCTACCTGCTGGGGGACGTGGTGGAATTTGTGAGACCTAGCTGAAAATGCAAATTTGTCATATTATCTCAGAGCCTGGTAGAATAAATCCTGACACTTCAGTCCTGAAGGCATGGAGCACATTTGCACAGGGAGGCTTGGGGTGTAAATCATGCTTTTCTCAGAGCTTAGGCACTATGAACTGTGGTGCCCATGTCCTGAGGTACCTCCCTGCAAGATCACTCTTTAAGCACCACCCAGGCATGTTGCGATTCAATGCCATGAATTTTTTTGCCTGTAGTCTTCACTGGGACATCAGGACCCCATGATTCTGAGGGCCAGAAAAGGTAACAGCCAACTGACAACATATCCCCATCAGCCCAGGGTTTCACTCCAGAAGCCCCTGCCACCATCAGGGAGCCCCAGGCTTTTGTGACAAATACATTTCTCTTCAGCCACACTACTACTAAACATTTTTGCCTGTAGCACTGCTGACAATCCAGCCATGATTAATACTGTTCAGATGGAGCTGAGCTCCTCTTCCATTTTATCATGCAGGCAGCAGTAAGAAAGGCTGAGGAAACAGCTGATGTCCCCCTTCCTCTGATGTATTCTCTTTCAAGTGCTTGACTCAGTTGAGAGGTGACCAAGCTTCTCCTGAATGATTTGCATCGGAGCAGGTACCTGAGCTTTTCCTGAGCCCAGACTGACACAAGTGCTGGTACTTGGTGACTTGATGCTTACAATGCCTTGAATGTGACGGGGAGGAGATGAATCATAGGCAGGCAGAGAAGGTGATTGCAATTTGGGGCCAAGGAATAAGGTACCTACCTTGACCCACATTCGATGGCAACAGAAACTATGGATTGCAGCAAGCTGGACAACTATATCCTACATGCTTTTTCATAGAGACTGTGTTGTGAACACACACTTGAATCAGGTTTTAGACTAATTGCCATTTTACACACTGCATTTCCCAGATAAACTGCTCGTTGCCCTCTTGGGTGTCTCCTGTTTGTTCTTTTATGCTGCAAGCTGAGGCATATGAGCAAATAAGACCTCTGTGTCTAGTGTTTCACTTAGTGATAAAAGTGTCAGAGGCTTGTGGCTGAGAGTCTAAACTAATGGTAAGCATAGACCAAGAGCAAGTTTCTGATAAAGCTATGTGTTGTGCTAGGGATATTTGTTTTTTCTTGCTTTGGTTTGTTCCCCATTAGTCAAGCAGTGTAACCAATCAGTCTTCCCTTTAGAGAGGAGGTGAGGACATGGGCTGGGCAGATGCCTGTCTTGCTCCAAGAAGAACCAACACTGGCCCTTTTTCTGCAGCCTGCTCCAGGAGAACCCAACAAACCAGCCACATGTTGGGAAACCACTTGTCAATTGAGTCAACTTCTCTTTCCTGGTGAGCCCAAAGATTAGAAACTGATGAGTGAGATGTCAACACCTGTGGGATTGGATCTTTATAAAAACAAGAAATTTTTCAAGGGATTATACTGAAATTTTAATCTATTTTATCACTCTATCTATATGTGCATGACTATGAGCATTGCAAGATCTCCTGTCTCAAAGTTATTATTTGGTATTTGATGTCCTCTGCTGCAAAGGCTTTTCTCCTGTCTGTTTGTCCCTGGCTCAGCAGAGAGTCCTTCTTACCCAGGCCCCAGAGAGGCTACAGAGGAGACATCCTCTTACGATGGATGGTTGCTTATCTGCCTCAGAAGCTCCTGCCTGCACAACGTAATACACTACCCTCTGAAAATGCTTGGGAAGGTAGAGAGATGTCACTGATTCCAAGACTATAGCTAAACAACTATGGATGTGACATGGCCAGAACCATTGGCCCAATTTCAATGAACTCTGTGATACTTAATTAGAGGGAGAGCAACTCAGGCAAGAAAGACAGAATCCCAGGTTGGAAGGGACCTCAAGGATCATCCATTCCAACCTTTCTAGGAAGAGCGCAGTCTAGACAAGACGGCCCAGCGCCCTGTCCAGACATTTAGCTGGAGCATGGAGGAAAATATTCTGACTTGCCTTATGACTACTAGCATGGACTCCCTGCCCTCCAAAGCAGTTGCACAGATTCAGCTGCATTCTGGACTCTTTATGTCATCATCTTTGGACCAAAGTACAAGAGGTACCTTTTCCACTGGCTCCCCACTAACATCCCTGCAGCTGTAAATATGAGAAGCAAAAACATTTTTGCCTTCCTTTCTTTAGTATGTCTTGGCATTAAATATCATATCACAAGCTTACTGAAGACAGTCAGACTTGACAGGTGTCAAGTTCCAGTGCAGTAGTTTTTAGGGTTCTTGTAGGCAAAAGAACAAGTCATCTCCAAAGCTAGCCTCTAGCACTGTTACAAAACAAGGATGCTGATACAATCCTGATACCAGATCACATACTCCACACATTGAGAGTCGAGCCACAGCATGCAGGAGTGAAAAACTGACATTGAACTCAGCTTATTGCAAATAAACTGCACTGATGCAGCAGCATACATGGGAAGAAATGTTTCAGCTGTTCGTGTTGCATTGCAAAGAGGCCCTGTAACAAGGAAAAGAAATTAGAAATTCTCATTGATATAGCTGGCATTGCTGAAAACTGGTGGGACAATTTTCATGACTAGAATGTTAAAATCCATGGGTTTAATCAGTTTAGGAATAAGTGAGTAGATAAAAGAAGTGGAGGTGGCATTCTGCATTAAAGACATCATTACCTGTTTTAGAGTTATTGATAACCCAGAACCAAAGGATGTTGAATACATACAGATTAATGTGCTACCTAATAAAGCCCAGGAGGCATGCTGGTACAGGGATGTTCCAGACTGCTAATCCAAACCAGCAAATAAGGTGAGTTATTCTTTAAACACCTGTCTCTTCTTCATACCTACTGCAGAAGGAAAAAAAGAAAGCACTGTTTTAAGGAACTTTGATTGTAAGGATATAGGCTGCAGCTGATGGAGTTTAAAGGTTTCTTTAGAAAACAGATGATAATGACTGCGAGATGATTACATTAAATATGGGCAAACAGAGGGCAGCTGCAAAGAGCTAATTTCTCAACAGTAGAAAGAAAATACAAATGAAATTGATGGGGGAAAAATTAGGCATGAAAGATGAATGAAAATTGGCAGGTCTTACAGAAGACTCTGTTAGAAAAAAGTATGGCTTTGCAATCAACAAAAGGCATGCTTTGGCTAAGAGCTCATCAACCTCATTCAGCTGCAAAGTCAAAGCAGCAATCAGGAACTGGAAAGACATTTCTGATAAACGGGTTATACTGTATCATGAAATAGATGGCAGTCAATATAAATTACAAGTTGTGAATATAGAAAATTGATAAAGGAAACTAAAGACATTGAAAACAAGTGACTGGTAGAGCTAAAGACAATAAGTAGAAGTTTAAGTGTGTTAGGAATTAAATTCTATCATCAGTTGCATGGGTCCATGACTAATGGAGATAATATTTTATTATATACTGGAAAAAGGGAGACTGACTTAAGTACTTCTTCTGGTCTGTTAAAAAAATAATCATAACAAGATGAAGTACTTTCCAGTCCATTAGTGACTGAAGATTAATAAACATCACCTGCTAAGGTCAGATATTTTAATGTTTCCAGACCTGAGTGACTTGTACCCAAGAGTCCTAAAGAGTTCGCTGTGTTACCTATTGATTAGAGACAGTAACCCACAGTAAACTAATCTTGGCATGGAGGGTAAATCTCAGAAGACTGGGAGAACGCTAATGCTGTGTTAATGTAGCAAAAGACACAAGCAGCTTGTTCCAAGTAATGGCAGGTCAGACAGCCAGACATCAGCTGCTGACAAAGTAATGAGCAGAAGTATAATTAACCATAGAATCATAGATTGGTTTGGGTTGGAAGGGACCTTTAAAGGTCATGTAGTCCAAACCCTCTGCAATGAGCAGGGACATCTTCAACTAGATCAACAGCCATCATCCCCAGATGCAATGACATCTCCTGCAGAGAACTTGTAGGTGTTATTCTCACTGGAGGTAAAATGAGTGGACTGGGATTGTAGAGCTCTGAAAGAAGACCTAACAAAGAAGGCACATCAGAGAAAGCCATCCCCACTTTCAGCCTTTTCCATGTCCCATCACCCAGGAGGAGATGACCAACACTAAACCAGTTCAAGATTCCCCAGTGCCCTTCACTGCCCAGGACCACATCTCATCATCTGATGCTCCCAGCATTTTGAAGCAACAGCAGACACAAAGAGTGGGATCAAGAAAATGGACTACGTTAGCCTTTGCCTGGCAAGGACTTCATGCCTTTCAGAAGCAGAAGGACCATGGAGGAAGATTCACCTGGAGTCTGGCTTCTTGGTGGGCTCCTCCTGCCCTCTGCCACAGCTCCACTGTCGATGAATCACCACACTCCTGTGGCTACTGTGGGAGACTGAGACTCCTACACACCTAATTCTTGGCAACAAAACCCCAAACCAGAGCCATGGGCGAGACCCTAGGTGCATCTCCAAAGAGCCCAGCCAAATCTTCTGCCAGGGATATCTCAGCCCTTGTGATGGACAAGCTCCTCCTAACTATCCCCAGGCAGTTTGCCTGCAACTCCAATTAATAACACTGTATTTTGTCAATTTTTCAAGTTGGGTAAGCAGCAATTCACAGGTGTCACACTGGTTAACCTTTTTCCACCAGGCAAGCCCAGGGAATGCAAACCAACACGAGGAGATCATGTCAAACCTGTTGTGCTTTTCTTGAATTTGTAAGTTTAGCTGATGAAGATAACCACACAGATTTCTATTCACTTAGTAGCCCATGATACTCTGATTAACAAATAGACCTGTGATGATTTTACAACATCCACAAAGCACATCATAAATTGATTAAGAATAAACAGCTGTAAGACCTCTGAGAAGAGCTGTCAGAATGAACAGCTCTTCAAATGGGGACGGTGCCTCACACGGCCCCACAATCAGAACTGGGCCAGACGCCTAATGATCTGGAAGTAAATAAAAAATCACAGCCAGTAAAGTTTATAGAGACATAAAGCTTGGCAGAGTCATACATTAAAGAAAAAAGACAGCCATGGACCCTGAATTGCATTCAATAGCAAGTGGGTGCTTACAGACAAGACGTGTTTTGGCGTGGTTCATTGAAAAGCTAAAAAGAAAGAGCACAAGCCATTCCTGCCAAAAGTCCCTCTGTACACATCGAGTCTGAATAGGATGTAGAGGCTATGGGAGACAAGTGATGATCATCTTGTACCATTGTGTGATAAAGGGGGCTAAAAAGAGCCTTGAATGCAGACGAAAAAATGTTTCTTACTTCTGTGGTGTAGAGAGGTTCCTTCGTGTTTCTATAACAGTATTAATGAGACTAAGTCTAGAATAATATGTTCAATTCTGATGTCCATCCCTTAAAGGGCACCGAAAAAAATCAAAAAGAAAAGAAAATAGTCACTAAAATGTTTAAAGGGCTGGAGAAAGTGTCTTGCAATGGGAATATCAGTGTTTAATTTGTTTGTCTTATCAAAAAGAAGACTGAGAAGTGACTTGACTGCAACATACAAGTACCTTCATGGGGACAAAATTCCAGCTACTAAAGGGGTCTCTAATCTAGCAGAAAAAAGCAGAGTAGGAGTCACTGACTGGAAGCTGAAGCTGAACAAATATGTGCTGGAGATGAAGCATGAATTTCAACAGGGAGGGTGGTTAACCAGGAAACAGCCACTGTTGTAAGATATGGACATCCCATCCCCTGCTGTCCTTAAATTAAGACTAATACTCAAAAAAAAAAAAAAAGACGCTTTCATCAAACACAAGTTCTTCCTGTCATTACAGTGGCAACGGAGTAGGAATGCAAAAGACCTGCAATGCACAAAAGGTCAGACTGCTTGATCAAACTGTGATTCCTTTTAGCCTGAAATTTGGCACACCCAGGAATTACATTTGCGTTCACTTGGTCAAATGAGCCACGCTGTAAAAATCTGATCTCCAAGAAATAAAGAAAGGGTCTATTCCTGCCGACTGCAAACATGTTATTCCCCTTCTACTGACCGTCTGCCGTGGAAGCAGGTGGGGAGCTTGGAGAATTACAACTAACACTGTGCTGCTCCTTCATCTGTCTTCCTTTTTGTTGCCTTTAGAGGTTTGGGTAGCAATCCCTAAAAATCAGCAAAACACAAGGTCATCCGTGGCATAGTATTGTGGAAAATGTTGAACTCTTTTCTCTTGTCTGGAAGATCATCTTTAACCAAAACCCTTTGATATTACTCAGTAGTATTGTGTTGTGCTGTAGTGTAGCAGGGAAAGAATTTGTACAACGCAGGGCTAGCTAAAGGCAGCCGCAGTGCCACGGAAGATCTTTAATTCCCAGGACAAAACAGCACTGCAGTCCAAGATAATACTTCCAAAACAATTTGGGGCTGGTTTAGTCATCAAGTCAGGCTGGCTGCATAGCACAGACCATAGAATTGCCTAGAAGAATTCTGCCTGTAAGAACTGCCTAGATTTATGGGGAATCTCCACCACTAACAGACCATGTACTAGTGCCCACTAGCCAGAGGGCACTGCACCTCACCTCCTCTTTGAGGTATGAACACATGTACCATTTCTCTGCCTGCCAGCCTAGAGGCTGGCTCCTGCAGGTCCAGCTGGCTAACTTCTCCCTCTAATCTGAGCAAAGGGAAGAGAATGGAAAAAACCAAAAACTCCACTCCATCTTGCAGCTAATTATTAATCATATGCGGTTTCCCAGCTTTTCCAGAGGAGTTCCTTGGTTCCCTCAGGACTATGCCTTAGCCTTATGAATCAGAAACAAGCTTTTCTCTTTCTCTCTCTTTTGCCACATCTTTTTCCATTCTTTTGCCTCTTTTCCCGCCTCATCATCATACATCTTCATTCCTTTCTCTGATCCTTCTTTCCCCAGCTCCTACTTTCCAGCTTCTGTCCCCTGTATCTCCTTCTGTTCCATTACCTCTTTTGCTCCATACTGTTTTCTCTTATATTCCCTCTCTCATAGCTCTACAACAGCAGTGCCCTGACACAGAAAAAGTGATCTGTTCCTATAAGAATAACACAGCTGCAGCCCCGGCCTATTTAATGAAAGCCTTGAGTATATGGCAAGAACAGCTTGTGAGTCCCTGAGGTAGAGGTAATATTTCGTATTAATATTTGATATCTTATTTAGGATGCTAAATCAGATGCGTGAAATCTCTCAGGAAGAATTGAACACAGAGTTCTGTTTAAATGATATAGTGCTAAGCCAGGCTGCTGGACCACCCCCTCTTGTCTTCCAGCCAGGCCTCTCCGAGCTGCCCTGGTTTTAGATAGCGCACAACCTGCTGTCAATCTGAGAACTAGGGGAATAGTATTTATGAAGCACCTATATTGCTTAGGTTAAAATTGCCTGCAACTGCACCAACCTCCAACTTTTGTCTTGAGTTATTTCTTTCTCTGGTGGAGTGCCTAACCCCAAATGCTGAGTCAGATCCCTTCCCACATACCTTTGATCAAGCAAAGAGGATTGTGCATCTTCTAATCTGTCTCTCTCACACAACTACACATATGCAGAGGGACATCACCCCTTCTCTGCATTCACATGTGTGTGGCAGGGTGGATTAAAAAAAAACCATGTCACTCTCAAAATGCATAAAGCCAAAGTGATTTGGTCCCTGTTGAAGATTAAGAGTTCCCAGCTTTCCCCTCAAAGCTTCATACAATGAATGCTTGTACCCTCCCTCATGTTACCCCCAAAACCTGTATGTGCACCCGTTGCCTTTCCTGCAGATGATCTGGAGACCCTCAGCTCCAGAGCAACCTCAGCCTTCCAGATCTGGTCCTGCACCTCCCGGCTGAGCTCTTCTCTTCCTGAAGTCCTGCATCTCGAGGTGGCACTATCAATAGCCTCTTTGCCTTCCCAAGCCTAAAAGGGAGGTAGCTCTGGGCATGTTTTGTTCTCATTGCATTTTTTCTGTACTTGGAGGGGTGAGAGGGAAGGCGGATGCTTTCTCTATTTGTCTCTCTTCTACCTCTACCTTGAAAAATACCTCCTTCTTTCCTGACAGAAGATGATGGGGTGGGAGAAAGTAAGGAACAGGGGGCAGAGGCAGGACCTGCCTCTTGCTGGAGCCCTCATTGCCTTTTCTGCCCCAGGAGGCAGGAGAGATTGGGGAAGATCTGTTCTTCATGCCTTTATGCCTTCAGACAGGCATCAATGCTGCAGTACTTGTAGTCAGACAAGAATCATGAGGTTGGGAAAAAATTATTTCTCTGGCCTGGAGTTTTGGTCTCAGGAGGCCAGAGCTATAAGAGGCTGTAATCTTTGTGTACCATATCTTGAAGCTAACTTTCCCATCTACTCTGCCCCCAGAAGCCCTAGCACAACAGGTCCTCACTGCATGTCTACTATCCTTCATCTAGGCACTTTCCAAAAATGCCCTACCTGACAGAGCTCCTTTCTTGAGGACACAGTATCTCAGCATGAGAGCCACCTCAGCAAACGGGCAGCAGGAGAAGGGGGGTTACCTGCCCTGCAAACACTCAGAAGGGCAGTAACAGGAGTAGCAAAGAAAAAACATACTTCTTTTTCCTTCTGGGCTTGGGCACAGTGACAGGCACAATGAAATGTGTGGGTGTCACTTGGCAGGTGTGAATTGTTCAGGCAAGCTACAGTACACAGATTTAGTTGTTTTAAACTGTCTTCATACATCAGACCTCACCACCCCTTACACAGATTTATTGCTGCAATCTTTCATTGAAAAGATTAATGTCATCCAGACCTGGCTGCTTTGTACATTTGCATCAAGGCTGCCAGCCTGGTAGTCAACATTTCCTCCATGGCTGTTTCTTTCCTGAGTCATTTAGGAGAAGATCAGTGCAGGGAAGGGGAAATTCTGGTATCCTTCAGGTGAAGCAGTGTTCTGTCAGTAAAAGGACTCTCTGTGGCCCCTCTCTGCTAATACAGAGTGCATTGCCTTGGCTGAGCAGAGGAATCCCACCCAGGGCCTGGGGGCAGCTTTGGAGAGGAGATAAAGCCAGGGGTTTGAGCACACATCTGGAAAGTCACACATTCTCTTGTTAAACTCTGAGGCCGAGTCACTGCATGACCCTTGCAGGCAAACCACCTCCTTTCGCTGAGCTTGGTTTCCTGTGCGCGTGTTAGGGCTGATGGCAGTGACATAGCTAGGTGCAAAATGGGGAGCCTAAACTTACTGCTGTGAGCAAAAAATCATTGTTGATGTTTAGCAGTTAGACATGTGTTTGTGTGTAGTGTTTGTAGAGTCTGGTGTTAGATCTGGCTTCATACGATCAGAGGATTTTTTTTCATGAGGAGTAGTGATCAGCTTTATCTCAAGAACAAATTGGACTAACTTTCCAGTTCTTCTAATTTCCTCACAGAAGCAACACAAATATTTTCCCAGCCCAGAGCTAGCACTTCCTTCTCTCTCTTATTCACTGCTGGCTACAAGGGAGCCAGAGGGCAATTAGCTTTCTTTTATCAGACTGCCTGCCAGTTAACCTACCAGTTTCTCAGCAGAACCATTACATTTTTGAGGAAGTAAAAAAACACTGCCACCACACCATGATCCACTGTTTGTCTGAACAGTTTGGCAGATGTCAAACCCCCTTGCTTTCCAACCAACCTCAGGTAGCTCTGGGTGGTTGGGTCAGATGGGCTTAACTTCTGATTAACTCAAATGTTTTATCATGACTTGGTTCCTTTTACATTCTCCGAAACAGAATTAAGACTCAGAACGTAGTCAAGTGCCAAGTCACTTTATTTGGCCAACAACAATTATGCAAGAGAAAAGGAGAGAAAGAGAGAAAAGAGTGAGAAAGGGAGAGAGAGTTGCAATAGCTACCACTACGGATCTGCGGCATCCCGTCAGTCCGACATATCTTCAAATCCAGTGGAAGAGTGTCCTTCTTCTTCCTTCTTCCCTCTTCCCTTCCTGCTGGTCTCCGCTGGTTTCATCTTTTATAGCGTTGTTCTCAGAACTGTTTTGCATACCCACACCTCCCATTCAGCAATGGGGATGCATGCTCAGTGCTGTCACTAGAGGGTTCGAGACCCCATATGTGGTCAGTCGACCCTCGGCCCGGGTGCGTGTGCAGGGGACTAGGGCTACGTGCTCTGAGGCAACAGGATGCATATGTGTTCCTGTCAGGTAGAACTTCTGTGGTGATGAGGTCTCAGTGGTCAAACTGTCCTGCTCGGTTGCCGTGGTGGTTAAACTGTCCTGGTTGCTGTGGTGGTTACTGTTCTGCCAACAACGTTGAGACAAGTTTCTAGTCCCTTACACACCACAGACAGACATCCCTGCCTCCCTCAGTCTGCACAGTGCATATGCACAGTTACTCCCAGTAGGCATGGATTACATCCTCCCCATGACTAACCATATCTCCATGGCTTCTCATTTGTTTTTTTCACCTCAGGGCTGCAAAACTGAGTGGCACCTTGTTACATGTGCATCCTTGTCTCTCTGTGTGTTTAAGCAAGCCGGAGGATGCTGGCCTCTCACCTGAAGGCTCTGCTGAACTGTGTTACTGCCAGACAGCCTCTCTACAGTACTGTACCGTGGCTCCCAAGGGCAAATTTTCTTCCTGATACAAAATACACTGTTCTTCATGTTCTCCTCTTGGCTACTGCTCCCAGTCCTATTTTGGTCATGTACATTTGTGCTATTAATGATCTCCTAAAATCACAGCTTATCACCATTGGCTTTGGGCTCAGGGCTTCTTTTATTGCATCAAAGGTGCATTGACATTCTTCCATCTAATTTACTTCTCTTTTTGGCTTTTTTTCAGCAAATTGGTCAGAGGGACATGGTAATAAGCAAAAAATTCAAAAATAGAGCTCCGATAATAACCTTCTACCCTTAAAATTGTCTTGCTTTTTGGAGCTAGGAATTCAGCACTTCCCCTATGACTCCAACTTTAGAAACTACTTGGTTTTGATTTTCCCAGTGCCCATCAGATACTCTAGGTATTGGCTTTCTGAACCAGCCAGTGTATGTTTAGCAGGTAAGGTAAAGGAGGCGGCTGATAGTCATCCCCACCTTGACTATTTAGTTTTTGAACTAATGTCACTGAGGTTGAACATTGCTTCAATCAGTTGTGTAAGAGATCATGTCCCCTAACTAGGCTGCCATATCCTCTCCTTGGGGAAGTACAAATAAATCCATGAGATGCTTGAAGGCTGCCTGTGGCTGTCAGAGTCCAGAGAACAATGTAGCCTTCTAGAGGTGGCAAAGCAAGTTTGCTTTTGCACCCCTCACTCAGGGCAATCAGCTATACACACTGGCAAGGTCTTCTGTAGAAATAGATCTGGCTCTGCTTTGCAGATCTAGCAGGTCATCTAGGTGAAGCAGGGGGTAACTGGTGCTTCAGAGCAGAAGCTAGCTCTTGGAAGCACTGAGTGCTATGGACAGCAAAGGCGGTGATTGTTAGCTGCAGACACCAACACCTGTGCTTCTTCCTTTTTCACTAAAGGTTTGGAGGACTGTTTGTGGGGAGAAGCTTGTCTTTTCGATATCATGCATTGCCCTGCATTGGTCTGCCTTTGCTTATGTTCAAACAAGTTGCCAAACTTGTTAAGGCTGTGAGCATTTCATGCTAGCGGTCCCTTCGGCTGCATACCTCCCCTTTCCCCCCATGCCTGTGTGTTTCCACCTAGAAAAATTAAAAATGGGAGGGTCTCGGGTTTTTTTCTCCACTTCTGAAGTACAGTTCGGAGCTTCCTGAGATTTCATTCAGGCCAGAATCATAGTAAATCAACTTCAAAGATTCTCCTCGAACTGCTCCATCCCATAATCTTCACATCCTCCTTCCCCGCTCAGCCCAAGCAGGTCTTGCCATTTTGCCAGTAGTTTATCTTCAGCTGCAGGTAGTAACAACAAAGCTCTTCCTCAGTGCCAGCCTGATTAGTTTTATCAGCCAGCCTGCTGTGCTGCTTTTGTCTGATATTTTCCCCTACAAGCGCCTCTCTCTTATCTGTAAACTGTGGTGGAAGTGTTTGGGGTTTAGCTTTGGATTGAAGTCCAGGAGGCTTTAGGCTCTCAGCCATTCAATACATCAAATGGAGAAATGCTGAATCCTGTGCAACCTCCCACTGGACAAACAAAATGTAGGACAAAAGTCACCTGAGCTCCATTCACCTGCGTATATTTCTTCTTAGGGTCCGATTCATCCTCACTACTAATTCACCCATCCAGTGATGATCAAAATACATTCAAATGGCTTTTCTTGGGGGATGAAAACCTGGAAATAGTCCTTTACTCTATCAGAGCTTCTCAGCCTACTCAGAAATGTTTAACCAAGTCTTGCAGAGTTCTTTCTGCTGTAGTGCTGTGTAATGGAGCTCCCTCTGGCCATCAGGTCATATTATCACAGATAATCAGAGCGTATCAGTTTCACAGAAAGCTCAGCCAGACAAGCAAGACAAGACAGTCTCCAATGCACCATGAATCTCTCACTCACGTCGCATATCATTTTGCTTTCAGCAAGACCACACTGTCACAGCATATAATGTATAGTACCCTTCTTACAGGGCGGCAGTGAAAATCAAGTTATAGCCGTAAAATGTTTTATTGCTGAGTCCTATTTATTCTTTTTTATCCTTATTCTGAATCTGAACATCTCGATATCTATATTTTTTGCGTTTGTTTTAGGGTTTTTTCCACCATCATGCCTCAGAAAACACCTCCTTCTGCTCAGTAACACCAAACAATAGAGTTTTTCAGACTGCAGCAGGGGAGGAACCAGTGTGCCACGGTACAGATGATCAAAAGGTAAGGAAATATGGCCAGGACCAAACACAGAGTTCAAGAAGTTTCTTGCTCACAGGGAAGTCACATGGAGGAACATGGTGAACCTGCATCCAGTTTCCTCTCTGTCTTTCAGATTGCAAGTGAGCAAGGAAGGATCATGTGGGATCACAGAGATGTGGTGGGATAGTAGTCGCAACTGGAGCCATGGTCATGGATGAGTTACAGGTTGTTTAGGAAGGACAGGCAGGGGAGAAGAGGATAGGGAGTTCAGCCCTACGTGAAGGAGCTCCTTGACTGCACAGAGCTGCAAAGAAATGGTCAGTCTCTGAATCAAGGTCAGCAGAGAAAGAAACGTGGGGATGTTGTATCGTGTTCCATCACAAACCACCTGACCAAGAGGAGGAAGTTAATGAGGCTTCCTAAAAACAGCTAACAGAAGTCTCCTTACTGCAGGCCCTGATCCTTGCAGGGGATATCAACCATCCAGATGCCTACTGGGAGGGCAACAGGAAACCCAGAGATTTCCTTGGAAGCTCAAAATGCTACAGGGACAATGTAATGCTCCTCTTCTTGGTCACAAATGGGGAAAATTGGTGGTGAATGTGACCACAGAGAGTAGTTTGGACCACAGTAACCATACAATAACCGGGTTTAAGATCTAGAGGATGCTTGGGAAGGTAAACAGCAGTTAATATTCTGGACTTTCACAGAGCAAACTTTGCAAGAAGCTGCCATGAGGGGTTAAGATACCCAGTAGCGCTGACTGATTCTTAAAGCAAAATTTTTGAGAGCTTAGGAACAAACAATCTTATTGGGCAAGAAGACTGGGTATTTCAGCATAAGGCCCATTTGGATAAGCAAGGAACTTCTCAATGAATTAAAATGCAAAAGGAGAGCATACAGGCAGCGGAGAGAAGGATAGACATCAAAGGAGGAGTATAGAACCAATTCTTGGATCCTTGGGGATGAAATAATGAAGACCAAAGCAAACATGGAACAGAGCGAGAGAGATTGGAAACCTCAGCAAGAAATGTCCAGATGGGATTCATTTTAAAAAGTCAAGGCTAAAATATTGCTAGCACTTACTCAGCAAATAGAAGGTATGTGAAATGTTTCTGGTAACAGCATAGGTCCTAGGGAGAGGAAGCACCAACTAAACAGAAGGTTTTAATACAAAAATGTTCTGAAAGTGGTTCTTGTTGCTTTGGATGCCTAAAAAAGATGGGGAACAATCTGACTCTGGCAAAAGTTATACATCAGCTGTTTACTTGTAGCACTTCTGGCAATTTCTGAACTGGAGATCACAGAAAAATGATGAGACCAGTCAGAGGGCTAGAAGGTCAAATTTACAGCAAGTATTACAGAAGTTAAATCTATATCTGTGGGATAATAGATGACCAAAAGTGAACACAGCTATTAATCAATAGCTAAAGGGCAAGGCTGCTAAGGAGAGACAAGGGAGAGAGACAAGGCAGGGAGACAATCTGGCAGAAGTAGGAGCAAAAGAGGATATTTCCAACTTGGTGTCAGGAAAGTTATGTGGTCAAAGTTGCACTGGGTCATGGAAAAGTTTCCTGTGGGCAGAGATGGAAGCTCCCTCTACTTCATTTCACTTGGATGGTGGCCTCTGTGCTGGGTGACACAGAGTGATCTGTGCCAGCAGTGGGTGGGAGTATTTGGAGTCAGGACATGGAGAAAATGGAGACAAGGAAGGAGAAAATGGTGTCAGGTCCTAAGAAGGGAACAGTGCTACTATGTTTGATTGCTCTGGGTTTCTGCCCACCATATGCTCTTCCACTTTCCCCTGAACTAAAACA
This sequence comes from Phalacrocorax carbo, assembly GCF_963921805.1. Lineage (NCBI taxonomy): Eukaryota > Metazoa > Chordata > Aves > Suliformes > Phalacrocoracidae > Phalacrocorax > Phalacrocorax carbo. Next base: position 89,445,289 of record NC_087513.1, on the reverse strand, counting down.
TTCATCAGGGATTGGTGCAAGAGATCAAGGTTTGGCTCCAAATACAAACCTGCTATCTCGTAACCCTTGTTTTTTTGGTATCATTGTAACAGAACTGACATCTCTATCTAGAATCACAGAATCACAGAATGGTGGGGGTTGGAAGGGACCTCTGGAGATCATCTTGTCCACCCCCCCTGCTTGAGCAGGGACACCCAGAGCAGGGGCACAGGACCATGTCCAGGTGGGTTTTGAATGTCTCCAGGGAAGGAGACTCCACAACCTCCCTGGGCAGCCTGTTCCACTGCACCGTCACCCTCACAGAATGACACAGCACAGCAAGAGCTACAAGCACCTCCCATGGACCCATTTCCTCTCTCCAGGCAAGAGTGTTAAGTCAAGTTGCTCGGTTCCTTTGCAGTAAAGTCCCATTCAGTCAGATGAAAGGGACACAAACAGGATTTGGACTAAGAAGGTGTTGGAAAGGAGTGGGGGAAAGATGCTGGAAGTCTGGGAGAGGTGAATCCTTCCTCACTGGGGGCCATGTGGGGAAGAAAAATCGAAGTGGGCCATATAGGCCATGTAGGCCTAGACCCCAGAAACAGAGACCTGCACATTAGAGGTGAACTGAGTGCTATGTAGGGTAGGGAGAAGCTGCATCATGGTTCCCAAATCCTGCCCCCTCTCCCCACCATGTACATTCCCTTTCCAAGGGGCCACCTACTAACTTTTTGCATCCTACCTCCTGGCTCTTCCACACTGGGCCTGCAACTGCAGATTTAGCTCTTAACACATGCTTCAGAGAGAAGTGGCAGTTTTGAGTAATTGCAGCCTGGTCAGTGGGAAAGCTGCCCTGTCCGTGCAGATGGCAAAAGGCAGGCAATTCCCCCGTCTCCCCCGGCCGGCTCACACCTTGCAATGCCCTGACTGAGTGCCGAGCTGCCAAGAGAGGAATCCCTTACTCGCCCCTGACAGCTGTCGAGCTGTTAGAGAGAGGAGCACTTGGTAATGATGTGGATGCTTTGCTCTGTCAACAGAAAGATTTGTCCCCCTACTACCCTCCCCAACCTTACCCTGCAGCTGGATTTCAGCCAGCAGAAGCCCTTTAGAAAATGGAAATGGATGCATCTTTCACAGTCATTAGTGTGGATCGTGCTAATGGGATGTCATGATAAATACTGACAGTTAGCTGAGGGCAGCAGCGTTCACTGTGAGACTCCAAATGAGAGGGCAACAGATGCTACAACAAGCTCAAAGTGTGCCTGTGGAGGGGGAGGATGCAGTGGGAAGGCAAAGGCAAGCTGGTGGGCAGGCAGGCTGATGACGAGATAACAGAGCTTGCTGCTTCAAGGTCACCAGTCCGAGAGCAGTCCTGGGTGCTAGCAATGCTGCAAAGGGAGAGCAAGGTGGGGGTAAGACCCTGCAACGGGTAGGAATTTTGCATATTAGAAAGGCAAGGTGATGCTGAAAACTCAGGAGGATCCTGCATTACAACAGGTGTTAGCATATGTGGGGAGCCCCGGGAGGGGGAGCAGGGGGCTGCAGGGCAGGAGGGGAGCACGAGCAGGAACACGGAGGTGCTACTAACCACCCCTAGCAAGGGTAGTTTTAGGGAAGAGATGAGGTGCTGATGTTCATGGGAGAAGATTGCTTGACTGGCATTATCATTTGAGCTCACACACACACGAAAAAATGAGCTTAGAGCTTTGGTACCTCAGGGAACTGACCAGCATAACTATAGTTAGATAATTATACCATTAAATCTATGCTAATACTACTAAGGCTGGTCATGAATTTTTTAACAAACCAGTGTTTCATTGGAAAATACCAAATGATTTTATCAAAGATGAAACTTTTCTCAAGGACAAGTGCATTTCATCTAAAAACAAAAAGAGAGAGAGAGAGACAGTAGGATCCAGAACACACACTTATTACAGTAAAGTGTTTTCAGGACATTTCTCTCTAAGCAGGATTTCCAGGTAAATATTCATCCATGAATCAAATAGTCAAGGGAACTCAAACTGTGGATCCTCCACCCATAGCAGACACTGATCAGCAGGCTGCTAAGGAGCTCTTCCTGACCTCTCTGATTTATTTTCCCTGAAAAATCTCAGAAGAATCTGATTTTCATTCTGGTGCAGATCAGAAAACAATTTTTGCATCCTGAAGTTTGGTAAAGCAGGAAAAACTAGTTCATTCTCTGCTCTTAGTATAATTCAACCTCAGGGAAATGCTGTTCTAGAATAAAAGCATTTTCTTACTTTGGAGTAATTACTCTTATTCCAGAATAGATTATGCACATGAGGGAGTTAAAATAACATAGCTAGAGCAATAACTGTTATTCTATTGCCACACTGCTCAACTTCCCAGTATATCCAAGTCTTAAAGGATACAAAAGTAAATGTATACTCTTTTTCTAATTGAGAGAATTAGCTCTCCTTAGGTCAACATTGCATATGGATGCCCTATTGTAAAGATTAGTCCTGCCTGACAAAATCAGATCTGCAAGGACAGGCGAAGGATGAACCAAGGCACATACATGCATGCACGCATACATGGAGCCTTTGCACACTCGTGCTTACTTCATGTCCCTTGATCCTTGATCCAAGGATCAGCCTGATCCTTGGCTGATTCTGAGATGGGAAGTGCAGAAATGACAAAGACTCTCATCACAGATGAGACTGAAATAAGGAGGGGTTACGAGGTGCGTGTGGTGTAAGCACATTGCATTACATCCACCCATCCTTTTTCTCCCAATATTTCTCACTGGAAGTAGCTCTGAAGACATCACAATAATGACTATTGGCAAGATTTGTGTGGGCGAGGTGCTGAGAGCCAAACAAGCCCAAACTCTGAATTGCCGTTTGAGTCTCCCACACAGAGTGGCCTCTTCAGCACTGAGATGAGGTCAACAGATGGAGGAGGATGGAGAGGAAGGGAATTCCATATCAGTGCTCATGAGCTCATCCCATTTCCTTGCACAGAGAGTATTTTCACCTCTTTCAGGTTGGGGGGGGGGGGGGCTACCTCTTGTTCTTAAAGGCAGCATGAGCACAACTTGTGCAGAGGGTTGTCCAGGGTTCCGAAGGCTTTCTGAACCCTCTTATGGCATTGCCACATCACATTGTCCCAGCCCCACTTTGTGACACTATGTTTCAGGCTGGAAAGAGAGTTTCATGTTGCAAAAATTAATAAACCGGCCATGTGCTACAAGCATTCAAAAGTGACAGTTTCAAGGTCAAGATGCCTTTAACAAAAAGAGCAGGCACAGCGGCCTTACCATTTGCTAATGTAGCACAATATAGCAATCACCAAGAGTCCTTAGTACGTCTACAGATCCTTACATTTGCAACCTGTTGTCCTGTTCAAGTCCTGGTTTTGCCCATGGACACATACTGTTTCACTGCTGATTGACATGGAAACAGCATGTCTTGGCATCTGGCTTTTTTTTTTTTTTTGCGCCATTTCACTCAGCACAGCTGTAATCACCTTGGCCTGAACAGTGCTCAGGAGATTTCCAGAAGGCAAGTGAGGAATGTTAAATGAATCAGTAATGTCCAAGCTATCTCCCAAGCAGAAGTGGAAGCAGGACTACACCGGAGTGGTGGAGGCTGTTCATGTTGAGGAGGAGATTACAGGCTTAGAGGAAACCACGTCGCAAAGCAAACTGCACACCATGTGCTTCTCTGCCTTGGCAAATTCTGCTCTCTCATCAACAGATTCAGACCTCTCATGAGGGAAGGCTCTGCCCAGACTCAGCCTCCCAGCCTCACAAGGCTGGTGTCAGTAGTCAACATAGTCAGGAGGACCCATATGCACAAGGCTGGATGAACAAACATCTAAGTGCATACCAGCAAAAGACCAGCATGCCTCTTTCTGTGTGTCCATAACCCACAGCAGGAGGCAGATTCTCTTCTAGCAGAGGGCGATCAAAAGCTTCTGTTGCATTTGTGAGATCTCATCACACGCTTGCGTTGGGGGAGGTACGTGGCTGACTTGGAGAATCCAGACAGATTCATGGCTGCCTCTCATTTAAAGACCAAAAATCACAACTAGAGCTGTTACCCAGATCAGAACACCTCCACATCATGAGAAATCTTCCATCTGACCTCCAAGTGCAGGTCTTTCATACAGGACTTTACAGCTGCAACTCCACCAAACTGCTGGCATACTTAGATTCACATCCAAGCACTAACCGAGCAAGGGGGGGACACCAAGTGCAGAAAAGCCCTGCTCGGCCACTAGATGTTGCACAGACGCAGTACTGGATGTTGCAGAGGGCAACGCTGCCCAGGCATTTGCCTCCTTCCCCGCCTCGATGTACGGACTCTGCCCCCAAGTGTCCAGCGCCAGGAAGGGAGCCACCCTTGGGGGCACATACAACTGATGGCAATTGTGCGTCTCCAGGACAAGCCCATACTGTGTGAGGCAGGTTCCAGCCTGTGCAGGCAGTGCTATTTGACCCTTATGTGGACCATTCATTCCCCTCATACAAAAGAAAGTCTTGTTTAATTCAATGTCGATGAAAGATGTGGAGCGGAGAGAAGCTCAGAAACAGAAGACACTTTCTCATATAGCCGAGGAGCTGGGTGACAACTGCCCTCTGTTTTCCACCCCCAGCCTCCCTCCACCTCCCAAAGGGAACAGACAAAGGACATGTCATGATCTGCTTTTGGAAAAAGGAGGGCTTGACATCGCTGTCAGTAGAGCAGTTGTGGAAAGCAGGGCCCTTCGCATCCTTCTGGACACGAGGTTAATATTGGTTGTTAGGAATGGCGGCGCAGAGAGATCTGCTGTGGTCGGCATGTGTCGAGTGGCAGCATCTCCTCAGTGAGATCGGGGTCTGTACGGCAGCGGTTTCAAAGGCTCGCCTGCATCAATTTGATGTAATGGTGTGGAGGATCTGGCCCGTGATTTCAAGAGATAGCTCACTTAAGAAGTAGTTTCTTATAAAAGCAGTTACTTGCCTTTATGGAAAAGCCTTAACAGATTTAACAGACATGAGGCTGACAGAATGGCATGGAAATTATTCTTAAAGTTGACATTTTAATACACAGTGACTGGGTTTTTTTTTGAGCCATCCTATAGAAATCAGCCATCAAGACCCTCTGCTCAACATTAAAGGATGGCTCATAAATTGATTGAAAAGTAAATAGAAGTTTTCCCTCTGCAAAACTTTTGCAGAGGGGTGGGATGCTGAAGTGCCATCCCCCGGGTGCACACAGAGCCCCTGCCCAAACAGCTCAAGAGTTCAGGGAGACTGGAAGGGATGGTTGCCTTCAGGTGATGGCTGTGTATCTTTTCACACCTCTACTGGGGCTAGGGAAAATCCAATCTGAATTTGTCGCCAGAGCTTGGGTTTCTTTAAACTTCTCCATCAGTACAACGCTCCTTCTCACCTCCCCAGTTCCACCCTATTCTCACCCCATCAAGTGGGAATATTCCCCGCTTCTGGGGTGAGACCCAAGCTTGAGACTTTCTTTTGTGCTGCACTTTTTTGGCTGGTGGGCAGGAGTGATTCAGTTTTGTAGGACATGGAAAAGGCTGTCACTCAGGCTTTCTCTAGCCTTTCAGGGATAGGTGCCAACCCTCGGGTGCAAGGTACACGCAGAGGCAGGCAATTGCTTAACCCACACAGAAAGAGCACGAAGGCTCTGGCATGCATGCAGCAACCCTTACATATGCTGCATAACTGTAAGCCATTTCCTAAGGTTTTTTTTTTACTTGCTCTGGGCCCCTCTGCAGTAATGGTGCCTCACAGATGGCTAGGAAGGAGGCAGAAAGCCCTGGGAGCACCAAGCCGAAGCCCTGTCGGAACCTGCGAGCCAAGCCCTCGCGGCGGCTCCTTGCCACACCTTTGGAGTTGCGCTACCGAAAGAGCTGCCTCCCAATTGAAGAATAACAGACGCATTTACCACACATCAATCTGTCTCTGTCTGGGTCCTTACAGGGCCCCCATCATCATCCTATTCAAAAGCCTGCAAAGTATTTAAAAATAGCAATAACACTAACAATCTCTCTTTCTTTCCTCCCCAGCTTGTAGCAGAAATAGCTTGATTAGTGTACAGTTCTGGTGCTTCAAGGGGGAGAGAAATGAAACTGCAGAGCTTGCAGAGCGGCTTTTCAGCTTTCTTCAGGCAGCAATTGCCGGCTGCTTCGCTGAAGCACAGGCTCTTCAAAGGATGGCAGGTTTCAGATCAAGGACTGCTTGTTCTGTCACACATCTTCTGAGGCAGATTTACAATGAGGAGAGAGGCATTGCCGCAGCTTTGGACCTTGAGAGAGACGCACCTGAGCCCCCTCCCCACCTGCTGCTGTCACTCCTTCACCACATCCAGAAGGCAGGGAAGAAAAAGAGTTTCTGGGGGTGTTGGGGGTGGGGTGCCTGTCCTGGGGATGGAGGGGTGGCTAGGAAGAAGATAGCTCAGCAGGCTCTCTGGAAATATGATCAGGCTGTTGCCTGACCAGGGGCTTGGCAGCAAGACCACCAGGGTTTCATCATGTCCCTCAGAAATGGATTTCAGGGGTGACTTTGAGGGAACTGCTTGTCTTCTCCAGGGCTCACCCCCACTCTCAGAAGAAAGGGAGTGCCACCTCCTCAGCTCACAGGGAAAGTTTCACTCTCTTTAGTGTGTGCTGTGTTTTGAGATTCATATTGACAGCGGCAGCGTGATGCCATGTCAGCTCTGGGCATGGCTCTTGACTGACCTTTTCAAAGGGTTTCCCTCCTCCCCCCACATCCTCTCTCCACCCTCCTCCAGGGCTGCTGGCAGCTCTTCCTCACCTTTTGTTTGTGAAATACACCACTCTAGCTGGGAACCAGCAATGGCTCTGCTTTCTTCTCCCTTCCTTTGAGTGCAATGAAGAGGCAAGTTCTCAGCGCAGCTGCTAACAGATGGGTACCCACAGCACAGCATCACACACCTGCCCACAGCAGAGGACACCGTCAAAGTCCCTGCTGCCCTGTAGCCAAATCCCATGGCAAAAGGGAGGGTGGGGAGTGCAAACAACTCACTCCCCCAGTCCTGTAATGTGCCTCAGACACAGTGCCATGCATTGCTCATAAGAGCAGCAGCAGGAGCAGCAAGCCAAGAAAGCGAGGAGCAGCTGCAGCCATTCAGCCCAGATGGAGTAAGACCTCAGGAGGTTCGCAGTGCTGAGGCACAGCTTACTCCTTTGCAGCATGAGTTAGTGAACATTTTCCACAGCATTTCCTCTCCAATGACTTACTGCTGCAAGACTCAGGGATGTGGTCTGTGGGTCTGCCTCAAGGCTGACACAGCATCAGGCTCCTTAGGGCATGGAAGTGAAAAAGCAAGAAAAGCAAACTGCAGGAATCAATCGCACAGAGATCGCATCAGTAATCTACCTTCTTCAGCAGCACCTCTTCCAGGATCTCAAAGCACTTACCCCTTGGAAAGGAGCTTAGCTTTGCGGAGACCTCAGGATGGACATTTCACGGAGCTTTTCACATCATGTTGTACCTTCAGTGGAGGAAGTGTGGGCAAAGAGAGGGGCAAAGGACCTAGGAAGGCACAGTGTGTTGAGGGAGAGCTGCCACCCAGAGCACTGGAGTGTGGATTGCTGCATTTGCCGGGGCTGGACACAGCCATGGTGGCAGTGGAAAGTGAAAGGTCTTACCAATGCAGCAACTCCATTTACACGTGGCTGGGAACACAGACTGCCCCAGGCAGTGCTTTCAGGAGGGATAAGGAAGATTATGGCACACTGGATACTCCACTGTCCCCTCCAGCAAATCTACTCTGGCTGCTCTAGCCAAGAGAAATGGCTCTGCACAGACCCACCTTCCCCAGACCTGAGTCTCAGTTCAGAAGTGCACGCTTGTGCCAGGAGCCAGCTCTGACCAGGTCGAGGGAGCATATTCCTGAAGTGCTGATCCTCAGCCCCTACAGTCCAACCATGGGATGCACTGCCTAAACTGTGTAGCAGTAAAACAGCCATGTCAAAGGCTGTGGATATACAGAGGGAGAGCCTGGAGCATGAGTAAACAAAGCCTGAGTGGTTTGGGCTTCCGGAGTTGCCAGCAGCCTTGGATCTGATCTCCTCCTCCTGCCTTTGCTCTCAGGAGGGATTCCCAGGAGTAAAAGTCCTTCTTAACCAACCTCTCCTAGAGAGTTCCCCGTGTTAGGGTGTTCACCCAAAACTTGGGTCCAACTCACTAACAACACAAGACATCTGTGGCTAATAATCAGTCATTTATCTCTTCCGCATGTCCCTTCCCCAGCCACAGAAGGATAATGGCTCTGCCTTGTCCCCTAGGAATGCTGAGAGACTCAGTGCCTTGCAGGGGCAGGCAATCAATTTCTTTGGTGCAGGTTTGCCTAAAATCAAGGTGCTGCAGGGCTGGAGCACCCCAGCTAGCTAATTCTTGAAGCAGGCTAATGCTTCTGCCAGTAGTGCAGGATTAATTCAAGCTTCTGCTGAGCCATCTGCAGGGAAGCATCTCACCATTTCCTGACACCCACACACTGGCTTTCAGCCCTGAGCGCACAGGACTCTTCCGGGCCAACCATACAACCTGGGGACTTTATACTTCCAACACTGAGGATGACTGGGTGGATGGGTTGGTGGGTGGGTGGGTGGATGGATGGATGGATGGATGGATGGATGGATGGATGGATGGATGGATGGATGGATGGCTTCCTTCTAATAAGGGCAGCCTGGGATACCAGGGCAGGAGAGTGCCAGCCTTCAACACACTTGGTGAAGGAGAGTGGCGATTCATGCCCGGCTCTGGCTGAGGGAGAGGTGCATGAGGATGCAGCTGGTGGGTCTGCACCGCTGTGAACACAGCAGCGGTGAGCATGGCAGCAGTTCCTGCTGGGGGCTGAACACATCTGGCTCAGAGCGTCCCTTTGGCAAGGGGAGAAGCAGGTGAGTGAAGGCACTGGCACACACACACCTGCTGCTTTCCCGTGTTGGGTTTGCCTCTGTGTTGCACTTTGTAAATGTCATTTGGGCTGTAAAATGTCACTTGATGTCTTTCTTTCTGAGGTGTTTTTAGCAGTGTCTGCTCCAGAAACATGGCCAAGGCCTGCCAGCTAACCTGAGAAGACAGACTTCTCTTGTTCTTCAAGAGCACTTTCCAGCCAAGGAACTCAAAACATTTTGCCCTGCTTAGTGCATCCCACAGCAGGAGCTTTGTTACCTGAAGCCAAACTTGATCAACAGGTCCCCACCTGAGCCTGGGACTGTGCTACCCTCTGTGCCTCACGGTTTGCTGAAAGCTGTGGTAACCTCTTCAGGAGAAACTCCTGGGATGTGCCAGTCAAAACCCTCAGGAGAGTAAGCAGGGGACAGACATGTGCTGCCCAACCCTATGCAAGGAGGACGAGGCTGGAAAGAAGTCTCCTAGAACAGGACTGAGGTGTGACAGCCCCCACTTCCCCTTCTGCCCTCTGTGCATTCAGCTCCAGTTGAAAGGTTGAAGAGTTGTTTCACACATGCCCCTCCAAGCAGCATGGTGACTTTACGGCTGGGAGACACAGCTCGTAAGGGAGATGGGCAGTGGAAAGCCAAAGCAGGCCTGTCTTCCGCTCCCACGTAACCTGTTACTAGGCAGAGGCTGACGGACAAAGTGTTGGCTCTGGCCGCTCATGCGGCCAACACAAGAAACCACCCACTGGCTGCTGCAGTGGGAAGTCGTTGCACTAATGCACCTCACCTATCCCAGAGCTAGAAGGGAAACAGAGGCACACAGCAGCGAGGCGGGGATACCAAAGCCCAGAAGCACCGTGGCCCCCAGCTTCGGGCCGTAAGTCGCCTTCTCATTAGGCAACCCTCACGGTTTGGAGCGGTGGTGGGTGGCTCTGCTCAGAGCAGCTGGAGCCTCGGTGGGGAGCAAGAAATCAATCCAGCACCCGGTTAGCAGCAAAACGAGCCCCCCGGGACAGAAATGAAACAGAAAGCAAAACAAAACAATCAAACAAACAAAAATACCAAACAAAAAACCAACCAACCAAACAAAAAAACCCAGAATATCCCAGCCCCTCGCCTTCAGCGCGGGGAGCATCGGCCGGGCCCGGGGAAGGGAAACCTCCCCCCTTCGAGGCGAAGGGACCCCGGCCGGCCGCCCACCCACCCCGGCCCCGCGGGCAGCGCTGCGGCGGTGCCAGGCCCCGCTCGCCTGCAGCTCGGCTGGGCTCGGCTCTGCTAGGCTCGGCTTTGCTGGGCTCCGGTCGCCTTCTCGCCTCTCCTTCCCCACCCTTCGCCGGCTCCGCTCTCGCCCCTTCCCCGCTTAAGGTGGCCCCGCGGGATGCGCGGCGCGCAGGAGCCGGCTGCGGGCGGCCCTCGGCGCTCCCCCCACCCCCGGCACGGGGTGGCCTTAAATCGGCTCCGCGCCGCTCTCAGCCGCATCGCCGGCGCCGTCTGAAGGCGGTCGTCGCCATCCGCCGGCAGCGCCGACGGGCCGGTCCCGGTGGCGGTCCCACCGCGGCAGGGAGGACACACCTCCGCCCGGAGGCGGGCGATGGTCCCCCGGCAGCCCCCGGCCCGGTGCCGCCCCTCGCTCGGCGCCCCGGCATCTCCGCCGTGACCGGCGCATCTCGCCAGGTAAGTGGGAGCCCCCGCCCCGGGCACCGGAATTTGGGGATGGGGGGTGGGGGGTGAAGCGCCGGGGATGCAGGAGTGACCTTGCGGTACCCCGGGAGCCCAGCGCTTGGCGCAGGGAGGGGTTCCCTGCCCCGCCACCAGCAGCCGGGTCCCCAAACTTCACCCGTCCTCTGCGCCCGAACAGGCTCCGCGCTTCTCGGGGAGCCCCTGTCCTTGCACACACACACACACCCCCCGCCCGGGCATCTTCCAGAGGAGCAACATGCCACCCCCAGACTGGAATTTTCCAGCTGCGGGGAGATGCCCCCAGTCGTGGTGTCTGTCTGCCCGTGGCTGCAACAGCAGCTGAGTCAACGCTGCCGGGATCCCTGGCCAGCTTACCCAAACGCGGGTCCGGGTACGCCGTTGCCCCCCGAGCGGTTTTATTGCGCTTCTTTGTGAAGGTACGGGGGAACCGAAGTACAGAGGGGCACGGGGTTTGTGTGCAGGCAGACACAGCCCCGGTGGGAACCAAACCCAAGCAGGCATCCCCGTGAGGAGCTCTGGAGAGGTGGACAGGGAGAGAGCAAGAGCAGGAGGGATGGGGAAGGTCTTTGTCCCTTTTCACCCCTGCCTGGCACACGGGTGGCTGCTGAGGAACGCACTTGCTGGTTTTCTGGAGCAGAGTTTGGAGTGGATGCTCCTAGGTGAGTTGGAAAGTACTTTTTCCCCGCCCTCCTGGTCCTGCCACTCGCCCATCCAGCCCGGGACAGCAGAGGAGGGGTAGGCTCAGCAGCTAGTCCGTGAGAGGGAGAAACCTCCAGGTGCTGCAAACCTGGAGAGAAGCAGCTGGTTGCTCAGTAACTCCTCAAGCAAACCTGCCAAGGGGCAATTTCTGTGCCCACTTGGGAGAAGGGGTGTTTGGATCAGCGGGGTGGCACCAAGCATCCCCGTAGCAGAGTAATAACGAGAAGCAGTAAATACCCATCCAGCAACTTGAAGCCTGCACAGCTCAGCGAGTGAGTGGGGGAGCGCAAACGATGCAGCCTCTGCAGGTGCTTTCGGCTCCTTTCCTGGACCCAGAGGAGGCCTCCTTGTGCAAAGCATGTATGCAGAGAGCATAACAGTACCGTGGCTTCACACGTGAGTCTGATCCCCCACCTCTGCTCGGGCTCAAATCTCGTCTGGTGCAAAAGGGAAAAATGGATGGTGGCATTCATGTCTTGTATCCCAGGACCACCACACAGCCATCCCTCCCTGCAGGGAGCCTCAGACAGGGCTAGGAACGGGGGCCAGGTAGCAAGTTTGGAGGTGGGTGCACAGAGACAGCAGGACAGGACCCTCGCAGAAGGCAGGCCATTGCTACTCTGAAATTAAATACCTTGGTAGGAGATTATGGGGAGATCAGTCTCAGGTAACAGAGAGGGTTACAGGGCAGGAGGGGGGCACTGGCAGAGCTGCGTGTGACAGCCTGTGTCACATCTATCTGCAGCTGCACATGCCACCAATCCCTTTCTCTCCATGCCTTGAAGCAGGATGCGGGGGCCGGGATCGCTTTCGGTCGGTGGCTGCTCCATGGTTTCCTGGAAGCTCTCTGTTAGCGGTCACGCCTGGGACACAGACCATACATGAGCGCCGGTGGCTGAGCATGTGCGCTGTGCTGGCCTGGTGTGAGACCAGGAGCCCAGTGGCTGTGATTTCTCCCCTCCCTCCCTCCCTCCCTCCCTCCCCGGAGCGACTTCAGTATCGCTTTCAGGGCACTTCAGTCTGCATTGAATTAACTGCGGGGCGGTTAATGTACAGAGGTAGATGCGCTGTGCAGCTAACGTGTAGTATCGGGAATTTCAGGAATCAGATGAGATCAAATTAAAGCTTTTGGCTTGACGTTTTCAGTGTAGTAGTAATAATTGCAATAATTGATAAACCATTTAGGTAACCATTGCAAGCCCAAAGCAACTCAACCAGCTGACACAGAGCACAGCTGAGATAGAGCCACCTTTACACTGAAGGACCTCAGTCTGACTTGCAAGACACTTAGCAGGCACAGGATGGAAAGTAAAGCAGTTGGGCTGAGGATACTTTCTCCCATGGCAAGAGTGAGGCTCCCTCACCTTTGGGCTTTGTTACGGTGTCATTTGGGAAGACTGTTGCCTAGGGAGCTGTACAGAGCTATAGAGCAGCTAAATGTATGCAAAAGAGAATACACTTCTACAATGTACAGCACTTAAATTCACATTGTTTCCATGGTTTGGGAACATCTTTGTGACTAGCACTTGCATTGTTTAATGGCACCTTCCCTACGGAGTGTCTGAGGTGGTACTGGACAGCTCAAGGCTGTGTCTCCTGTGTACCCAGCATCCTTTCTTCTTGCCTGTGAAGCATTGGTAGAGGTGCTTTCTGTCAGGGAACTTCCCTCTGCTTCAGTGGCAGGCCAGGAGATGCCCTTTGGGTCTGAGAGCAAAGTCATACCTAGCAGGCAGCTTGCTGGCAGGAGCCTGGAGTGGGTTCACTCCAGCCATATCCTCAGATCGCTTTCCTCCCCTCTTCACCACAGTAATCACCTGGCAGTAGCACTGCTCTGCACACCCCACTATTTCTTAGTTCCTTCATAGCTCTAGCCCCTGCTGCCCCTCTCCCTCGGGGTGCCGGTGCTGCAGGCACAGTCACCTCCAGCTTCCCACCGATGTGTCAGGAGGCTGTCCCAGCCATGAGCCATGCCACAACCCCATCTACCTCCCAGAGCTTCTTCCAAGGCCTCTTTTTCCTCCTTTTCAGCACTCTGTTGTCTTATCTATTCCCAATATTTGGGAGCAATAAAGAGATCTCCTGATGTATGCTGCAAGCCTTCATATGTATGCCTACGAGGGATGAGATATTTGATTGACTCCAAAGATGCCCTTTACTGAACATGCAGAATTGCTCTGGGAAAGCTCTGCAATTATTCTGCAGGATGTACACAGGAAAGATGATATCTGTCCCCTTCCTCCTTGTATTTAATTGTTCCTAATAAAAGAAGATGCCTAAAAAGGTGGTAATAAGCCAGACTGGAAGCCAGGTCCCACATACCTGCAGGGCCCTGGAGAAGTCTAGAATCGCTCTGCCCTTTCTGCTCCTGGCCTTTCTGTCTAATAATAAGCATTATGCTCGTCCGCACCGCTTCCCATCCCGCGATCTCAAAGTATTCCGCATACGTGATTAAGAGCACTCCCTGCCCACATACAGCGCTGTTTGTCAGGATGACTACCCCCACTTTACAAGGGAGACACACTGCAGCTGATAGCGTCAGAGCTGAGACAGCCCCAGATCGTCTGTCTCCCAGGCAAGGCCCCTGCATCTCTGAGAAGCACTTGCTGGGAAGCAGCTCAGCCTAATAGGACTGCGATTTAAAACCTACCAGTACCATAAGAGACTAATAAATACAGCGTGCGGACAAGACCTGTGGCTATCGTCACCCCCCTCCCGGGTGCAGGCGTGACTGCCTGAAGCCTGCTCTTCGAAAGGGACACTGGTCAGACCCAACCGAATCCTCCAGGCTGGGGTATGCCTCCAAACTGCATCCCGACCCGTGGTCAGCATACTTATAAAAATTTGGTCCTTTATCTTTTCATGCTGTTTTAAGCTGTGCAGGCTCATAATTAAGAGCTTGAAGTCTCTTCTAGCTCACTCTCATGTGACATTAGTGCTCCCGAAGGTCTCCCCTGAAGAGCTTGAATTTATCTACTTTGCCAATGTTCCCAAGTGTTCAATCAACTGCCTTATTGGCTTCCTCTGCCGCGCAGTGCGGGGGGCTGTCTGAGATCCTTCTTCCTGACATAAAAACATTGCACTCTGCAAATTCCTCAAATTTATAAAATGTGAGCTAAATTTCCCCAGGAGACACAGCTTCCCAGGGCTGCAACACAGAGCTGGGATCCGCAGCTCCGTCACAGGGACCTTTAGATTTCACTTGCCATTCATCCCTCTGAGCAGGTAATCCCACTAATGCCTGATGCAGATAGAGAGATTCATTAAGATGGGGCTAGGTAGCTCAGGGAGACAAATGAAGAGGGGCATTGGGGTGAAAAACAAAGCGATGAGCAACATAGAACTGGGCGAATGAATGCTTCTCGCCATCACTTTTCTTAGTAGAGAAACTGGATTGCATTCAGGAAAAGATGAAAGGTAGCAATTTGATGATAAAAATAAGTATTTTCCCATGCTCTGCATAGTGGTATATGGAACTCGCTGCTACAAGATGCTGCTGGTGCCGAGTGTAGGGTTCGGGAAAAGAGGAGACATTTTGATGGATAGCAGATCATTCATCACTGGACAGGACAGTCCATTTGAAATAGATCTAACACTTCAGGCTTCCACCTCTCACAATTGTCTAGCATAGGATTTCTTGTACCTTCCGAAACCCACAGCATTGATCAATGTAAGAGACAAAGGACAAAAGGAGACAGACACGCTTGAGTGAAGATCACTGGGGCATATTTTCATTTCCATGCAAAAGCAAAAAATATGTGTTTTCCAGCCTGTGTGCTGACACTTAGCTCTCGTAGATTTGGTTTTTGTCAGCTGGAGCGGGTTCAGGTTAAGTTCTGATGAGATTTGAGCTGGTCCAGTGGTGCTTACGCTGACGCCTCCCCTGCATGTGCTGTTGATTTTAATAGACTGCCAGCATCCTGGCAACTTGGTGTGGGGCTGGTTTATGAATAATGCTGCATTATAAAAGAAAATTGTATTGTCCTATTCTTTGGATGTTACCCCTTGGCAATGCGAACAAGGGCATTTATTCCCGGTACAGCCAGCCTCTAGCCAAGGAAACTGCAGGGATTACTTGGAGCTGAACAGGGTTAGCTGTCACACAATCTCGGCTCTGGATAAAAGATTTTGGAGCAGCAATGTTGTCTCGTTCTGTAAGTTCACGGTGGGTTTGCGTGTGGGAGTACAGGGCACATGGGAACTGCGTTTTGCTAGCAAAGCAGGATTTCTCCTAGGCAGTCCTTGTGTGGGAGCGCTTGGAGGAGAAGCCAAGGACCAGGCAGGCAGCAGTAGCTTGCAGACCCTGCTCCCCTGAGGTGATGATCCCTGTGCGGTATTGCAGGGCAGGCTGGCTCCTGAAGACACTGTCTCTAAGGGCAGGGGTAGAGATGAGGTTTTAGCAAGGTCCTCCGTGTCTGACAAAATCTCCCCTTGCTAGAAACAGCACAGTTGATCCTTGCCTGGCAGGAGCACAGGTTGCTGCCTCCTCTCCCCCTCCATGCCCCAGTAAAGTAGGATAATTAATATCCATCTCACCCTGAGCCTTCCTCATTCTGAAAGCATGCTAAAAAACAGCTCTAAGGGGATATTTCTCCTACAACTGGCAGATTTAATTTGTTATTATGGTTATGTCCATAGCTATGGGTCAGACAACAGTGCTGGGCTCCCTGAAAGCCCTGGCTGTGACCGCAGCAATAGGAGTGCCGTACATTAGGGAAAGCTGCACAAAGTGCCACCTCAGAGGCCAGTGCTGGGTAAGCCTGGGTGGCAGCAAGGGATCTTGTCCTCTCTGCAGTGCTGGGATGCCTTCCACACTGCAGGTGGTCCAGCCTAGTGCCTTGTTGGGTCCCCCCTCCCCTCCACTTCCTACCACATGGACCGTCAGGGTGATCTTAGCTTTCTCCCTCTTGATACCCCATCATCTGGATCCTTCCGTCCCACGGCCCTTCCCCCAGCCCAGATCCACACAAAGGTGAAAAGGAAAGGAGGTGCCGATGACTTTCCTGTATCTGCCAGCTTCCCTCTCCACCTCTGACATGAATGAGGCCCTTCATGTGCTCCTCTTGAGCAAACACAGATGCTTTTGTTTTATGGGCTGGTGGGACGGGATGGAATTAATAAATCAGAGCGCCAGTGCTGTGCTGCCACATTCCTGCAATTTTAAGGCAAGATCACACACACAAAAAAAAGGCAGAAGCAAAATAGGCAATCTCTTCAGAGAGAGCTCGGATGCTTTGACTGTGCCTCCTGCTTGCTGTCCCACTTGGTCTCCTGCTCCCTCGCCCTTGTTCATTCCTCCTTTTCTTTCTCCTGCTCTCTCATCCCCATTAACCTCAGCTCTTCTCTTCCCTCTCTTCCGCTCAGGAACCAGTTTCAGTCACACCTCAATATCTCACCTACACCCATTTTTCTTCCCTCACCTTCCTTTTGTCTGGGCTTCCCTTACCCCCACCCCACACTTAGGTCTGCCCAAGGCTTGTGCATTCAGGTATGAAGTTCAATGTCACTTGTGCAAGCCCCAAGAGCCAGGAACGCCTCAGCTCTTATACTGTGGACCAAAATATCTCCTTTTACACCTGCTTCCTCCTCCCTGCCTCAGTTTCTCCTCCTAAGGAGAATGGTGCTGCCTGAGTGGTTCAATGAATCACTCTGGGGATAAAACAAAAAAAAAGAAAAACATGTATTAATGTTCTCCTCTCAGACATGGTATTTAACAGTGTTCCTGTGAGCAAAATTAGATCCTGCCCCAGAACTGGCAGGTCCTCTTTCTCCTTGAAGGATAACCAGAAATACTTCGCCAGGAGTCACCTAAAATTAATTTGAGCCAGATAACAAGTTTTTAGCATCTCTACTTGCCTACCATCAGGTGGTAAGGGGCTAGGCGAAAATCCTTTTTCCTACCTATAACTAGCTAACTGTATGTCGGGCTTCAGGAGGGCAATGCAAACTGTGGGTTGAGACACTTTTTATTCACTGCAAGGGTTGTTTTTTCTCTAATGAGCTTAGGCACTTAAAAGTCATTTCCCCAGAGAGCTTATACATTGTTGTGCTTATCTTACCTGTGGGGGAACCGAGCACTGAAGCAGGTGAAATGATTTGCCCAGATCCACATACTTACGCATAGTTGAAGCCAGAAAAAGAACCAAGAAATCTTGTTTCACAGTTGAGTGCTTTATCCTCTGGCCTCAGAGGAGGCCGGCAAAGACCTTTATCTTGTTTAGATGAGTGGATAGTCATTCCAAGAGGACACTGGGGCAAGGGTATCTTTCTGTTCTAATACGTGTCTTAATGAGTCCTGTTGCTAAGCGGCTTCAGTGATAGATCATGCATCTTCTTCACTAAGCATTGAAATAATTTTTTAATCATTAAAGCTAATATAGAATCCTCAGAAACATCCAAATCTCACAGCAGGGGCTCAAATTAGCCAGCAAACAGAAACCAAATCCTGATTATCCCTGTGCACCTCTACAAAGCCCACAGGCAGCATCTGCTAAAGTCAAACATGAGCCTGGCTGAGCTGGATCTCAGGGCTGGGCAGGGCAGTCAGAGGCAAACTGGCAAATCCTACTGCTCCAAGGTCCACAGCAAGTTTCTTTCCTCCTTCAGACATACATCCCAGCTCCTTCTCTCTGTGGAGCAATAGGAAAGGATGTAGGGGCATTAACCACTGACTCCAGGTAGCTGAGGTATTTCCTAGCAGATCTGGAGCAGAAAGGAGAAATTATTTGCATTTTGGCAAGTGCTCAGCCTGGCCAACATTTCTCCCCCACCCCATTTTTTTTTTCCCCTTGGAACCATCTCCTCCAGCCTACTTCCACCAAACTCTTGCAGCCTCTGTTTTGTCAACAACTAGATATTTCAGGTGTCCTCTCCAATCCAGCCACCTATGCTGCCTTACTTCACACGTCTCCCATCTACCATGGGATACCAGCACCTTTTGCACTGTAGCAGCCCATAGGCTTCTCAGTGGCTCCTCCAGTAATCCCAGTCTGTTTCCCATTCTGGTTAGCAATTCTTGTGCTGTTTCCTGTTTTCCTCAAACCTACAGCGCTTGGCAGCCCGTTATCAAATGATAACAGGAGCTTTCTTTACAGCCGAAGTGATGTTTCTAACTTCCATGATAGAACTCCATATGCATCAGCAGCTCCATTACAAGGACAGGACACTGCTAAGCGCTTCGCTAAGACTAATCTTCACTGCGGACCTCTATGCTAAGAAGACTTTTGTGGGTGAATGTAGTTTACCCCAAAGGATTATCTGGGAAAGGACAGTTAAAAATTGCTCCTGTCACCTCCAAGAGCCTTCATGCATGGTGCTCCCTTCTCTTGTCACCCTCTTGAGAACAAATCCAGTACTGTTCATGTATCACGACCAGTGTCTCCACTTGCGCTCCCAATCACATTAACCTACTAGACAAACTCTGCACACTTCGCCCCACCTAACAGCCTCTTTGGAGGTGCTGCAGAGGGCCCCATGACTCTCCTGTCAACATCTACTCCCATTCAGCAGTAGATAAGCTGCCATCAGCAAGTTTTGTTCATAGGCCAGCAAGACAAGCCGTGCTTGGATTGTAGCTCCCTGGAAGTCAAACCAAATCCTGTAGCTGTTAAACGCTCATTAGGCATGATTTCTGTTCTTTTGTACTCCCTTCTGCATTGCATTTACCAGATGGATAAATTCTGATACTAGATATTTCTCTCCTAACCCCAACATGGGTCATGACCTGAGCACCAGGACAAACACAAATGGCCAAGAAATGAGTTACAGCAGGACAACCAGGAGGCCAGTTTCCTCCTTCTTCCTCGCTTTCTTAGGAATTGCTGCTGACACTTCAGGGGTATTTTTTCCAGAGCTGGTGAGGGGTAGAAGTAGGCATGTTCATGTGTGCATGGGGGAAGTTGGAAATGCCTCACCAGGCTTGTTGACCTTCACAAACGTCCTCACAGAGAACTGCTTTTGGCCTCACCCTGCTGCAGCTCAGAAACACCGAGGTGTCTGTTATGCTGAGGACACACAAGACAACCGTCGACAGAAGGCCGGCATGTCAGGCACCAGCCAGAGGTGCAGGGCGTCTGCACACTTGCAGGGGTTCTGGGGACGAAGTGGGTGAGAGTAACCTTAGTAGCATCATCCTAAGGCTAGCCCAGTTTGGGTAACATGCAGCATCCCTCTGCTGGGAGAGAGTCAGTAAGTTGAAGAAGGAGTCTTCACTGCAGAGAGAAAAGACTGTTCACCAGTCACATAATGTACAGAATCTGGTTAAGGACAAAGACTGTGAAAAGCAACCAGAAGTATGCTCCAGGGGTCAGGGATCATTGTCAGCAAGAACAAATCAGACCTGTTTTTTAAGGTGTTCCTGAGTTTCTAGAGATCCAGTTTGTAGTTCTGCAGCTGCCACTTTTACCAGCATCACTGTCTGCGGGGAGACTATGCGCTGACCCAATGCTCAGAAAGCTTTTAGGTAACCAGAGGGTGCTTTCTTCCCCTCAGCACAAGGGGAGAGCCAGATTCACCTACAGAATTAGGAGAGATTCAGATCCACATCTAAGACTTAGAGCAGCAGCCCATTTCTTGTTTCAATGAGAGACTGCTCTTTGTCTGCCCTGATGTTTCAGGCTAACCTGATCTGCCTTTGAAGTGAGCTCAAAGTGCTCTCAAAGTGCAGAGAAGAGTTCAAAAAAAAAGCCTAGTTCATCTCTACCCTCCAACCAGAAGTATCTGTTCATCACTTATTGTGCCCAAAGCCAACTGGCAGCCCATGCATATGGAAAGGAGGTAGGAAGGACAGAACTCTTCCCCGTAGCTCTGAGCGCAGAGATGCAAGAGCTGCGGAGCGGCATCTCCCAGTGTTTTCCTGCTGGTGTTCATGCAAAGATCTCACTCCAAGCTCAAGGGACAGACAGAGCAGACAACTTACCAGCTTGGAGGGTAGCATCAACTCCTTACTGCACCCAGGTCTTGAGCAGCCTGAAGCACACCAATTCACAGATAATCCCATGAGTACAATAGGGCACAGGCTGACCTCCCTCCCAAAAGATTTATAGACACTATGTGCACAGACAACTTTTACCCCAGGTTAAGTTCACGTGCAGTTAAGGAGCACAGCAGAGAGCAACCTCTATGCACTCTAAGAGAGTGAGCAGTTTGTTTCTTGTGCTGTGAGCTCATCTGTCCTCAGTTCCCTCACAGCCTTCATTGCCTTCCCAACAGACAAAGCTCTTCCATTTTAACAGTACCAGACCTGGAAAAACAGAACCCAAAACCTACACCTTTTCTTTCTGGTAGGACTGCATTGTTGTCAGAAAGGGGCATTTGGCTTTTGCTAGTCCTCAGCTCCATCAGTTTGCACAAATGCATCCATTGCACACTTTTTCTACAAATGAAAACCTCTTTCTATCATGATGTAGGGTTATCTTCTGGCAGCCGCTGCCGGTGCCCATGTTAGATATTTTGACTATTGCACTGACTGTTGCCCTGGCATTCCCAGAAGGTGGGAATCACATATGGGTCTCTTGATCTCAGATGCCCTGGCACATAATTTGGATGTGGCCTGCCTGCGGTCTGGAGTCAACAGCTTCCCTCTTAGAACAGAGAAGGACAGCAGGACAACCTCAGCAGGACACTGGCCATCACCTTTCTGCCCGCTCTTTACTTTGCTCCCTTCCTCCCTCTTAATTTCACATGCAGAGGGCAGGAGAATAAACACTGTAGTTTTCTGACTCTCTCATTTTCATTCTGGTGTTTCTTTTAATCGAGCCCAAGCTATACAGATCAGCTGTGGCATTTAAGGTACAAATCAAGCAGTGGACCGTAACATATAACTATTGCAAAAGACAATTCTCTAGGTGCCACTTTATTTTTCCATTCTACATTTGTTTTTAAAAGTGCCTGCATGACACTTGGATGCCGCACAGCAAGTGGCAAATCTAATGAGTGCTGATGATTTATTCGGAGGAAGAAATCAGAATTAGCATTTTGGACCATCTCAGCTAGTTACAGAGTGAGCATATTTCACACAGCTCAGAGAGCTGCAACAGCAAAAATGTCCATCAAGGAGACCAAAGTGGTGTTTCTCCTCTTTCCACTTCTCACTTAACCGATGCCTACATGATGGGGTGGCAACTCGTCAGTGCTGGCCAGTGTCCATTCTCTGTTAATCTACAGAGCAGCCACCCATGAAAACATTCTGCCCAGATTTGCTGTTTGCATGATGCTTTTATTGATCAGATAATTCAGCCAGCATTCCCGAATAAAAACTCGGGGGGATTGTTGCCCATACACCGCATGCATCCTCTGCCTGCAGTTGTTTCTGTGCAATAAGGGCTCTGGACTCTGATTCTTCAGGGGCCCAGCACACATACATAACCTTTAAAATGTCAGTATTTCCACAGGTTTTGGAAAGACAGTAGACATCTCTAGTTATATCTGTGTTTTAAATGGCATAATTGCTGTTCCACTCATTTGCAGTGTAATTTCATCCAGAGCAGCTTCTCCTTTGGTTTCTTTACCATCCCTAAGAGTAACTGGGAAGTCCAGCAGGGAAGAGCATCTTAACATTGCCTTTGAAAGTGGGAGGAAAACAAGGTACCTGAATCAATCAAGAATGTGCATTAGTGATAGTATGTTCCTCTGGAGGTCTGCATTTGATGTCATATTGACACATAGCTAAGATCAAAGCCCGTCTCTGCATCCTGGCTGCTACCAGAGGAACAGCATTGGCCTTTGGGCCCCATATCTTTACAAGGAGCTTGTGATCAACGTGATATTCTTTATTTTCCCCAAACAAGCACCTGTGAAATGTAGTTATCCATCAAATAATGCCTAATGCCTTTTTCTCTGAAAAAATAATTCCTCTCTGTCTTTGAAAATGTTCTGGAAGCAAATACTATGGGTTTTTCCTTTCTGCTTCTGTAAGAAACCTGTAAAATGACAGCTCCCACTCCTGCTGAACAGGCATCAGCTGTTAACTCAGTAGGGAAAGCTCTGGATGAAATGTACAGATACTTTGGAACAATATGGTATTGTTTTTGCTTCCTTAGAATTATTTTGCGTCCTTGGAAAAAAGAAAGCTTTTTTTTTTGGATAATGCAGATATTGGGCTGATTCACACTGATACATTTGGAATGATTATTCTGTGATAGTCATCAGGACCTAAAAAGGACCTCGGTTCTGCCAGAGCTCGGCAACAGGGGAGAGAAGCTGACATTTGAATAAGCCCCGACTTCCCTTTCAAGAGACGATAACTACAAGCAGAGAGGTCTCTCAGGAGAGAGCTGGCTTTCTCAGGAGACATCTGGTATCTCCTGCTTCTGTTTGGGCCTGAGCTGCCAGTCCTTCTGCAGGTATTTCTGGCATCCCTGGATTACGGCTCTGCAGCACAGGGAAATTGGGACGGGGCAGAGGGCTGTGTCCGTCTGGGTCAAAGCTCAGGGGGATGGGAAGGCGGTGACAGGTTGTATGGGTCAATCATGAAGGACGTTTGGGTCCAGGATGATTAAAAATAGCCTGGTTTAGACCTCCTTTTGCAGGCTGCGGAAGGCTCCCTGCATAGTTGGGCTTTGCAGCCAAATTCAAGGTCTAGTCTATATCCGAACTGGGTTATCTTCATTCCTGCTGATAGCCCAGATAGTGCCTAGATACCCTTGATCTACCTGGGGATAGCAGGCTGAGCCACGCGCTGTCTCAAAAGTATTGGCTCCCACGGGACCTAGCCAGCAGATTTAATTAGCTTTGTCCACGTTTCTTTTTTGTTTTCTGTCGGGGGTTTTTTTTTTTTGCTTTTTTTTTTTTTTTAGCTTGGGAATAAAGCTCTGTACGAAGCATCACCCTCCCCCACTCCGTGCTGCTCAGACACAAGCCACACGTCTAGGATAAGGATGCTCTCAGGAAAGGCACCGTGCTGAGCTGTTTATGGACCAAAGTTGGAGGAAGATGCTTAACTTGGGTTCATGCGGGCAGTGGAGGGATGGGGATGTGTAGGGTGCATGGTGCATACCCCAAGGACAAGTGTGATTTCTGGGCTTCAGTAACTGCAGTCCCATATGGCGAGGGGATCGGAGCTGGCAAAGAAAGGATGAAGCCTTTCTTTACATCTGAGGAAGAAGCAAGGGGGCTTGGGAAGGGCAGCTGTTTCTTTGGGAGTGACTCACTTCCTAGGGAAGTTGTCCCCACAGGAGCCCGTAACAGAGCATAGATTAGGCTAAGCCTTGAAACCCCACAGCTGCTGGTGGCTCCACTCTCCCTCCCTGGGGAAGGACCTGGCCATCCTTCCCCATGTTGTTTTATTATTTGTAGTTCTCTGGTTTTTGTTTCTCTAGGGCACTCACTTAATTTTGCCTCACTTTCTATCCCCATGAGTGGTAGGGAAGTGCTCACTGTATTTGGATGGCAGGCATGGCTTCCCCAGAGCCATTCACGAGGTCTGCAGCAGAGGGACAATTAAAACCCCCAGCAGAAGAGCACCCTTCCACCTTCGGACAGGACCGCCGTGGCCTGCATTGCACGTGCTACTGGGAGGTCAAGATCCCAGTTGTGGGCTGAGGAAAGAGCCTTTCCCTTCCCTGGTCCATCATTAAAATTTCCCTTCATAGAAAAAAAATACTCCTCCTGGTTTTTTTTTTTCTCCCATTTTACTTTTCAGCCACCCAGTTCCAGCAGAGTTTAGGGGAGACATTGCTACCTGTTGAGCAGAAAACCATATTTCCCTTTAACCTTTCTGTTTCCCACCCCCACAAGAAATACAGCTGTACATAAACCCTCAGGCACTGCCCTTTAGATCTAGCCTGTTCCTTCTGTCCTATATCAACACCATTCCTGTAGACCTATCTCAGGGTCAGAGGAGTCCCGCTACTGAGAAATGTCCTATTGTGGCTGTGTTTGCACAATAATCACCCCTGCTTATCCCAGAACAATAACCCGTTCCACCCACTTCTGTGGCTCTTTGAATCCGTTCTCCCACTTTATTGTGTACATCTTGAACACGCAGGAGACTGCCCGGTGAGGGGAAGCGCTGCAGCATCTTGGCATGTCTCAGTTTTAAACAGTATTGAAGTTTTGGCTGAAGGCTCTAATGGGCCTGAGGGAATGGGGGGAGAGGGGACAGCAGCTTCCTGTGGATTTCAGCAAAGCAGAGACAGAGCCGTTGCTGATCACCACAAATACCGGCGCTGCCATGAATTATGCATTCCTTGTTTAAAGAGAGGTCGCTCTCATCAATAATTGAAAGCTCCCTGCTCTGCCTTCAGCATCACATCTCCCACACCGGGAGTTAGGGAACTCATGAAATCTGCATGGACTTCCTCAAGGTGGCTAAGGGTTGATGGAGAGAGGCAGCAAAATGCAGGCAAAACAAACCAAAAACTCTGCTGACAGTTTCGGTGCATGAAATTAAGTCATCTGCATCTGCCGGCTGTTCTGCTTCAGTTCTGCCCTTTGCCTCTCCCCACACCCCTTTCTCCTCCCCTCTGCATGCCTCTCTCCATGCGCAGAATGGTAGGCTTGCAAACATAGTACAAACCAAGGTTAGGGGTTGTTTCTTGAAGTTTTTGGCTCCATTAGCTGAGATTAGTTTGCTTTGGGTGCTTGCCTAGAAAAGCCTTTACGCTGGATGGTGGGATGTTCCCGGGGGACAGTTTGAACTGTGAAATTTGTCCCTCTGGGAAGATAATGATCTTTAGAGTCTGTGTCTCAGACTACAGACATACAGTCCTGGGGCTGGGGTTGGTCCAACATTCAGGGTCTTGTAAGCCTGGCTCAGACAGGCTGGCTGCCCTGAACCAGAGGCTGCAAAATCATCTCTCTTGCAGAGCAAACTTTTCAAAATTATTCTCGTGCTGAATCAGGCAAGTGGAGGGCAGAACTGAAACCTCAGAACAGAACTACCAAAGCCTGTGTGATCCTAACAATTTCTGAGTTATCAAAGAGGACGTAAATTGAACAGCTTTTCAACAGGGCTATAGTAAAATCGCAGGCACCTGAACTCGCACATCAGTCTTATAAACCCCACTCAGCTGGGCCTCTCCCTAATTTTCCCATTTCTCTACTATTCACCCAACAGGTCCTTTCAAACTACTCTGCAACTCTGAGAGAAAGTCACATATGTGACCTCTTAAAGATATATCTGAACAGTGAGGCTGCCTGGGTTGTTCTCCAGCCTGGGAATCTTTATCCCTCTCCCAACATCTGAGCTGCCCTGCCTGTAGCAAATCATACCCTGTGCTGGTAATTGGTCAACAGCAGATGAAGGGACGCTCTGAGCCTCAGCTACATCTTCTGCATTGGTCTGGGGCATCCAAGCTGGGGCTGGGTTCTTTCCCCATGTTCTTTTCTCATTCTTTCAGATTAACACCCCTTTCATCAGCGCATGAGCTTAAATGGAGGTTGGATGCTGTCGTGTCCCAGGAATTGAGAAGTCTGGCAAATCAGCACAAAGTGAGAGTAGTGTGAGAAACATTTTGTCCCTATCATACTCGGCTTTGTGCTCTGTGTTTGTTTATTTTTTTAATGGAGAACAGAAGATTGATGGATGAAATTAAGAAGAAGGATGTGTAATTGGAAAACAGCTCAAGAAGGCTACAGGCAGCATATTGAAGGCATCCATCAAACATCCAGCTAATGTTGTTAAGGGTGTGTAACACAAACAAGGGCTGCAGGAGACACTGGGAAAGAAAGAAAAGGGAGGAGAAAGGGGAATAGGCAGGACAGGGGAAATAGCAAGGGAAGAGAAGAACCAGCAAGAGACTACAATCAATAATATTTGTATTGCAGTCGCATTCAAAGGCTCCTGTTGGGATCAGTGCAAGCACATTAAGAGACAGTCCCTACCCACTGTAGCTTAAACCCAGGAATTACGGGATGATCTCTGGAGATGGGTTTAGATGATCACAAAATTTTCTTCTGATCTTGAACCTCATTTAATAGGATCTACTCTGAATGGGTTTAAAGGCAGAAGGAAGGTAGCTGGTTGTGCCAAGAATACACACAGTAATGCCTGCCAGCCAGGCATGCAATTAATCTGAGCCACTTAGGGGACTTTGTTTTTAATTACAAAAAGTAGGTAAAAATATGTGCAGTAAACCTCCGTAAGCCCCACTGGGGCCATCAGCAGGCTACCCAGAGGCATTGACATGTGACTGGGGTTTGATGCTGTTTTCAGGAGGATGGGCTGATGCTTTAATGGACCACTTTGTGGGAAATATTCCATGCGGGGTCAACATTAAGAAAATGCAAAGGGCCTTTGTGTGGGGAAGGAGAGAAGGCAAAGGCTGAAATTATTAATAGGCCAGGGGATTCCTCTAGTCCTGGAAACAGGGAAGAGAGACTCTGAAGGACTAAGAAAAGGCAGGTGAAAGATGTAAAGGAACAGAGGAGAGCACAATCATGATGGATGCAGGGGATGGCAACAGGGGACAGAAGGTAAGGTTTTAAAGAGAAAATGAAGTATTCCAAGACAGATTTTCTGAAAACGACGTTGAAGTCAGACTCCTCTGTGAGGTTCACAAGTGACCTGGTGCTTTATGTGGGGTTTGACTTCTTCAGCATTGTATGCTTTAGAAAAGCAATAGAAGGAAGGTGCATGTAGAAATAAATGAGCAAGGAGCACCAGGGGAGTTGCACACACAGACAGCATCTCCGCTTGTTTGCAGTGTTCAGGAAGCATGAACAGGGCTGGCTGTGAGGAGGAGGAGAAAGAACTAGAAAGGGAATTCGTTAAAGGTCTTATAACTCTGATCCACTCTCCTCTGTGCTCTCTTGGTAACACAGCTGCCACCGCCACCTCCTCCTCCCCTTCCCTCCAGAAGCGACCTGAGTTTGCAGCAGCGGCAGGCCCACTGCATAGAAGCTGTGCCTGTATAATTAAGGGCTTTTATTAAAGGGAAAAATCACTGGCTGACTGACTCTAGTGCAGGGACATTTGTAATTGCAAGCATCCCAGAGGAAGCAAAGAGCCCAGGAGGACCTAGGTGTTTGCTGCCGTTACGAGGCAGTGCAGAGTCTTCCTTGGATTTCTTTGGTGGCTCTGTCTGTTTTCACGGCCCTTAGTGATGGGAAGCTTTGCTCTGTGCTGCTACACTAGTAAGGGAAGGGATTTTCTGGAGGGAAAGCAGCCCCTGGTGTGGATAACACCATCCTGCCCTGTGCCCATCCTAGATCTGTAGCTTACCAAACACCTACGCCTTTGGCACTAGAGCTTGAAGGAGACTCTTGTACCTGCCCTGGACCCAGCCATCAGAAAGCAACAAGATTATGCAGAGCCAGCACATTTGCTGCACAAGACTCCTGCTGGCATCACCAAAACACTCCTGGGTGCCCCTGGCCACACAAGTTCCTTGGCCCCCTTCTTGGTCCATTTTCCGTAGCTTGAAAGTAGAGGAACGGTCACCACAGTGACCCTGAGTGAGGAGGTAAGAAGCATTAGAGATTATTACCATGAACAGTTGGTTTGGGGATCAATGGAGGTAGGTTCCCTTGAGGGATTGCTCCAATGTGGTACTGTTGGTGTCTACCAAGGAATGAGCTCATGTTGCAGCATTTCCCTTAATAGGGCTTGTAAGCATCTACTTGCCTGCCAGAAGACTTGCTGAGACATGCTAGTCTTCTGTCAGATTTGGCTGAAATGGGTTTGATAGTTATTGGCGGCAGGGACTGATGAGCCCTGCGATCGCATAATCCTTGTTTTGTCAGGAGACCAAGGTAAAATATCAAGGAAAAAATTAAAGACAGGTCCCCAGAAAGTCCCAGAGGATTAATTTAGAATAGCTTCCCCTGATACTTTCCAGGAGTACCATGTGGCTGCTGTCACTGCAAAGCAGAGCCATTTTGGACCAGTTGTCGTGTTTCTTCTCACACGATTCTCTAAGGCTGAAGCAGGGCAATCCTTCTTCCCCTTTGGACAGATGAGGAGCTGCTGGGCCCAGATCCTGGGAAAGGAGTTTCCTTTGTACTCAATGTGCCTATGTCCCTTTGAGGACCTTGGTTTTAGACGACCGGCTTTCCGAACACCTAGGAAATCTTTGGCAGAGCAGTAATTTAAAGCCAACAAATCTGAACCTGCTTTCCATCATCCTGCATCAGTGTGATGCCATCGCCCTCTTCCTTCAAACTTCCTTCAAACTTCCTTCAGCCTAGGAGAGCAAGAGGGCCTAGTGAGGCTGTGCCAGTCAGCAGCTCTCCGGTTCCCAGGGGGTGTGACTGTACTTTCCCAAAAGAACTCTCTCTGCAGGAGGCTTATGAAAGTTTTATTGGCCCTTTAGCCTCCTAGCGAGCATCACTGTGGTAGCGAGGAAGTCTACCAGGAGGAGTATTTGGCAACAGAAGGGTAATCCCAGAGAAAACCGATTACAGGTGTTACCAGGAGAGAGAGGGGAATAAAATCCACCTATGAAGCATCAGGCAACCTGCTTAGAGTGATAGCAGAAAGTCCTCAGATGGTAATAAGTAACTTTGCTCTGTACCCTTCAGCGTTTCTGTGGGCTGCTGTTCTGCAGCAGCAGAAGTGGATCCCTCTTTTTGGAACACTGCTTTTGTTGCTGGTGTGTAGTAACAGTGTTGGAAGATTTTGTACCCAGAGGGGGATCAAAGCAGAAGCTAGAAGTTGGAGGAAAATATTCCTGGCGGTGTGCCCGAGCCATACAGAAGGCAGCACATGCACTAGGAAAGTCCATTTGATGCTGGACTTCCAGAAGTCATCTCTGGGATCTCATGCTTCTATGACTTACTGCACACAGGCTGATAGGGGTCTTTCAAACAGGTGAGCCAGGACTGGGGTCTCATCACACCATGACTGTACACAGGGCTGAGTTGTGTCCCTGAACAAGTGGTCTACAATAGACGTCCAAGTACTTCAGTCTGTGTTTTCCAAACTGATCATTAATGGTGGATACTGTGTTGAAGGCATGGCTACCTTGAGAAGCCAAGGATCTGATTTTCAGACTGACTGACTGCTCATTAATCATATTAACTAGTGGGAGCTGAAGGTGCTCAACTGCTGTGAAAAATCAAGTACAGGACTATTCTAGCTTGGACCATCTGCAAACAAGCCACCCTCTGTTCTTGATTATTCTTGATACTTTTGACCTTTATTTCTCTTTATTTTCTTTTAGTTCCTCTCACCTTATAGAAGGAGTTTAAAAAACAAATGTTGTGATTCCTCAGATCTTATGATCATGTACATTAGACAAATGCTAAGAAAGAAATGAAAGTATTGTGAAGTCTGTGGTTTAACCTCAATGCTGCAGTGGCTGAACACTGCAAGCCAGGGGTAGAAGGGATGTGGAATAATTAAACTTACAGCAGGTATCACCAGCACTGTGGAATGACACAAGCTTTTCATGGAAAACTTAGTAGCTGATAGCATGCATCACTGGTTGCCTCAATGCATCTGCAAAAGGAGGATGAATTAAAACTGCAGGAGTGAAAGAGATGCTGGCTATCTTGAGGATCCCTGACATTTTCTGGTTTGTCCACTTGCGTATGCAGGAACACAAATCTTGCACACAGTTTAAAAAAATCAACAAAAGAAGCAAATTAAACGGTCACCACAAGCTCAGGAATGAATACCAGTCCCAGAGAAGGGGCAAGTAACGGTCCTCTTTGGCTTCAGAATCAGCAACATGAACAACTCTAAGTCAAGGACAGTGGGTTCGTCATGGGGCACTGGGAGGTTCTTTATAGCGACATAAATAGATAAAAGCTTCTATTCAATAGCACAGGAATTGGCCAGGGCAACTGGTTAATGCAATGGGCCTGCAACATTAATGGTAAACTTATACTTAGAAAAACGCTTTGCTGGATCAGGGCCCAACATTTATCATGCTTCCAACCAAGCAAGCCGAATTCAGTCTATTAATTTGGCCTCTACACTTACTGTCTTAGTGTTTGTGGTGACTGATATGTTGGAGGCTTTACTCTTTCCTCTGCTCTGAAAGGTAGAGAGATGCCTGGGCATTGGAAGCTCTCTGCAGTATGCTGAGGAGACGTAACCTTCTTACCACGCTCCTGATCGCCTTGCCATGGGCTCTCCTCCTAACCTTGTGGCACCAGTACCCAGCCACCCGCTACCTCAGTCTACTGAGAAGTAAGTGCAAGAGTGCTGTCAGTGTGCTGGTGGTTGTGATGACTGTTGGTGCGAACCCTCAGCAGGATGCTTTCTTGTGGGTTAAACAAAGACAAACTTGCCTGAAGGCCCTCTCAGGGTTTGCCAACAGCAGGAACACAAAGTGTTCTTAAGAGTGCATTAAACATGCACCTTAGGCTGGCTTTGGGGAGGGGATGCTGATCTGCTGAGCACTGACTCCAGACAGATGTGTCCCCAGCACCCCCTAGAGAGGAGGCAGCCTGGCAGCAATTAGTTCTCTAACATCCTTCTTCTTCCTTCCTTCCCTCCTTCCTTCCTTTTGTCCCAGAAGAGACAGATGAGAACGTGACCTCTAAAGTTCTCCTCAATGGTACCTCTACACTGAGAGAAGAAAGCCTCCCATCATGCATTAGGCAACAGCAAAGCATAGGGGCAACACCTAAAATCATTCAGAATTATGTGTACTCCAGGCCTCCCCCGTGGTCAGACACCCTGCCAACCATCTTCGTTATCACCCCTACCTACACCCGGCCAGTGCAAAAAGCTGAGCTGACCCGTCTGGCCAACACCTTCCTACATGTACAGAACCTGCACTGGGTGGTGGTGGAGGACTCACCCCGGAGGACCAACCTGGTATCCAACCTGCTGGAGAAGGCAGGGCTCAACTTCACCCACCTCAATGTGGAGACACCCAAAAGTCTGAAGCTGGGGCTGTCCTGGATCCCATCCCACACCCCAAGGGGGACACTACAGAGGAACCTGGGGCTGCACTGGCTGAGGGACACCTTCAGCAATACCGCACCACCGGAAGGGGTAGTGTATTTTGCTGATGATGATAACACCTACAGCCTGGAGCTCTTTGAAGAGGTAAGAGCAATAAAATTATTTGGGACAGAAAAGCAGGATACAGCTGCAATGCCCTTTAAGGCCAGGTGCACTTGCAAAGACCTCTGAGATAGGGCTGCCACGAGAACTTTTAGAATCAAATGTGAGACAAGGGCTCTGGCATGTTGCCTAAAGCCCTTCTCTCCTGCCCTGCACTCAGTGGGAGCTTGGGAGCTGGGTATAGGGCAGATGTAAATCTATAGCTGTGCAAAACCACTAGCCATGCTCTTGGGGGTGCTGGCTGACGGGCACTGAACAGAAGCCAGCAGCGTGCCCAGGTGGTTAAGAAGGCCAACAGCATCCTGGCTTGTATCAGGAATAGTGTGGCCAGCAGGAGTAGGGAAGTGATCGTGCCCCCATACTTGGCACTGGTGAGGCCGCAGCTTGGATATTGTGTTGAGTTTTGGGCCCCTCACTACAAGAATAACATTGAGTTGCTGGGGTGTGTCCAGAGAAGGGCAATGAAGCTGGTGAAGGGTCTGGAGAACAAGTCTTCTGAGGAGCAGCTGAGGGAACTGGGGTTATTTAGCCTGGAGAAGAGGATGCTGCGGGGAGACCTTTTCACTCTGAAAGGAGGTTCTAGCCAGGTGGGTGTTGGTCTCTTCTCCCAGGTAACAAGTGATTGGATGAGAGGAAATGGCCTCAAGATGCATCAGGGGAGGTTTAGATTGGATATCAGGAAAAAATTATTCACTGGAATAGTGGTCAGGCGTTGGAACACACTGTCCAGGGAAGTGGTGGAGTCACCATCCCTGGAGGTGTTCAAAAAACGTGTAGACGTGGCATTTCGGGACATGGTTTAGGAGGCATGGTGGTGTTGGATTAATGGTTGGACCTGATGATCTTAGACATCTTTTCCAACCTTAATGATTCTATGATTTCTACGATTTTATGATTTCTAAAGGGGTGAAAGAGCAAAGAGAACAGCTGCCATGGTGTAGGCTGCAGATGTGAATAGCCACTCACACAATGTTGCATGAGCTAGAGCCCCTTTTGCCACGGGCCAGAGGATACATACTACAGAACATACCTCTCCTCAGGGAGAGCTGACCTGATTCAAATAAGCACCAAAAACAAACTTCTGCAAAGCATAAATCGCACTGTTGTACGTGTGTGATGGGGAGGGGATGTTAGAAAAGTTGACTGACTTTCTAATCCACCTTTTCTCCTTGGCTGCCCTTCTGTACTCTGAGTTCCAGCCACCACAACAGGGCTGTGCCCCTGGGATCACAGAAGCTTGCCCAGACTTCTGCTGGAAACCTGGCTTTTGTGAGGTGCCAAGTCTATTGTAAACTTGCAAAAATGTTTATTCAGTAAACTCCCTTGTCACCAATTTAAGCCAAATTGTACTACACCAATTGAAATGTAGTTATGCATCAGAACACATTCCAGTTTTCAGACTTTTCTGTTAAGCTTGTCCTTTCTTACTTCTTTCCATGTCCTTTCTGACAATTTCAGTAAAACCCCACTCTTTTAGGCAGTAGCTATGGATGGAAGAACAAGGTGGGGGGAATTTGCAGTAAATGAGGACAAAGATGCATCAGCCAGGATGGGGGATTACTTGCATGAGGGTGAAGTTGGAGTGAGTGGAGTTGATAATATGGAGCTAGAGGCCTGGTAGAAGTTGTGTTTGGCATTTACAGAAATTGTAAAATTTTACAAAAAATTATAAAAGTTCAGATGAGACCAGAAAACCAAAGGTTTTCCTTCTGAGGGACTGTCCATGGGCACAGAAAAGCAGTGAGTTTGGTGTTCAGAAAACGTGCTAAAACAGCCTTGTGCCTCTGCAAGCTGTAGCTCTTCAAGCAGTAGCACAGGTGAACGAGAACTTGTGCTGCCTAGAGCTATGTGATTGTGTGGGAAGTCAGTGGGGGAGGACAGGTGCCAATGAAAGCAGCGGATGGGGTGGGACAAACATTGCAGGGTTGAATTCTCACAGCGCTGTTTCTTTTTGGCACACAGATGCGCTACACAAGGAGGGTGTCAGTCTGGCCAGTGGCTTTCGTTGGAGGGCTGCGATATGAATCCCCAAAAGTGAGCCCAGCGGGGAAGGTGGTGGGCTGGAAAACCGTCTTTGACCCTAACCGGCCCTTTGCTATTGACATGGCTGGATTCGCTATCAGCATCAAGCTGATCTTGGAGAAGCCTCAGGCCAGTTTCAAGCTGGAGGGAGTTAAAGGAGGTTACCAGGAAACCAGTTTGCTGAAGGACCTAGTGACTATGGACGGGCTGGAGCCCAAAGCAGCCAACTGCACAAAGGTGAGCAGGACAAGAGACCTTGAAAATACATTCTCCTTGCTGAGTCCTGGTTGCTTTTGCAGCCTTCTGCCACGCTCCTCCACCTTCCGCTCTGCCTGCCTGTGCTGGCGCACATCAGTGCCAAACGGTGCTGGGACAGACAAGCAGAGGCTGCCAAATTCTTCACAGATGCGAAGCTCAGAGAGCGCTGAGGAACAGTTAGTGCTATGCACTCTAACTATGTTAATGAAGAACCTCAGCCGTACAATCCACACCCAGATTGCTTCTCCAAAATCCATGAGGATTGGCAGAGGGTTGAGTCTGGGGTTTCGGTACAGAATGATCCCTCCTCCTTGTCACTGTTTCTTGTGCCTGTGAAGTCTCTCCCAGGTTCAACCCCTTTGAATCACGTGCTTCAAAACGCTGTGAGCCCCAGGTTGCTCAGGATCCTACCTGATGGATGCACTGCCTTTGGCATTTCCGTGGCATCCAGAGCCTCTGAACTCTTTGTGATTCCCTCTAGGTGTTGGTCTGGCACACAAGAACTGAGAGGCCCACTCTGGTTAATGAAGGAAAGCGTGGATTTACAGACCCCAGAGTAGAGGTGTAAGCAGAGAGCCAGCTCCAGGGTGTGAGTACCCTTGTCTGTTATTTTGGCAAGGCAAATAATCTGTACTTGTTTCCTTATTTATGCTATTATTTCCTCGAAGACTGCATATATGATTGTCCCATTAACTCCCTTACCATGCCACCCTTTGCACTAGAAGTAGATCCTCATCTTTACCCACTTACGGTCTGCATTTCATACTCAGTAAAGCCTCCTTGCAGTCCACATGGAAGCTTTGCCTGCATACAGACAAAGAGAAACATGGCAGAAGAATCCCATGGTTTTACTCAGTAATAATGACAAGGCAAATTCCTTGCCTCCCTGTTTCTGCCAGCTCCAAACTCTTTTTAATGTGGGAGTTGTCCTATAGTGTGTGGAAAGAGATCACACTCCTGCAGATGCAATTTTCCACAGCAGCCCTGCTACTTCTGCAGTGCTCCATGCATCCATCTTTAGCTTTTCTCCTGCATGAACAACTGTGCTGTGGTTGCAGCAGGGAAAGGCTGATGGGACACTCAGGCAACCTCAAAACAGGAACCAGCAAAGAGCAACCTACACAGATTCTCACAGAGTCCAACATCACCAGACCTGCTGCTGAGGAGAAATAGTGAAGGCGCTAGGAGTGCCTTTGTAGTCCACAGAGCCAGGTTCAGCAGCAGGAGGAGGGATTATGGCAACCACCACAGGTGAGGGCAGAAATGTATCAGAGATCAGTGATATGTTCTGAGAAGTAAATATTGATGAAGAACAGGCTTCGGAGGAGTTATGACCTCCTCTGCCAGCTGCCATGCCCTCTGATCCCAGTGTCTGCCCTTAGCAGATTCCTAGCCATAAAGTCCCAAAAGAATAAAGATATCCAATTTGGGAGTACCCAGCTCTTTCTGGAATGACTCACATCTGTGCCAAGGGACAGGATGCTGAATGATTTGCTCCAGGGCTGCTTTCAGTTCTGACCCCAATATACACCTCAGCTCAGCTCTACCAGTGGAAATAAAACTGACAGCTTTTATACAGGCAGTCATGAGTATTTTAACTTCTGCACTGATCGGCTGTGTGCATTACTGGTAGCTGCATACAGCATTTCCACATCATCTCTCATCTCTGAGTGACAGCCATACAAAGTGCAGAGCAATCCGGGCGCCTGCACACCCAGCAGCAGATGGGACAGGAGTCAGTTGCCTAAACATAGATACCTAGTGCCACCACAGGGACCCTGGGGTAGCCTACCTGGCCCTCCTGTAGGGCATAAACTCCGTACCATTTCCGTCAGTTTTTCATTAATATCTCAGATATCCTAGCGACCAAAAATGATGGTAAATACCTCTGCTTAGGCAGCAGCCCCTCTTTTAACCTGTGTTTCTGTGGAATCCGCTAGCAGTAACGAGCTCATTTTGCACACCCACCCATGCTGGGTCTGCAGTAGGCTAAAGCTACAGTTGCTCAAACTCAGCCCACAAAGACTCAGAATCCAGCGAAATCGTCTGGAGGCACCATTTACTTTGTAAACATGAGCAGGCTTATAAAAACTCAGACAGATTAAACCTGCCTTACCTACTTGTCAGAGGAGGGGTTGACTGCTCTACTACAGATGCAGAGTGTGGATGTGATGCTTTCGTAAAAGTGCCATTTATGTATCTGCTCGTTTGTCCTCACTCTCTCTCCCCGGCCAAACCCTCAGCCATCCTCCATGAGAAACGCCACACACCTGCTATGGATTCTCATGGAACGGCTCCCTGTAATTCATTTGTTGTGGGAAAGGGAAGTGACCAGTCTGAGAGATCAAGTCACTGGTGAATGGGTATTCACCAGGAGGACTTGCACCCTTTTCCAGAGCCATCCTCTCAGGGTGCTTTCAAACCAGAGTCTTGGCTGGACCAGCTGTGTAGATTTTGAAGGAACTTTCCCACATACATTAGCAGAGAATTTGACCACAATCCCTTCTGCACCAACATCTGTCATGTGGGGCAGCCGCTCTGACCTGCCAAGTGGGCAGGTGACATCCACTCCAGGAGACACCTGCAAGGCAAATTGCTTGACTGGGCAGTCAAGCAAAATCATTAGATTCCCCCCCCCTCAAAGTTTTAAATTGAGATCTCTGCTGACGCCTGCAGTGTTTTGAAGGT
Source organism: Phalacrocorax carbo (assembly GCF_963921805.1). NCBI lineage: Eukaryota > Metazoa > Chordata > Aves > Suliformes > Phalacrocoracidae > Phalacrocorax > Phalacrocorax carbo. Next base: position 89,409,087 of record NC_087513.1, on the reverse strand, counting down.
CCTTACTATCAAGGCTGCTGAGCTTCAGAACCTTGACAGACAGATCTAGATAAGCCAGTGCTGAGACAAAAAAAGAGGTAAAATTGCTCAGCCGAGGATGTTCTGTTCTTAGACACAATAGGGAGAATACTTCTGTCTTTCCCTCCTGGCAGTTAGTCCTCGCTCAGGATCAGATCAAGCCAGTCAAGCGCCAGACCTCTCAGAGGCCTTTTTCCTCTTTAGCGCCTGCAGATGTGAGCCCGGCAGACATTGCTTGCTGCAGGATTTGGTGGTCTGTTAACCTCTAGTTGGACCACTTGTGTTTCTGCTTGGTGGATTTCAGAGACATAGCGTAAAGGGACCTGCTGATCATGTGAACTGCGAAGACTGGGCTTTAATGGGTGATGCATAAATAGCAGTTATTTTGTCGCAGCTGGAGCCCACTCTCTTCCTTGCCCATGTTCCCACCTCTCTGAGCTGTGTCCAGCTGAACCACAGCAGTTTTTGTGAGCCTGGGGGAGAAAACGCCATGTGCCAAATCAGAGCAGATCTGCAAAGGGGAAGCAATAAGACACATCAAGGTTTTGCTTTTCACAAGAGACAATAAAAAGAAAAAGAAGAACTCAACATTTTAAAAAAAGAAAGAGCTTTTCTTTTCTGCACTAGAAATTCTGCTTTTTTTGCTGCCCTGAGAACAGTTAGGCAGGATCTGAGATGTGGCGGGATTAAGGAGCAGGGGTGAGATCCTCAGCTACTTCCCCAGCCTCTTTGTGCAAAGTGGAGGAGCAAGAGGGACAAAAAGGGGATCTCTGAGCCCATCTTCAGCTGGACAAAGGCTTTCACTGTGGAGATATTGTGGAAAATGGCCGTAAGCCTGGTCTCTGAGAAACACTGTGGGGACATACAGCATAGGAAGGGGGGTGTGGAGGATGGGAGAAATCCTTGGGATTGTCTGTATTGCAGCAGGGGCCACAGAGCAACCAAAAGCTATCAGAGTGTACATCTCTGCTGGCTGTATTGAAACCCCCTCAAAACACAGGCTTTGGCTTCTGAGAGCAGGAGACAAAAATTAATTTCGCTTTGTATTTTGTTTTTTAAAGCCCTGAAAATTACTACTCAAAACTGGTGTTATAAAAACTCCCTATTTTATTGCTAACATCTATTTACAGGCATCTGAGAAAGAACGGTTTGCTTAGGTTAGCATAGGACTCCTGCTGCTTTGTGATATTTGGGAAAAAAAAAGTTCACCTGCATTTCAGAGCTTCCAGACAGACTGAACAGGGATCCTCAGATCTCACCGTCCTAATCTTTCTTTCAAAAAATAATAATGGGGAAAAAAAAGAAATCCTTCAAAACCTTTTTCCAATTAATAAAATATCCCAGCTAGGACTCTGTGGATAGAACAAACAGCTCTTCAGCGATATCCCCAGCCTGAAGCTGTGCGTAGTGTGATTGGGGAACCTGGTTACCATTGCCAGCCTCGTGCCTACCTGAGCCAGGGGTCAACCCTGTTGGAAATGTGCCTCCTGCCCTGTTGTACTGGATGTGGTATCGACACCCCTATCTCCTTCTTATGCCATCTTGTGTTTGTTTCGACAGGGGCAGCGGACAGTGATCGTTCCCGAAATTTGTCAGCAACCACAGCAGCTGCGCACGCCACCTGTTCTGCCCGGCCCTCTGCTCCACTGCTGGAGGATGACAAACGCCCCCAAACGTAGCCACGCTGATCAGCTCCCACTGCCCGAAAGGGGGTAACAGGCAGGGACAGACCTGATGTGGCACCCTGCGATCCTACAGCTCTTCACCTTTGACTTTGTGCCCTGGCTCCCGTTCCCCACCTGGGAGAGGAGTGCTTCTCTTCCCCCGTGGGCTCTGTGTTTTTAACCATTCGTTAAAATGTATTAGATGCGATCTCCATTCTTGGCTGTGCCAGCACAGAGGCTGAAATCCAGGATGGGTGCGCGTGCCTCTGAAGATCCTGCCTGGCATATCATCAGACCTGAGCTTCAGTACAGCAGCTGTGAGCTGCGGTGGTTCAAGGACAGGAGTTGTCACAAAAGCACAAACATGGACCTGTCAGCCTGAGATTGGTATGCTCTCAAAACAGCTTTAAAACAAAGCTAGCCTGAGAGATGATCTCCCTCTGAAGGATGCACTCAGATACCTACACGGATCAGCCTTCAGTGCTGGGGAGGGAGATGTGCTGAAGCACCTTGTTTTGGGTTTGGGAGTTCAGAAGGGATCTGGTGCCTACGCCTCAGCTGAGAACTTGAACTGCCCTCACTTAAGGTTGTTTTGGAGAATGCCATCCCAGATCCCCAGGCTCAGAGCCCTCTAGATAAAGTTCCTCTCCCACTCAGGGAGACTCAGCAGGTACTGCACCTCAAAGGCCATGCCTCCATGTCTCACTTCAGAGACCAGAAAGCCAGGGCAAAGATGGGTGGACTTGAAAGTGTTGTTCCTAGCCTGGAACCCTGCTGCAGCACTGTCAGACACTTCAGTAGCCTCGGATCATACATACGGACTTGCTTCCTAGACCTCCAGAGAGGAAGACACCTCTTCTGGGGTGGAGGTGGGTGAGAAGTGCTCAGAGAAAAGGAACCCTCAGCCTGCACTCATCTCCTGGGAGAACGTCGAGGAATGTGGAGATACATCATCAGGAAACATATCTTGAGCACGCAGATGACAACTGAAATAGCAAATGTGACAAGGTTTTCCAGTGGAACTTTGAAAGGCGTGTGTGGCCTTGTGAAGAGAGAGGAAACAGTGTCATATGGAAGGGTTTCCCTTTCCCTCAGTAAAAGAGGATGACAGCCAGGTGGAAAGCAGCCCACAAAGGAGGAGGTGGCAAATGAGGACCGAAGGAAGGATGCACTGGATTAAAAGCACAAGTGTTGGTACCATGTGTGTGCGTGGGGGGGTGGTGTCACTGTGACTTTTCCAGGAAGATTCCTTGAAGGACCCAGAAACCCCATTGAGCACATCCTGAAAACCATCTTCACTCAGGCCATGAGAATCAAGGCTTTCAGGTGTTCAAAACACATCAAGGATTTCACAGCTGGGGGGAAGTTAGGAGCAATTGGCTCATCCCCTGCCCAAAAAATTCTGGGCTGGCAGGAGACTTATTTATTTGTTGGTTTATTTATACTAGAATTCTTCTCTGCCTATTCCTTGTTTAGTTTTGTTTTTCAGCTGAGATCACCTGACATGTTCATGAAGAAACAATATTTCCCCTCTCGCCACAGACTCTCGCAGAAGAACAGCAGAGCTTGGTGTTCACCAATGAATGTCATATGTTCTGTGCTCCCTGGGGTTTTTTTAACAATGGTGTCTTAAACTGGCAAAATAATCAGAAACACAGCAAGGAAGGGAGAACAGCGAAGGGAATTACAGTTCCTTTATGCAAGAGACGTGGGTGGCACTAAGTTTCTGGCTCCCAAGTAATCATAGTGAGGTAAAAATGTGTGCAAAGGAGTGCCTCACTCAGCAGATAGTCCCCATGGGATCTCAGGAAGCCTCCATGAAGGGGGCTCTTCGAAGGGTATCTGAGAGAGGGATTCGGTCCCTGTTCCCTCACAAAGGAAATGAGCAGCCGTGCATCCTGTTATGGGAGTGGGGCTAAAGTACAGGAGGGGGCAAAGGAGGTGAGATGCCTGCTATCAGAGAGGAAGGCAGGAGAAATCAAAGGATAGGCAGCAAATGGAAAAGTGGAGGCTGAATTTAGTGAGGTTTAGGGCAGGGTCTTTCCAGATGAACACACCCACCCTGCCAGTCTTCTCGGCATGAAGGAATACCGAACGGGCCATGAAAGCGGTGCCTTCTGTGGGCCCTAGAAAGGTCCTTACAGAGCAAGGGTCTGGCATACTGGCACTGGATACCATGGAGGAAGCCTGGCATCTACAAAGCACTTTTCATTCTCCTTCATGGGAGTTTTGTGTCCTGTCCTCTGCAGGAGGTAACAGGCCTTGCACTCCAGTGGGCTTCGCCGATCCATCCCTGCCGCCAGGCGGGCGGGCCCAATGCTTCCACCCAGCATTAAACCAAGATTAAGTCCACTTCTTTGTGGTTTCAATGAATAAGCAAAAGTGAGGGAATAAAGGACTTATGATCCTCCATTTTCCCCTCCGAGATGGGCAGGCTTTCTGCCCGTATGAACAGGAGGGGATATGATGATGAATTCCCTGGCTTTTAATCGCACGCAGGTCCTATGCAGGGTTTTGGCACTGCCTGTATGTGTGTGTAGCAAGGGTCTATTCCTCCACACACATGTTTTTAGAGAGTTGTTCTCTCTGCATCCCTGTAAGAAAACAAAATTATTTTTCCTGTTTTTCCCACTGGGGACCTGGACTCCAGTGATACGAGCTGCACTGTCAGTTCAGTGCCGGTTGGAGCCTGCTCTCACGACCAGCCCTATCGCACCGCCTCCGTTCTTGCCCCAGCCTGGCCCTATGGAAGAGATTTTCCGCAAATCAAGAAATTCTGTCAGTCACTAAATTGTGCAGAACCAAGCCCTTGTATGGACAGTGTGGATGTGGACGGCTGATGTTCTAGGCTAGCAGACATTTGGACCTGTTCAGCACAAATACTCTTTCCTCTGTAGAGCAGCCTAAGGACAACAAGGACTACTGCCGGCTGAGGTGTATCAGCTAAGGGTAGGTAAGTAAGAGACACCACAAGTTAAGATGCCTGTTTGTTAGCAGGGCTCAGTGGGAGAGCACAGGAGTGGAGCAGTGGTCAGAGTTAGAGGCTTCAGGGAAAACGAATGCAGTGAATGCAATAAGAAGGGAAGCTGCAGATCAAGCCTGAAGTGTTTAAAGAAGAGAAGGCATCCCAGCGCCTGGTTTTTACTAGCATATTAGTATGTGATATTCATGTTCTCTGAAATTCATCCAATTAACCAACCAATGAATATTACTAACATTTCCTGTTGCAGAAAATACTATTGACTAAGGAAAGAGAATGTCAAGAAAGTAATTTTTAATGGTTATTTATTTATATTGAATGGTACTAGAGCGTTATTAAATATGATGTGAATAGTACAATATTGCACCATTGTCTTGTCTTGCAGCGTAAGTGCTTACTTCTTTTCCAGGAAAATGCAGCGGACTCTGTAATTGAGAATGTATCGGGTTTAATTGTTCTCATTTCAAGGGTACTCCCATCAGTCTTCATCCAACCCAAATGCCACAAGAGAAATTCCAGCAAAAACACTTCAGGTCCCTGAGACCGGTGCCTGCATTATGGAGATGAAGAGACAGGAGAATATAGCCTGAGTTCCACAGTCTTACGGCACCTCTAGCAGCAAGCTGCCGTTTCGGTGATGTGGTGACGGTCCGTACTGAGATTGACCTCTAAAGGTGCTGACCATAACTCAGAAGTGGGTGGTGGTGAAAACATAGGGCAGGCAGCCAGTTCTCCATCACAAGGGAGAGGGGAAAGGAAACTGTCGCGGTGCAATGCAAGCTGCACGGCGCAGTCACACCTAAAGAAGGCTGCTGCTGGCAGTGAGCAGGCTGCCTGAGTTTTGTGGAGGTCTACTGGGTGACACTATGAGGTCTGTTCTGCAGGGCGCATGGTATCCACTCCAGCTCTGCTGGGCCAGGCAGCTCCTGCACACTGTCCTCCCCTCTGGGAAGAGTCAGGAGAAGCTGTTCTGGCAGCAGCATGGTAAGACACAAGGGATCTCCTGTAGGAATATGGGTACACAGCACGTCTGAGGTCTCAGCAAAAATTGATCCAAAGTCATATATCCATGTTGCCTCTCTGCTCTGTGAAAAGTCTCTCCCAAGTGGTTCTGGAGGCCATGAAACCTCTCAAGAGACCTTTTTGAAATTTCTTCCTCCTGGAGGAGGACCAGCTGCTCTGGTCAGGAAGCAATGGGAAGCAGGCGAGGGCAGTATCTTGCGGCCCTCTGCAATACAGCCCCACCGCATCTCCTGGGGCAAGGGGGAGACACCCAGGAGCAGCACCAACAGGGTAAGGAAGCACAGGCTAAGGTGTTACAAGGTCTAGTCTTCCTAACCAACTGCACACTGTTTCAGTCCATGCTTCTGCCAGTCCTCACTAGGGGACTTCTGCCAGTTCCCACTAGGAAAAATGTACGAACTGCCAGTGGGGCACTAGGTGTCAGTCCCGTGGGGTCAGGCAGGGAAACAACTCTAGTCTCTTGGTTCCTCCCTCTCTTTCCAGACCGAAGGATGATGGATGGGCCTATTTGACAGGAACCCACTGTTGGCTAATCCACAAGCCTGGGAGAAGCTAGTAGACCCAGGTCCTGTTTCTAATGGTCTCACTGATTTACTCTGGCATTTGGCCAAGGTACGTCACATCAGCTATCTGTAACTTGGGTTTTTTTAACAAGGGACCCACCTCCCAGAAACATGGAAGCACTTCTAAACTCTTTTGAGGTAGGATTGCTGAAAATTTAGCATGCTAGAGTACAAGCCAAATCCATCCCTGTGTAATAAAAAGAAATCACATTCACAAAGGTGTTGCTTAAAGTGCCAAAGCCAAGGTCCTGCGAAAGGCTGAGAAAGAACTGCCGTGGCCAAAGGTAACCAAAATGTCCACTCCACTGGAAAAACACTGTCACCCTCAAAAAAGAGAGACAGCTCTGCTTGGCTATGGTGTCTGAAAGCTTTTGCAACACCTGTACAAGGATTAATGCTACCTTCCTCTTCCCTTGACAGAAGCCCCAGGGATCAGGAGGCCAGTGGTTACGACACATTGAGTGATACTCCCTGAGCACTCTGCTTGGTATCCCTGTTACACGAGCACATCATTCCTCCCCTCCTTGGGCCCTGCGTTTTCAAGGCCAAGCTTCCCAGCCACTCTGCTGCATTTTCAACAGGGATCTGGTGCAGGCCCCAGGAGACAAAGAAGGGAGGAGAAGGGGAAAGAGAAAGAGCAAGCGAGAATGAATCTTATTAAACAGTGAGGTGCTTCTCTCAGTCTCTCATCATGTTCGGGGCTGATTGGAGGTGAAATTACACTTGGAGGAGGGGAAGCCCCCTCCCCTGGGACAATCCGGAGGCTCTTGCACAAACTTAATTTCAAGCTCTGATGAAGATGATGTTTGCCTTTTTTTTTTGTTGTTGGTATGCATTCAATTTAATTTCTCAGGCAGATGTGTGAAAATGAGAAAGGCAGACCTTTGACTGTGAAGACAGCCCGGTGCCTGCTTCTTACAGATCCAGTCTCACATTGTTTTCCTCCATCACTGCCCTCAATAAATCTGTGCGCAGGGGTTGCTGAAATGCCCACCACCTCCCTTCCACGCTTCAGTGGAGACAGTTAAAATATTTTTTTTTGCATTTAAGCAATCCGATTAGTTTTTAATTCTAAACACCCCCCCAGCTTTCAACAGCTCTGTATAAAACAGGAGCACTGTGACCTTGAAAAGGCTTGGACCTGCTGGCACCATGAAGTTCTGATCTGTACTCTGCTCTCCAGTCCATACTTGCTTGCTCTCATGGGAAAAAAAGGCTTGTGGTGGTTTCTGATCCACCTGTTTTGGTGATGGTGGCTGAAGGGGAAGGAGAGGAACTGCATTTGGTTTTGGAAGGCTCCTGGTGATTTCTCGTCCACCCATTTCAGTGGTGATGGCTGAAGGGGAAGGAGGGGAACTGCACTGGGTTTTGGAAGGTTCCTGAGGGAGATGTTCCTGGAGGTTCAGGTCTCCCAGCCCATGCAGATACACATGCTATTTGGCTCCTCACAGAGACAGCTGATCTGGCTAGTTGCATGTTAGTTTTTCAGTCTTAAGAGCATATATACACATAGGTAAAAATACAGCTTGGGGTTGGCTGTTGCCTTTCCAGCTGACCTGCTTCTTGTGCCCAGGAACGGACACAAGGTGTTGGTATTTACGACTAAGCCCTGGCTGCCAGGAAGGCAGCAGAGCTGCCAGTGCAGGACAGTTCCAGCAGGTCCAGCTTCTCCCTGCCTCCGAGACAGATGGAAGCAGACAGGCCTTGCCCAAGATGTTCCTACATTGCAATTTCCTACTGTAACCCAAGGGAGGATCGCCAAGCATAAAGCATAAAGCAGTACCAGGCTCTAAAACAATTCCTGTCTGCAACCCCAGGCAGGCAGGCGGACTGACAGCACAATCTCATAAGCGCCATCTCATTAAGAAATCAGCCACTAAAGAGGTGGGTGTAAAAGCCAAAATTTTTTATGGGCAATGAGGCCGTGCCAGGAGGTCGGTCCCTCGCTGTGGAGGCTGCGCTGCCGCGGTCCCCTCAGGTACCGTAGTGCATTCATTTCAGTTTAACCGCTCTCTGCTCACTTCACTAAGCAGTTCAGGGTTGGGACAGCGGCGGTGGGTTGAAGGGGTAGAAGAGCCGCGGTGCAGCTCAGCGGCCGCCCCCACCCGCCTCCCCTCCGCCCCGCAGCGCCGCTGCTCGGCCGTCACAGGGCGGCCCCCCGGCTGAGGGCCGTGACGGCGCCGGCCGCCCGGGGGACTACATCTCCCAGCATGCCGCGCGGCGGGACGCCTGGGCCGGGCCCCGCCCGGCCGCCGCTTTGCACGCTGGGAGCTGTAGTCTCGCAGGAAGGCGGGCGGGGGTGGGCGCGGGCTCCTCGGCACGCAGAGCGCGGGCGCGGCTGTGGTGGCGGCTCCGGTGGGCGCAGGGTGGGGGGCGCGACCCTTGTGCTCTGCCGGGGCTCGAACGGGGTTTCCCTCCTCCGGTCCGGCTTGCAGAGCTCGCAGCGGGAAGGGTCGGTTTGGCTCGAAGCGTCCTGACGAAGCTGTGCCAGAAGAGCAGGCTGCCGCCTCGGGAAGTTTGAAGAGGAGGAGGAGGAGGAGGAGGAGGAGGAGGAGGAGGAACAGGTCTTCCGCACACAGCGGTGCAGCCCTGAACGGAGAAAGTTAAATTCCCCACCGGTCTGATTCCAGAGCATGGGCTAAAAGCCATGTCCCTCTCTCGTGTCGAAAATCCTTGTTTTCTGCTGTTTCTGTTTGTCTTCCAAGCAATATTTATCGTGATACTCTACCGAGGTGGACCTTCAAATGTGTTTCGTGGGCTTTTGGACTCGCATCAGGCTCTGGATTACTCCAAAACTCATGATGTGTATACAAACCTCAGCTTGTTTACCCAAGCTCCTGATGACGAAGCTACGCCGTACTGCTCGGTGCAGTCACCAATATTTGGTAGGTATAAACTGGTAGCCTTCAAAAAAGCTGCTTGGTACGTGATAGCTAGCGCTGAACGCTTTGTAAGTTGTATATTTTTAGAAATTTCTGCACTTTAAAAGTGGTATACTGGTGTGATCCTTACACTGACAAAACTTTCCTGTGTTAATTAGCTCATTTTTATTGCTTATATGAGAAAAAGTATTTTACTGATCTAAAAACTTCCAATATTAAGGATTTGGCTACGCAGACACTGTAGAACAAGAGTGAAAGCAGTGGATGGTGTTAATTCCAAGTTAGTAACCCTTTTTTTTTTTTCTTGGCAATTCTGTATAAAACGTGTGAACAATTGTGCTCTGGTAACGGCGTAACTTTGAGTTCTGACTCTCTGTAACTCCTGGGTTCTTTGTCTCAGCCTTATATCAAGCCTAAAATTCAACATAAATTGATTAAGCTGGCTTTAAATAGTTTGTATGAGAACGTAGCTTGGCACCTTGCTCTTCATGGTGATCTTTTTGGCCTATGCATCGAGGGATACAACAATCCATAATGCTTGTGTGTCTTTTAGACGTAGAAACCTCTCCTTTAGGCTTAAAAGTCTGGTCACAGGTTAATTTGTTTTTACACTACGACCAAGTTAGTGCTGGTCCTAGAGGGAGCATTAATCCAGCTACTGTACTACTTACTTAAAGTTGAGAAACTTTAAGTAAATACAAACCCAAACCTATAAAACGAGTTTGTTGGTAGAAAGGTGGTGCGCCTCTGGTAATAGCAAATCAGTTTCACCCAGCCAGCCAGGAACGGATGAATCCTGTCAGCATGCGCTCACAGCTGCTTTGGGGGTGCCTGCTTATTAGAGTACTGTGTGGTAAGTTACCCTTGCCTGGTTTTCCGCATCTCTCAGTCTTGCATATGGCTAGCCTGGGAGCGCTGCTTAGTAGTGGGCGCTGCTGTTCTGGGAAAGCGGATGGCTGACCGCACGTGGAGCACAGTAAGGGCAAATGGCTGACCTTGGTTCACAGGCGGAGGTATTGTGGAAAGCCAGTGCTGTGGTTACTCTCGTGTCAAGTAAGTTACTTCAGGTGAGAGAACACCGCTGGGATGTTTTGGATGAGCCTTTTTAGACTGCAGTCTTCGCAATGCTGCTTGTTCTTTTGGGAAGTTTTCTTCCTCTGTTGCTGAAGTTAAATGAGACACATGCAGTATGTATGATTAAATTCTATCACTTTTGGGTATATGCCTCAGCATTTCCCTTGGAAACAGCTCTACTAAGTAAATACTGAAATACTAGTAGTACAGAGCCTTTTTGCACAGGTGCCAGTTGTAATGGTCTTGGTGTGGTCTCTGCTCATCACTAGCTCTAGCTACAGCCCGTCAGTTCTTTCTGGAAGCTACAATTCTGTGTTTCCAACTTAATTGTTTTATTTGAAAAAGCACAGCAGAACTGTGCCTGCATCCTGCTTATCTCCACTATGGCTGCCCTGAAAAGAGTAAAATGAGAAATCTTTGGTCTCAGAAAAAACCCCAAACCAACAACCAAAGCCAACAACAACAACAAAAACGAAACCAGTCGAAACACCCCCCCAAGTGCAGTTCTGTGCAGCTTGCCTGCAAACCATGAGATAAGCAAGAGTAGTGATGTATGTGGAGGAGGCAGACACAGAGTAACGTTACACTAATCGGTGCTCTCAGAGCTGTGAAGCCTTTTTAAGATCTCTTGCTTCTGCCCATCCCTGAGAGTGCTGAGAACAGAGGGGATTGGCCTGCATGTCGTACTTCAGAGCTAAGATGAAAGCGTAATGTTAGTTATAGACAGAAACAAACAGTAAAGTTGACTGGGAGAAGAAAATATGAGGCAAAGTAATTGTGGAAGTTTTGCTGAATAAAAAATTGGATTTGAACATACGAAGCATTGCTGCTGTGAAACACAAATCATTTGAGCATTGATACAGATTCAGCGTAAGAAAAAATGAGCACTCTGCTACCAACTTAACATTTTCTTGGTGATATCTCCCTTTAAATATAAGAAGTAAATTATTCCTTCTGGTATTACTATGTGCCAACCTATTCTGGGTGGTTTTGGGTCATTCCCCCACCCCGCCCAGAAATGTACGCTACTCTGAAAGATTCCTGTCCTTTGTTGTTTATGTAATGGGCACATATGAATAGATATATAAATACTTTTTATATGTCATGATTGGTTGTTATCATCTTCTCTCATGGGACTGATCTCTCTTGGACGTGTTATATCTGAGAGAATGATGCCTTTTAATATTAATTTCATAAACTCCATTAAATGAAATTTCAAATCAATTCTTGAGGGCTTCAGTCTCCAATTCAGAGCTGGTAATAAGTCACTGTGTCCACTCCAAAGTGTGTTAAAGTAACTGGAATAATGCCAAATGGCTTAAATGGTTTCTGCATCAGGGCTTTTATGAAGTGCAGCACTTTTTCCACTTATGCAGTAGATCATTTTGATAACTGTTTGAATGTAAGATCAGCTTGCAGCTCATCTGTCTTTTTCCTACCCCCTGAATCTACACCATCTTGGTTGTTCCAGGGTGGTGGAGTAAGAATTATACTTCAATTGCTAAACATCTCTCCCTTGGAGGAATTAGGCTCTTGCTGACTAATGCTACTTTTTTAATGCATAGTGGTGTCCGTTGAACCTTTTATGACTGACAACTTGAAAAGCATTGTGCTAGATAGTCAGTGTCTTTAATAAAATTTTGAATAAATTACTCAAGTTCCCTTAAAGGTTGAAGTTTCTGCACAAATAACCAGTTGTCTTTTCCTCCTCTTTTGTTTTTGGAAAAAGCAAGGTGTTTATATGCTAGAGTTCTGCTTATTCAAACTTAACTAAGTAGCATTTAAATTCAAAGTCTGACTTTCTCACGCTTCATGCAAGATGTGGTACTTGTTTTGGTTCATCTTTTCCTCTTACCAGGAAGAAGCTTGATGCTAGAAGACTCAGGTTTTGGTTTTGGTTTTTTTTTCAAAGCGGTACCTTACTTAATGCATGGTTTGTGCTGAACGAGTGGTTTGGCTCTCAAGGAAATTAATAGCTGAAAGTTCTGTCTAACTCTGCTGTTTTAAATACGCTCGTGCTGTAGAAGAATTTTTTTCCAAGCCCCCGCCCCCCCCCCCCCCCACGTAGGACTTACTCCCTTTCACTCCCCTCTGTCATAACCTTTTCATGAGTGTGACCGTCTGTTGTGGTACTGGGTAGCTCCTGCTGCATTTCCTAATGGATGCTCTCCTACTAGAGTTTCTTCTCTTGGATTTAAAGAGAAGTAAAAAGGTGGTAATGCTGAGATTTGTTTTCAGCTGCCGTTGAGGCAGCCTTGTATCCTGTCATTAGAAAATAGTGCTTAAACTAAGGCTGTTGGCCTACCTTTTTTTATTCTTTCATTCAAACAGTAGCAGAATTATACAAATATGACTCTTATTAATATAGTGTGTGGTGCTGCACTTTCTCAGTGAGGTATTCATCCATGCTACTCTTCCAGTTTGTTTAGGTTGTGTAAGTTCTGCTTATTCTGGTTGAACTCAGTAATGATAGCTGCTATACACTCTAAAGGTGTAGCAGGGAGTTTAGAAATAACGTAGCTTCTTTCTGAAAGTGGGATAGATCTGGTCAAAATCAATAGATCCCCCTGATAGTCAAATGTGTTGCCTAGAACTTAAGGCAAGCAGGGTTATGCTGTCACTGGCACCAGCTAACAATATAGACAGAGAAGTGTGAGTTTTAACTCTACACACTAAAGTTTAATGTTAATTAAACACCCTCTGTGTGATGGTACAGACACAGAGAGAGCTTAGGACCCAGGCCAGGGAGAAACTGCTTGGATGCTTCAGGGTGTTGATTCTGTACCTTGTCTGAATGGGAATCTTGCACTTTCTACCATGTCTAAAATGGGCTTTTTCTTCCTTTCCCAAAGCTGCGCTTTAGCAGTTTTGTTTTTCCCTATTTTGCCCAGCCTGCAGCTGCTCAGTTCACATCTGGGATTTAATTGGATTACAGTGCATTAGCCTTTTGTTAGTTGGGCAGGAAGGAGATCTGAGAGCCAGAATTTAGTTTATAGCCAAGGAGCATAGGGCAGCCAGAGGTTTTGGGGATATAACTCACAGACTAACTTCTTTTTTTCTGTGTTTTCTTGGCATACACTAGATTGAGTTTCTGAGCTGCGTTGTTTGAGGTATAGAGCCAGGCATCTTAGGAGAACATGGCATCTCAAAAAACCCTGAAAAATGCAGATATTACCCTCATAAATCATACACTTGGGTATGGAAGGAGACAACAGGAGTGGAACTATTGCACATTATCTTATTCATACACTTAGGTCCAAATTTAGATTTGCATTTTTTTGAATTTAAGGCTTATTGCTACAGAATCTTAATCTGCAGTACAAAGAGCCCTGATTATATTATAGAAAGCAAAACCCTGCTTTTGTGGCAGAACAAAAGGGATTAATTCCCTTTCTTATATTTTCCTTGGAGCAATGATCTGGAGTTGAAATCCAATCTGAATATAACATTTCTTTAGCAAGCTCCAGTTGTCATCAAATCAGTGGTTAATGGTGCTTCAGTTAAAAGAGTAGATAATCAGGGAGTTCATAAATCTAAAAAGCAGCATAAGTTACAGGTTAAAAACAATGTTGGACTGAAATGTGGTGGTCTTAAAGGCAGAACAGGAAAATGCATAGAAGTAGGTAATGACATCATAAAATCTTAACAATAAATGTGACCTAGATTCATGGGCCCACAACATGATTCTCTGTTTCAGGTACAAAGGTGTGGTAAGGTACTCCAGTTTCCTACTGAGGGTAACATAGTCAAAATCAAATTATTCCTGTGTTTTAGATACTTAGGGAAGGATTGAAGAGTGATACTTGAGAGTCAGCTATTGCACGATCTTGCTGACAAGCAAAATCCAGGTTTTCCTTTTAAAACCAAACAAAACCCAGCCAACCAACCACCCAAAACAAATCATGCAGTGGGGTTCACAGCGGCTAGACCTTTTTGACAGTGTGCGGAAGGGGATTGGTGGCTGTTCAGACCGACCTTCAGGAAATGCCATTACGTGTGTTCCTTGGGGGGGAAAAGGAGACGCTTGCCGTGTATAGGTTTGCCCATCAGAAATGAGAGGTACACCGACTTCCACATACAAGCAAAATGTTTGCCAGTTCTGAAAGGCCAGTGTGAATCTTGGGCCAAATTTAGTCCCTAAGGCTCGTTAGTGCTCAAAAAAGCCCAGACAAGACAGTGGAGGGATGTTGCTTCCTTCTGTGTCAGTTAAACAGGACGTGGGTGAACACAGGCTCAAGTTTTTTCGTTAGAGTTGTAGCAGAGGCTCAAATGTAGGATGGGCTGGACAAAGTATCTTCTGGACTCACCTGCTTAAACACTTAGACTTCAGGCACACCTGTACTTTCCCCTGCTCACATGAAAGCTACTGAACACCAGGCCTAAATATTTGCTCTTCCTCTCTCAGGCTTCACTATCAGAAGTTTTCTGAGATAATAATTTATTTCAGTGGCTTAAGATGGAGTCTGATTTACAAGATACTGAAAACTTGCTTTAAGACTGCCATAGGGTTAACTGTGAGCTTGGAAGGAAAAGAAAAACTTACTTAAAAATGAAAAACCAAACCAAAACCCAACAGGTTTTTGCCTCACAGGCTTCTGGTGCAAAATAATATTTTGTCTTTGGGTTGCGTGGCCTGCCGAGAATTGTTGGGCCTACTTAAAGCTGTCGTTTGAAATTGTCAGCTTTTAACTGTGATTTAGGTAAAGGTTTCTTCCTAATTCATTTAAGTAATAGATTTTAATCTTGTTCTGCGTTTGTTTGTGCTTTATTTTGTTAGAAGTTGATAGTGGTTGGAAAACATTAAGACACACCAATTTGCATATAAATATAACTTTTCTCTAGTTCTGGAACCTTTTCTCACTATGCAGAAGGACGATCATTTAAATAATTGCAGAATTTTTGTTTGGTCATATTGTTAGAATATGAGACCTGTGTTAAAATGGTGATTGACACTTTATCTTGATTCTTTCTTACTTGTGACTTGTCAAGCTTTTTCCATCTGAAGAATGGAAGGATTCAGATAAAAGTGCAGAATTACTTTCTTTTTAAATTAGGAAATATGTCTGTTAAACATACTGGATATGTTTTGCATTTAGAATCGAGGTGCTGAGTAGAAAAACTATCATACGTAGTTTCTGTTGCCACCCTGCACCTGTTTTTGCAAATACGTAACATTTCTTTTCTTCCTTCTCAGTTCTGTCGTCTGCTGCTCCCAAAGTTTTGAAGTACTGCCTGTTTATCGCTGTGTATCACATTCCATCGTGGCATGTGATCGTCACATCAGATTGAACTTGAAACTTTTTTTATGATCAAGCTGACATTTCCTAGAGCATTTGTATTCGTCCAAGCTTTAAACTGTTTCTCCCCCAACCTGCTGAATATCCTTTTGGTCACCTTTGTCCCTGAATCTCCTCTGAAAGAGGCTTAGAGGCTTTTTCTATATGGGTAGCAAAAGCAGATATGATTGTTCATCTTGATTTGTTTTCCACACTGTTCTTGGAGTGAATGCATTTACTCAAGGATCCCATCAAAGCAACACAAGACAAAAGGGTTGCTCATGTAGTTGGGAGTCCATACCAGGGCAAAGCGAGCTGTGCAAGAGCGGGGCCAGGCTTGCTGGGCTGCACCGAGACTTGGGGTGCCTCTCTGGCAGGTCACCGGCTGGCCTGGTGCTGAGCCTGGCACCCCTCAGTGGGGAGCCGTGGGCGGGGAGGTGACCAGCAGGCAATGGTGGGATTCATCGCCTGGGCACGTCTGTGTGGCATCGTTCGCTCTTCTGTGCTACGGTGGGGCTGGCGTCTGAAGTAGTAAACATCTGTAGCTTATCTGATAGGTTTGAATGAAGGTTGAGAAACGCTACTGATTTTTTTCTTTTTTTTTTCTTTCTTCTGTCTGTCCTTACAGTTGGTCCCTTAACCATCACCTTCAGGGTGCTCCCTAGTGAGAGAACAATCATCAGAAAAAATCCTTTTGTTCAGCCTGGTGGCCGCTACAGGCCACCTCACTGCTTGCCCCGCTACAAATCAGCCATCCTTATAGCCTACAGGAACCAGGAGAAGTACCTTCACCATCTTCTCTACTATATTCATCCTTTCTTGCAGCGCCAGCAGCTCAGCTACAGTATCTACTTGATTCAGCAGGTAAATCTAAATCAGATGTGCCTGGTGGTGTCGCTGAGCTTCCCAGTGAAGGGTTAGGTTCTGACCAAGAAATGTGAAAGTACTGTTTTATGCATGGGTTTAGAGCAGACCAGTTATATGCTATCCCGTCTCCACAGCTGCTAATGATTGAAAGTTCATACCACTTGTCAAGATCATTCTGCTATTGATTGGTTCTGCTTTTTCTGTCTTGTAGAGAGATAAATGTGTCATTAAGTGGTAACTTGTGTTTTCAGCTGTTCGAGAGTTGAATGTGGTTTGTCTGTAACTTATCAGTGTGGCTCCTGAGCAAAACTGTTGAGAATAATTGCTGAAGTGAAGCTGAATATTTTTAGTCTGTATCAAATAAAAACATCTGGCTTGAGCCTGCTGTGGGGCAGCTATGCAGGTCAAACAGACATTTTTAACTAATGTGGACAGGTGTTGCAAAAGATCAGTGGTGAGAGAGCCAGTTTTGAATTCATTAATTAGAACTGATTGATAGTTGATAGGAAGGGAGAAGCCTTTTTGTTTGACCAAGATTTCTTTTTTTTTTCCCCTCGTTTCTAAGCTTTAACAACTAGTAATCAGGGCAAAAGCGTTGATGTGCAGAGGATTGTTGATGTGTGAGGGTTGACTTACTGGCCCCTTAAAAGTCAGCCTTGTTCAGGTGCCCACGGTATGTAGCCCCTGACACAGCAAAGCTTACAATTGCTGAGAATATTGTCAAGAGAACAGGTAAAATTTTTGCAGCCTGGAGCATGAAATTTGCAGCAGGTATTCATTCATTCAACTGCATCATTCAACTGAATAAGGCTTTTTTACTGACATAAATTTTAGTTGAGTTCTCATCTTTGTTGTTCTGGTGAAGAAACATAGGTTTTCTTTTCCAGGTGGGGAATGGTACTTTTAACCGAGCAAAGCTGCTTAACGTTGGTGTCCGGGAAGCCCTGAAGGATGAAGACTGGGATTGCCTTCTCCTGCACGATGTCAACCTCGTACCTGAGAATGATTATAATCTGTATGTTTGCGATGAATACTATCCCAAGCATATGGCTAGTGCCATGGATAAATTTCAGTACACGTAAGTGCCTCCAGTCGCTTTGGATGTACGTACTCTGATCAGTTCACTTTCTGCATAGAAAGTATGAACGAGGACAGTGAAAGATACAGCCTTTAAAAGGTTTTCTGTTTGTTAGTTTTGCAGTAGTGACTTCCCCAGAAAAAAGGGTATTCTTGACCTAAGCTTGCAATCTTGAACAGTTCCCTGCTCCGCTGTTAGCTCAGCTTGGCAAATGACTGGCAGATTTCTGTTTGTCTTTCCTTCCAGAATAAAAGTACAGGGTGGGAATTACTGGATCACGTGGAAGTTATGTGATAGGATGCAGGTATTTTGAACTGACCCACGATGTGAATTTCAAAACCAGCTTTACTTTGGGTCCTCGGGGCAGGGAACGTGTGGAAAATGATGTGGGAGATGGAAAATTATAGGAATTATACTGGATTTGCTGTTTTGGGTTTTAGCATTGTAATGACAGTGTCTGTAAGGTGTGAAGTTAATATATGTGTGACTTGAATCTTGTTAGTTTGTGGAAGACTGGTATTAGCCTTCAATATGGATTTTTTTTTCTTTGTTTTTTTTTTTTTTTTCTCTTTTAGTCTGCCATACAAGTCCTTTTTTGGGGGCGTATCTGCTCTGACTCCAGAACAGTACATGAAGATGAATGGGTTTCCAAACACATACTGGGGCAGTGGTGGTGAAAATGACGACATTGCTACAAGGTACTAATGCACAGGACAGGCTTAAAATAGAGCCAAGCTGGCTAGTGAAACACGTAGCATTACCCTAAGATGGGAACTAAGATGTTGTTCCTTAACATGCAGCAGTATCATTATAATCCAAAATGCTGTTGGCGCTGGGAATGGTTAATAACAGGAGACGCTCAGAATCTATGAATCCAATCATTGTGTGCTGGGAGGACAAAGCTTTCCTCAGGCTCTGGAGGGCAGAATGTTACATCCTCGTGCCTTCACTCGCTCTGGAGTGTGTCCAAGGGGTTATAACCACCAGTAGCTGACAAGTGACTCCATTGACATGAGCAGCCCCAAGGGAAGGAAGGAATCTGCAAGCTTGATGAATAAGAAAACCAAGAAGGTACTTAATAATTCTCAGACAGTTGGGAATTTAAGTTATGTTAAGTGCATCTAGGTTCCTCCAAGTATTACCTAATTACCAGCACCTGGAATTAAGGAATGCAAGGAATTCTAACTTCTGTCTTCAGCACTGGGTGATGGAGAAGCCTGTGTACTATTGTGAGTCGGTGTCAGCAAGATCTGATGTTTTTTCTTGCACTTCAGTTGCCATGGCAGCAGCACGCTATAGAAGTGAATACAATGAGTTTAGTTACAGGTACTGTGCCTAATGCGAATTCTTTAAGTACAAAATCATGGCTGTAGCTTCTTTATTCAGCTTTGTAGTTGCACTGTGCACCTTCATCATCCTGTGCTGAGGCAAGCTCATGGGGAGTTTATAAAACTAAACTGACAATAAAGGCCTTGTGTGATTTTTGGTCTTTCACAGTGTGACAAGTTACACGGTTTTGGTGGAATGTTGTGTTCAAGGACTGTAGGAGGTTTTATAAAGCAGTATTCTTCTGGGAACTGAAAGTCAGATTTTCTAACACAGAATTATACCTTTTTCTTTCGGAGAAAGCTAACTAAAGGGGTGTATCGTTGTTTAGAGATTCAGCATTTACTAAAGGAATGGAATGCCAGGAAAATAGCTCTTTACATAAAACACTACAATGCTGGGTCTATTCAGCTGGTCTTAGTACAGCTTAGTCATCTAATGTGGTTTTTGGTACCGGTGGTAAAGAGTCACGCCAGCTCTGCATATGAGTGCACTTCCTTACAGAAATCTCCTACAGCAAGGTTACGTGATCCCAAAATCTTTCTTCAAGGGGAGTAAACCGTATCTTGTTTCTCTGAGAACTTACACTAATGATTAGCAGGGTTCTGGCCTGTAGGTCCATGGAGGCCATGGACACTGCCTGTTAATGATTGATTCACATTCTGAAGTCTCAACCTGCAGAAGTGAGGAACGAGCTGGCTGTTTTTTGAATGGCCAGCTTGATGCACCTGCTGGGATTTGGGTTTTAGGAGATGCTCAAGCACTTATTACCATTCATTAGTATTTGAAATTGGACCTGGAAATGTCAGAGGAAAAAAGTCCTCTGTGAAGACATTTAAATTTTTTTTTTCTACTGGGATACTTCTTATTAAAGCAAAGTTAGTGAAAAAACATGCTGGATGCTACTTATGGTTGGCAGACTGCAGTACTCTATAATACTAGTCCTAGCAAACAGCAGGATCTACCTTTTATTAGAAGAAAACACTACTCTAATTGGAACCACTTATGTGTTAACATTTTCAACTACAGGAAAGTCTAGGGTTTTTTTAACAGTAAATGAGTGTTTTAACTGTTTCATATTACGGTTTTAGTTTAATCTTGCAATGCAAAAACTGTAACAGCAAAGCTAGTTTAGTGTTCTTGCTTTTTCTTGTCTTTTTGATTGAATGTGCAATAACCTTACGTTCAGAAAACAAGAAACCTTGTCTAAAACTCCATCTGAAGTAACAGTATGTGATATTCTCATTGAAGTGTTGTAATCATTTGATGGCTCTAGACTAAAAAATGTTTTCAGTTCTGTAGCCTGTTTCAGCTTTATAATATTCCTGCTTCAGTGCAGCTTGCCGCTGTACCAGATCTTAATGGAAGGGAATCAAATGTTGCCAATATGCCAGTCAGATAACCTCAACTGAGCAAACATTCCTTCTTGCCTTCACAGGAATTTTCTCTATGCAAGGGCTGCCCTGTGATAAGAGGCTTGCTAGCCCTAGCACTATTACAGGCATTTTTTATTGGTAAACTAACATAGGTGCCATCAGTGCTGGGTTGCTTGAAAGTCACCCAAAGCGCTGTTTTTAGGAGCTCTGTTCTGGAATTCTGAACCTCTGGTTCACTTCCTTATGTAACTGTCCTGCAGCTGCGCAGCTCACGTGTTTGGCTGGTGCCTACATTTATCACCAATCTTATGAAGCCAGTCCTCTAATCAGGCCCTTTCAATGAGTGGCAATTCTCAAAGAACAGAGAGGGGCTTAATCTGGATCTGAAACTCAGGACTGGCTTCCTTTCAGAAACTTGCAAGTTTGTTTGTTTTTTTTTAAGTTCAGGTGAGAGACCTCTAGGCAGTAAAAACTCTGCTTGTAGAAGGAAGTGAAAACAATTCATGGGAATTGTTCTTGAATGCTCTGTGTGCTGTTGTTCGTTCCGTGCTTACTGCAATCCTCTTTGTACCTTCTTAAAGCATACTGCAGCTGGGAGCTTTCTAGCCCAAACATGCTTGGAACTTGCTAAAGATATTGTGGCACTGTGGTGTTAAACTTGCTCCATTCAGCTTCTGCATTTTGCTTTGATTGCATTAACACTGAAAATCATCTCTGGCTTTGAACTTCCCTGTAACTAAGCCTAGAAATGGCACCTTTATTCCTAAGGAAAGGTTTTGTTTTTTTTTTCAAGGATTCGTTTAGCAGGAATGAAAATAGTCCGGACATCACCTCACCTTGGACGTTACAAAGTGATGGACTACAATGAAGAGACAGACACACAAGAGCCTTGGAGAAGGTAACTGTTCTGGGGGTGGGGTGCAGTTAGGAGGATACCCTTTGCCTTGTGGTAGGCTGACTGTTTGTTACTACCTTCTTTGTCAGAACAGGCAAGAAGTATATCTAAGCCACTACTTGTTTTTAATGCTTTTGTGTGGCTATTTAAAGGCAGCTCTCAGTTTCAACTGAACCATTCTGCCCCTGTCTCTGCATTTGAAGGGCTTCTCTTAGGAAAAAAGCAGGAAACTAATGTTAAGGACACATGCTAGCTAGGAACCTAACACACCTCAGACTTAAGCATCAAATTATTCAGGGAATAAAGCTTTAAAAAAATACTGCTGCCTTGTAAACAAGGAGAGTTCAGGTTGAAGAGTCACTTTGTCACAACTTCCCTATAACACAAGCTTGCGCTTTAATCTGTGCAGATTTACATTGTGCCATTAAAACAGTGGAAAGCAGCA